>NW_015971579.1:981972-1671562 GCF_000835475.1 Cladophialophora bantiana CBS 173.52
CCCCCCCCCCCCCCCCCCAAAAAAAGCTGTGTGGCCGTCTGTTGTCCAACGTGTTGTCGGCAAGTGGTATCCTCCATCATCAACCTCATTGTTCCCTGTTTCAACACCTTGAACATTTGCCTCTGTATCACTTTACAACCTCGTCTCTTTTCTTTTGTGCTTCACACCATGGCTTCGGTCCAAGGTCCATCAACAATGTTTAATCTTTAGACCTCATAGCCGGTTGGCCCAAGGGTTGAGGGTTCCCAGCTTTCGGGTTCGTGGCACCGAGTGGAAACAAGGATTACTTGCACGTCGCAGGTCAAGGAGGACAAAATCTGGAGGAATAACGGAGGAGTGTTCCGCGATACCGGGTCCGGACTCCGATTCTTGCGGTCTGTTTCATGTGTGCAGTTAAACTTATCATTATTGAAGAGTGTTTCAGTGGCTGACACTGACTTGACACCGAGAAATTGGTGAATCAAGTGATGGGAACAGAGTCAAGAAGAAGAATCTAGTTGCAAGGACAGTATGGGCAGCACCTCGTACAACAAGAGCTGCCGGGGAAAGCGCAGCCTGCCTCCTTTAGTCCTGCTCGATTCTTATGAGTGAATTAATCTTCGATTCCTCAATTCCAACTTGATTTGCGCCTGTCAGCCCGTGCAGCTTGTCATTTCTCAACAACGTCGCCGTGCTGGGCTTCAGCCACTCGGGTGGGAGTCTCTTTATCTGACTCTGTACAGGTTATTTTTTTTGTTTTTTTCTCCTTTTTCCTTTTTCCCTCCTTTCAAAGGCCTTTTCTTTTCAGTTATGGACAAACGGGACATCTCAGCTCTTTTCACATCATCATGACAAATTCCATCTGTGACTGGGACCACATTCGTTGGGGATCCGTAGCATCTTTTCTCCCATGTGCGACAAGGTCACAAAATTCCATGTTTCATTAATGCCAACCCACACCGCCGATTGCTCTGATGTTGATACAATTGGTCCAATCCCGCAACCAACGCCTGTTCATGAGACTCAGTGCCTCGATTGGTACAAGTAGTCCTTCGATTTCTGTCAAGTCGGCAGACCTGGAGCCTGGAGCAAACGCGCGGAAAATACTCCATCCAGGGATCTGCTGTCATCCGCGTCGAACAATCCAAGTGCAAAATGTGCTGCCAGGTCCCTGGTGAATCCTGTGGCTGCAAGCCATTCAGCAAGAGCAGTATCAGAACTGATGCAAGTAGCAATTGAGCCCGAATGTGGGTCGACCTTAATCTTGGGCTCCATTTGTCGCATATTGATCATCATGAGGATCATCTGCGCAAAAGTCTTGCCCTTCTCTGCATAGTGTGCTGGTTTTTGATCAAGTGGCCACTTAACCTCTTGGCTGCGAAAATCCCAGAATCGATACAGCCAGCACATGCGCTCCACACAATTGAGCAAGACGAATGCAATCAAGAATGTTTCGAAATTGTTGCTCCCGCGACGGGACAAGACACGCTGTTCGAAGTGGTTCATGACACTTCTGCACACGATGCTGGCGCGTTTCTCGACCGCCGCTCGAAGCTGTAGGCTCAAGAGATGATGGAAAAACTCATTGGTCGTCTCGCTGATCAAAGCTCGTCCATCGCTAAGACCAGTGTCTGTTGCAAATGAAGCTTTCAACTTATGGTCGATGAGTATTGACGTTGCTACCCACAGTTCGATGACGTCTGAGACGAGATTATCCTGCTTCTCAGTGGACACGCTGCTTTGCTGGCGTTGTTGGATAGTCTGCGCAATCTGGAGACTTGCCCGCATGACAAGAGATGGTTCCTGATCCACGATTTTTGAGGAAATGGCCTGAAGATATCGCTCGACCTTTGGGAGCAGATTGTCCGTGTCGAGATCCATAACGACCATATCTTCTACCTCAATAGGGTATGGATGTCTGGTTGATGTCTCTGGCAGGGCGTCCGGGTCCGGTTGAAGGCCCTTCATTACAATCTTCTGGTCTGCGAAGTGGGAGCATTCAATCCTCCCGGGAAAGGATGTAAAACGCACTCGGGTCTTCAACATGTTGACTTCGTGATAGGCCAGAACTCCATGCAGCCCATGGAAGTAGAGTGGAAAGACCTCGCTGAGTCTGGTACGCACACAGGAATGCTTCCACAGGCGAGGACTTTCAACAGCAGCGCAGGTCTGACATGGTGTCTCTTGGGAGCACGTCTTCTTGAGCATGCGGCATCGCATGCAAGCACCAACTTTTCGAATTTCCCGGACTTCCTTACGGCGTTCAGGTGCAAACCTGCCACGAACCTTAGGCTTTGGGGCTTGTGAGAGCGGTTCTGCGTCCTCAGAGAGCGCATCTGGTTGTCGGATCGGGTTCATAGCAATTGGTCTCAAATGTTGGCTCACGGATTCACCGTTTTGTGAGGGTAAGCCGTCTATTGCTCTTGGAGGAAGGGTTGGCAGATCTAGTGCGGGGATAGGCTGAGTGGGAATGGCCAGCTGTTCCATTGGCTGTGTCCCAAGCATTGCCTGCCACGGATATGGTTGTCGACCCTGCGGAAAGCCATTCTCATGAAGTTCTCCGAGAAGTGTAGAAGGGACATCATCTGACATATCCAAATCGGTGTCCATAATAGAGCCATTGCCAATGGTCGCATGTGCTGTAGCTGCAATTGTGGGGAGATCTTGTGGATGGGTGCTAACAAGAGGAAGACCAGTCAAAGCGCCTTGAGGAGCTGGAGGTATATTGCTCATGTAATGGTAGAGTGGTGGAAGGCTTGCAGTCGTGCTAGCGGAGAAGGCTGAGAAAAGTAGATTAGTGTTTGGCCTTCCGAAAGATATATAGACGGTTTGAAAGGTAGACAAACCATTGTCACGATCATCTATACCATCATCATGGACGAGAGAACGAGAAAAGGCACCTGCCTCAAGCCGAGGATCAAGTGGTGCGTCTTCATGTGGTCGAGCAATCTGGGTAGGGTGACCATCTCGATCTATAGAAGTGGAACTAGTGTTGCCTCGCGCATTGCTACCAACACGACGAGAAGCCTCGGCGAGGACATTCAAGCCGTCAAAGTTCTGTTCATCCTGACCAAATGGCAATGTAACAGCAGCATTGCTGCGCTCGTCTTGCTTCGCCAGTGTTGGATCATTCTCAGCCGTCTGAGGGCTGTAGTTAGGGTCGATGTAAGGATGGACATCTGGGAGGGCCAGATCGTGAAGGCGCAGGATGATTTTGGTCCGCTCGGCATGAGACACAGCCGTGCACTTTTTGGTCAGATGAGTGACCATGGACTCAGTGCGGCCTCGCGAAAAGTGCTCTCCGCATCGTTTGCAGGTCTGTTCATAACGGTTCGAGGAATCACCGATCTTGGCACCGCGTTCAAAGAACTCCGCCATCAGCGGGTTGGGTCGTCGTCCCATGGTCACAGATTCTGCCGATCCTTGCCCAAGAATAGTCAGTGCGCTCCGCTGTCGTGCGGTACCAGAATCGACTCACGAGATTGGGCGATGGATGGGTGTCTCCGCCGGCGGGCAGAAAACAGACGACGCGGTTGGTTGAGCAGTGGATATTAGATAGTGATGTCGCGCAGAGATGTTGAAGGGATGGCGAGGTATTTGACGATGCCGAACCCCAGCCCACGGCTTCCCTGAAGACGCGAACTGGGATCAGTAGAGCGCCTTTGAGTAAAATGCCAACGACGACAGTGAGGAGGCTGTTTCCACAATGTTTACCAGGTGGCTTGCTGGGTGCCAGGCTGCGGAAGTGAAGTGAAAATGTTGGCAGAATTTTGTGGTCCCTAAGGCGGTGTTGTGAAAGTTAGGGCGGTGAGCCATTTAGTCTGGTCCCCTATTGGCAGGCGGCTGCTCCCGTGCCAAGCTCCGGCATGCGCCAAGGTGCCGAGTTCCCGAAGCCACCCTCGCCACGATATATCCCTTTCCACTCTTTTAACCACCGCACTTCGAGCACTCCACGTCCAATGTTGGCAAAGGCAATCGTGTTTGATACAAAAATGCTATGCATAATTACTTTGTCTTTGAAGTCGCCCCCTTCACACGTTCCTTTCCTCGGGCAGCCGGTACGGAACTCCAAGAATCTCAAAAATCCGCTTCTCGTCGTGCCCTTCGAGCAACGTCCCATCGTTAATTCGTTGTCGTCCACGTCCCCTCATGACGTCCTTGAATAATCCGTGCTGGTTCAGCCTCATCTGCTTCTTCCCTGCCAGGAACCTTATGCTCCGATTAAAGAGGTCGTTCCCCGTGAAATAGATCAATGCAGCTCCTAGCTCCGCCCATGGTACAAAGAGGAAGTCGATCCGGCGCCAAACATTAGAACCTGGCAAGGCAGATGCTCCATGCCACTTCGACGAGTCGTCATTCGAAAAATGGCCGCTAGCAAGTGCCACTTTCAAGAACCCTTGAACCATCAATCCAGGGATAACACCATCCAGCATCAGGCTACGGATATGGCTGATCCCGGCCTCGGGCATCTGCCGAATACGTTAGTCTGCTCCTCTATTTACAAATTCCTCCGAAAACAGTAACCGGTTTCCCAGGAAGAAGAGAACTCACGAAGATGATGCAGTCAATGTCCCCCGAATCTTTGCTGCCTCGTCTATAAGAACCTCCGATGATCAACTGAAGATTTGGATCTGCAGCTTTGAGAGCTTTCTCTACTATCGCAGCGTGCTGTTCGACCTCGCTGCGAGGGATCCTCTGCTGGAAGTCATCATAGTGCTCGATGCCCACCCGTTGATTTGCGTTCAGGTCGGCTTTCTCATAGACTTCTGCTAGACATCGATAACCTTGCGCTATCCACTTCTGGGCGGTTGTCTCGCCAGCGCCATACACCCCCATGAAGAGCTTGACAATCTGATTCCTGGGATCATTATGCGCGTACTCGAATCGTCTATATTTTCCAGTAGAGACAATTTCTTCGATCTGCAACGCAATGCTCTCGCCAATACCGACCGCACGAGCTTGATGACTGGTTCGAATCAACTCGCTTTGCTTCCGAAGTTTTCCTATTGCTTGCCGAAAAGCTCTTGGTCGCCATCGATCACCTGTTCGGTCATAGGATTTTGCCATCTCTTGCAGCTTCTGCATGGTTTCGGCATTCGGATTCTCGCTTTGGGTTTTTCCATCATGGCTTTCCATGCACAAAAATCCGGCGGCCTTCTCGGGTACTCTTCCATTGCTGTGTTCCTTGTTCAGGACGAGTTGGGATTCAGCTCCATCATCACTCCCAGAGTCATCAGAATCAAGATGCTGACCGGCGCCATTTTGGACATCCTTTATCGCAATATCGAGTGGATCTTCATCAATATTTCCTTCCGGTTTTGGCTTCAATGTCTTGGGGCCGGTCCCACATTCGCGGCGAAGCTGAACGTTACTGTCTGGTTCATTGGCAATCGGAAGCGATTTGTCTGCCCTTGAACCCTGAATGTTTGCTCTTCTGTCGATGCCAGGGGCAGCAATGCTACGACCTGGCTCTCTGATTGCATCTGAGCCTAATACTTGAAAGCGGCGCCAATGCGTTTCTACAAGAAATCCAGATTTCCAGCATTCAAAAAGCCACTTTTGGCGCAAAAGAACCGGACCCTTCTACGGCAATTGTCAGCGTTGCAATCGTGAAATGAAGTGGCCACAAACCGGAATCTGTTTCGAAGGGAAAGATTTGGCTACTACTGTCACATCGAGGTCGTCCTGAGTGACGATGATATGTGTGACTTCTTCACAGAACTTATGTGCCCACTGAGCGCCATACTGGATAGACTGGTGGATACGGATGCGGGCACCGGAATCGTCATCATTATTAGGGACAAAAACTGACGATGCATTAGCCAGCTGAAGGGCGGCCATTGGACATTTACCATACAGAATACAAGTCCTTTGAATATCTGTTCGTCAGGGGGGATGCGCCCTATCTTGATCCGCTTTGGTAAGGGCTTCAACCTGGGGAGCCCCCACCCTTTCATTCGTTCCTCTAGATTCGAGAGGTCTGTTATATTTCTTTTCCGCCGAGTCTTCATATTTCTGCATGGGTCCAGCACGGGAGAGGATGCCTTAGGGCGAGAAGATTGCAGTGTCAGACTCTGCTCAGGCCGAGGGATTGTTTGTGACAACTTCCTCTTCCGTTGGTTTCCATCCATATCGCCCCTATTTTTGGTTGGTTCGGTCCTAGGTGCCTTGGTATTGGGTATGGGGGGAGGCCTTTTGAGGGACTGTTTTGGCAAATCAATTTCCGTTTCGCCATCCGCATCGTCGAGAGTGTCTAGGTGATACAAATCCTTGAAGAATTGATCTTTTTCTTTCTTCTCTGAGGACAACATCTCTGGCATATGTCGACGGTGACATGGATTTGTCTGTTGTGGATGTGGGTTATTTCTATATACATTGCCGCAGGCAGTGCAGGTGGTGACAGGAACATGACTTCGCAGCTTGAGTCTCAATAACGGACCTCCCAGTGAATCAAGGCGGGGTGAGGTGGGACGAGCCGTTGTCCCTTTGTTGCTCTACCCATTCATAGCCGAACACGATACTGACGCGCTGTCACATGATGCCAAGCAATCTTTCTGTAGAGAGCTGAAGCTGCAGTCGGAGCCCTTACAGGTTCACACTCTCACACCTGAATAACGGTCGGGGGGTGATCAGAGGGGAAGCCGTCACTTCCGACCTTCAGTCTTTCGCATAATGGGCCGCAAGGATGTCCTCAGTCTCTTCATCTCCCTTACCCTACGCCCTCCTAGCCGTTGTCATTTCCGACTTCAAAATTCATCGCGCAATACATCAAGCTCGAATTCACCTAGGACGGGGGAAGCCCGAATCGAAATCAAGAAACCAACAATCCCCCTCCATGTAGGTCTGGACCGAAACCCTGAAAACCTCTCTGCTATTTCGAGAATTCCAATCCCACGAGGAGTAACGGGCGAGAAATTCACCCCCTCGGTCCTAGCCCGCCCGCTCGGTCTCGAACTTCCCCCACGACCAGGTCAAAACAGTCCCATTGACAATCGCACCCTCCGCGAAAGACACGAAGAATTCACAAGCTACGAGAAGGCCCTCGAGCGGCGGCGGGTCTACCTGCGGACTTTCTTCCGTCCCTACTTTCAAGAATGGCGACGGGTTGACCATTTTAAGGGGAAAAGTTTTGTCTCAAATGCTCGATTATTCAAGCGCGAAAAGGCACTTTACTTTCCGAACATTTGGGGCCAAACACTGGCCAAAGAAGGTGATGGACCTCAAGGCGGACGTGACACGACTCCCCTTCTGATGGGCAAGATCTCTGTTATCGCTATGCAGTCGGGCCATTGGGCGGAAGAACAGGTCGACACCTTCGTCAGCGTCAAAAATAACCCGGAACTAAACAAAATGATTGAAGAAAGCAAAGGTCAGCTGCAGAGAGTGGATATCAACCTTCAAGGTGACTGGATACGGGCCTTGCTCGTGAGAATGTTTAGTGGGCGTCTGAGAAAGACGATACCAGAAGAACGTTGGAGCAAGTACTTCATGATCAAATTGCCCCGCGATATTCGCCGCGGGCTTAATGACGAAGTGCGCGACGCGATGGGTCTCCTCAACTCTCAAGTTGGATATGTATATCTGGTAGACTCAAGCTGCAAAATTCGATGGGCAGGGAGCGGTCATGCATGGGAAGGAGAGGTTGAAGGTCTGAATGCGGCAGTTCGGCGACTACTTCAAGAGGAACAAAATCTAGGACAGACATCCTCCCGAAGTATAACAAAGTCCGTTACTCCAAAACCAAGAGCGCCAACGGCGGAGATCAACAAGTCGACGGTAACCACCAAGAAGCACAACGCCATGCCCACGGCTATCACAACATGATATCAATACCCATGGCGATTCCCAAAGCATCCCAATGCGGCGCCCCATCCCACGAAACACACGCGTTATTGCTCACAATTTTCTGGCCTTGTCCTAAATTTTCACGGCAGAGAATTAGCAATCCGTCACCCCATGAGGATACGCACTCTGGCATGTACCGTCAAAAGGGACACAAGGGGGCAACTGACCCACACTTCGGACATGGCTGGTCCGCCTCTGCCCCGTCCAGGATCTCATGTTGAACTTTACACTTCTTCAGATCCATCACTTTCACGCTGCCAGTCCCTAAAGGAGATTTCTTAGGACTTGATGCTTTGTCGCACATCGAGTGGACATAGTACGGTGCTGGCCGGGCTGTGCCGGGACAGCAACTGAAGTGGTAGGTGTAGTATATGCACATATCGTCCGAGGTCCGCGTCTGGAATTGGAGGTCTGCAGAAAGAGATGGGCGAGATGGCTGAAGATGTCTAGGGCGCTCTTTTCGGTCCGAGATTGAGAAAATTGGAAGAGTGGCAGAAGGGTCGACCCCCGGGTGTGGCAATTGAGATGAATCCGGTGAGCGCTGACAGTACCTATGGCCGCGTGTCTCTAGAATATGTTCGCAAGAGATGGTCTTGCACCCTGTTGTCGGTTGGGGTCTGGAAATCCGGTTCGCGATCTGATGCCAGTTCCGGTACGGACTCTTCTGCTGAGAAGAACTGGAGAGATTGATATTCCATATCCTTATATGCGCACGGGCGATAGTTTGCTTGCGCCGGCGACGTGGGCTTCTGCGCCGACTCTGTCTCACAGACTCATAAGGATCTCTATGCTCATTGTTCTCCAGAGACGGCGCCCAAATCCAATTGCAGACTTTCAAGGGTGGGTTTTGGCAGGGACGTTTGCAGCCACGCCGACAACCGTTTTCTTCTGTCTTTTTTTTTTTCGTATTGCCTTTGTTATGACGTTGAGAGTGGATCCAGCCCAGCCCAGCCCAGCCCAGGCAATGTTGAAGTCTGTGCAATTACGTACGGAGTATTTCAACAACGGCGGACCCGGAACAAGAGGGATATAAATCCAGGGTGTTGTCAACGGGTCGCCCGACGTCGAGAGAAGGTATGTATGGCGGGACACAAAAAGGTTCTAGTATTGAAAATAGGGAAAGGACGGATGATGTATGCAGGGCCGCATGGGAAAACAAAAAGCTAAGTAGTAATATGAATAGATTGGGAAGGGGACTGGGATTCTAAAGGCAAGGGAATGTATGATGAAACCCTCTGGCCAATCGCCTAATTACTCCACTTGTACAGGGTCCATTGACGGAGAGAGGGGGTGGGAGAAAAAAAAAAGAGAAAGATACAAGAAGGAGACGTGGATGAGGATGAGGACGAAGGAGCCTTGGACCTTCGTTCATTAGTGAATGGACCTACCACTCCCTCCCAACCTGGTTCCGGATTTTTCGACTTTTCGCCTCCTCGCCTTGTCTGTGCTGCCCTTGTTCCTAGCAGCCGGCATACAGCAGACACCATGTGAACCAAGCCTATATTATTATTCCACCTACCTCTCCTTTTTGACACCGGAACTATTACGTAGCCCGTACACGTTTTCTAACCTGCATATTTGCATGTATGCCTCCGGACGACCTTAAAGGCCTCCATCGAGCTCCAGGGACGTTAAGGTTTGTGCATTGCAGCGAGCCGAGAGGAACTAGTCAGTCCTCTAGAAGAAGACGAAGTAGTCGAGGACACAGGCAAAGGCGGTAAACCGGGAGCGGGATTTTTGCCTCCTCTCCCCCCTCCATGGCGGGACAGGACAAGACAAGATGGACAAGCCTAGCAAGCTAATGGTGGTCTGTGTGTCTGTTGCGTGTGCGTGCCAAATGCCACTGCCAACATGTTACATTGGTCGAAGAAAAGGGTCTTGAATGGTCCCAGCGTCTCTCTCCCCGATGGGGAATGAGCGGATGTAGGTCTCTGTTCTTACTATAATGTACACCGATACATCATCCGGAAAAAAAAGCTTGACAGGAATATTTTTTTCATTGTTCATCAGTCTTGTCTTTTTCCATGCTTTGCCGTCCTCTCGAGTCCCTGTGAGAATCTCTCATTCATGCGCAGTCTTTGGTTCCCAGTTCAGCCGGAATGTTTACCCTCCCCTCCAAGCCGCTCCCCTCCTATTTAGCAGCTCTTCTGGGCTCTGACGTCTGCCGATATCTTCCTTTCTAGGAGGCCGGACCTCCCTAAAGTGCTAAGCATAGTATTATCTCACGAGAGCTGATATCTTTCTTTCCTTTTTCCGATGGTTTCTCTCAAGCGATCCCGGACCTTTCCCATGTGGGAGGCGCTGAGCGAGAGTGCGCCAGCGGTCTCAAGTACGAACCCATACGATGGGAAGTGCGCAACAGCGCACGTGTCCGTTAAGCATCGAGGCACATACCTCGAGCGGAGGGGGGAAAAGTGCCCGATAGCATTGTACCTACATCCATTCATACTTCCGTACCTTGGAACGCTTACAGTGCGGAACTGGAGATGGTGGGATCTAGGATCCATCGACCTCGTATAAATGCAGTATATGTCATTCGTGCGGGAAGTGGCCGGAACAAGCGAACGCAGGGGAGCGAGAATTGCGAGCCGAAAAGCCGTGCGAAGGAAATATGAATGTCAGATGGAGGGTTGGTACGAATATACTACGTACGTACTTGGTAGGGTGTGGTACCCCAAACACGCGGGTACACAATAGTACTCCTCGTAGAGACTGAACGAACGAGCCCAAACGCCAAACGCCTTGATGTGGTACGAGTGGCGCCGTTTTGGGGCTTCCAGGGAATCCCGCCTGCTGGGTGACGGGCCGTGTTATCCGAACAAGGTCGTTTGGGCAAAATACTAATCCGCACGTCCTCCTAGGTACGGTAATAGTATGACGCCGTCCCATCCGCAGGAGGAAGTAGTAATACCTAGCGAATGTTTGGCGAGGCTCCATAAAGGCCAAGGCTGAACCATGTCAGGGTGAGGTGAGAAAAAGACGGACACCCCCAATCTAGGGGAGGAACACAACCCAGAGAAAAGGATGTCCGTGGCAATGGCAATGGCAATGGCAATGGCGACTCGCCTTCAGGTCTCTCTTGGACTGCTCATTCATTTGCAGCGACTTCATCGTGTAAAGACCATCTTCTACTATCTCCGCTTGTGTGTCCCGGAAATGGATTTTGCTGGGAAGCGTCGATTATACAAGCAGTATGACGCGGGACAGGGGAATTAGAATTCGCAATGCACAGAGACAAGCAATAGATTTACATTGTTGCATTGAATGGCCGCGTGTGTCGTGCACCAAACCCAGATCCCGCAATCCATCTCCCGGGCGCCTGTTGATCTTCTCAATAAAGCTCTGTAAAACATGTTGCTAGCTTTGCTCACCGACCAGCTTCGTGACAATATTGTTACAAGCACATCTTGCAGACCACGCCGAAGGCGACCCCTTCCCTTCGATAGAGTGATCAAGTCAGATGCGGCTATTCAGTTTCATGCCTGATGTTGCAATCTCTTGCCCATTTGTATTCTCCTGCAAGCCCGCTTCAGAATGCGAATAACCGGATGACTTTTAATTTCTTCTTCCCATATCTGCCTTCCCAAATGCATTGACACCGTCTCGGAGGATAGTCCTGCTTGGACCTGGTATGCATGTAAGGACAATTCCTCAGCTGCTTTCAAGCCCCGACGCCTGTCCAACCACACATTGATTCAAGCTGACGGGAAACCTCCAGTCACTGACTGGTAGATCTTCGACGGTGCGCTAAAATGTTGACTCATTCTGAAAATGCTGGCTCCAATGTCTATATGTGGTGAACGTAGACAGCAGGAATATCGCTGAGCTGGGCGCCTTGAGAAGCTGAACCACCGATTTGAACGGTGGACATTAGTGATGGCATCCTCGAAAACCTGATGAGGTTGGTTCCCTCGAATGCACAACCCTCGATAGCTGTCTTCAAGTGGTGCTATCACCATTGTGTGCTCCTAGCTGAAATAAAGCAGCATCAGGAAACAAAATGCGATGAAGCTCCCCAGAATGATTCCGTCTCTTCGCCTCTTTGACCCGATCCTCTGAATCAACCCATTCACACCGGGAATCTGGGCCGCGGCACTGGTAATACGTCGATTGATGCTCGCCAGAGTCTCTCTCTGGATGCCAAAATTCTCGTTGATGGCATACGCTTGAGATAACACCCCGTCAATAACATTATGACTTTGGTCCAGTCGAGTCCGTTCTTGGAGCATGTACTCAGCTTCGGCCTCGGCTGGGTTGGACGACCGAAAGGCGTCAATGTCGGATCGCACATTCGCGAGAAGATGTTGACGGTCTCGAGCTTCCGAAATGGAGCCTTTCAAGCGGCGGAGTTCCTGACGGTGTTCGCTGAGGACTTCGCGGTGGCGGGAGAGGTTATTCTGCTTGAGGCTGGATGTGCTCAACGCGCTTTCGGAGTCGAGTAGGCGGGCGAGTTGGGAGACCAATCCTTCACGCTGTATATCCCGAACTATTAGAATGAAAGTTGAGAAACCGGAGTGATCGAGCAGTGTCTCCCACCTTTTCGAGCAACTCCTGTATTTCTGCTTCGTTCCTTTGTTCATCGTCTGACGGTTTAGGGGGCAGATTGGGAGTGGAGGCATATTGTGAATAAGTATGGAACAGAGCTTCAGTCTTGCAAAGTCATTCAGTCATATGGCAAATCCCTGGGGTAATATATTCAACATACCTGGCTTTCTAGCGTCCTGATCTGTTGACGTAGTTGCGCCCATCCAGTAGTGGTTGCCATTGCAGGAGTCAGTTTCGCAAGGGATGGGGAACAACCTTTGGTCTGCTATCAACTATAACCGTGGATACATCACTGAGCTCATCGTTCCCAAGTTGTCCATCAAGAGCAACTTTCGGCGTGAATTATAAGGTGATCTGGTCCTTGCAGGCACTCGATATTCGAAGTTCCCTCCACGTCCTCCTGACCTTGCCTGACCAGGGCCAACTCGCGCAAGTGGCATTAGCGGAACTTGCCGCAACAATCACGTGATAAAACAAATCTTGGCATTCATCGGGCCTTGCGCACAACAATTTTCCAGAGTCCGCGACCGACAACGACATCAAATCTGCAAACGCTCCTCACGAACCTCGACATCGACAAGTTTACTAGGAAGCCAAGATGGTGTGCCCCCCTTCCGCGTCTTTGGCTCCATAGTTTGCTGACAAGACATAACGCAGTCGACCAACGCCAAAGTCAAACCCGGCCAGCTCTGGGGCAAGTCCAAGGACGACCTGAAGAAGCAACTCGACGAGCTCAAGACCGAGCTGGGACAATTGCGCGTGCAGAAGATCGCTGGCGGTGCCTCATCAAAATTGACAAGAATGTATGCAGCAGATCGACAGGGAATTTAAAAACCACCCCTTCCTCTCGATCCCCAAAAAGTCGTCAGAACGCCATTGAGGACTTGAAGTACTAATCATATGGGTTATACAGACACGACCTCCGCAAATCCATTGCCCGCGTCCTGACCGTGATCAACGCAAACCAACGCCATCAACTCCGTCTGTTCTATGCGAAGAAGAAGTACCTGCCCCTCGATCTGCGACCCAAGTTGACCCGCGCGATCCGTCGCCGACTGTCGAAAAAGGACGCCAGCAGGGTCACGGAAAAGCAAAAGAAGAAACAGACGCACTTCCCCGCGCGGAAATACGCTGTCAAGGCCGAGTAAGGTGCCAGTAGCGAGTGGGAGGTGAGGATGGTCCGAAGGCTTCGGGTGAAATGATCATTGGGTGAGAGACGTCACTCGGAACAAGGGTGACGGTGGTTTGTGGTTCGAACGGGTATGCGACGAAGAGGAGCGTTCCCAGCTCCGGTTTATGCGCTTCGTCTAGAGCACTCTGTGGGTGTCGAAAGACACAACGAAATGGCTGGCGGGTTTAAGCCCTGTGTCATGTGTCGCCGAAAAGACAATGAGAAAAAGACGAACTCAGTATTTTATTGAAGACGGTTACAAAGCATTTCGATACGGGTGTCATTGGTGTTCCAAACCGAGCACGTCGCGCTCTGCAGCTCTGCCTCAAATCCGCCCTGCAGAGTATTGTGATCTACTTGTGAACCTCATCCCAAGGCTTAAGCACCCAACTCCCATCGCAGACACATCTCATGAGTAGCATAGCAACTTGCCTAGGCCACTCCCGGGGCGGCACGTTGACATCCTCACTGTAACTCCCGCATCTCAAGCATTTCCTGACCATCAATTGCCCTGACCCGTTAGGTTCCGCCACACCCTTTGAAATCGGTCTCTTTCGATGCACATCATAGATGACCTCTTTCTTACCGGAGTCTCCATCGGTGCTCCGTCGACCCAGGATATCGTGATTCAAGAAGATATATTCCAAATCGACATGATCGATGAACAGCTTGACTCGATCGATCAACATCTTTGCACGGAGTCCTTGAGCGCTGTTGAACAGCGTGTTGAGCAGCACCTTGACCGTCCCTTGGTACGACTCGTGCACAATTCCCGTGGCCATCATTTCGAGCTGGCGGACAGCTGTGGCGGCCATGTCTCTGTCCACGTCGCCCACCGCAGACCATCTGTATTCGAGAAGTGCCTCCATGGCTTGGAACGACAGACCTTTCCCGGATGTTTGTTGTTGGATACATTGTAGGACTTGCAAATGGTGATTTGATTTCGGTTCTGTGTTCTTCGCGTACGCCCTGACGGCTCTGACAAAAGCGATCAAAAATATGCGCGAAGTATGACAGTTCAGAAGTAAGCTGACGAGACCCTGGCTGCCATCGCCCAGTGAGTCACCCGCTCTGCCAGGATCTTTCTCATCAAACATTTCCGGGTTCGTCTCCCGGTCTCCTACCTCCAAAATGGTGCTAATGATAAATCTCAAAAGCGATAAACCCCACCGGAGATTCGAGCAGAGCAGATCTGTCAAGTCTTGGCTCATGACGAGCTGAATATTCTGCACATCTCTCATAGCCATGAAAAGTAAGGTTGCAGTCTGTCGGATGTTGTTGACCAACCAAGCCCACTGTGCGCTCAGTGACCAACAGCCATTTCTCCTATCGGTGGAGGCAATCGAAGGCAGTTGAGGACAGTTCGCCGCCAGACTCGCATGGTAAGACAGGACTCTTCCCATTACGGTCTTATGGATAACCTTTTCGAGTTCCGAGCCTTCAGTCCTTTCGTGGACAAAGTCGCTATCGCGAAAGAGCGTGCGATACACGGTCGAAATCACCGTGGGGATGAGTTCGGTCGGAACTGACTGTGAAACACACATAAGGATGTCGTCAATGGTGGCGTTGGACCAGCATGCTCGCGCGAAGGTCAGGTTCAAAGATGCAATGGCCACGTCGATGTTTGGATCTAGCGGCTGCAGTGATTGAGGTTGTCCTAACTGGTATTCCATGGAGACAAGTTGCGTTTTCCCGTCCGGCGCCAGATCTGCCCTGACACAAGCGTTAGGAGAGAAGGCCGGCGTGAGAGTAAACTCAACGTAAGGAAATGCAAATCCAGATTGAGACATGGATGTGGTCTCCTGTACCAACGAGGCATAGGACATTGGCGATAGGTCCTCTGAGCTTAAGAAATCGGTGCGGTTTTCTTGCGTTGTGACGACGATCGACTGGACACCGTCCACATGGTGAATCGTCGTGATAACCTGTTCCTCTTTATCTGGTAGCCTCTGAAGAGTGTAGGTCGACTTTGATGCTGTCATCCCGGGACCTATGGACGGTAGGGCATCAAATAGCGGGTGCAACTTTTGTTGGACGGGATTGACCGCCCACCTCTTGATCATGCTCGATACCAAGAAGCCCGCGTCTGGAATGTTGACAGTTCTATTGACACCGGTACAGATGGCGAGAATTGTGGGAGGCATCTGGACCACCTTTTCAACATCAGAAGTGCGCACAACTTCTAGATGGCTAAGTAACCACGAATCTGGGTCGTATGAATCAGGAAGAGTAGGAGACCCAGAGGGCTGTGACGAAACATGGCTGGAAATTGATTCGACAGTCAGGACTGGCAAACCCTCGACAGCCTGCTTCACTTCATTCCAATCTATCGAGAGGAAGTAAACTGAGATGACCTTTTTGAACGAGTGCAAGGTGATCAGCATCTTTCCTTGGACGGTGGGGGCAAAGCTGGCGTGACTGTAAAGCATATCGTCTGGTTGCGACAATTGCTTGGTGACCTTGGAGTACTGCCCGTCGCCCCTCTGGAAGCAAAGCGTGAAGAGGCCATTGCGGTGGACGATGGCAACAGCACGATGCCAATACGGGCCGAGCGGTTTGGCTCTTGCATTGGTATGCTGCCATCGGTCGTCACCCTTGAAGGCGTTGATAACAACATTTCTTGGTCTTTCTTGCCGATCCTGGTTTAACCACGTCATGCCAACCGGCTGGGAATACTCGTCGCCCTCATCCAGAGCGCCTTGACGAGCAAGGATCAGGCGGTTGATAGCGAGCGGAGAGTTGTGATATACCCATATCCTTCCCTTGACATCGACCACGGCAAGTTCACCTCCGTTTGGGCTCCAAGCCAAACTGGCGGCATCTTCGAAGAGGGTGGTCAAGGAGTGTCTTTCATGGAGACCCCACGACTTTGATTCATAGTTATAACGAAGACATTCCAGATAGACAGTGGATCCATCATCGGATATGCTGGCAAGGTGGCCATGTCTCGACCATGCTATACGCTCCAGACAGCCACAATACCAACGGCGGGAGAGTTTGTCGACGACTGCAGGGTTTGTGGGAAGGGCAACATTTGAGACAGCATTCAGATCGGTGGTCGCATCGATTTGTTGAATTTGCTGCTGCAGCGAGTTTTGGTCGAAGAAAGAGTCGGATGCAAAATCGTCTGGCTGGTCTGGATCCATTTGGTTGGACAACCTTGAGATATTGGCATAGCATCAGACCCTCATCGGCAAAGTTATAGTTTGCCCAAAGAAATCATGGCGCCTTGGGTGGGTTGTGGATCGGAAGAAGAGAGGGAGAGTTGGATCCAGCTCAAAGTGTTAGGCCATAGTGATGTTTTAATTGAACCCGACGCAGCTAGATGTGAAGTAGGATCTTCAGGAAACGCTCAGTTGGAAAGGGAGTGTGTCTTGGGCAATTGAAGTCAAGGGTCTTTTTTTGCGAAAGGCTGAAACGGGGGGCCAGCGGCTAGGACGAGAAAAGAGCTCACTAGCCACAAGCCACAGGGGAGCCTCCGGGGGGGGAGGGGCCCTGTCTAGGCGGTAGCTGCGGTAACAGTACCGAGTAGCGAGAATGACGTTCCCAAGTAAGGTTCACGTTGTTGACTGGTAGGCACCTTGGCAGCCACAGCACGTCGGTGAGTGTCAGGCACACAACGGCCCCTAAGAAGCGCCCCTGGCCAATCGCCTCGCCGGCAGCAGGGCTCGAGGATGAGGGCTGCGCAGGCCACCAGCCTAGTGGCCCCGGGCAATAAGCATTCCACGCTCCATGCTCCATGCTCCATGCCCCCATTCCGCCCCATTGTGTTGTTGTGCAGCTGCAAGCAAGACGGTCAACAGAGTTTGGGCCACCATCCGCCAAACCGCCAAACCACACCACGTCCCGGCGTCGGGCATCTGCCAGATCCAGGTGCAAATAGCCAAAACAGCCGCTGACGCTGGCTACGAGGCCCCTGCTCCTCCCCTGCTTTTCCCGCTGTTCGCTATCTGCTGTCCATTTCCCGGTTCAGTCTCGACTCCTCCCGCCAGCCTCATCCTCCAACTACCTCCCAAACTGCACCTCTCAGCTCATCCTTATTCATTTACCCTTCACTCGAGGCCCTGTCGACTCTCCGCTCTCTCTCAAGTCCAGAATAACGACCTTGTTGTCTTCTGTATACAGAAACTAGTCACTGCACGGGCGGCCCTGTGAGAAGAGTCGCTCCTTGCCGAAGTCATGCGATAAAATTGCTCGTTTACCCTTTACCCTCGCCAAAACAACACAACCTCAACCCGCCATGGACGTTGATGATATTTCAGATCTCTCGTCCCCTTTGAGCTCCCCACCTAGTTCTCCTCTCAGTTCTCCTCCAAGTTCGCCAATACTGCCTCCTGGCTTTCAGGTTCTCACCCCTCCTCCCTCCCAGCACGCTGGCGACGAAATGCCTCGTGCGCGAAAGCGCCGGAAGATTGAGCCAAAGATCCGCACAACCCAGTACTTGGATCTCACTTCAGACACTGCGCAGTCCGAGTACGACCGCTCAGAAGCTCTAGACACTCTTCTCAAGGCCTTGCGACACAGGAGAAAGATCGTGGTCATTGCAGGGGCGGGCATCTCTGTCTCGGCCGGTATCCCGGATTTCAGGTCTTCCAACGGACTTTTCAAGAGTCTACGTGGGGAACACAAGCTGAAGAGCTCCGGCAAAATGCTGTTTGATGCTTCTGTCTACAAGGATGACCATTCGACCTCCAGTTTCCACGACATGGTCCGCAAGCTCTCAAAGATGTCTGAGGATGCCAAACCCACCCTCTTCCACCGTTTTCTGGCCAGGCTCGCCGTTGAGGGCCGATTATTGCGACTGTATACTCAAAATGTCGACGGTCTAGAAACCTCGTTGCCACCTCTCGCTACTCAAGTGCCTCTCAACCACAAAGCGCCGTGGCCGAAGACGATCCAGCTGCACGGTGGGCTGGAGAAGATGATGTGTCAGAAATGTAGACACGTTTCCGATTTTGACGCCAATCTTTTTGACGGAGCCGCCCCTCCACTTTGCCCTCAATGTGTCGCAGCAGATGCGTTGAGAACAGCGCATGCTGGGAAGCGAAGTCATGGCATTGGTAGATTGCGCCCTAGAATTGTCCTCTATAATGAACACAACCCGGATGATGAGGCAATTGGCGCAGTAACCACGGCAGATTTCCGAACGAGACCTGATGCGGTCATTGTGGTTGGCACTAGCATGAAGATTCCAGCTGTGCGACGCATTGCTCGTGAGATGTGCCAAATTGTGAGAGATAGGCGGGAGGGTACCACGGTATGGATCAATCTGGATCCCGTGCCTCCCGGGAAAGATCTCGAAAACTGTTGGGATCTCATTGTTAAAGGCGACAGTGACGAAGTGGCGCGATTGGCACGCTTGAAAGAGTGGGATGATTCCGGTTCTGACGCGGCCGAGAATTATACAGAAGCCGATCTTGATAGGGTCAAGTCGAGTCAGGGTGAGATTGAGGTCGTCATACCACCCAGCCTCAAGAAGAATGGGGCTGCGGCTCAACCATCGCCAGATTTCCATGCCATGACTCCCCCACGAAGTCAGAATGGAGATGCGCCTGCGCAAACAACAAAGGGACCCAAATCTACGACAACTTCGCCAATCCGAATCACACTCAAAGTTACTGAGCGAAGCCAGCAGGTCGCGGTGAAAAATGCAGCCAGCACTGGAAGATCCATAGCCGAACTTCTTCGTGGAAAGGAAAATAAAGACAAGCCTGCGAAATCCAAGACTTCTCTGAACAGGAAGCCCAGAGTTACCAAGATCAGAGCATCTACGAATCCTGGAAACAAAGGAGTTATATCCGGAAAGGTCACAAAACCAGTTGCGGTCAACAACGCGGGATATAAGAAGCCCCTGCCTGAACCATTGTCGCCGCGTCGCGATGCCAACGAGACATTCATCGAGATACGCAGATCAGAATACTCGAGCGTGGAGGTGAGTCCGGCGCCGGAGACACCTCCATCGACGTCGACGCGTGAAGAGTGGCGAAATGGCGAAACGGTATCCCCGACCGGGAGGATACCGTCGGATATGATCAAATTGTTGAACTAGATTATGTGGAACATGGAGTAGATAAATATCCTGATATGCCGTGGTCATACTGCAAAGGCTTCAGGAATCACTTATGGGCAATTGATTTGCATGATGCCTTCTCAGGGCATGGCAGCATGTGGCAAGGGCAAGGGGGGGGACGTGCTTGCATTGTCTATCACGGAGTTGCTATGGGAAAACGGAACCGGATTATATTTCTTTCTGTCAGGAATGATACCATTGCGCTACGACGCAGCAAACCGTGGGACAGGCTGGCTCTTTGACGAGAACAGAGACAGCTGGCAAAGAAGGGCATCAGATACCCCAACATTGGGACCCAGGATACACTTATGATTTGCATTTGCATTTACATGGGCGTCTCGACTTCAGCAGACGGCCTGCTAAGCAGAGGGATGACCCTTGATCCGGCGTCGCCCCAATATCGGAATATTACCTGCCAAAATACATAGCATCAGGACAAGAGGAGCAGAGAACGGGCTTTGTACAGAGCAGCATTCTTCATGAGGTCTACGGAGAAGACTTCCAGGCGCTCGAAACGCTGCTATTCCAATATAAAATATTTGAGTACCTCCACTTTGATTGATTCAAGCCAGTTTCTGTGCCTTCTTTCCTCCCCCCAGAGATAGATAGACTCTGAGAGTCGTGCAAAGAACAGGCTCAATCCGCGGGCCTCGTTCGACAGAGGTCTTTTACATACATACTTTGCGGAATTCCTTCGAGCCTCGAGTCCCTGGCTGGATGGGATCATCAATCTTGAACAGACATCAACAGGGATTATGATAATGGACATCATGTGGTGTCGGTTCCCGGGTTTAGGTGTGTATGTATAGGTGTATGTATGTATATGTCACATGTATGTGTGTGTGTCCTGTACATACATAGATACGTAACGATGGGTATGAAAAGGATATCCGTGGAATGGTAAACATTAGACAGTAACGCACAACGCCGAATGCGTGACATGTACATTAACAAACACCAAACGTCGTTCTAGTATAATCACGCACCGCACGTAATACCAGAACAAGTGCTGTGGGGTGGTCGCCTAATGCTTGGACAACAAAGACAGACGAGGGAGCTTGGGTATTGTAGAGGAACTTGTGCGCTCGTAGAGAGTCATCATCCATCATCCACCATCTTTCGAGGTCGAATCAAACAAACCAGTCCAAGTCAGCGTCGTATCAGAGCGCTTGGCCGTACGTGTACCGTTCGTCCACCGCTAGCCTTGCGCCCAACGGGCCCGCTATATCACTCGCGCGTAATCTCCACGCTCTCCTCCCACCGCCCATCCCCATGCTCACCCCTGAATCGCAATTGCTCGTGTACTCCCTGCTGCTGTCTGCGCCTGCGCCATGCTGAGTCATGGCTAGGGCTTTCAATCGCGTTCTTTTCCTCCCCGGACCCGGGGAGCAAGGATGCAAGCTGGCTCTGAAGCTGGGGCTGCGGTCCCAACGGACCTGTGGTGGCTGCGAGGTTGTAGGACTCGTCGCTTCCCTTGCCGAGCGGCAGGTCGAGGTGAGGAGGATAGCCTTTGTCGCTAGCCATTGCTTTGTCGGGCACGGTGGGGCCGTTGCTGGTTCTCTGCTGCTCCGTGGAGACCATCTCGTCTCTGCCTCTCCTGCAGTGACTATTGGCGCTGGACGTCATGGGGAAGGGGGGATAGGCGCCGAAGTCGTCGTCTCGAGGATCGTAAGAGAACGAGAACAGTGCGGCGGCACCCCTGCTCAGACCCCGCGGCCGGCTTTGCGAAGGCGAATAGCTCGGATCGCGACGGATTTCGCTTGACAGCGGAGATGGAACGGTAGGCCGGTTTGCGTACGTGAATACAGCCGCAGCAGGGAGAGCAGGCCCAAGAGCGCTGTTGCGCCGAGAGCGAGGAGGGGGAAGTGGTGTCGAAGGAACTCCATACAGGTCCTGTTCTCCGCTAGGTCCGGCGTCATATGGGTGTTGTGGGACGGCATCTCTGTAGGGTGGACTGTAGTCCCTGGTCGTCATCCGGCCGGAGTCGAATCTCTCGCTGGGCATGGCCTGTGGCGTTCGACTGCGACGGTTGCTGCTGTTGCTTCGACTTCGCGAGCTGTGGCGGTCTTGGGTGTCACGGCATCCTAGAGCTGCAACCCCAACGAGTCCTGCATCGAGTCCTGCTCTGGCCGCTTCAAGCCCGTGATCATCGTGCCCTAAAACCCCGTCGCTGTGACGAGCATCCTCTTGGTCGAATACTGCGTTGGCTCTCGCGGAGTCACGGCTGGAGCGTCGCCCACTCTCGCCACTGCTTCTCGTAGGGATTTTTGTCAGAGCCGCCGTCTCGGCGACGTCGTCAATAGGAGAGACGGGAGAGTAGGGCCACGGTTGGCTATTGTCGGTGCAGTTGACGGGCACGGGTTTCCGGTTGATTTGTGCTCGGACAGTTCGGATGTTCGCTGGCGGTGCATTGACTACTGGCGGGTTCTCGTCTTGATGTTCATCATAGTGATGCATAAGGTCAGTTCCAGCTGCTGCCGCTGCAATCCCTGCTGCAATTCCGCCCGTGTGATGCATGCTATCGGTTGACGAAACGCTGTAAGATCGGGAGGGTTTACCAATCTCTTTCACAAACGGGTCATCCCCAGGGACCATGCCGTCAGTCAAACCAGGTCGAGAATTGGGAGCTGTCCGTCTCGGTGGCGGAGGCACAGGGACAAATGGATTCTCGTATTCTTGAGGACTGCGAAAGGCTGAATGTTCGGACATGAGAGGTGCAGCTCCGGTAGGTACCAGGTCACGATATAGCGAGCCTTGACTTGCGCCTGTACTTGATGGCCGGTTCACTCTCCAGCTCTCGACTTCATCGTCGCCTGGGGAGAGAGCAGAATGGCGAGGGGAAGAGCTGAGTCGGCGACGTTTGGAGCAAATGACCAAGGCTAATACCAAGAACCCGAGTGCGAGAGCTCCCAGGACACAGCCTAGGATAATGGGGAGATCGGAGTCATGACTGGATTTTGTTAAGGAGGGTGCGGTTGTTGAACTCCCCGCAACAGCTCCAAGTCCTGACGATGTTCCTCCTACCGGGGATGGCAGTGTCAGAGAGGATGTGGTAGAAGGTGACCTTCGTGAAGAAGTCAAGGAGCTGGTAAGTGACGCGCTAGAGGATGTGATGCCAAAGGCAGCAGATGGTGAAGACGGCAAGGCCAAAGAGGGCGATGAGGTTGAAGAGATCAAAGACGAGGTCGACGGTGCAAATGAAATCGAAGGCGGAATCAAAAAAATTGAATCATCGCTTGACGTTGAGGCATATGATGTTCCAGTATATTGTGCACTGGAGGTCGACGAATCCCCAACCGTCGAGGAGCTTGCCGTTGCAGACTCGGCTGCCGCTGAAACGGCCGAAGCGGCAGAGGACAGAAGTGAATTGACTTCTGTAAAGACAGAATAGGCCTCAGAAACAATGATGCTTAAAGGGTCGAATGTTTGTTGGGCGGCCACGAGAGCGAAGAAGGTTGGCGCAAGCAGCGAAACTGGAAAAGCCTTCATATTACCAACAGCAATTGCCGGGCGCCGTTTGAGGGTATTAGTGAAACATCCGTGTGGTAAAATCAAATCGTTGCTTGCAACATGGAAGGCATTGGGACAGGCTTTTGCAAAGGAAAGAGAGCGTATTCACGGGAGATTGAGAAAATGTAATCCCTACCTCTACGAGAAGAGAGAGAAGATGATCATCTCCAAGACGCACACGGATCCCATACATATCTGACAATCGCTGCAGTTTGGCCACCTCGGATGTCTATCGCCTGAGACTCATCGTCGTTAGGGTCTTCGTGTCCTGCGGCCGATGAGGACGATGTGCTCGAACTAAGGGCCACGCCAGCAGGGAAGCAAGCAGGGAAAACCAGTCGACTCCGATCGTTTGCGTTCTGGATCCAGATCCTCGGACATAGGTTGGTTGGCGGCCGCAGATATGCCCAAGGGGACTCTGGGACAGACCCAAGCTAGTCCAAGCGATGGAAGATTCTTCGGGGTGCGAGTGGTGGCTTTCTGGAGGTCTAGATGGGAGGAGGCAGGAAGATCCGATGCAGGGACGTTCGTGGTCGTTTCAGAGGTCTTGTATGACTGGCTGAACATGTGGCTGCGTGGCTGTGCCATATTAACCGAAGAGCAGCTAGTGGCAAAACCAGACAACCATCCAGTTGCTGGCACCATCAATTGTCTGCCGGGGAATTGTCTGTGGTGGAAATAACGCTCTTCCTGCTGGAACATCATTGTTCCAAGGATGTTTCTTCCGAAGGGAGCTTGGTAAGACCAGGAAAAGTCGAGCAGTAGCAGGAGGTAGTAGCCGGCTTCCTGAAGCAAGAGCTCGGGGTGGCAAAGGCGAACAATTTGGGACGATCACTCACCTGGAGCAACATGGATGATATTTTTAGAGATGCTTGCATGCCCAATGATGCCAGGCTATCCGTGCCATAAAGACATGCCCCAATTGCCATCTGCTTAGCCGACCATAGAGTCAGCACGAGCTGGGTGTTGATATGTCTGAAGAATTAGCCCAAATGCTCGATCGGAGGTTTCTTGAAATGTCGAACGGTCCTTCTCAACTGCTATTTGCTTCCTTTCCTTTTAGCGAACGAGTCCAAAGTCGGGCCAGCAGCTGGGTGTTGACAGGTTCAGGTCTCAAACTAGCGGACGGTGATTGAGTGCCTAGATATAGCGTTTATAGCAGCAATATTGCATGACAGGGCATTGCACCAGGTAATGGCCGCCCAATGATCCTCTGCTTCGATCCTCAGAAAGCGTGGGAGCTGAGTTGATTGACCATATTAGTCAGAGAGTTGAAGCTCAAGAAGAAGACCATCTCAACAAATGACCCGCTGATGCTGCTGCACTTGGACTTTGTCTTCTGTCCGGAGGGAATCTAGATCCGGCCATGGAATGTGGACTGTATTTTCACGTATCGCGATGTCACAGGTGAAGGGGAGTTCCGGACCTAAGTATGAGACCGCTAAGTACGGAGCTTACGTCGTCAGGCAGGGCATGCAGCACAAGAACATTTGTTGTTGAGACATTATAGAGACAAGCGCGGCAGGCAGCCAAAGGCCTTCAGCGCCGAGTAGAAAAGGAAGTCAAGTTACAATGTGAGGAGAAGATCTTCATATACCTGCACGTGACCGCTATCAGTGATGATGACTTATCGTCAATACAATCAGGTGACTAGAGACCCGCTGATGGCTTTAGGGATGTCCGGCAGGGCGTTCCGTTGGAGGCCCGCTATGGCTCCCTTGCATGCTCTAATGCACAAAACCAGATTAGCGGCATGACTAGTGCAATCTTGGCTGGCTGAGAATACAATTTCACTGGCGGAATTAAGCAGGTAGAAGAAAATAGAGTGTGAGCAGTGTGGGTCCCCGTCAACCTCAAACTCGCACCACTTTTGGTTGAGCACATCAGTCACCAGCTTCCCCCCGGTGCCAGGTGCCCCCGCTTCTCTTCTGGTGCAATGTGGACACGGAGTGGTGGTGGCAGGATGTTGTTTGCCTTGCCTGAGAGATCCGAGCCCGAGCCCGCGAGCTCCCTGATTCCCTTCCTCTCTCGCTCCTCTCGCCTTTTCCCTCCCTCGCCCTTTCCCCCTTCTTTCCCTCGTTTGCTCCTGCCTTCCATTATCGCCTCTTTCCCCTTCGCGACCTGCGACCTTGACGCTTGCCTGTGTCCTTGCACAACTCGGACTCGTACCACTTCTCGCTGCCTCGATTCTTGAACCACTCTTCTTTTACTGTGTCTTCCTGCCTTTTGATCTTAATATCTTCTCTCTTCGATCCTGTATTTCTGCTCGACTTTCACACTGCCATTTTCTCCGATCTTCGGCCGTCTTGGGTCTCGCTGAGTCCCGTCTTCTGCGTCATTCATTCCCACCACTTTACTGGAACCGGTCACCAGTCTGTCCTCTGCGCCGGCCCATAACGACACTCACCACCAGACATTGACGCCTGCTTGTTGTCATTGTCGCCCTAATTTTCGCTCCTTCCGATCGACTGGCGCTGTGCGCACGCTGTACACCACCTTTAGGCCTTTTGTAATTCACGACCGCCCTTTTATCCTTGCGATTGACAAACAACGCTGGTTTGGACTCACCTGTCCTACGTATACACCCGCCGGTATCAAGACAAAGGGAAATATTCTTCAAACACTTGAGATTGCTTTGCGCAAAGGGAAGGCACCACTGTGTTCTGTTTCGTGGTGGAAAAAACTGTCGCGTTCTTTTGATTCCGGCAGGATTGAGTGATAGAAACTGATGGCTGGTGGCGGAATTTCTAATTTTCGGTGACTAAATGGTCCAGATGAGCACTGGGTCGACGCCAAGGTCGCATCGTATCGCTCTGCCGAGCGACCCAATATGTTGCGCCTTCTATCGTGGACAGGCTGTGATAAGATCCATTCTCCAGAGATGAGATCTTTTGTCTCAAACCAAGACTCTCCTGGATCTGGCCCTCTTGCTGCGCCTGCCATGCCAGCGACTCACAAACGAAAGCAATCAACAGACACTCTGGGCCAGTCAGAGAGGAAACGGGCGAAAATTGTTGACAAGCAACCCTGTGCCAACGTACTTCCCAGTCCCACGCGCGCCCTGCCCTCTGACCCGCCCAATACGGCCACCTCAGCTACAAATGAATCCCCATCATTCCTGCCAACGCCACCGGAGGTGAAAATGGAAGACTCAGACACGAGCCAGGTGGGATCTACGTTGAAGGATGTGGACGCTGCGCGGTTACAATCTATTCGGAATGTCATTCAAACACAGATCAGTCTCGAAATTCTCTTGAAGCACAAGGAACTCCGACTTATCGACCAAGAAATAGCCAAATGTCAGGCCTCGTTGGAACAACTCCGTCGATGCAAGGAGATTCCTTTCCCCGGGACACAGCAACTTTCCTTTGGTGTCAGCGGTGGCACAGGTCCAGCTCTACGCAGTTCATTCCCCTCTCCGCTACCTCAGTTACCCGCGCCTTGGGGTGTCACAGAAGGGCCTTATTCCCGTCATTATGCGAAATGGCTTTTGCCCGACCCGCGCTTTGACGGCGGCGAACCAGAGCTTGTGGCTACTACACCTGTTGGCAAATCTCCCATGAAATTCAGATCTCAAACCAGAGGTCAATTCGCTGAAGGGCCCCAAACATCAAGCCAATCTCGGGCGCAACGTAGTGGCAAACTGAAATCTCTGCCTGCCGGATATGGACAGCCAAAGGAGAAAGCAACAGGTCCAATGATCATCAAGAGGAAATCCGACGGGGCTACCGTGAAGCTCGTTTGTCCAGACTGTGGCCGGTTTGATTTTGGGAGTGCTCAAGGTTTCATCAATCATTGCCGAATCGGCCACGGCCGGAGTTTTGCAAGTCACGACGCTGCGGCAGATGCTTGCGGAGAACCGGTTGAGGTCGACGAAACCGGAGCAATGATCGGTGTTGAACCTGCTGTGACCCCCGCCGCCGGCAACGTGCACCCCCTGATCCGTTCAGCCAAACTTCTGCAACCGAAGCCACCTCGGATCATGTCCCAAACGACTCCGGCAACTGATAAAACGGGAAGCCCCAAGCCAACACAGGTGTCACCTGATTTTAGGGGATCGGCCTTGACACCCAATCTGTCTGAGCTTGTCCAAGCTAGGGGTCTTGGACTTGATCTTCAAGAAATGGTCTCGGATGCGAAAACCAAAGTTGAACTGCCAGATTCTGATTCGGAGGACGACGAAATGGATGTGGATGTTCCCATGCAAAACACTGCTCAGGGCCGGCACCCACAAGTTGCAGGCACTAAACAACCGCCAAAACCTACCAAGTCTCCATTGTCATCTCCCCTGCTGCATTCAAATATGCTGAGGTCCACCAACAATTTGCGAGGAGGGTTGTCGCAGTATGACGGTGCCAACGACAAGCCGACTCAACACCGGCCGCGTGGAATGACTCTACCCATGAACGGCACCTCTCCGTCTGACCTTCAACCTTCTGACCCATCTCCCACCAGTGAATCAAATCAAGCTCCGAGCCTGGTCGATGACGATGAAGAATTTGAACCACACTCCCCAAGCAGCAGCTCCGTTTCTGACGAGCACGATGAGGGCGAAGTCGAGTTTGAAGTCCAAGGTGACGATGATGATGCTCGAAGCGTTCTGCGTGCCCCTGACTTTCAGCCAAGCTGTGCACAAGCAGTCCGACCTCCGACACATACCCGGCGAGCTTCGGCAATCCGGCGACATGGTGAAGAGAGAGAGGAGAAACACGTCAGTTTCGTCAGCCCGAGCCCGGCACGTGATGTGCCCAATACTCGCTTAGGTCCAGATCGAAAGAGGAAAAAGGTTTAGGCATCGGCAACCAGGTTAGCACCTGTTTGACTACCTACTACCTTGTGCAGGATCATGTTTGACCAGCATTTGTGGAGTTCAATGGTGGCCGGCGGTTGTTTATTATGGGTGGACGGGGTTGCGATTGCATCAGCGAGGGGACTTGGATAGACGGAGGGCGTGCGGACTGGGGGAGAAGCACGCTTCTACGGATTCTGTCAGTGTACATATTGTGGAGGTCTCTGAACGATGTCAGCCACTCGTTGAGCAAGCTCCATGTTTGCTTCCCAATGCTACAAGACTCATCTCTGACATTTGCCCACCTTAATCATGAGATTGTGCTTGTTGCATGGTGAGAGGACAAGTAAGTAGCTGGCTTAGTTGGCAAGGCTGAGTCTCCAGGCGCTCACCAGGCTCTATCATAATGCTCCGAATAATTCACCAGTTGCGTCAGATGCTTCTGGAAAGTGCCAAGGCCCAGATCCGACTCCCTTTCCCCAGCAGTCAATGCCATTCCTTGCTGGATTGCGAGGAGCGATCGTAATCATTTAGAACTCATCTCACTTCTGTCAATGTAAGTTGCCTGGCCAGACAAGCAAAGCCACCACCGCTCTTTCAAGCATCCATCTCTGCCGCAATTGTCGACGCCACCACCTCCCCATCGACAGCGTATTCCTCGGCGAGGATGGCGCAAGCCCAGAAGTGCGTCCACAAAGGATGCGGGAAGGTCTTCACGGATCCGGACGAGGAATGCATATATCATCCTGGGCCTCCAGAGTTCCACGAGGGACAGAAAGGTTCGTTTTGCCTTTGGACCATGGTGAACCCTTCGTTTCTTCACATGCTAGCAATGGAAAAGACAATTTTCCAATGTAAACGACGGCTTGACTGAGTTATTATGCTGACATGAAATCTGGGAGAGCAGGCTGGATGTGCTGCAAACCCCGCGTTCTCACCTTCGACGAGTTCCTCTCCATCCCACCCTGCACAAAGGGCAAGCACTCGGCTGTAGACGACACGCCCGCGCCAGCCCCCAAAGCCGAAGCTCTGAAAGCGTCGAATATTGTCGCCGCCGCTCCTCTACCTGCCCCCGTACCCGTTACTCGACCCTTAGCATCTAGTCTCGCAGCCGCTCAACAGCCCACACCCTCGGCGACGCCGAAACCGGAACCTCCCGAAGACGAATCCGACGACCCAGGCGCCGAGATCCCCCCCAATGCGACATGTAAGAGACGAGGCTGTGGGAAGTTGAGGGACGAAAAAGTCCCGCGGGACGAGGAGGAGTGCGTATATCATTCGGGCGTTCCACTCTTCCACGAGGGGAGCAAGGGATGGACATGTTGCAAGCGACGGGTACTCGAGTTTGACGAGTTCATGAAGATTGAGGGCTGCAAGACCAAAAGGCGGCACTGCTACGTGGGCAAGCCGAAGAAGAAAGAAGGAGGCGCCGCCGCAGTCGACGGAGGAAGCGCGGCGGCCGACACCGAAGAGGAACTCCTGGAGAACGTCCGCAACGACTTCTACCAGACGCCCAACAGCGTCATCGTCAGTTTCTACCTCAAGAAGATCGACAAGGACAGGGCCACGGTCGACTTCAAGCACGACGGCCTGTCGGTGGACCTGGACCTGCCCACGCAGGATGGCAAGAGGTTCACGAGGAATATCCCGCTCTTCGCACAGGTCGACCCGGCAAAGAGCCAGTACAAGATCATGGGCACGAAGCTGGAGATGAACTTGGTCAAGGCGGACGGCTCTATCAGCTGGGCGACGTTGAGGAGCGACGAGAAGGGGACTGGGGAGAGGATCCAGTTGGGACGCGCTGGCCGATTGGAGCGCAGTTGAGAGAGAAAGAGAGAAAAACACAGAGGAGATGAGGACATTTCTGAATGCAAAAATCGGATGATGTTTTCGACACCGAATGAAGAAGCCTGAGATGAATGAATGAAGAAATAAAAATGATACAACTCACACACCAATGTCAATACTAACAGGATCTATATGAATGAAATGGCCAATTGGGGAGTGGAAGGAGAGGAAAAGGACAATAACCAGAGGGCATAGCGAGGCGCCAGCACGATCAGGCTTGCTTATGTGTATGTAGGAAATCCTCAAAGAAAACTTCTTGCTCTCGATCTATTTTGCTACGGAGGTGCAATCGCAGACAGATCCTGACTGGCCAAGTAAACAAAAGATCTCAATGTCCAGGCAATGTTTCCATGTCTTTGCAGCAAGACCATGTAAAATTCCCATTATGTACTAGACCCCCTTTTGTCTCTCCTCTTCGTCAAGTTTCGCCACTCACTTCGCCCATATCACGAAGGCCAGCTCTTCAATCCCTCCAGGAAACTGCACATTCAAGGTGCAGGCACGGCGGAGAGCAGGACACAGGCCTCCCATCATTTCGAATCCCATCAACGTATCTTATTCTTTTCTTTTTTTTCCTTTTCTAAAAGGTTGTTGTAGCATCTCCTCCACAGCTCCGCGCCATCGAAAGATGCAGTCGCAGCCATAATGTGGAAAGGGAAAAAGGACGGTGCAATTCCTCTGCGAAGCCGGGAACGGAAGGAGATCCATTGAAGAATCAAGAATAACCCTCAGCAAGCCACACGATGGTGGAGCTCCGGTGGTGTTAAGGTAATGTTAACACCTCTACTGATGATGAGGGAAAGGAAAAAGAAGAAGTGAAGAAGGACGGCACGCAGGAATTTTGTAGGGAGGGAGAAAAAGAGTGGGGACTGGTTGAGGCTGCGGCTTGGCGCGGCTTTTGGTGGGCTGGTTTGGCTGCTTGAAGCGGCTGCGTTCAGCCTTGTCTTGACGAGGCTCGATGTTGGAAGGATGTTGGATCCGGAAGATGTTCAGCGTTTTGAGCCCGAACCGTGTCTTCGGGGAAGTGGTGGACACTGGAAGAACAGGGGCATTTCATTGTCGGAAGAGATCTCTTGTACGCCGTCTCTGGGTGAGTCTTCGCTACTGTCTTTTCAATGCTCCAAAGCTTCATTTCAATCGAGCGTTCCCTTTTTCTTCTTTCCCAGTTTAGCTGCGGCCCCCGTTCCCAAAACCCCCAGTAGACGTCGCAGCTGGGTTGCGCCAAAGTACGAACGCCAGACTCGGAGCTTTCCATCGCGGCCTATGGTTGTGAACAGACTTTTGGCGGTGTTGTCTGTCTGGAGACTATGTTGCCCAACAACTACAACTACCTTCATCACTCTGCCTTCACGACCAACCAAAGCCAGTTCGGGATTGCCAGTCAATGCATCCCAGAAGTAGACACTGCCGTCCTCGCTGCTCGAAATGATCCGGCCATTCCGACGGTTGTATGTTGCGCTGAGAACACGATCCTTTTTAGGGTCAACGTTTGTTGGACTTCTCTTCCGCAAGGCGGATACTTACTGTATGGCCGCTCAATGTTCGCAAACATGAGACCCGTGGGATTCGATTCTTCGAACGCCCAGAATCTGATTGTGCCATCAAAGCTTGCGCTCAGGAGTCCCAGAGAAAGCCCAGGAGGCGAGAAAAACTGGACACTGTAAACTGTATCGTCATGGTTGAAGTAGCCCACCCGCTGATCAGACACTATATCCCACACGTAAATGCATTTATCTCGGGAAACTGCAACCGCAACTGCGCCATTGGGAGAGTATGCGACGTCTGTCACAATGTCACTAGTTTGAAATTCGTGGGTTAGTGTATCTCAACCTTGTCAAGGTTCCAAATTTTGACCCTTCTGTCTGCAGAACCGGAGAGAAGCTGTCTTCCATGGTCGGCAAAACTAAGCCCTCGAATGACTCCTATGGGGCCTTCTAGGGCTTTTGAAGGCGTTGGGGAACCTAATTTTCCGGATTGCACCAGGGAGACGTCCCATAGTCGAATCCGCCAATCTGTTGCACCCGTGGCGAGAACTTGACATCCCCGCTCACGGCTACGGCCAGTATTCCTCGTCTTCCGAAGATGCAACACTCCATGGAACGTCCCTAAAACTCTCCTCTATTACAAGGTCGATATCTAGCTCGCGCTCCCTTTCGGGGTTGAAGACTGCGTGCCAGTTATCGCGCTGCTTTTTTGAGGTCACCAGGCATTGCGTTCAGATCTAGTTTGGTAAGTTCACGCACGACCCGAGCAACGCTCGCTCCGACCGTGCCGTCCGAAGGATCTGCCAAACCTTTTGGAGTTGAAACGTGCGAGGCCTCGAGGCGCCTGATCTGGGGGATGTCAGGAACCAGTGCTCATCCGAGAGTTCGGGGTGACATTTGTGCACGTGAACTTCAAGTTCCTTTTCCCCCGAAAAACCGATGGTTTGTCAGGCACAATGAGGATCTTGAACACTGAAGTCGCGGCATATGACTTAGCTCATGCATGTCTCTTTCATCTGTCGTTTGAAAAAGCCAGGTTGTTCTTCTGGCTACACCCTCTTTGGTGACATCGGAAAGCGCCTGTGGAGTGTCTGGCACGGAATACTAGTAGATCCGCTTCGTCAATCTCAAAGGGGAGATTTTGATCGTCAGAGGACAGAATCTGCTTGATGTCGGCTTCATACTGCTCGTTGATTTCGCTTAGGTAAGTTGGATCTTGGCTCAGTCGACGGGCCCGATATTCTGCGAGCAATAACGATTGTAATTAGCAGAATCTTTTACAGCTTAGAATGTCCATATTTCTTGCGCCGTTTAGCGTCCCGTGCTTTTGCTGAACAACGAAAACGCCAAAGGACGACCCTCGAACAATATCTCTCTCTTCTGCGTGGGCCTCTGTTGGGGTGAAGGTCATCATCTTTTCACTTCCAGGCGCCCAATGTCTATAATCGAGCCTTGGCTAGTTTCAAGAGAACATCGCTTACCTTCTACATTCGATGTATCGCAATCTGCTGGTGCTAGTCCTTATGAAAATGTTCTGGCAACTTCAAGAAGAGCAACCTGTTCATATGAGTGATCATGATTCGGCATCGCAAGACCCTGGATAGCGCTGATATCGCTTGAACATGCTTTGAAACATGTTGGAGGAATATTTTCGTTGTATTGAGATAGGTCAAGCAGCCAGCTGAAACTCCGAGGTGTGCCCCAATAGCATCGATGTGGTGTTTGCTCGAAGGGTCGAGAAAATATCTGCTTTGGTAAGCGATTAAACGCCTTCAGAGATGCCAGTCCTTACTCTTTGGCCGAGAAGTGCACGAAATCAACAGAGTCCGATCTTGAAAGATCAATGAGCGGATTACAGAACTCTAAAAGCTTCTCATTTGGTGGTCTAGATAGGCGGACGTCGAAACTGGATGGCTCTTTAGCTAGAGCAGAAAGGAGCTCGTCCCCCGAGAGGGTGATTTGCGAATATGCCAGCCACTCTAGGAGACGGGACATTCTTTCGCGTGTGAGGCGGTCTTCTATGACCATGATCTTCTCAACAATCCTATCATATCTGGTCAAACGAGAATGTGAGACCTCAGACCATCAGTGGACACGCTTACGCAGCTTGCAGTCCCTCTGGGAGCTCCCTAATTTTCCTCAAAAAGTCGTCTTCAGACACTGCATACTGGAGGCAATCCATGACAAGATCAACCCAAAGGAACATACCTAAAGTCGTTAGCACAAACCAACAAATGGGACCGCAGCCACAGACCGGATTTTTCTAACAATTCACCTCGACTGCCGCCTTTATTTCGTCGGACAAGTTCAAGTCGTAATCCTCGATGGCCTGATCGAGTCTGCTTGCCACAAAAATACTCATGTCCTTTTGTACAGTGTGCTGTTCGTCATTAAACAAGATTCTGGGCTTTTTACGCATTTTGGGTGAAATCAACCCTTCGTCTCGGCTTGAAATGGGTATGGCGACAGGAGATTTCTTCTGAAGTTTGAACAGCACGTCGAGGATTAATTTACAGTCCTTGACTTCGTATTCGTCGATGCCGTTAAGAACGATTCCGACCAGTGGAGCCCCAGAAATCAAATCTGGAAGCAGCTTTTGCAGATTGTCGTTCGAAGCAAGTTGGGCATTCTGAACGTAGGTATCCCAGATGAGTGCGACAACTTCGGGGTAGATTCTCGTAATTTGCATAACCAGCGTTCGCAGGAAGATGCTGGGTTTGTCCGATATGTCCCCCTAATGGAGACAGTAATAGAACAAAGTTGTCATCTGCTCGATTTTTCGAATTGTCTGAATAATATGAGCGCAGAAAACACTTTTCCCTAAGAGGCATATTAGCGAGGACTGCTGAAGGCAGCCTTTTAATGAAGCCGCGAACATGTGAACCGTTTTAACTGTTAACGTGATGCTGTGGGTGGCTTGTCTGTGATAGAAGCTTATGGGAGAGCACGACATCTGACTCGTACGTACCTGAGCCGGGGATCCCAGTAAGCCACAGTAGTGGACTCCTATCCACGTTTTTGAGCCAAGCTTGGTATTGGGGAATGTTGAAGATCCAGTCACAAGTGCCATCAAGGTGTTTCTCGCCCAGCCGCTACAGGTTGTTCTCCTGATGGATGTCTTCCACACAAAGCCAAGCAAGAACGGCCTGTAACTCTCCCGCTCTTGTTCGGCCTTCGCAATCTGCTCCTCGACTTTCCTTCGATAAGACGTAGCTTTGACAATGTTGAAAGCGGTCGCTTCCTTGCTCACTAGGACCCGGTCGTACGCGGGATTTTTCAAGATATTTTCAAGCCGTAGCTCAAAGCTCTTTCATCCAGTTTCGAACAACAAAATCCAGGCTACCAGCGATTTTAGCTTTGTTTGAGAAAGCATGAAGAAATTAACATACCGCGTCTCCTAAAAAAAAAAAAAAGGAAAAAAAGAAACCCTTGTACGGTCTTCGATGAAACTCGAGAATATCGGCGTAGACCAGTGCCAGGATACTATGAAAATCCATTTGCGGAATTGACTTGCTGTAGCGGTCGAAACGCGGTAAGGCATCGGCGATTTTGACGTACGCATCCATCAACTTGTCAAAGCTCGATATGAACTGGCTCGAGAGCTGCAGCCTTCTCAGCAAGATAGGTAGTTCAGAATCATGCAACGTACTTAAAGCATCAGCTTGACTGGGGCCTGTTGGGTGTCAGTCGCTCTTGGAAGCTGTGATCACAAACACTTATCCAGATCCACGGCAGGAAAGGAGTTCCATTGCACAAGACATCAATAGACTTGGCATAAATCTCCAGACATTTGAGAAAGGGTTTAACGCGCTTCATGTTTCGCAGGGAGCGTTCGTCGGCGTCGCTCCTTCTCGATTTCTACAGTCGCCTCCCACACGTCTTCCAGGGTCGTCGAACGGAAACTGCCAGCATCTTGCCGGCTGACCGATTTCTCGAACCTGGAGAAAGCCGACTCAATCATTGCTCTTGGGGAAAGTTGGGCAGCCGCCATGATTGCTGTTGTCGTCGCAGGCGAAAACCGTGCCTGTGTTCATTTGCCAGGGGGAGGAGGTTTAAGAGAGGTCGAGGCTCCCATGACTGGCGGATGGTCTTGTCTGCGGCAATCGGGCTGGTGGCAATACTCAAGCCGCCCTTGCTGGTGACCTCGAAGCTGCCTGGTGTTGTGTCACTCGAGAGAAGGGCAAGAGGGGCGGTGTTGCAGGCGGACCGCCCCCAGGTGGCTGTCAGCCTCACTAGCCTCATGGCTGGCTGCGTGCAAGTCTCAGATCGAGCAATACAAAGACCTCAGATATCGATACCTTGTTCAGGCTTCTCCATGAACATGAGAGCGTTCAAGAAACGAAGACTTAACATTGACGAGGATGCCGTTGTTGAGAGTGCGTTGATCCGCACAGAGTGGGATATTCCCCCGGCGCTGGACTAATCACGACCGTCTCTCTTCGTTCTATGCCGTCGAAGACTCCCTCCCACCCAAGTCTGAGACTCAGCAGACATGGCCAAACCATATTACTTTGCAGCAGGACTATATTCCTGCTTCGGATCGAATGTCTTATGCTGCAGCATCTGGGAACGTTGTCCAGACCGCAGTCCCTCAAAACGCAGTCCACCCTAAAGTGAATACACAGAGTCGCCTCCCACCTACAACATCATTATGACAGAACTGCCATATGCTTTGGCATGGTGAATTTCCCTCCAAACCCTCGACACTAAAGCAAGCTGACGGGAAACTCAAAAGTTCATCTCCGAAGTGAAAATCTTCCCCAACAGACTGCGGATTCCCCCCTTAGGTGCTTCTCCGTCGAAGTACAGTCCGGCAGCATCCGTGCCGCTTCGGACTCGACAGTTGGTATCCTGGGGAAAAAGATTGGACATATAACATGCCACAGGCGTACGGCACTGATCAATTGTCTTGAAGAAGGCCGCGATGTGCAGCTTGAATTTTTTTGTCGAGCTAATAATCTGCCCGTGCAGCATGCCAGAGGTTCAATGGGACAATATAGAAACCTTGAACTCCTTGTCAACGTCTTTGATCAAGCAGGGCTTACTGAATCCTTCGGCAAGTTCTTCGAGAAACTCAGAATATGTCTTCAAGACCCCGTCATTTGCCATAGCAATGTCCCTTACTGGAACCCACACCTTTTGGCTCAAGATGACAGGGTGGTCATGACGGTCTCCTTCACAGACGCTTCTGAAACCGAGAGATTTGTTGCTCCTGCCGACGTATTTGACCAGCTTCTGCCGAATGGAAATATGCCAGAGGCTGAGTCACCAGCGAAGTTACGGACTCAACTTCTAACACATCAGAAACAAGCCTTGTACTTCATGCTTCGGAGCGAGAAAGCGTCTCGAATTGGCAGGTCACCTCATCATGTGTGGAGCGAATCGACCGTCCTCGGTCAGGAATTTACCGACACCATCACCGGCTCCTGTCAGTCGCTGAGACCCAAAGACTTCTATGGAGGTCTCATCGCAGATTAGATGGGTCTTGGAAAGACGCTGCAGGTTATCTCGCTACTAGCATCTGATCGTGACCACAACGGCCAGCAAGGAGTGGCTCGCGATCTTTGTGGACCTCCCATTTTGTGGACCAACCATTGTCGCTTGTCATTATGCCAGCATCTCTCCTTTAATCATGGCATGACCAGATGATCGAACACCTTGAACTAGGCACCGTCCGCTGGCGTATCTACCGTGGCAGTGGGCAACACAACATTGGGGAAGTCCTCTCGAGTGTGCAGGTTGTTTTGACGACCTACGACGTTGTAGCTTCTGAATATCGCAAAACTTTAAGATCAGATGCTGCGTTTCCCCCAACGCCCATCTTTTCACGGACATGGACACAGGTTGTCCTTGACGAAGCACATTTGATTCGGAATACTGCAGCTTTGCGTACGAAAGCAGCATGCGCCATTCGGGCGAGAGCAAGGTGGGCCGTATCGGGAACTCCAATTCAAAATTGTCTCACGGATCTGTCCGCCTTACTAGAGTTTCTGCAAGTTGCACCATTCGACGACCCCCAATATTTAATGAGCATATCATCAAACCCTGGAGGACGAGATCAGATCCCAAAGCGGTCGAAAAACTAAGGAAGCCCATCAAGGCTGTTGCTATTCGACGGTCAAAGAAATTGCTTGGTTTACCAGCTCGAGACGATCAGGTACATCACGTAGAGTTCAGCGAAGACGAGCGAACGCGATATGAGAAGATTCGGTTGCGTATTCGAGACGATGCTTTCGATCTGACGGCGCCAATATTTGCACACATATTGTGGATCGACGATCTTCGAGGACTTTGCAGCCATAGCGGAGAGCTTATGCGTGCCAGTCGTTCCAGTATGCATTTGCCGTCTACGAATACGGCAGGATCTCCACTCCAGCCTAGCGCCGCGGTTGACTTCGACCAGATGAGCTTCCTTCTTAGTGACAATCTGTTAGCCACTATTAACCAAGATATGGACCTGTGCGAGAGGGCCAACATATCCAATATCTTGACGGATGGGGTTGACGACCGCCAAGAACTGAGCCCCAGCTGGCGCTCGAGCCGTAAGTGTCCCTATCAATGGCCATTGAACCGTTCCCTGAGCACACCCGATGCAAGTGGATGTAATTCACCATCTCTGGCGTCTCCGGTCGACTCGGATCACGCACCAGTGTCCTCGTCGCAAGTCTCGGCCTCCTATCAGATATCTCCAAGAACGACGGCAATGCGGTCATTTTCTCATTCTGGCACACGACTTTGGACACGGTTTCCCGCTCCTTTGAGGATTGCGGACGGCGCTTTGTGCGGGTCGACGGCACCATGTCCAACCGTGAGAGGGATTCCACACTTAATGCGTTCCGGTCAGAACGCATCAATCAAAGTGCTGTTGGCCACTGTCTCAGCTGCCGGCTTGGGGCTTGACATCACTGTCGCAAACTTAGCTTGTCTGCTGGAGCCTCAATGGAGCCCTTCGACAGAGGAGCAGGTGCTGAGCCGAGTGCATCGAATGAGACAGACGAAGCGTGTAAAGAGATACGGCGTCAGGAATGCCATCGAGGAGAACATTATTGAGTTGCAGCAGCGAAAGTTGCGATTGGCGCAACTAGCTTTGAATGGTGAAGGCGAGGCAATTGGAAAGGGGTTGATGGACGATTTGAAAATGCTGCTGAAGTAGTCAGCCCATGGTGATGCCTGAACCCCAGCACTGCATATACCATCGCATATACCGATCATGCAACGCGCACTAAGATGCTACATTCATCCAACTGCCCGAGGTATGGGGGGGTCTCAGTGTGAATCTGTAGAACCACGTCTCTGGCTCCCTCCACAAGGTCTTGTGGATGGGTCCCAGCATTGAACATCGTCGGCTTCGACGCTCGGCTCCGGCTGTGTGGCTTGTTCGCTCGTCAGCTGCCAAGTGCCGGCTACCAGACAAGCAGAGCCCAAGGAATCACGACCGAGACGTGCTTGGCGAAACAAGAGCTGAAAATCAGTTCCATCTGCCCAAAAGGGACGGTTGGTTTTCGTCGCTCCAAGCAGCACACAGTTTGATACACAAGAACGTTGCACAAGTTCGCTGGAGGCGCGAAAGGGCACTTGAATGGGTCCAGACCATCATCATCTGACACAGCTTTTGCCGACCCCAGAAAATGCGGAGTACGGAGTATTTGCATTTGCATGGCCGCCGGAAAGCTGTATCACCTCAGACCCAAGAAGTCCCTCTTTTTGGACCTCAAGATGGTCCCAAGGCGCCTAAAGTCCCGATTCAGACAGCCTGCGCAACGCCACATGCCAGACCTTGAGAGCGACTTTCTCTACCAACTGCTGCTGCCCGATTTACCGAGTCCGTATTTGTGGCGACTTCTGTCCTCGCGCACCCAAGCCCCTTTCTGCAGCTCCATCCCAGCCATCTTCCGGCCTAAAACAAACTTCAGCTCTGGACTTCCCCGGTTCATGGTCGGCGGACTGGCGCAACAGCCCGCCATTTCGGCCCAGCGACAATACCTCTGATCGTGGCGAGATTCTCGATGCTCAGATATCACTGTGGGTCCCTCGAGGCCTGAGCATCTCAATGCCCGCAAATGATGGCGTGTCCCGGTGGCTGCCCGTATGCAGCGCGCACGCCAGAACTGGAGGCATAAGCGACAAGTCCCTCGGATGAATATCAGCCTATCTACTCGTTAGTGACGGCGGGGGAATTGCTAACTTGTCTGTTTAGTCGAACCCCAGACAATCAGATTGGGTCCAAGATTGGCATGTGGCCTTCATCACTCCCACGAGTCCTGCGGTCCTGGAGGGGGCTGAAGTTACTGCCAAATCCTAGAATCCAACGCCCTGGTCTCCTGAGGCTTTGCTCTACGTCATCTTATATGTCCGTCGATTCTCACTCAAGGTACATCACGTATCCTTTGTATAGTGGTCAGCATCTCCACCAGGTACTCATTGGATTGCATTATTGCTGTTGAAGGAAGTTGGGCCTTCCCTTGCCCCTGACACGGAACTCCAATTCATCACTCCTTCATTCTTTCACACTCTATTGGGATATCCTTCACTGTTCTTTCCGGTCAAAGTCGGCTCAGCCAAACGACCGTGCAGAGAATATATACCCTGCCCCGAAAGTCCCCGTACCAGCGAAGTATCTCACTTCTACTCCCCTCACTGCAACTCCTTCGAGTCGCTGATGGCCTCCTCTTCGCCGACGATGCTCACTCCAGAGCTTACGCCCTCTCACTCTGTTGCCTCGTCTCCTTCTTTACCACCAACGCCAGATCCTCGCCCACTGGATCTTGTCATAGCCAACTACAATGAATCCTTGACGTGGCTCTCAACGTATTCCCACCTCGCAACTGTCTACAGCAAGGGCAAGCTTCCTCCGGATCTGTCCATCTTCCGAGAAGTCATGACTTTGCCCAACTGGGGTCGAGAGTCTCATACCTATCTCCACCACATCGTCCACAACTACGACAATCTTGCAGATGTTACGCTGTTCCTTCAAGGCAACATCCACGACATGAATGACGGCACACCGGCACACACCGACCTTGATCTAGACGAGATTGTTGGGATGGCCAAACAATTAGCAGATATGCCTGATATTCTTGGCAGTCGAGGTGTCAACGCTCAATACCAACCCCAAGGAGGTGTGCTTCCACTAGGCAAAATCAACTCCTTCGTTGACTGGGACGGTGTCAGATACCTGCCGGGCTGGATTGAGAGACGCGGTAAAGGACTTCGACGCAGCCAATACTCACCAGAGCAATTTTGGAATTACATCTGCAATGGCACTGCGGATAACAAAGATCCCCGATGGACCGCGGTGCCTGCTGAGATCAAATGGACGCAGGGAGCTTTGTTCGCAGTGACCAGACAGACCATTCAGCGGCGTCCAAGAGCAGTCTATGAGCGAGCGTACAACTATTTTCACTCTCTGGCAGACATCAATCCGGAGGAAGGCCACTATATGGAACGTTTCTGGTTAGCTCTTTTTGGCTACCATGGGGTTGAGCAACGTGGTCTTTGCGTTCCCGAACCTGTCAAATCGTGGACGGAGGAGGGCGAGAATCCGACTGCCGAAGGACATGGCGCTGGCGCTGAGGACGAAGGCATCTTCAGGTTGTGACTAATAAACGGGTTGTGGCTCCCTAGAGTAAAGAGACCCGGTGCTGGCAGGTCTATAAAGACGTGTTCATGCCATGGATAGAGCTGCGACAAGGCTCTAGGAACGATCTGCAGTTGCCAAGGGGCACAATAAATATACCTCGTCAGGGTGCTTTGCAAGGTTGTGGGCGGACTGCGTTCTCATCTACTCTTTTCGGGTGGCATGTACAGTGATGACTCCATACCTGACTTACAAGGAGTGCATGTTTTACGGGCTGTTCTCCGCCTTTTTTTCTTTCCTTTTCTCTCCGTTTTTTGCTACTGACTTGAGCGAGACGGTGCAGCTTAGAAGGTGGCCGTTACACCTTTACCGGAGGCGGACTGTGTTTATTTCAGCTTGCTGCACGTAATGAACAGGGCGAGGGGGGAATTAGGTAGATGGAATCAATGGCCTTTGTATTCCTTTTTCTCTCTTTTCGCCTTTTTCCAAGCTCGGCTAGTTCGGATCATTCTCTTTCCATGTGGTGTGCATGGTACATAGCTACTCCTGATATCCTGGACTGAGACGTAGTATGCGGCTACAACCACAACAGCAGCGTTTGCCGGTCCCCACGAGTCGGATAAGAATTCCAACCACCCTTCTCATCCTGTCCACCCGCACGTCCCGCATAGGTAGTTGATATTTGGGCATGGCAAGTCACATTGACGACGCAGCACAGTGCAGGGCGGCATAGCGTGGTAAAGCACAGTAAAGTACAGTCCAGGTTAGGCTCGCCAGGCTGGGCCAGCTCATCTCGGCACAGCATAGCACAGCACAAGACGACTCACTGGCCCAAAGTTCCGCTCTCGTCGCCGTCCCCTATTCATCGAGCACAGCCTTGTGCGCTACCGATTGTTCCCGGCCCTGTTTCATTTTCCCCCCTTTCATCGCTTGACACGCCTCGCCTCGTTTGTGTGGTGTTGGAGGTGTTCGGTAGGATGGTGGTGGTATTGAAGAGAGCCACAATTAACGCGAGGAGAGAGGAGAGGAGATCAGGACGAATCTCCCTCCCCTTCCTCCCGCTGGCTGCCGTCTACGTCTCCGCTCCTGTCGTCCTCGTCGTCGTCCTCCTTCTTGACGGAAGGGGCTTTGACCGCTGCAGGAGCTTTCTTCTTCGCGGCCGCACTAGCATTCTTCGTACCATTGGTGACGGCAGTCTTCTTGGCCTTCTTCGCGGCTGGCTTCTTTGCGTCGTCCTCCGAGTCGTCAGCCATTTCCTCCGACTTGGTGGTGGTCTTCGCCGTGTTGGGCGCGCGTTTGCGTGGGGGTTTGGACCCAGCAGCTGTCTTTCCGTTGCTTGCTCCGTTGCTTGTTGGGGAGGACACAGCGGTCGCGCCATCGCCGGCCTCGAGCAATTTGGCTTTGTTTTTGAGGATGGTGACACGGTGTGTGACGGCTTTAGCACTACATTCTGTATCGAAAAGGTTCGAATGTGGTTAGTGAGATGTGTTTGTTGGTCTCGAGTAAATCAGAACGCGAGGTGAATAGATTGTGGCTGGACATGGTCCAGGCACTGTACGACCGGGTAGGGAACGAATAGCATGGGGTGGTCTCATATTCGTTGCCACGAGAACGAAAAGGCATGTTCGGCATGACGGAAGTAACACTTACCAGTTCCCATTTTTGCCGCAACGGCAGCATAGTTGATCTTGACATCAGATGTGGCGAGTACCGCGGCGAAGAGCTGTGTGAGAGATCAGAGTTCGTTTATCCCGTTCTTCGCGGGGCTTCTCTTTCTTGAGATTCGACTTGAGGAGAGTGAGCTGATATGGGCATCAGGTGTGGATATTGTTGGAGGCAAGAAGACAGCATAGATGTGATTGGGATATTATACACACCCGGGCATCCGCATCCGCATCCCAAGTCATAGGCATAATGGTGGTTGTTCGAAGTTAAAGTGCCTATTTTTGTCGGTCAGCTTATGTTGTCTACTATCGAACACTGGTGAAAGAGGGCTAGGGATTGTAGACGTACAGGGTAACGGATCGAATGTAATCGAGGAGACGAAGGAAGAACAGATCTTTCAAGCGGACGGTCAAGGAAAGGCTGTGGATGGGAGAAGAAAGATTGGGAAAGGGAGGGTGATGAGCCAGAGTTTTATAGAAGGGTTGGGATGGGGAGCAAGAAAATCTCTGAACCTAGGAAGTGAAGTCCAGTCGGGCACATGATCCTGAAAAAGAGATAATAGAGGGAAAAGTGAAAAGATTCTGAATTGTTGACGGGTCAATCTGAGGTCCGGTCAAAAGGGAAAGCGAACAGACAGTGAAGAGGAAGACCAGGCTGCACACTGATATAGGCCGGCCAAGGCTGTTGAACAAATTGTACAGCTAACAACTTCAGCCCCAATAGTAATTTCCATTGTCGCTTTCAAAACTTTTTCAATCTTCAATTTGGATCCGAGGACGACGCCTTGACGCTCTTTACTTGGGCTTCTCTCTTTCGATTGACGTCTGCTGACTCTGCACCGCGTCCCCTGGCTCGCCCATACTTGACCCCTTTTCATCTTTCAACTTGTATACTCACCCTTTCCGCCATTTCATACCCAAGAAGACCATGTACCTCACTGAATTTCCAGAAGACTCCCACGACATGACAAGACGTCCGGATACCAGATCCATCGACCCACTTGTACTCCACTGTGCTGGAGGGCGCGCTACTAGTAGCGGGTTGTAATGGAAACGGGAAACTCGACAGAGGATAACCAATTCGCAACTTGCCGAGACTCTCTATTCATGGTCGCTGCTTTGTCCGAGACATCGAGATCTCATATTGTGCAAAGCATCTGTCCCTCCGATTATCCTTTTGTGGAAGAAGAGTCCATATCGCCACCTCCATGACCGACAATCTCATTCTAAACTCGCAAGATCAAGCGGAACACTACTCCCCCTTCCTGCACGGTATCTTTTTGGCACACCCGTAAATGGGCGTGGCGGAGGGAATTGGCTTTCGTCCTGAAACTTCCACCGGCTGTCATCAACTCTAATCGGACCTGAGCCGCTCGAGACACCAAATAAACTCCCATTGGTCAGAGTATAAGAACTTGCATCCAGCGTTGAGCGCGATGGCATCTGCGATACCCGTCGAGAAGCAGGCGGGGATACGGGCGACGATGGTGAGGGCGGTGCTTCGTGGATCGAGTAAGATGATTGTCTACCGAATGCGGCTGCTGCTGCCCTTTGTGCTAGAGATGATCCTGCACCATTTGTTGTTGGTGGTTGACTGGGTGGTGGAGGTGGGCCTGGAGGTGGAGGGGGAGTTGACCTAGATGGCGGTCTTGGAGAGGTAGAAGGGGGCAATGGTGGAGGAGGCGGTGCTAATGTAGGTGCTGAGCTTGGAGGAGGCGGCGGGGGAGCGGGAGGAGCTGGACTTATTGACGGAGGTGGTGGAGGGGGTGCTGGAGGGGCGGGGCTTGCTGCTGGCGGAGGCGGTGGAGGCGCTGGGGGAGCTGGACTTATCGAGGGCGGCGGTGGAGGTGGTGCGAGAGGGACAGGACCCATAGACGAAGGTGGAGGTGGTGGAGGAGCGGGAGGAGGAGGAGCAGCAGCAGCAGCAACACTGATTTTCCGTGCCGCTGGCGGAGGAGGTGGTGGCTTTCCGGCTATGAGATTGGCCACAGACGAAGGCTTGGACAATGGCTTTGGAGGAGGTTTCTTGAGATGGGCTAGTGGACTTGGAACTGCCGGAGCGGAGTCGGTTGACTGCGGTAGAGGAGGTCTGAAGCTTGGGACTGGAGGAGCGGCTATTGTTGGTGGACGAGGCGCTGCAGACAGAGGAGGTCGGGGAGCGGGTGGTGTAGATGTTTCTGAATCTGAATGAGCACCGTCCACAGCGGCTCCAGTATCGATTCCTCCTCGTGTCTTCCTTAACTTTGGAATTCCTCCAGCGAGTATCCCCGCCAACTGCGGTGGCCCGTCGAGGCTGGAATCGCCTCCTGCATCACTGTGACTCCGGGCTCGGTTCCCACCGCTTGGGACTGGGGGGGCGAGGCCGCTGGGTGCTTTGATTCCTCCAGGGACCGGTGGCGCTCCTGCTATAGGGCCTCCTCCGCCTCCAGAAGTCTTGCCTATTTGAGGTGCCGAACGGTCATTCGTGACAGCCTTCTTCAACCTTGTTCCTTTCGTGATGTCTGATAACAACGCGTCCTGCGCAGCAAGTCAGCAGCCATATGGTAGATTGTTTGCGTTCTCCCGTCCACCACCCCATGGCCCTCAACTGCCTCAAAGAAACAAGGATTTGTGCAACATACTCGTCCTTTTGCGACTGATTTAGGCGGAGCCGAAGGCAGGGAGCCTCCAGGTAGAGGCGGCGGAGGTGGAGGTCCTCCCATGCTTGGAGGAGGTGGTGGTGGCGGCGGCGGAGGTGGTGGGGGAGCAGGCATCTTGCTGCCGGTCTCTTGGACGTTGGTTTTCTGTTCCTCTCGTCACTCCTTCTAACGGCGAAGTTGTAGTTCGTTCAGAAGGGCAGGTCGGGCAGCGACAGGTTGAGGATGATGAGGCTCGTGTACCTTCAGACCGCTTTCGAGTCGAGTGTCAGTGACAGGGGAAAACTTCTGGATGGGAATCAAGGTATGCCTTGGTAAAAGCACATATATCAACAATGGCCGTCTGCCTGGGCGTTATGATGGTACTTTCGCGGGCGTGGTTGGTGGTTAGCAATTGGCAACTCGTCATACGAACGCGGCGGAGTCGATTTAACACTTGCGAGGAAGAGGCAACTTTCGGCGTCCTTACGGCGCTGCTCCACCACGCACCGCAAGGCACATCACGACAAATATAACTACCCTCTACACCACACGACTTCATTTCCAGGCAACACAATTGTTTTGCCCCGTCGACGATTTCTGAGAACCAAATCTATTCATTGCTTACAACCTTGCCTTCGTTGTTCTGCAGAGTTCAAGTTACAGGTACCGGATCCTGCCGCCCGAAGCCAAGGGATGCCAGCAACACGCACAAAAACTCGGAACTACCTATGAGACTCAACTCCCCGGGAACCATATGAAGATCGTGACAGACCAGAAACAAGCAGATCATGAATATGCGGGTTTGATGGAAGCCTTTCACTTTCACCTTGTTCATCCTATCACCATGACAAGCTGGCTGCAGTCACCGTAATCTTGAATTCTGGAGCTGACTATGAATGACTGCAGATCTTGCAAAGACCATTTTGACAGCAGATTGTTTGGCAGCAATCTCGCGGTCGACGCGACTGGTCCACTGTTGAGACCAGCAATCGCACTTGTCCGAGGGAGGGTTGTTCAAGAGTGACCGGCTTTGCGGAGCGAGTTGCTCAACCATTCAAGTCCCTCGTAGAGACCATCACCAGAGGTAGCGCAGGTGGATTGAATATACTGTATCACACATTAGCGGCTTGCACGCTAGAAAGACTTTCCCTTCCTTCTTACCCAGGCGCGTTGTCGGAGACTATGCAGACCAAGCTTGTCGGTGATTTCGGCAGCATTCATGGCGTTCTAGAGGAGAGTCAGAGCCAGTAATGTGTAACATTGTGCAGCTGAACTCACGGGTAGATCCTGCTTGTTGGCGAAGACCAAGAGCAAGGCGTCACGCAGCTCATCCTCGTTGAGCATGCGTTGCAGTTCCTCACGTGCCTCAACGATACGATCTCGATCGTTGGAGTCGACCACGAAGATGATGCCCTGGGTGTTCTGGAAGTAATGCCTCCACAGAGGTCGAATTTTATCTTGCCCACCAACGTCCCAAACTGTGAATTGGATGTTCTTGTATTCGACGGTTTCAACGTTGAATCCTGGCAGAGACGGTCAATCTAGAGCTAGTCTAACGACATAATCTGTTATCGTACCGATGGTGGGAATGGTGGTGCTGCGCGGCGTTAGTGTGGGATTTTTGAAAAGCTTCACCGGGCTCCGGAGACAGCAGCTGATATCACATACACAATTTCACCAAGCTTGAGCTTGTACAGAATGGTAGTCTTGCCGGCAGCATCAAGACCAACCATCAAAATTCTCATCTCTTTCTTTCCCCATAGTCGGTCAAACAGTTTTGAGAATGCGAGACCCATGTTTGCGATTCAGCTGAGGAAGTTCGTGACAAGGCAATTGTGGGTAAGGCGGTCTGGTAAACAGGGTCAGCTAGGGTCAACCCCGAGATGCGTAGCCGAACGTGAAAGAATGTGCTATAGTGAAGTACAGAATGGGTTCAAAGGGTCAGAGACGTGCTGGGTTATATAGGAAATCGCAGGGTCGCCCTGTCACCGTCGCGCGACTCAAGAGCACATGTGTGGCCACTTTGTCCTTGAGGACCTGGAGACGATGGATTTTCGGAGCAGGCAGCTGGAATTCTTGGGCTTACCAAAAAGGCCAAGTGACTCTATTCCTGGCTTAATGACAGGTAAAAGAGTGTCAAAGATGCTAGGTGGACGTGATTGTCAGGATTAAAGATGGACAATGGGTGAAGTAAGTCTGAAAGTGGACAAGTTCTCAGGACGCAGGACGCAGGACGCCCGGTGGATAGTTGGACTGGCGAAGTTGGACTCGTAGCCGATAGCTGCCAAGCCCTTTCGCCCTCCTGCAGACAAAAACTGTTGGTGCTACATAGCCGCGGCGCTGTTTGTAACCTTGAGGTTACCATTGTCAGGCCTCTATGAAAATTCATATCAAGATTAGAATTTTCTCATACGCTTCATGAACCGGAAGAAAGCCTGGCCTTCACGAGGCGAAGAAAAATGCCATATATGCATTAGGCAGAGGACAAAATTGACAGAACAGCCCTCTCGTGTTGGTTGCACCAGGAAACGGACTCGGTTTTGCCATCACACCATCCCAGAACACGGCACGTAAGTGAAACAAACCGATTGACTGTGCATGTTGTCACGGTGGAAAAACCAAAGTGTTCGTTTCTCTTTCTACAAGTAGACTTCCATCCTCAATGTCGTCGCAAGATATTTCCTTCCCTCTTTCTCCACCTCTTCGTTTGGGTGGATGATCCGGAATCCGAGTCTTTGATAAAGATCCAAGGCGTTGTCATTGCCATGCACCACGCTTGTGAGGCAGCATGGAGACTCGTCATGTTCGCTTGAAGAGTTGGTCCTGATATAATCGATGGTCGCCCGAACGAGGCGCTTTCCCAACCCCTGATCGCGCACCTCGGGCTCGACATAAAGTGCCGCCATATGCCACTCGGCGGATGATGACCGACCTGCCTCGTCGACTTTCTTGCGGTTTGGCGCGATGATGACCACAAATCCAACCCACTGGTGCCCTAGCAAAGTCGATTCCTGAGCCAGTGCATTATGGCGAACCAGGATAAGGTGGGTCGCACGGTCGTCCCTAAGTCTGTCCAGCCAGAATTCTTCGGGTTCAGCGACCTCACTCTCGTATCTCGATATGAAGCTCTTCGCATCCTCCTTGAGACTTCTAAGCCTAAGGGCCTTGAGTCGCGATGAATACTCAAGAAGAGTGTTATGGTCTAGGGCGGGACTGGGCAGAGTATGGATAGAAAAAAAAGACATGAGGACACACACACACACACACAGAGAGAGAGATTTTGCTGAAGATTTGTCTTATGCGGAATGAGGCACCGTAACACAGCTTTGGCCAAGGGCTTCTGTTGATATGTAGGTCTGAGAGGATCCCTGGTGTGTTCAGCTGCGCTAGAATGACTCACTGACACCGAATCACGAGCATTTTTGCAACAAAGGTATTACCGTAATATTCTAGTGCTAGTTCAGCGAAGGACGGCATGCCGGGAATCGAAAGCCAATAACACGATAGCAAAAATAGAGTTCGTCTTGTCAAGCAATTGAAGCAACGAGAAGTGTTAAGAAATGAGGGCTCGAGAGGCCCATTCCGACCAGTGCCAATCAGCCGAGTATCTTTAGAGAAACGGCTGACCTTGCTGCCTAATACTAATATGGACTAGCCTGTATTAAGTCTTGGCATCGCTCACAATTGATTTTCGACCCTTGGCCTCGCTATTCTCCGACTATTTGGTCCTTATTCCTCAACCCGTTTCTTGCGCAGTGCCTCACCATAAGAATTTAACCAATTCTTCTGGAAGACTGTCCTCAGTATGTCGAAAATTACAGTCGGTAAGCCATCAGGCCCTCTTCTCTGAGCCAACTCCTTGAGTGGAAAATAGAAGCCACCACGAATTGAATTGAAGGTTCGCTGACGGAATTTCGCCCCTCTATAGCCGGAGTGCGCGTGAACGTGCAACAACTTCTCGACTACTCCCTGAACGAGAAGAAGCGAAACTTCCTCGAGACCGTCGAACTCCAGATCGGGCTCAAGAACTATGATCCCCAGCGTGACAAGCGTTTCTCGGGGACCATCAAGTTGCCCACCATCCCCAGACCAAACATGACAATCTGGTATGTCCGAGACCTCATTGCGCTAAACAGAACATAAAATAGACGGAAAAGAGATGGATAATACCGAACATGTTGTAGAGAATGATGACTGACGAGCAGCCACCGTACAGCGTCTTGGGCGACCAACACGACATTGACCGAGCGAAACACTTGGGCGTTGACGCCATGTCGTCCGATGACCTGAAGAAGCTCAACAAGAACAAGAAGTTGATCAAGAAGCTGGCGCGCAAATACGACGCCTTCCTGGCCTCGGACTCGCTGATCAAGCAGATTCCTCGTCTCTTGGGTCCCGGTCTGTCCAAGGCCGGCAAATTCCCCACCCCCATCTCGCACGCCGAAGACCTCCAGGCCAAGATCGTCGAGGTCAAGTCGACCATCAAGTTCCAGCTGAAGAAGGTCCTGTGCATGGGCGTCGCCGTCGGCAACGTTGGCATGACCGAGGACGAACTCATCAGCAACATCATGTTGGCCATCAACTACCTGGTCAGTTTGTTGAAGAAGGGCTGGCAAAACGTTGGGAGCTTGACCATCAAGGCTAGCATGAGCCCGCCCAAGAGATTGTACTAGACGACCCTCGCGCACCCGGTCAGATCACTGACTTGTTGGGTGGTTTGTTGTTTGGCGGCAAAATCTCTCTACTTTTCTGATCTGCTCGTCGCGGGCTGCGGTGTAAATAGTCGATAGAGACGTCTCTGCGCACTCTTCGAGACGTAACAAGGGGAGAGAGAGAGAATGAAAGAGAGGATAACCCTGCCTAGAGCTTGCAGCCATCTCGTACGAATCCATGTGCATGCCAACGAGTCAAACGGAAACGATCAGGTAGAAAATTGCAAGAAACATTGCTGAGGTCTGTCGCCTGGAAATTCAGATCTCGCCAGAAATCATAATGATTCCCTGACAAGACCGACAGTGTAATGATTTATTTTTCTCTTGTTCGCAGTACTATGCACACAGAGGTTCGCTCGCTCACTTCATGCCCTCCATGAGATCCGTCTTGTCGAGGATCATGTCCCTCAGCCCACACTCGTCCCTCAGCCTCTGCCACTCGGCGCCGTGCTCCTCGCCCCAGCGGCTCTTGTCTTGAAAGCCCCAGGCGAGGGCCAATCTGTCGAAGAACCGTCTCTCGTCCTCCCTCAGCCATCGGCTGCTCAGATGCGTGCCGGGCCGCCACACTACGCGTTGCATCTGATCATTGTAGGTCGTGACGGCGACGAATCCGATGGTGCTCAGCGTGCCGATGTACGCCACGGCGCCGGCGATGGCCGTGTACTTTGCCATTTCGACGTCCATTGTGTTTTGCCAGTGCGAGACCCAGTCTGCGCCTGCGTATGCTATCAAGGGCGTCGCGGCGACCATCAGGCCCGGAACACTGCCGCGGCGGAGGGCCTTGTTTGCGCGAAATGCCGGCGCTCCTACCGTTGTGTCGATTATCGCCAGCGCCAGTGCGAGGTTCTTTTTAAGAATGGCTAACTCGAGGGCTGCTTCCGCGAGGTCTAGTGGGATGGCGTACTTGGGCAGTTTCGGCCACGGATTCGAGTATTTGACGGGCTTGCTGTCTGCCGCGGGGATCTTCTTCGTCGCGTAGAGGTGGAAGATTTCGGGGAGGTATTCGGGTCTTCCCAGCAGACATAGGATGCGCACGTATATCTGGAGCAAGTCTTCGGTGATATAGACTTTGGGGTCACGGAGGAGGTCGTAGGCGAGCTGACAGACACGTTTGGCCGCGTCCTCGCGGAAGGAGACGGACATTTGTTTGTCGAGGACAGATATCGAGTCGGTCGCTACTCCGACACTCTGCAGTTTTGACGACCTGTCCTCCGCCAGATCTTGAAGCAATGCATCTCCCAATGCCTTGCCTTGTGTAGTTGTCCTCGCAGCCTCCTCCGGCATCTTGCCTGTCCCGTGCACCAGCGTACCTCCGAACTCGTACATATCCATCAGGGCTTCAAGGACATCGTCTTTGTCGGCCGCGGCATTGCTTGACTGTATGTGTGCAACAAATTCGCGGAACTCATTGAGCTGGCGGGCAGGATCATGGCTCTTTGGGGAAACTTCAGTCGAAGTCTTGTGGATGTCGGCAGGCGAACTTCGCCTTGACAAGGAACTGCTGCTGTTTGCTGGCGACTCTGCTGCCAGAGGAGCAGTGCGTCTGGTTAATGGCACTGATATGCGACTGCGCGGCTTGGAAAGAACAATGGGTTCCTGCTTCGCAGGACTGGCGACTTGCGAAATGAATTGTCGTCTAGTGGATTTCGCTGCAGAGAGCTTCTGACATGAGCGGCATACGAAGTTGGCCCGATGGGGGAATATGGTCGCCATGACCAGATCAGATCGGCTGTTGTCTCGAGCTGGCTCTGGCGAGTGGAAGAGTGGGTGTGTCTTTCATTGAGATTCGCGGGCGCGGAAAGCTCTCGGCTAAGGTTGAAAGATCGTCTCCAATTGACTCGCTACTATTAGTTACACGGAACGATAATTCGACCTTCCAACGACATACGACGAGACGTTTTATTGAGGTTCTGTTTCACATATTATATGCTACGATTTCCAGAGCAGGAGGGGTATTTCTAGTCAGAGGCTGCCAACACCTATGGCCAATGTAGTCCATACAACCACCTTTGCGGCTGAACATTGACCAACAGCCGTCATTACCAGGCAAGTTTAGCAACCCAGCTCGTCCCCTGTAGACCTTGTCGAGGTTGAAAAGGGGCGCAAATACTTACATTTTTGAAGACCGAAAACCATCTAGCAATTGATAGTTCGACTTGTAGGTTTGCGCATCCGTAGATTTCCTCACTGCTTACCCACACCTGCACAGCTCAGCTGTACTGGCATCATTTCCAGCGGCTGGATGTGGACCGACACAGACCGAGGATCTCCTTCCACTTTCCCTGGCCTCTTAGCCAATGCAACTCAAGCCCAAGGGGTGCTCGTGGAGGGATTTTCCCGTATTTGGCATGCCGCGAAAGCCTTAAAGGCAAACAACAAGCCGGAAACACGTGGTAGGCGATCATGGACAGCCTACTAAGTGTTGCTCACAAAACCATTCATATAAAGTCCCAGCAACTGGTAGGAAAGTGAATTTCTCGCAGGTCCGTTTTGGAGACTAGGGCGTAAGCGCACCATAAAAAGAGTCTTTAATGTTAGCTTCTAGTTCAGTACTAGAAAGCTAGTAGTAGGAGTCGGTGTAAGTTATTATTTAATCTAGGGAGTTGAGAACTACCTAAACTTAAGCTTAGGCTACTGACGATAGATAAAGGGAAGTTTTGTTTACAGAATTGGGTAGATGTGAAGCTATCTATGACTAGAGAGTGTCGTGTCGCCAAGCGAAGGCCACCGCTCCCATAGTCACCAGAGCAAAAATTCAAAGGAGCAAAAAACTCAGCTGATGAGAAAACCCTGCGAAGGATTTTTTTTGGTCGACTCCCGGACTCGAACTTAAGCCCTTCTCCCCTCTCGTCGCGGACCCCTCCTGCTCGTCCTCCTCCTCTTTCTTCCTCCTCTGAGCGCTCAACCCCAATTTCACCCTCCCCCATCTCTCGCATCTGAGGCCTTGATTGTTGTTGTGTGGTGTGGTGGTAACAATGCCGGGTTACCTGATCAAGTTCCTGTAGTAACCAGAGTGGTACTTTGAGCCCGCGTTGTGGCAACCCAACTCTGGATTTATGGTCAGGTTGATTTGATGCAGGTAGGATCCGATCAATTGTTGGGAGATATATCACCAGAATAAAATATAAAGTAGTGAAAGTGGATCTTAAACGTGTGAAAAAAAAAAAAGTGAAGTGAAGACAACTTGGAACCATGGTTCGCGCTCCTGGGGCAAGGCTGGATATATAACCGGCGATGGTGTGGATCCTCGTGCCAAGAACTTACGGATCCCCACCAATTTTGGCTGCAATCGTCAACAGTCAAAACAACGCAACATGGCTGGCGCTAACATTGGCATCCACTCGTAGCTTCTTCCGCAACAATGTTTTCTTTCCTTGTTTGAAGCAACCCACGGCACGACTCTCTACACAGCGATACTCCTCTTTGACCGTAAGATCTAATGGACTTTAAGGATTTTTCAATTGTTCAACGATGCAGCTGTTGAGTCTATTGAATCGCCGTCCTGAAACACAGCGAGGGCGAAATAACATCATATGCAGCTTCTATCCCTTGTGGGTGGTGATCAAGGTAAGGTCACGTTACCTCTGGTCCTTCCTTGACAAGACGGCCAAACCAGTAGCCTGTTATATTTTACATACCCGCGCCATTAAAAGCAAAGTTTCATGACTTCATGATCCATGAGCGTGTTATACCGCGGTCGTCTCCTTCCCCGGCGTTCCATCACCTCCTTTCACATCATCCCCGAATTTGACCACAACGACCCGTGCCTCCCCATGTGTGACTTCCACGTCGTTGTCTCCTTTTTGAGGACCAGTGATCCTCCAGATCCTCTTCTGCACTCTGTAGCCCATCACCATCACCACCACATGGCCCACATATATCATTACCACAATCCAGCCGACGACGATCCTTGCAATGCTAACTTCGTGGATGCCGTACATGAAATGGCCTCTAACTTGCACAGGACACACAGCCTGACCAGATATATCTCGGTTGAAGATAGGTAGCTCGCAGTGCATCCAGAACGACAGGGAGGTAATCCAGCCACAAATAAGGAGGGAGGACGTGGCAAGCAATGCAATGTAACTCTTGCGAACGGAGAGGATCTGCGGGGTATGGTGGTGCATGGTGAGCTCAAGGACGAGGTGGATCAGAGAGACAGACGGAACGGTAAGAGCATAGAATAGAAGGGCGGTTTCGGGTTGGTTTTTGGCTGAATAGATCGAAGAGCTGCTTGTCGACGTTGTTGTGCTTGATAAAGAGTCGGATGCATAGGGTGCTGTCTCCCGTTTGCCGAATAGGGAGGAATTGGCTTCTGCGTGGACATCAGCAGCCAGGCGATCTGGAATGTCCGTGTAAGGCTTGGCTACGCAGTAGGCGTAGATGGCAGCTAGGATCAGGGTGCTGAAGGCCAGGACAAGAAGGATTGGATGTAGGATGGTCCGGAATTTGTCTAGCCGGAACAAGGCTCGGTTGCGTGGTCGCGGAGGAAGTGCTTGGTCCATCTTAGTTGTCGATTCAGACTGACGGCTAGAGATGATGAAGGCTCCGTTGCCCGTGCTCTTTCGACGAGGGTTGAATTTCATGTTGGAGAGATGATTGAGTTGGTGATTAGAGATTATGATTGTCTCCGTAGGGAGAGTGTCCAGCGTCCAGCGCAACAAGCAAAGGCCAAAGACAAACGGGCCAATATCCAGCACCACTAAGAAGAAAGAGCAAAGCAAAAAAGAATCAACAAGATGCAGTGTCAAAAGAACAAGTCAGAGGAACACGAGGCAAGAGCCATATCTATGTTCTTTGAGGCTCGCTTACCCGAGTCGCTGGTTGTTGTGTTGCCATGTCCTCGATAGCGGTCAGCGGTAGATGCCACAGAGATCATGGGCTAGGCCATGAACTGTGGGCTCGCTGATTGACCAGAATACCAGAGGCCTTGTGAGGCACCAGGAACAACCTCGACCAGTGCATGGACGAGGCAGGACTCAAGTTGAGGATTAAGTTGGCGAGGTGGGTGGAAGTCTATGCCAGAACTATTCTTGTCCACACGGGTACCAGAGCCTCAGCCAGCGAGGAGCCATGACAACCAATGGATCTGAGGGCGATCGTGGAAGACTCGACGTGGATAGCGTCATGGACCTCTGCATGGGCGTACGGCGTCTAATTGGGGCAAAGATGAAGGGGGCGTCAAGATGGGTTTCATGTCGGCCAGAAGGAAAACCGAAGGACGTTTCAGGAGCGAGACTCGCCCCCATTTGTCATTGCCGCCCATGTCTACATCCATGCGCCCCGTCAAGGGCGTTTCAGCTCCAACGAATGTCGACACCAGAATAGAAGTGCTGGGTTCTCTGAGAATTCAGCTATGAGTCGACTGCCTGCCAGGTACTTAGGCGTGATTTCTCTACCCCCGACACAATCAGGAGGATACAAGCTACACTCCAAAAGCATAATATGCCAACATGGCTATCACAGCCTTTCATCATATGGGTCATCTTTAGGCCACCCTCCCCCGGTGCTCCTCGTCTTACTGGCTGCCGCGAATCAAAGACGCTCTATCAAACACATCTGACATCTTATATATACTGAAGCGCCGACGGACAATATAATCTTCGCTCTGCCTCACCCGCCTCACCGAACATCTGCAACATTCGAGAGAGGAAGGTGCCGCTATCAAGTTCTTGTGGAGACGCCCACTGCCAGTACGGTGTGCGGTGTAGGTACAGTCTCTGGGGTCTTTAGCGGTCCTCGGGCCCCATCTTGTTTCTCTCCTCCAACCAAGGCATCGTCCAAACAGCCGAAGTAGGTCTACCGTTGCCCCAAGCCGAGCGTAAAAAATGACGACGAGGCACAGAACATTGCCATTGCCGCCGGGACACGGATGTTCGGCACACATTTTTCCCATCTTCGGCGTCCTTCTAATATTATTCATCACGTCCTTTGGCCCTCACTCAGGCAGTGCTGGGCTCCTCTCGACTACAGATCTTCTCCATCTACAGGTGGGCCTCGGTGCTCTGGATACAGTAGATCACAATGCCACTCATCTATCCCCGCTCTCTTCCACCATGTCGTTGCTCAATGCATGAAATGCTAGGTGGGAGAGTCCCTTGTTCCACTTTTCCTTTCCCTGGTGTCGCAAAAAAAAAAAAAAAAAAGCGCGATCAATCTGGTTTTAAATCGTCTCTTGTCCTTCGTCTTTTCTTTTCTGCATCGGGAACTTCTACCATGTATTATCGCATATCTCGTCAAGAGCCCGTCCTGCGGCTCGACCCGTGAGAGATCTCGCAGTCTATCTCGAGCTGCTTGCTGCTTTTTGCGGTTTCCGAGCCTATTCCTCCCCGCCGCCCGCCGCCTCCTCTCCCAATCATGAGTTCTTCCACCATCCTCGAAGATGACCTCGACGAGAAGCAGTTATCGGCCTCGAGACCAGAGTTGATACGGATCGAGTCAAACCTGGAAAAGGCCATTGACGCAGAGGCAAATGTCAATATCTCACCCGCTTCAGATGACACGGACCGTCAACACGAAGACCATGACGACCCGGGCCCTCCTCCGAATGGCGGCTTTCGTGCATGGATGCAAGTCGTCGGTTCCTTCTTCCTCTTCTTTAATTGCTGGTAGGGCTTTGATCCTCGAATCTCTCTCGTGCAAGACTTGATTAACCCGGGCTCCAGGGGTACCGTCAACGCATTCGGGGTTTTCCAGACTTATTACGAAACCAACCCGCTCTGGCACGCATCACCGAGCGAAATCTCGTGGATCGGGTCCATCCAAGCCTTCCTGCTGCTGCTCGTCGGGCTCTTCTCCGGGCCCGCGTATGATTCCGGCTACTTTCGAGAGCTGATCACGGTCGGAGCCGTTCTCGTGCCGCTGGGCTTTATGATGACCTCCTTGGCCAAGGAGTACTGGCAGACGATGCTCGCCCAAGCCTTCTGCATCGGGATCGGCAACGGGTGCATCTTCGTCCCCTCTGTCGCCATCCTCCCGCAGTACTTTTCCACCAGGAAGGCCCTTGCAAACGGCTTGGCCGCGTCCGGCTCGAGCCTGGGCGGTCTGATCTACCCGATCGTGTTCCGGCGTCTGCAGCAAGAAGTGGGCTTTGCCTGGGCAACGCGCACAATCGGCTTCATCTCGTTTGTGACCGTGTGGTTCGCCGTGCTGGTGATGAAGCCGCGAATCACGCCCAAGCAGCGACGGCCGCTGACGGACCTGGGCGCGTTCAAGGAGCTGCCCTACACGCTCTTCTGCATCAGCATGTTCTTTGGGTTTGTCGGCCTGTACGGTCCCCTGTACTACATCGGGCCGTACGCGATCCAGAATGGCATCACGGGCGAAAACCTGGGTTTCTACCTTTTGCCCATCATCAACGCCGCCAGCATCCCCGGCCGGATCATCCCCAACAGCATCGCCGACCGAATCGGGCCTTTGAACGTGCTGTTTCCCTGTGCCACCATCGCAGCCATCCTCGCGCTCGCGTGGATCGGCATCAAGAACCTCGGCGGCATCATCGCCTTCGCGCTCATCTACGGCTTCTTCAGTGGCGGGTTTGTCTCGCTGCCCCCCGTCGCCGTTGTCACGCTCACAAAGGACATGAGCAAGATCGGCACCCGCATGGGCCAGTGCTTCTTCATCAGCGCCTTCGGCCTTCTGGTGGGCACCCCCGTGTCCGGCGCCATCCTCAAGAGCACGGGCGAGTGGTGGGGCGTGCAGCTTTGGAGCGGAGCAGCCATCCTCGCCACGGGCTCGCTGCTGCTTTGGGCCCGCGTCGTAGTGGCTGGCTGGAGTCCCATGAAGCGGGCCTGAATTTTCCTCTATTCACACACCCCTTCAGCTCCCTTCCGAGGAACGCAACCAACCCCTGTTGCATGAGAGGAAGCATTTACCTGCCTACACTACCCTGCACTGGATGAGTTGGTTACACACCAACCCTCCGGCCCGGCGCCAGATCCAGATCGGTGTCGTGGCAGTGTGCACCATGCTCACTGTGGCATGGCATGAACATCACATTTGCATTGATCGCCTCCAGCCTGCTCCAGCGACACATCCGATGTTCAAGGCCAGTGGGTGACAGGGCCCTATTAGGCGTCATGTTGCAGACCAGCCGACGCGGCGTGGCGTTTGCGGGGTGGATAGATGCATATGGCAACGTAAAGAAGTCTGGCCCGCGTGCACGCACGTCCACAGCGAATGCAGCGAGGACGCTTGCGCATAAAGGGGTGTTCCTCCCACAGAACATGTCTATGCGAATACGTGGATGCATCTACGAGGATACGCGGCATCTCGACGAGGCGATGCGGAAGGGCAAAGGAGAAGGGAGAAAGCAGATGAGGCGTGCGAGGCGAAGATAGCCGCACGGTTGTAGCGCATGTCGCAGTCAGTTTGGTGCAGTTTGTCGACATGAAGGAGAGGAGTGGAGGACATATGAGAATATGAGTGAGTCCAAAGAGAGACAACAAGACAGCTGTCTACAGCCCACTGCGTGGCATTGTTCATTGTTGGTCTCATTTTTCATTTCTCTTCGCATCTATGACGATGGCGTACCTCCTATTCAATCACCAGACGTCCACATCGACCAGGTTCAACCAATTGACCACCCCCATGGCCTTGACCAAATTGCCCTTCAAGTCCAAGTGTACGCCGTCATACTTTGACGCCTGCACGCTCATGTTCCAGGTGCCCATGGTCTCGACGCCTCTCTTGGCGGCCTCCGCACGCACGCTCTCCTCAAAGATTATGAGGGCCTTGTCGCCCTGACTGACCAGCCACTCGTCTGGCTTTCTGACGCCGGCAGCGTTTGGTGTGATGAATAGTCGAGGCCAGATGGAATGAGCATGTCGCTTGTTCGCCGCGGACAGGTACGGGGCTTGGAGGAGTGTGTGGTCGAGGATGCCGTCCAGCCAGTTCAATGTGGCTTGGAGGTCGAGGTCGTTCCACAGGCCGTGACCGAAGATGAAAGCGTAGGGTTGGGCTGGTTTATTAGGCGAGAGCAGGTTCTTGTAGCGGTTCAGTTCTTCGTTGTCAAGTGGGAAGCGCAGCATCATCTCGATGACGAGGTCGATTGGGCTCTCGGGCGGGCAGGCCAAGCTTGACAGATCGTGTTCCAGGACCGAGGAAGTAGAGAAGATGCCTTGTATTGAGCAAGATTTGACGTCCATCTGGTGGTTGCAGAAGCATTCGCGCCTGTTTTCCCGACCACTAGGTTAGCAAGATTAGGTTCACTTATGGCTCAGCTGCAGTGTGAGGAAAGGGGGACCTGCCACGTACAATTCCTGGTCATCAAAGTTCCAATTCGTCACCGCTCCGTATCCGAGATCCTTCCGTAGAAGCACGTTCAATGCTCCCACGACGTGTCTCATCATACTATCCCCTACGACAATGATCTTTTCGAACCGTGAGAAAATCTCGCAGACCTCTTCTGTAGTGAACCAGCGCATGTCACACTCGAGCGGAATGAAAGGGCGATCAAAACCGATCCGTCCGCCGCCAGAGAAGGCTTGTAAAAAGTCCTCTCGCGTAGCGCACAAGGGAGAAAAGGCAGAATGTAAGTCCAGGGAGGAGATTTGACACTCGGTGTGGTTTCGCCAGGCGTAGTTCTGAAAGGTGTCGATTGTGTCCGGTGCTCGATAGGTTGAGTTTTCTGGCGGTTCGAAGGCTGGAATGGAGGCAGTGGATGGGTTGTAGCCAAACTCGACATTGATGCAGGCAGAAAGACCAAGGTAGCGGCCGGACTGCACGTTTCAAGTCAGTTTGCGTTTACAATACAGCCTGAGGCCTGGGCCAGTTATACATACAAGCACGCCGTAGTGAGTCAACTTGCACATGAAGAACCACACCACGAAAAGGAATAAGAGAAGCTGGATGAAGCGGCGCTTGAGCAGAACACGCAGAGGAACTGGGCGGAACTCCATCTTGACCTCGCCGGCCTTGAGGTCGTCGACGTTGGGAGATGGGGGAGGAGAGTAGCCGGGGATGGTGTCAGGGCGGCAACGTCACCGCAGGGTCGTTAGGGAGATGGCGGAAGAACTATCCGCCGATCAGTACACGGCTGTGCAAGGCGGTGGACAGCGACATATGCGACGTGATTCGGATTCACTCACCTCATCGTGCTGTGACGACCGTCCGGAACGGAAAATCATCATCCCGAGATATTATGTGCTTGTTTTTCGAAGGTTGTCTTCGGGGTGATGCAGACGCCGTGTCCTGCCATCGTCTTCACTGCCATTGCCGTAATGCTGTCACAATGGACACCCCATTCACTGTTAGCTTTGAATGAGGTAGTCTGCCGGTCAAAGACTCCATTGTCAGCCCAATTCCCACGGCAACCTCCTTGGAGGTAGTTTAACATCCCTTGGGACCGCTTCCCCAATAACTCCCACCGTGATATCTTTGCGTCCAGCATGTCCTCATTCACCAAGAACAGATGAGGTCTTCATTGTGCACAGCGTGCTTCCTTCATTCTCACACACGAGTCGACAACCAGCCTCCAGATATGGGCTGCAGTGGCTCTTGCAACAGCGGTAGAGTCTTCTGCCTCCGCAATTCCACCTGTAGATTTTCTTCATCCCACCTCCTTCTTTCATTTCGAGCCTTTTCCAGCTGCTGCTTTGTGCCCAGACCGAGCCCAAAGAGCCCCTTGCTGCTCTCGATTTCTTGTTCCTTTTTCGCTGCAAGCCGCGCCATCTGTTGAGACATAGCTTTCCAGTTCTGGAGGCCGGTCTCCAAGCACTCTCGGCATCGTTCCCTTCCATCTCGCTCCTTCTGTTCGTCCATCACCCACATGATGGCTTCGGCGGCCTCAACGCTGTCTCTAGTCCAGCTAAGGCCTTTTGCCCGTTCGCTAGCGCTTGTGGCAAAAAGGATCTCGCCAATGTATGTCATGAGTCCTACCTCTTCACAAGCTTCCTTCAATGTGTGATATGGCCTTTCGTTCCCGGTGGGCGGAGGTGGAGGATACGGCCTCTCAACCAACAGATCTTTCAAAGCATACACATAAGACAACCATCCTTCCCCCTCCTCCGCAAGCTTGACTTTCGATGGTCCAATGGCTGGGCCAAGAGGGGAAGCAGGTAGAGTCTTCCTAGCTCGCAGAACGCTGAGAAATACTGGCAGGGCTTTCTTGACGTTTCCCCCTTTGACATGATGTACTCCGAAAGCAGTGCAGGCTCGCAGGATGTTGTCGCTCACGGCATCTTCTCGCCCTTTGAGAATTATCCCAGTCTGCACATCGACCACGTCCGCAGTTCCCGCTGGCAAGCCGGATTGAGCAATCTCTGCGGCTTTAACGTACAGATCCTCGGCTGTTCTGTCGTTGGCCTTGAAATCACACCAATCGGCATATGCCAGAGCAGCGTCAAGTCGTTGTCGGGTGTCAAAGCCAGCGGTGTTTAGTATTTTTTCGTAGAAAACATGCGGAGGCGGAAACGCGTCTTCAACTTCCTCCAAGGTAGGCGGAGTAATATGGCCTTGTTTCCTATAGTATGGAAGTGGTTTTGGTCGTGGATTGTCCGGAGCTGGGATACTCTCCCGTGGATATACACGGCCTCCTCCGACATCTCCTTTCAGTTTGCACATACCCTCCAAATGCTCAGCTACACGTGCAGCACCCATGAGAGCTTCGTGATAACCTCGTCGCCACTGCTCACTCTTGGCACTCACATCGAACCCTTCAGACTTGTCCACTGTCGACGACTCTATCTCTGCGTTCTTGACGAGGAACTGCCCATCCAGCTTCTTGCTTTCCAGCCTTTCAAGAACGCTTAGGTATAGCTGACCGGCTTTTGCCCAATCCGTCAGGATCTGGTTCCGCTTGGCGCCATCCGCAAGCTCTGTAAATTTTGCTTCGCGCATCCACCACCGGCTCCAGAACGACCAGTCCCCAGGAGTGGGATAATCCCGTTCAAGCTTTGTATGTACCATGCCCATAGACAGCACCGTGAGCAGGAGGGCCGCGGGCCAAAGGTAGGCATTGATTCGAACGTAGCGCCAAAATTGTTCCCTCCAGCGTTGTTTTCGTTCGGTCGAGATGAATCGCCCCACGTGGGTTTGGAGCGTGTTCCCACGGGGGACAGGATACAGGAAGGGCAGCTGGGGGCGTAAGATAGGTCGAGCCACCACTGACAGCGAAGTCTTGTGCGAGAAGAACCTCGGCCGCGGAGGTCTTGAGTAGAAGAAATCGCAGGTTGGACTGCAATAACGACAGGTTCTCGCGCTCGGGCGAGGGGACGGCGCCGCAAGCTTTAAGAACGCCATGGTAGTCCGCGGTGCTCAATCGGCGCCAGGGCCGTCGAGAATGGGGTGAGAGATGCCTCTGTATTGAGAAGATTGGATAGACGTGAACAGGAGAAGCGATGTCCCCTCTCCGCATTAACTCAGGACAAGCTCAGGACTTGGCGATCTCGACGGAGCATTAAGTGCCGAAGCGCAGGTTCTACGGTGGGGTAATAGTTCAATGATATCCAAGGCTGAGCTGCAACATGTTTCTCCCACCATTTTACATACTGTAGGGAGTATCGAACGAAAACCTATCCTCCATCTTCCCGTCGTGATAAGCCGCTCGCCGTTCTGTTCACCCTCGGCTCACCTGCTGCTTCCTGAGTGATCCCTGAGTGCTTCCGGAGTCAACCTTTTGGTCTTCCTCTTAATTCACAACACTAACTTTCGTCAACTTTAGACGCTGGGACCCGTCTCAGATACCAGGGGATCCCAAGCCAATGGGACTTGGCACTCGCCATATGGACAACGTTCCTTTACCGTATATCCTGACTTGGTGGTAAGCTCTACAATGCCCCGACTACACATTGACATAGGTAGCCCTCTAGTAGGTGCTGACAATAGACAGCCATCAGTCCGTAACCGTGAGCGACTGATGAACTATCCATTCAACATGAAATTAGCACGACCATGCCCATGTTAACCTCAAGGCTAACCACAAAGATTAGGAGATCTTCGAAAATATCTGTTGAGGAATACTTTTGATTTTACGCATCGCAAGCCAACTTTCCTCTCTGGCATGCCAAACCTCAAAGCGTGTACATGGCCATGGTTTGCTACAGGAAAACACGGGATACGGCCGTACAAATGTACCTCTCACACTAGCCAATAGAGACCCCAAGAGAGTGCATCCCACTCAAAAAGCAACCAACTATGCCGCCTGGTGCGTAGGGTGACTCGGTCCCCCAGGCTCCGACCTGGAAGGCGGCAGAGATTTGATTCTCCCATTCTCGACCGTAACGAACGAAGCCTTGACAAGTGGTATTTCGCACAAGGCGCCCTCCATGTTTACAACGGCCCTGCGTCATCGGAAAGTAGGAAGTGTGTCAGTAGGGAATACGTAAGCTGCCAGGGGAGCTGTTGATAGCCTGAGCTGTGTTAATAGTACTTGCATTGAGTTCTCTCCGTCTCCGTCTCCGCTCTTTTGGATTATCAGGTGTACTCATCCTGCCGAGACTATATACATATTGGTAGTGTCCCTGCAACGCCGACAACGCCGAGAAGCTGCCTCGAGTAAAGCCCCAGCGATTACGGCCAAGGAGGCTAAAACGCCTATTCGGGTGCGGCTGGCTCGGTACTAATAGACTAACAGTTCGGTTTCCAAGATAAAAATCTGTCCATCTTTGCGAACTCGTCGTTCAAAAAGAGCGACGATTGCTGAGTCAGGGAACAAACAAAAATGTAGAAGTTTGTGCTAATGCAATACTCGATCTCAGCCACATGTCACATTATTTCGTGATCAGTCGCAGAGCTGAGGCCAACAGCAGAAAATGGAGACGCTCCGCCTGTCTTCCTCCACACCAAGCTGATGTTAATGAGCAGGATTTATATTAGAGGCATTTTCTGCGCCTTGTCTCGTCAGGTTGTGTACAGTCTTTGCTGTTCTTTGCTTTACCGCATGTAACGAGGGCTCGTGGTCCCGAATTCAGCATGATACTGGTTAGTGGGCAGCGAGATCGGACCATGTGTGTGCTGGAAACCCCGCGATCAAAGAGGTGTCTGGTTTTCAACAGCGCTTGGAGTAGCGACTTCCGAATACGTCCACGATTTCAGCTTACGAAGGAAGAGAAGTCGGTTCTATCATAGACTAAAGTGTCTGGCTGTTAACGAATCGGGCATGGAAATTGCCCACATCGGAGCACTCTATATGGAGAAATAATGTTACAGATCGTGCAAAAGCCCCGCACGATGCTTGCCGGTTTCAATACAATCGGCAGCAAGCGTTCCGAGAGAGCGCTGTCAGTCCATCTTGATTGCTCGTTCGCTCAACAGGATGCCCGAACACCCATGTGAGGCCAGCGGCGCTGGATGGGCTTTACTATGTAGCACAAGCTGGGCTATCTTGGTGGACGGCCTCGCCGACCTGTGGTTCTCTTTCCTCCCCACCATTCAATCTCATTGACGGCCACTCTCTGTATGTTGGTTAGCAATTTCTCAAGTGAAATGCTCCCAGAAATCATCATTTAGAAAATCGCAGAAAAATGGTGTACGTTGCATGCCGATTTCGTCGTCTGTAAGCATCATAATGGTTTGTGCGGGACTTGGAATCGCCGTCACTCCGGGGATACTGGCTTGTTGTGCCTTGTACTTGGCTTCGAGGGCAGCCTTTATCCGCCTTAGTTTCTCCATAAACGTCAGATATAGCTGTGGAACAACTCGCGGTAGCTGGTACCACGATCGGGTTTCGGCTAACTCCTTGGCAGCATCGAGATGCCGCATCAATTTTTCCATGGTTGCGGAGAAGTCGATCGTCTTTCGAACGTATTCCTGGTCCCATCCGGCTGCCTTGAAAAGTGACAGCCTCGACAGAACCACTATTGCGTGGCCCAGTAAAGCCCAGACAGCGTAAGGGAGGTCGAACCATTCAAAGTTTGGGATGGTGTAGGCGGTCTCGAAGCATAGCTTGGTGGACTTCAAGCACGCGTAAAGCATGCTAAGGCGAGAAACAGGGTATGTCCCGTACCTTGAGGGGCCGATACCGTCGTTGAGTGCAGTCTCGTACAACAGGATTTCAATGGCATGATAATGCAGGAGAAGAACAGCTACAGTGGTTAGCTCAGAACCATGATAATGCACATTCAGCTCACCATTCTGGCCTCCTTCCGATAAGGAAGCTCTAAGCTGTAGCAGCTCCGACTCTAGTAGCTTGACACAAGCCCCGAGAGGAAATGAGGTGCATGCAGGGATGGTATGCCAATTCTCTGGAGTCAAAAAACGCGAAATTCTGTCTGCCAGGCCATGGAGGCGCGCCAGGTGTACGACAGAGAGATCTGTAGGATATTCCACAGCTTCAGATACGGCGCGACAACATTCGTCCACGTATCTCGAATACTGCACCGGATAGAGCTCTCGAGTCCACATGGAGACCCTGGATTGCAGGTTGTAAGCGATGAGACACAGTTCTCGGTTTTCAACACTCACGTAGAGATAAGGAAGAAGCAACCGAGAAATGTCCTACGTTCTTCCAGAGTCCTTGTGATCGACGAGCTCTGAGCAGCTCTGCTAGTTGGCCGCATGGCAGAGACGTCCGAGCCATCGTTGTCGAAAGGCTCCAAACAACCAAAGGAGGGCTTGAGAGTCTGCACGACAGCTCCATTGTTCAACCGAAGGTCGGACAACAATGCCATAATGAGGTGACCGATATTGCCCACCTGTGAGCTCTGATGGACAGGAACGTGATACCTACGTGGACAAATCGTCAGCAAATTCCCAACGCCAAACCCAGAATCTGCACTCACCAACTGAGATATACGAGGAGAGCCTGAAGCATGTCAAGGCTTTTCTTGCCTTGAACAAGCATGCTGTGGCTCACCATCTCTCGCAGCTTGTGTGCTATGGTTGTTTGTCGTGCCGGGTCTTGGCGGTAACAAACCATCAGGATCGCAAGGACGAGGAAGGGCTTCTTCTGCCTCATCTCCACGAATGTCATACTTGGTGGGATGACCACAAAAGGAAAGAGAGTTGTCATTTCACTGCGGAAACTTTGCAGGACTATTTCTGCCTCTCTGCCGTTGTTGATGGATAGATCTATGTATGCCGCGGGAGCCATGTCCACCGAGTTGAGAGACCAGGAAGTGATCACTCTGCTGGGAATCTGTTTCGAGACTGCAAGAATGGCAGATACGCCGTCTCGATTTTCCGCGGGTCTTACGGATGCATTGGCTCTTTTGCGTCGGTGAGCACCAGGCGCCTGCCCGCTACGATTCCTCTTCAGACGTTGACAACTAAGTCAAGGTTAGGGTCGGAATCCCAGCTTAGACTATGCCACGAGAGCAGACGCACCGCTTACAACTCATATATCCAGCGTCAATTTCGCACCGTACTTTGGCTCGGGCGCACGGCACACAAGCCTTTGGTATACGGCCGCTGTCGGTCTCGGTTGGTGGGGACAATGCTTGCATAGCTTGACCTGCGCTCAATGTCTAACGTTGTATGGTTCAAAGAGCACAGGACGTCTCCTAGAGCATGGAGGAGTGCGGACGAAAAGATCTTGATCTTGTCACCTTGTCGAGAAACGTGAGAAACCAGGCACATAGGTATAGTGTAGACACGGACACGGAGCACGGGATTCCGAATCCACGACCACCACTCCAGGCACCACCAGGTATTGCACAGGCCTACATACTCCCGGACTAAACCAAATGCAAAGGGACGGATTTCCGACCCGACGGCGCTATTCCTATTAAGAAGGAGGCCATGCCTCAATCTGTTCATGCGACGTGATCAAAAGTGGGTTATGTGTTCAACCCACCTAAATGAGGCCTTCCGATCTTCAGCATAGGTGATCTGTGGCCGTTCTTTTAAATTCCTCTGAGAATCTTGCCGTCGGCGAAGAGATGACCATGCGTCTTCATCTCGGTGAACTCGCCTTTCCATTGCAGACTTGGCTGCCACTGTAACCACGACACTTCCCTCATACATTGTCGAATGCCTGGCGAGTCTATAGGCCCCAAATTGCATTCAGTTCTGCGAGCATGCACAACCGTTACGTCTTGGGAGTAATTTTACTGGAAGTCGCTTCTCTGGTGGCGGCTCATGAAGTCGACGAAGCCCACGAGGCAGGAATTGCTGGTGCCGAGATACCTGGGAGCGCTGCCTCCAACAATGCCACACGAAGCGACCTTTACAGCATTTCCAGTTATGCGGCCATGTCTGAACAGTCGAGCGTGGTCATAGCCCACATTGTTTTGATGTTTGCCGCCTGGTTCTTCGTCCTGCCAATAAGTATGGTGCCTCCGATAGCTGAGAGTCAAATCCGAGTATTAACATCACTAGGCGTTATGTTCAGCATTGCGAGATCTCGTCTCGGGATTTTTACCCAGTCAATATTTATACCTTTGAACAGCCTAGGCGTATTACTTGGAATAATGTACAACGACAAGACGCCCGATTTGTATCAGAACAATGTGCATCACACGATTGGATGGATTGCAACTTGGGTCGCGACTGTCCACGCAGTCCTAGGCCTGGTATTCTTTTACACTGGACAACACCACAGCATGAGCTTGATCGCAGCCGGGAGAGCAGCGTTCTTCCCTCTAGTGCGGGACAGTCGTCAAGCATCCGGAGCCCCCCGACCTTGCAGCGGCCGCCATGGCTCGGCAATTGCTCTACATCGACTGAGTGAAGACTCCCAAAAGTCAGACTTTGAAGACATTGACGACGACGAACAATCTGCAGTGCGCATGCCTTGTCGACCAAATCGCCTGGGCTTAAGCTTCCTCAACAGGTTCTTGGGGACTCGACTCTCTGATGACGTATTACCTAGGTTGATGGGAATATTGAAGGCTCTTTATGACATTGTTGATCAAACTATTTTGGTCCTGGGTTTTCTTGCTCTGGTGACGGGAGGAGCTACATACACCGGCATCTTCGTAAGTCTCGGTGTGCCACCCGCAGCAAATTACTGACATGATCAAATCAGCGTGGCAACCACATCTTCAACGGCCTTGCTCATTTCATTAAGGGGGGTATTTTCTTTTGGTATGGACTCCTGACTCTGGGCCGGTGGATGGGCTGCTTTGCCGAGTATGGCTGGGCACGGAACATGAGATCCTTAACAAGCTCTGCTCCATCGGCCGAATTCGTCGAGTGTTTTTGCATTTTTCTATATGGGTTGAGCAATATGTTCCTCGAGCATCTAGCCGCATGGGGAGGTGCGTGGACTGCACAAGATCTAGAGCACGTCTCTATATCTATGATGTTTTTCGCTGATGGGTTGGTAAGTTAGCTTGTGAGATTGTATCCTTACAGTCCCAGTATGAGGCTGATAATCAACAGTGTGGCTTGCTGGTCGACTCCAAGAAGATCCGAAAATGGCTCGACACGACGATAGTAGAATCGGCTCGCATACATGACAACGCTCCAGGACTGCCCAGACCCTCTAAGGTGTGCAACTACTCGACCAACCCGATGCCGGCATTGATCATCCTCTTACTGGGCCTCATGATGTCCTCTCACCACCAGAGCTCCGTCGTGTCAACTACAGTTCACAAACAATGGGGCATGTTGCTCGTGGGATTCTCGGTGATGCGAATGCCTACCTATATTGTCATGTGCATTTCTCCGCCAGATTCAGTCTACGCAAGTCGGCCTCCGTCCGAATTAGTTGCTTCGTTCTGCTTGATATCGGGTGGCATTGTCTTCATGGCAAGTACTAAAGACATTGTCCACTGGATGGAAGAGGAGAACCTGATGGGTATGTTCATCTTTACAGTTGCGATGGGCCTATCAGCCTTTATCATGGCCTATGAGATTCTCGTGCTTTCGCTCAAAGGCTGGGCGGCGCGACGCGAGCTCAGGAAATAGTCGAAAGTCGTGTTTCCCGTTAATGCTGCAAAGAGTCTCGGCTCTCCACAATAACTGTCGACTCAATCAAATCTGGAAAGTGCGGGACAGTCTTGTAATGTCAATGCAAACGTACTGAGGCGTCGGTGGCTTTCCTACATTGTATACGTGAATTTCTGGAAGCCGATCCACAGCTCTTTCTATTACGGGGATGCTCAAACGACTACCTCTTACACTCTTTTTCGACCTCACTAAGCACAATCACGAGCGTCGAGGTGTCAAGCGGCTAGTGCGACTAGAAACTGTCCTCTCCAGTGATAGAGGATAGATTTCACTGCTTTCCAGGGTTCTTGAAGCGTCGTGGATAGAACAAGCCGCGAATTTCGGCGTTCATTGAAGCGCTTCCAGGCCTATGTCATCCGAGATTTTCACGAGACCGCCATTAACGATATCCACAACAAGACTTCTTTGAAGTAGGGATCTCTCAGCCGAAAAATGCTTCGTCCCATCTGGGTCATTCGAAAAATGTGAACACATGGTCGTACCCACCACGGATTTGCACCTGTCCTAGAGTTCGGAAAAGTACGTCGAAACTGGATAGATCTTTGTGAAGCCCATTCTCCGGGATTTGAACATTTAATCTAAGTTGTGCTCCGCTCTTTTAGCGCCGGCCATGGCTCTGAAGATACTGGGTCTACGTTGCTTGACGCGCAAGGCTCGCCGTGAAGTCAACGTCCTCATGAATCATTCCGAACTGCAAGCACACTAATCTCCTATTAACAGCATCTGACCTGCATACATGTGGCCCAGAATTTAACATCCAGTTACTCTGGCGAATATCACCTGTCCCTCTAGTCCCGTTCATGTCATTTCTTGGCCTTCACTTGCCGTCTCGCTCAACATCCGAGAGCTCAAGGTTTGAGTCTGCATTTTGCTCCATCACTGCAGCTGTTCCTGCCTGCTTCGAGAAGTATGACGGATACCAGACGTTGAAAATAACCATCACTGCTGCCACAGGTATTGCGTCGAAGATATAAAGATACGCCTCATGGCGAATGATCGTCCCCTCGAAGCCCTCAATGAATTCTGCCACGCGCACAATTGATCGAATCATGACGAACGTGCTCGCAATGTACAGTATCCAAACAAACTTCTCCGAAAGTAAAGAACAGGCACGAGGCACACCGCGCAATCGAAGGTGAAAAACCACTGCAACGGCAATGAAAAGTCCGAAAAGTACGATCTGAATGACCAGTCCGATCAAGACGATGTGGGAGCCTGTCTTTGCTATTGACGCTTTGCTGCTCGCCATCAGTCCGCCGCCTGGACAAAGTTAGAGCAGGTCCGGTGGGAGATTCGAACCCGCACGGTTACTAGATCATTCGGGCGTACCGCCCAGCTGGATGAAGAAAGAGAGCACGTCGCCCGATACGAAGGTCTTCGTCAACCACCTCTTTTTGATCAGACTGTAAGATTCACCATCCACACTGAGAATTATGCGACCCAGTACCATGTAAATGCTAGCCGCGAACAGGACCGGAGCGACGAGCAGAAGGAGGGTCTGGATGACACAGGGAGCGAGAGTTGGATCTGGTGCTTGCCCGTGAGATACTCCGCGAGCTGCATATCCAACGATTTCGAACTGCAGTCGAAGAAGTTAGCAGATATTTGGCCGGGGTCGGAGATGAGGGTGGCGGAAGTCGAATTAGACGACACGACGCACAGTACCACCTGTAAAACGTGGAATGAAATACCAAGTTCGGTGCTTGGCAATCAAGAATGCGTGCCATATGGTCGATACCCCGAAAAGAACAGTAAAAACACAGGCGGCGGCCAGCGAGGGATCGTAGCGCTAGAATTTGAAGTGTTCCTTTGAGTCTGACGACATCCTATAACGACGGCAGTTGTTGGTTGTGTTTGGGGGTTGCGAAATCTGCTTGGATGGAAATCATACCGCTTGACGGGACGAGCGAGTGGTGCCAAAAAAGGAGCTCAAACCCGACGATCAAGAAAGAGGACCGGGTGGAGGATGAGAATGAAGACAGACGCAATGAAGCCAGATATATACTACCAGCAGCACCGTACACCTCCTCTACATGGGCCAGGAGAGGACGGGATTCCGGTGTTGGATGTCATGGACGAGCACTCATCAACAGGGCATAAATCTTCGAGACGGAGCAATGCCAATAACACTGGCCAGAAACACTGATACATTGAGCGACATATTTCGATGGGCAGCCGGCTGACCATGGTTCGTGAGTGTCATGTACGGAACTCATGGCTAAATCCGAAGTATGCTAGTAATAAGGAGTCGACTCGGTGATCTGCGAGACAAACCCCCCAACCGGGCAATGGGCGGAATTCCGCTTGGTCGATCTTGCCAGATATTAATACTCCATCGAACATATCCTACTGTAGTAAGGCAGCAGAGCGGAGCCGTCCATCCCCCTTTCAATCCCACTTAGTTAACATCATTCCTCTCCACGAGAGGCGTCCTCTCCGAAGTTCGACCATGCAGCTCGGTCAAGTCCCTCAAGGTGTCCTAGTGGCAGTTAAAAGAGCTCCGAGCTAATTCCAAGAACTAAAGAATTGGTCTAGAAAATTTATTGTTGATTTTAGGTTCTATTACAGAAGAAGGGCACGTGGTAGGAATTAATTAGACGAATAGACTTGTTAAATCGAGAGTAAGGAGAGCATGAGATAGAAGGCGATTGGACGTGAGTTCGTGCACGATTTGTTTTTCAAAAGCGGTGCGAGGTGGGTAAGTCGGGAGGAAAGAAAGAATTGGCAAAGGAGAGGATGGCTATCGCCGTCAAAAGAAGTGGCGACGTCCAAGTTGCAAAACACGCCCAAAAACAACGGGACTGCTAGACTGAGGGTGGATTTCCCAGCAACAACTTACAAACGAGGTGTCGAGGCGACCGACTTGGGATTTAGGAAATTGAATTCTAGCATTGCTCTCAGACTCCCTTTTATAAGGGAATGCCGGAAAACTCTGCCATCACCAAATAGGACAAGTTGATCTGGTAAAGGGCAGCTATAGGATTCTTGAGGCGCCTGACCAAAGGAGACACAACCGCAGATAAATCCATTTGGTTAAGAAATCTGGACGGTCTTGGAGCAAGGGCGAACTTCTGACGGCTCTCCAGGGAATCCTAGCTTGTTTTCTGGTCCTTGTCAGAAGCTTTTCAGATCCTGGGTGACGCCTTGTCTCACTGAGATGCTTCCATAACACGGTACAGCACTTGCTTCTCCATCTCGCGCGTTCTTCATTTGCTCCGACGAGTGGCCATACCTGTCAACGCGACAGCGAACCGAGCCAATTCTTGATCCCACATGTAACCATATGGTGCTCCGAGTCATTGAACCGCTCAAGTTAGGTCGTAGAATTAGTACGCGAAGAATAAAGGTGGAGGTCATGAAGGGTCGGCATTCGATCTCAATTGCCTTTCTCTACAGGGGAGCCAGAAGTAGAGCCTAAGGGAATAAAACGGAACCCGAAACGGCTGGTTGACTTGACCACAAAGCTAGCCTTTGTTGGGGACTATCTTTCTCTTCCTTGAACACTTGGCCTTGCAATGGAAATCAGAAAGGGGCTGTCGATGGCGCTGAGTCGCAGCAAGGGAACAGGCGTAGATTCGTTTCTGTCAATTGGTGCCTATCGTCGTCGACGCTCGCTCGAGGTCCTCTGTACTCGATTGGTGGATCGCATGGTCACCGTGGAAAGGTTTGCTCATATAAATCCTTTGGAAATCGACCCATGCCGCAGTTTTGGAGCTTGGAGGGTGTTTCCTCAGCGATTTGGAGGTGATATGTTCCAAGGTTTACACTCGCCGTTGTTGTGGCATAGAATGACCTGTTACGGTAGCGTCTGCAGTCTATTGGACTGTTCATAACCAGAGAGACTGAAGCATTATTCCTCGACGCCAAGTGGAACATCAACTGCTTGAGCTGATCCTATGGGTAGCATTATAGGGTTAATGAGCTACAGGTCTCTGCGCTGCGTTTTTCGGCGTTTGGGGCGCTAGCGAATTTGAGGGAGTCTCCAGGCACCTGAACTAACCATTTTGGTTAAGCAGCGTAGTCAGCAATGTAAGGACAGGGGATCACCCAAGGATCTACTGGGTACCGAGCTTCCACACATTCGTCTGAAACAGGTGCCTGGCAGAGAGGTAGGTGTAGCCGACCGCTTGGGGGCAGTTTCGGCCCCTCCTTGTACTTCAGTGTGCTGCTCGGGGTGTGCTCAGTTAAAGCTCAGGTTAAAGCGGCCATCGCTCACCCTCTAGGATCAATCCGTAATATGGTAATTAGGCTTTTCGTTCGCGAGTAATCTAGGTACCTATGTAGGCAGTTGGCCTAATGGTCCAATACACTACACATTCTGCAATCGAGAGTCTGACCAGCTCACGAGCCCACTCCGTAGGGGAAACAACGTGAGTCAACTTCCTGCTGCCAAGATTTCTGGGCCTTTCGCAATCGATGTTGGCTGCTCCTCCTTACCAAGAGTGTATGCTGTCAGTTCTGGCCCTCGAGACATACTTTGGGCGTACATGGCCGATATGCCTTGTCACTGAGGGACACCCTTCTCCCACGGACCTGGGCCACATGGTTACCATTATCGCATCGAGGATCGAGACCATGTGTGCATTGCCGAGCCAAATAATGCCCGAGACAAAGTGTCATCTGGTTCATTTCAACTTCAACTACGGGGCAGATAAAGACAGCATGAGTCCTCTGCCGAACTCACGGATCCAGGCCATCCATATGGCTTGGCTGCCGAGCAGCCCATGTGGCGGGATAGGGTCCTAGGCTTCGATGCTACAGTATCTATCCATGTATGGCTGGGAAATCTTATCCGCGAACATCGAAGATTCCCCAATCGTCAGCACTAGCCATGGGTGCCTTAACTGTCTGCCATTGTCTTACCAACCTTCGAATCCGAATCTCGCCCCGAATATGACTCGTATGCAGGAGGAAAGGAGGTCTCTCTTGAATTTGTCTTCCCTCGGAGAGAAAGAGAAGGAACAGATATCGCAGGGCCTGGGAAAAGAGAAACCAGATTTTGAATTCCGGACTCCATTTCTGCTCAGAGAGCAACAGGGTCTAGACACTCGGCATAGACACTCTGATGTATAGGATATATGTGGGCAAGGCTCCACCACCTCCTCGACCTAGAGCACGCCTAAGAGGGAAAAAAAAAAAAATCCATCTCGTGAATGCAGGACCGCCTCCTTCGTAGCGTCTCCTTACGCCCGGAGAATCTAGCGATCCGATGCGTGGTTTGTCCTCCTCAAAGAGTCCCGAAACCTGAGATTACTAGCGAGTGACCACCATCCTCTTGACTTCCTGCCATGTGGTAAGTCGCTCTTACATCTACACCACTTCGACTGCGGTAGGGGGCATTTTCTCGTCCGGGCGTCCGCCCAGGGCGCGCAGAGCCGTTTCTGTATGTTTTTGTGGCCCGCCATCGATGTTGGGATGATTGATGAGTGAAGACAACTGACGTTTCAAGGCGGCGTCGAGTTTGCTTTTCCCTGACCTTTTTAACTTCTTTTCCGTCTTTGAACTTTCCTTGAGGGCAGAGAAAAGACCAAGCGATGTACTTTAGTCTCTTCCCCATTCCTCGCATACGAGCCGAGCTTTATATCAAGGATAATATGCTCAAGGCCAAGGCCATCGCCATCATGGAACGCGGAGAGGCGACAGTCCCTGCCCCGTTGCCCACCTGCTGCGCCAAATTCGAGTTCTCGACCACCTTCACACATGACAGGTGTGCCTCCGGCAAGGCCACGGCCTTCTGAGAGTTGGAAGAAGAAGAAACAACCGGTTCGTAGAAGACGGTCAGAACTGGCGTTATGCTGTAGAAGAATGGCGCGATGTCACTAGAGACTTCTTCTGAAGTGACCGTTTGAGTTTCAACCAGGGCGATGTTGTATGTCGTGCCACTCGAAATGCTGGAGGTGGGGTGGCAGCTAGTTTGGGAGACGGGAGCCTCGACAGAGGATTGAGGGCCGGTGATCTCTAGAGGAACCCGAGTCAACAAGCAAGTCTCTTGGAGGTTTCAACAGGGTCTCATCTCACCTTTGGGGACAATAGTGCCCCATGTTACAGTTGCTATTGAACACGACGGCGGAGGATTGGCTTCCATGGTGGTCTGCAGAGCGGTGCACACAGAGCGGTTGTCGGCATTACTTTTCGATCCAAGCGCCTGCACTTGCTGCCTGGCCTGAGACAGAAGATCATTGACACATACATCCTGCAGCGTCTGGCCGCAGGTTACTGTGCCATATTCCGTGACACCGTTGAGCGGCAAGCTCCTCGCGATCCCTTCAAAGAACAATGCACAGCCTGCAAATGCGGCCGGGGTCGCGAGGTTCATTGACGGGGGATAGCCTAGGTAGAAGTTCTTGGTGAACGTGACGTCGCTCGAGTTCGAGTTCGAGTTCGACGAGGAGGCGCCAACGGTCCAGGTGAGCGGTGCATTGTCAGGCGACAAACTGCTGTTGAAAGAGGTCGTGCCGATGAACGAACTCGTCGTGTTACCGAGGGTACAATCATTGTCGGCCCCACCGTTGCAGTCAAGGACATCACAGCCAACTACCTGAGAGCAGGCTTGCTGAAGGAGTAGCGATAAACATATCGCGAGGGTGGCCCATAGATTGCAGTGGAACTGGGCCACAGGCCCTCTTCTTCGGTCGGGGGAAGCAGGAGGCATGTTTCACGAGCAACGACAGCGAACCAAGGGCAGAAGAGATGAGGTCGAACAGAAGGCCATAACCTCTTACAAAACAGCGCTGGCAAAACACAAGAGGTCAAAAGAGAGCAGTTCGTTCAGATATTATGAACCCTCGTTTCTTGGGGCCCCGGGCCCTGGCTTTTTCCTGGCGTCAAAACTTACCTTCCGTTGAGTTTCCCACTAGTATGCATGTCATATGTATGCCGCCAACATGAAACACCTCCTCATGCGAGCGCTTCGGAAAGAACAGAGAATCCAGACGCCAGCAGGCCCCGAAGAAAATCCATAATTAGCAATGCAGATTGTTGTTGTGGGCCGGGTCAGCGCTTACGTCTAGGCACTTATCTTATGCGACTGATGATTTCAGGTATGCTATTGGTTGACATTATTATCCAGTGGGTCATAATCCAGTGGTATCGATTGGCCCAGCCGGCCCGCTATGGGCGCTTGAGGTTGCTATATTCGTCGAGCTTGGTCGGGACTGGACAGTGGGATAGTTACCCCACTGGGCTTGTCCCTTTTTGGACATTCCACCCAGTGTGGCCTTGAGGACCAGACAGTAAAGGCAGACCTTCTGGAGTGGTGTGGTTGTTGGCGCTATCCACCCATCACCAATGGAAGGAATTTTGCCTCTTTGATTGAGTTCGCCATCCCAAAAGTACAGTCTTGATTGCAAAAGCGCCTGGCCGGATGTGGCTGACCGCAAAGTCGATCCCGTAATCTTGTTTGCCGCTTCTCTGATAGTGAAAGCTAGTGAACAATGCGAAGCGGGAAGGCCCTCGTTCAAGCTGGGAGTTGTTGTTGAGGAGGGGTGGGAGAGGCACATTTTCCAAAGGCAGATGCTTGCAACACCAAGGGGAAGGCTGTGCTGACATAATACAGCGGACCGGTTTGGGGCAAGCCTGAACGTCCCCTGCAAATGAACTCGAGCACTTACAAAGCTCTACATGCGTCTTGAAAATCTCATCATATAGGAAGTATGCCTCGGTAGTCTTACTTGATAAGCCCGCTGTACCGCTACATCCCCCTCGTCCCTGGATATGGCGTTCAGAACTAAATGGACAATGGTCACACTCCCCTTCTCCCCGCGGATCACGGGACTCTGGAAACCAATCTCTCCCCCTCGTCTCCCGTGGACCAGGTCTCGATTTCCGAAGTACTGGTATATACCGAGGATATAGGTTTTCTCGGGATTTGATGGAACGGCAATGGGGGCAATTGCCACTGAGTTGGAGCGGGCGTGTATGGCACAGGTGCGGGAGACGTATCGAAGGCGTTGAAAGAATCACTGTATCTTGCATTCTCAAATTCAGATCTGCGTATGTCTCCCTTCTCCTGCATGAAGGATGCCACAGCCCTGATTTGCGACGTTGTTGGTCGTTTTAATGGACTGAAGCTGAACCCAATGTCGGGTGAAGAGTGTAGGCTTGAATTTCGCTCAGTGAGCCGGACGCCTCTTAACATCCATTCCAACTTTGACTGGGGCGTTTCTTCGAATGTTCTGCGGCTGCGGATGTAGGCGCTAACATAGCTGATAAGACCCAAGATGATCAGGACGAAAACCAGGATTGAGATGGCGAGAAATGCGGTCGACAGCTGCACCACTGGTACTCGGACGCTCAGCGTCCGAGTAACAGAATACCTATCTTGGGTGTCTTTGGTAGACACCCATACCTGGTAGAATCTCATCAAGTCGCGTGGTGTGATGGTTGTAATGTTGCCTGTCGCGATGGACTCGCCAACGAACCGTGCATAATAGTATTGGACCAATGCCTGGGCGACCTGCCACGCCTTGGAACAGTCGGGATATGCGATGTAACCGAGACTAGGCTCTAGAGCATTTCGCCTCACGATGCATTCGATCTTAGTATAGCTTGCAGACTCAACAGGGCCCTTCCCAAAATAGCAATAGCTGTCTGGGTCCTCCTGGATACTGAGGTTGTGTAGGTAAACCGCAGCAAGATCGATGGCCATTTCAAGATTGATATTTAGTACTTCATCATAATCTGTCACTTTCGCCGCACCGATGGCCAGCAGGACGTCTTGGTTTATCCCGTTATTTTGTTCTCCTCCCCACCAGGTGCTAAAGTTCGATACATCGTACTTCGAAGGCGAGATAACCTTCTGTAATCCTGGTAGCTCGTCGAGAATATAGTCGCAATTTCCAGTGTCTTCGAGCGTGATAGCGGTCCTTTCAGTACTTTTGCAGTCCAAGCTCCACGTGGAATTCCACTCTCTGTGATCGTACGTCCACGGGATTGTGGGATCAGGGAGATAATCTAGTAACTGATCGTGCGGAAAGTTGGCCTGATCAAGGCTCGTAAAAGTCTCATTCCAAAGCACAGGAGCGTTGAGAATTGCTACATAATGCCGCATTGCAATGGTTCCTGAGATGTTCTGAGGAAGTACTCGGTGGCTGGTGTTCGTTGAGTACCTTGCAATCGGACCGGACACCAACCCTACGACGGAAAGAGTAATAGCAAGACAGGATTGCATGAGAATCTTGAGATGCCGCCGTTGAAAGATTCTGGTCTTCAGGAGCCAAATGATATCGATGGCTTCACCGAAGGTGTTGACAGTGATCAGATCCGATATGGGTATGCTCCGATGCCTCGCCATTCCTGGAATGGCGGACTGCCAGCAGAATCGCGCACAGGCGAATATGCCTAGTACGCTCAGGCTAGTGATGATCACGTTCAAGGCTGCTTGAACGTCTTGAAGTCGCCATTGGGTGGGTAGATTGACCCAGCTTGTTGAGGGCATTGTTGTACCTGATTGAGACAATCAGTAGACAACTCCGGCAAACCAACATCTTTCAAAGGCTGTAAACTTGAAGCCTGGAACTGATGTGGTGCAGACAGCAGAACACAGCCTGATATACCCTATTCGATTTCTCCCGGGTTGGTGTCCACGTGGCAAACCTTCGCCGAAGCTTCCGGTAGCTGAACGGACAGCTGACCTTGTGATTCATCAGTCCTTGTTAGTGCTATCGTCCTTTTTCAATTGTCGCTTTTCGGTGGAATGCTAAGCGAAATATGCTGAATCGGGATACTTCCAAGACACGCCGTCATCTGGGCTTCTCCACTTTATTGCGCTTTTCCAGACCACACGGGTTTAAGCGAAGGCGAAGCTTCGTATAAAAGCTCGGCGCAGAGCTGGTGTGGTTTTGGCCCTTGGTCTGCTCTTTGACAGGTAGGTGATGACCTTCTCGTATGTTCGTGGATATGAGTTCGCACTGCTTGTTTTTGGGCAGAGCCGCGAACTGACTGACATCGACGAATCCTTATTTCATCCTCGAATTTTTTGGGTGGCGAAAGGCAAGAAAGATGTTGAGATCTCAAGTCACTTTCAGCCGGGTAAGGCTGGAGAGGGGTGATTCGTCGATGAACTGCACACCATGATGCCAACGAGCCGACGGGCTGAAAAAGGTGGCTTCAGTTGCCGACCCGCGCAAGTAGGCAAAGGCTCAACACACACCCTGGGCGGAACAGAAGTGTGGCCGGGGAGGCTGTAGCGCAACCACCCACCACCCACGCGGCACCATCCCGAGTCTCTTGCGGAAGAATCAACTTGGTGCTGCAGTGCAGTGTACGCATGAATTGAACAGAGTTACCATGCTATGCTAAAGCGAGACTTAGAATATGTTATCACAGCTTCCCATTCCAGCGGCTCCATACAGGCATAATGCTACGCACCATGCTCGAAGTAATCATGCAATGCTTCCTTTTGTATATCAGAGTACCGTACTCGAGTCCAAAACGACCGGGATGCCTCGATTGTGCTGTCTTCCTTACAAGACTGCACTCCTGAAGCCGGAACACCCTGCTCGCTCACTTGAAACAGATTTTCCCCATCGCCGCATCACCGCATAATCTTGTGTTGTAAAAGTCTAAATGGGGCGTCGTAGGAAACAAAGTATGATGCCTGGCCAGTCGTCCTGTGTAAAAAGTCATCTTCATTGAGACATCGTTTCGATGCGTTCCGCATGTACTCCGTAAACGTGTGCTCCACTTTATTCCGAAAATGCATTGCGTCCTTATTGTGTCATTGTAACGTCCTGGTCTGGATCCACAGTCGACTCAGTGTCATCCACTTCAAAACGAATGTTTGGTGTTGGTTCTGCCCTCGTGAGAGGCGTCCTTGCTACCCGTTCTATTAAGTCGGGTGGTAACAAAGGTAGCTCAATTTGCCGATCGGATTCAGTCCGAGGGAGGTCGGGTCTCAATTGATCGGCAGCGTCAGCTTCTGCAAGTGCCCGCAGCATTGCTTCCCGTTGTGCTTCTTCCTCCATGCGGGACCTTTCTCGGCTTCGCCGCTCTCGACTGCTGCGCCTTGCATCGTCTCCTTGACTGAGTGGGGTCGACGAGAAGCTTCGTGGAGGTGCTAGAAGACTACTCAGTCTCGACCTGCTGTTCACCCTGGACAGGTGAGGGCTGTTGGATCGTGATGGATGTCGACTACCAGGCCGACTACCCGGAATGGTCGACATTATTGCTTCGTGGTTAGCGTCAAAGGCGCTGAAACCTGGTTCAGGTCGCAAAAACGACTGCCGCACATCGGCAGGATTTCTGAAAGACGCTCCTGGAATGTGTCTTCGAGGGGGTTCTGATGCAAACAAATGCGGATTTGGCCAGCCAGGAAATCTCCTCGGGTCGTCCAGCCCGAAGTATCCGGCTCGTGGATCGTTGGAATAGTGACCGAGTTCGAGAGGCCGAGAACTGCTTTCTCCAAATCCATGTATCGGGACAGGAGGGGGTGCGTAGAGGCTCGAAGTTGACTCCAGGGTGTGTCTCCGCGATGGAGTTCGAGATGTGCTCCTCGCACGCTCACCATACTCCGCCGCTATATCAAACGTGTTTGAATAGCCAGGGCTCCGCGATCGACGCTCATACGGCTCGGATTGATATAGGGTGTTGGAATTCATGAGATTAACATGTGGCGAAGCTTGAGATGTGCGGGACTCAGGCGGGAAAGCTGCACCAGGCGTCCATGGGCCCATTAGTTGAACCTGATCAAACGGCAGTAGTGGCATCTCAACATGACTGGGAAGCTCATGTAAACTTCGCCGTCGGGGTCGCGATCGAGGTGCACTGGCCAAGGACAAGCCGTGTCGCTGGGAATTGAGTACAGGATCCATCAAGTGTTCGTTCCCATCAACCGTGCCATCGTCCGACAGGGTGTCCGCACCCGGACTGTCGACTCCATCAAGCAGACTGTCGTCAATCGCATCACGACCTTCTCGTTGCACTTCGTCCATAGCAAGGCGCAAGAGGTAGTCACGAAGTCGCTGGACACCGTCTCCAGAAAAGACACAGAAAACATCTCGTTGGGGGTGGGTAAACTCAGCCGGGGCGTCGCGACAGAAGCGGGTCAAGTCTTCACGAAGAAATGCTTGCACGCCGGTCAATGACAGGTGGGTCAACCGAGGGCAATGGTGAAGAAGTGCTGTGATTCCCTGTTCAGTTGTTAGATAGAGCGACAATCACGACCGGATTTCTCATACCTTGAGCGTCAGATTCACGCAGTAGCTGAGATGGACTCTTTCAAGAGATACAAATTGTGAGGGTACCCCGATCTTCCCGCCCGGACTGAACAATAGTGGGCCCCTGGCCAGCGCCATAATACTTGCATCCGTCAAGTTTTGGCATTTGACCAGACCAATTCTGCGCAGCTTGGGAAGTTGTGCCAAATGGCGAACGCTAGCATCTGTCAGTCGTGAGCAACATGCCAGGTCAATATATCGAATTCGATTGCAAGCCTTCACCAGCTGTATGACCGCATTGTCCGTCAGGTTGACGCAATGGCCTAGATGGATGTAATGCAGATTCTTGGTCAGTTTGCAGATGGAGGCAACTGCACGATCTGTAATGTGTCTGCACTTGGCCAATACCAGGTTTCTTAGACGAGGCGCGGCCGGAATGATCCTTGCAATAGCATCGTCTCGGACTTGTTCACAAGCGGTCAGATCCAAAATCCTCAGCGCGTCAAAGGTGAGCCGCGGGGATAGGTTTGTAAAGGCTGAATCATTGATGTCGCTGCAATGAGCCAGGCGCAGCTCCCTGAGATGGGACAAATTGGATAGCAACGCAGTGACGGATTCCGAGGTAATGGAATGGCAGCCAGCGAGGTCAATTTCTAGGATAGATCGGCAATTCCTCGCCACTGCCGTAATGGACGCGTCGGTCGCTCGCACCACACCATTGAGTTTCAGTCTTTTGAGTTGCCTACAATTCTTGGCAATCTCGACCAAAGACTCGTCGGTGATATTAGAACAATTTGTGATGTTGAGACCCTGCAATTTTGCGCAATTCTGGGCCACCACATGCAGCGTGCGGTCTGTCAGAGCGTCCAAATCAGTAACATCAAGCGCTTGGAGCTTCCTGCAGCCATCCACCAATCCTGCCACACCGAAATCAGTCAGATTCGAGCAATTGGTCAAGGTCAGGCGTTCGACACCCTTGCAGTTCATAAATGGCTGGACTGTGCCGTCATTGATCTTGTCTGCAATTGCGGATAGATTCAGTCTCTTGACCATCTCGTGATATGGAAAATAGCTCTTGTCGCCCTTCCCCAAAGCTGCCACGACGTTAAGCAGGTTTGTCCACTTGTTGCATAGGGGGCGATGCCACAGAATGCCCACTGTGTACAAGGCCCAGTGATACGACACCATCATACAGTTTCGTAGGTCAGATGTCGTGGTCAATTTTGCCAGGATAGCAATGAGGATTTCGGGAGGTAATTTGGAGATGGGGGAGAGACGGTGGACTTGTTCGAGGTCGACATCGTCGTCGCAGTCACGAATGGCGGTAACGGCACCGAGGGAAGACTGTGAATCATTGGCATGTGCCATAAAGTAATCGGTGTCCTCATCATCGCCTGGACATGGAGAACTGTCTGAGCTGTCGGATTCGATGCTGACAGTACTCAGATTTCGGGTATGGATGGGGGAAAGACGAGGTCGCGGTTCGTCGGCCATGTTGGCGAGATCAGGCTGCGCGGGTGGAGGCGTGCAGCAAATCCAGAATTGTAGCAGAGCGTGTATTGAGATTCGACGAATCCGTACCTCTGCTGCAGCATAGACCAGCTCCTCAAAGGGTGCTTTCAGACGGGACTAGGTGAGAATAGTGTCATCGCTCGGTGGTGACGACGTCAGTTTGCGTGTCTTCGAAGGGGAGACGGTTCGGCGCATCCGGGTGCGGCGGTGAAAGGTCACAACGCAAACAGAATAGGGATGTGCATCAGACCGCGACCGGAACGTCAAAATATAATATGGAATGTTTACTGAGGGTTGTAAGGGGATGGCGAGGTGTGGGAAGGGGGAAAGAGGTGGAGTGAGAATGGGCCTGGGTCGGCCAACAGAGGATTGTTTGAATATTAACGGTCGGTGGTCGAAAGGTGGATGGAGGATGGAGGAGGATGGAGGGAGGACGCAGGATGATGGAGGGAGTCGAGCAGTACCTCGTAGAAAGGAGGCGTTCGTCGGGTCGTAGTGGCTAGTGCCGCCGCTGGGCTGAAGGGTTGCGCCCTTGGTGCCCATTACTCTGGGGACTGCGACTGACCAGGCACTGACAAATCAACTCTATTTACCCCAAGAGCTCTTGCTCGGGTACTCTGTAGTCGTTATACTGGGCAATAATTAAACGGCTCAGCTGCCAAGTTCGGGTGGTCATTCCTGCCGGTTCCTTCCCCTCTGTCCAGGTTTGGGCCTCCCCAAGTTGATGATTAGGCCCGTCGGTCCTCCAGCCATCCCCCCAGCCGCGTCAGGAAATGTAGCTAAGGAATGCCGGGGGTTTGCCTGGGGGGCTGTCACCATAGAGGCACAACCAACACAGGGATGCCTAATAGCCCCTGTTGGACAATAATATCACTCGACTTTCTGCATCTCAACAACGCTTTTTACATCATACTCGTACCCGACCTCCAACCTACTGCAGACTATGGTTGTAGGAACGGACCATGAGTGGGCTCAGCAGATCTTGATATCTCGAGCCAACAACGGCTCAACCAAGACCCAGTTTATTATCTCTTGGGATTTGACTCAACTACGAGAGGCGCGACTTCTTCTCCCTCTCGAAAACCTCATTTGCAGTTCTTAACGAGTATGGCAGGCTCTTAACACGACCAGTTTGCGCTCCTGATCATCTTCCGTCCGGGTTTGACCAGGGTCTCGTCTCCAGATCGTGATCGGCCTTCAGCTAACGTTGAGGCGACAGCTGACACTTTTCCTCTCCTGCAGACATGACATTCATTCTTCATACCAATCATGCAGTCCTCCATCCAGTAACGTCCTTCAGGTCCTTATTCGCAGATGCCAGCCTTGATCATACGCGGTATTCTCATCAACCCACCATCCACCATGTTCTCCCGCATGACGTGTTTTTCATACTATGTACGGGAAGCTACGGGGGCGGCGACTCGAACCTCCGTGGCGCCGATAAAGATGCATAGGTATGTCCTTAACAGGGCTCTCGCAGGGCTGTTGGCTGCGGCCATTGACGACTAACCCACCCCTACATCCCTCGGTCTCTCAAACCCGAGGCTTGATTTTGTGCTCAAAAAGTCTGCTTCTATAAAGGAAGGTTTAGAAGGAACAGGATGGGGTCAATCGCATATCAGACTGGCTGCTTGGTCAGGCACAAAGTGGGCTCGACAATACAACGTGCACAGGCATGAGCAGGACGTTATGTACCCTTCTCATATGAATCTTGCCGATCCCGATGGTCCGGCTTGAGCCGAACCCATCCCTGGCCCCATCCTGCAGAAGGACACACAGCAACATTCCAAGACGATCCACAACGTCTGGCCTAAGAGAAGTCACAACCGAACATTGAGAAAAGCCATGGCTAGGTGTGGGCAACATCCTCCGTACGGATCTTCCGGCGCCACGTAGTCACCCACGCATGTCCTGCGAGAGGTACCGCGGAAGGAAAAGAGGATTTGGAATTGCACCAAAGCTGAAACTCGGCTATGAAGGTCAGGAGCGACATGGGTATATCATCGACAAGATAGAATGGACATCATGGCCCCCAATTCCCACGGAAATCCATGATCTCATATATCCTTGGGCATCAGCCTCGCGGGTCGATCCCGGTGGCGCCCTTACTCCCCTCCTCTCTTTGCACCTTTGGCCCATTCTCGGAGGACATTTTTCCTGATCTTGCCTGTACTGGTCTTGGGCAACTCGGGGACAATTTCCACCTCTCGGGGCACCATGAATCGGCTGATTCCTGGGTGGTCACGCGCCCATTTGATCACATCTTCGCCTGTCACCTTGACATTGGGTTTGACCGTTATAAATGCCTTGGGCCGTTCGCCCCAGTGACTGTCGCTGACCGCAGCCACGCCGCACTCGAGAATATGGGGATGCGTGACGAGCATCGATTCCAAGGCAACTGAAGAAATGTTCTCACCACCTGATCAAAATGATTCAGCGGGCTGTGCATCACGCCGTGTTCAGAGACAACAACTTACCAGAAATGATAATGTCCTTTGCACGATCCAAAATCTGGATGGCTCCATCTTCATGCCACACGGCTAGATCTCCGGAGTGCAACACGCCGCCCAGGAACAGCTTTCTCGTCGCGGTTTCGTCCTTATAATACCCTCTAGCACAAATGTTGCCGTTGAACACAATCTCCCCTATCTCTTTACCATTCCTCTCGACATCGATAATCGTGCCATCAGGTACGTCAGTCTTGATCACTCTCACGGGTAGTGATGTCACAAAGCCGTGACCTTGGCGAGCCATTTTGGCGTATTTGTCCTTGACATCGGGGAACTTGTGCCACTCTGGCAGGATATAACCTTTCGTGATCGGACCGTATGTCTCAGTCAGCCCGTAAACGTGTACTGGATGCAAATTCAGGTTTGTCATTTGCTCGAATAGATGGGCCGTAGGTGGACTAGCAGCCACAGTGACTCGCACCGGGTTGGGCAACTTTTGGGCATTGGAATCGGCGCACAGAAGAGTGTTGACGGTCGGAGCTGCACAATAATGGGTGATGCCTTCGTCCTTCAGCAACCGCCATATCTCGGGATAGTCGATCTTGCGAAGACAGTAATGGGTTCCTCGCGCAGCAGTCACGGCCCAGGGGAAGGTCCAACCCATGGCATGGAACATCGGCAGGGTCCAGAGGTACTTGCAGCGCTCGCCATCATGATATGCAAGACCGGATTCGATTATATTGCCCAGGGCGCCCAAATAACAACCTCGGTGAGTGTACTCGACACCTTTGGGCCGCGCGGTTGTGCCACTTGTGTATGCCAAAGCATTGACGGCAAGCTCGTCGGGGGCCAAAGCCTCGAGACCACCCCAGCCGCGAGAGCCTAGCGAGGAGTCGTATTGCAGGCCCTCAAGCACGGCTTCATCAAACGGTCCACATAGCTGGCCCTCAACGGCATCGGTGTCTGTGTCGATGATAATAGGCACGTTGGGATGGGTTTGCCTGTAGTCATCGAGCAAGTGCAGGAACTCGGCGTCGACCACAATAGCATCGGCATCGGAATGGTCAAAGATATAGGCTATGTCGTCCTTTTTCAAACGGTAATTGATGGCAATGTTGATTGCGCCTGCGCCCCCAATGCCGAAGACCGCCTCGAGAAAGGCCGGGGTATTCGTGGACAATATCCCAATCCTCTTATATCCCTTCTTCTTGATATAGTATGCGAAGCCTCGAGCTCTGTCGGCGAACTCGATATATGACCTTCTCAGGATCTTGTCGTTGGCCGTGCGGTGATAGATAGCTGGAGCATTGGGCTCGATGGCTGCTGCGCGAGGCAGGAAGAATGCTGGGGAAAGAGTATGGATGTTGTACCACGATAGAGTGCCCACGGTGTGGTTGTCGATGCTGAGATTGTCGATGGACTTGCTGGTTTGAACCTGAGGATTGGGAGGGAAGATTTGCGCTGCCAAACTGGACAAACGCGATTTGGCGGAGGACATGGTGGGCACTCTGCGGTTTCCTCTTTCTCTCTGTGTCCACGACAATGAGTTACGACATTGCGATAAGAGTGACGCTGTGAGGTGTCTGCTGGAGGACTCTTAGGAATCCAAACGGGAAGGAGGGTGGGCTATAAGTTCCTTCTATTGCTAGCTTCCCGAATTTTGAAGCTCATGCCACCAGAGAGGCAGCGTCACCAGCGTTGGAAAGGTCCGAGGTATTCGAGGAGCTGAATGCACCAAGTCCGGGGTAGGGGGATGGTTTGGTAGAGCAACATAGGTGGGAGTGGAACCCCAAAAGGCCCCAAAGGGCCCCCGAGCCTCCAGCTGGGGTGGCACCAAGGGCGCCTAAGATTCCTTTAAGCGGGTGCCTGGCAACCTTGATACGTCGGTCGGGCGGAACCACTTGCGTCTTGGCTGATCGGTTCCGCCGGGGCCCTAGCGATGGACAGATTTCCGAGCCCGGACTTCGATTTTCCCGGTCGACCTTCGGAAAAAGTAGTTGGCCACAGGCAAACACAGCACATCAACTGTTTGCCAGTCTTTTGGACCGAACAAATCCCGCGCGATGCGAGGCTACCTGTACACCATGTAAAACTTTCTGGGCGAATCTACCTGCCAAGCAGCTCACACTTCTGCTAGGCTCGTTTTCATTGGAAGAGAGGGCACCTATTCGTCTCTACTGCCATCTCCTATTTGCGGATGGATACAAATATCACAGCATCTGGCAAAGTGGTATGCCGCGGTCCAAGTCCAGGGTGGTTTCGGACAACTTTGGCTCTCCTTCGATGTTCGTCTGGGGGCAGCTGGACGTTGGGTTCCCGGATCGTTGACCCTCCGGATCCGATGTTCAGAATTGTCAAAATGAGCAGAGGCTACCCCTTTTCCGCGATACGGTCCGCTGTGGGCTTTTGTTTGCCGCATCGTCAAGCATATCCCAAGGACCAGAACGTCTCGATGTTCGTGCCAGTGTCCTCATCGACGTATGGGGTCGGTTCCCTCAGGGTCACGCTTTCCCCGTGGATTTCAGCAATCTGACCGGTCAAGGATGGATCTGATACCAGCTGCTGAACTCCTCGTGTCAGCGTAGACATAGGTGTGAGGATCATCGTCTTGAACAATGCTTTGTCCGGAGCAATGTTTGTCTCTTGGTATATCGGTCAGTTTCAGCCTTACAGATTTCCACCGAGCAACCTACCAAGAACAGCAGGCGCCAAAGCATTGATCTGGATCGCCTCCTTCTCAAGTTGACGTGCGAGTGACCTCACCAGACCGACGACCCCAAACTTGGACGCAGCATAAAGCGGTGCGACTGCGAACGCATATAACCCGGCGTTCGATGCTGTGCAAATGATGGAGCCTTTGGAAGGGGCTGTGGCACCATTGACAACAGGATTCTTCCTCATGTAGTGGATAGCCAGCTTTACGGCTGTGCGACTGGAATCAGCCACAGATATTTTTCAGGAGAACCATTTCTAACTCACTGTATATTGTTCCGATCAAATTAACTTCCAAGGTATGCAAAGGTGGCTTTGAAGGCGTGTCTTCGTCCACGATCAGTCTCGGCTCTTTAGATATCCCAGCGTTAGCCATCACGACATCGATCCGGCCTTGTTCTCGATAAATCTGCTCAAAGACTGTGGCTAGCCCATCCCACTGGGAGATATCGGCTTTCATGAACGAGAAGGTAGCGTTGGGGAACTCTGCCGACAACCCTTTGACAATTTGCCCACCCTCTGGGTTCACATCGAGGACGGAAACATGTGCACCTTGTTCCGCAAATGAACGGGTGATTCCCAACCCTATTCCCGATGCTCCTCCTATTGGAATTGACCCATGTTAGAAGCATCTCTGCCGCGAGACGGAGTGTTTTTGTGTAGAACTACTAACCAGTTACCACAACGCTTTTCCTCTGAGCAGCCATCATGAAGCCTGGAAAGTAGACGTCCAACCCTAACAAACGAATTGCGTCTGGGTTCGTGTTATCGTGGTAGTATGGTACGGACGTACTCGACTTGTCGGTAGCCACCCCAGTTTATACCCAGATCGACACACTTCGGGTTCGTCGACTGAAATATTCAGCCAACTCTCCATCTCCCGGCTGATGCTCCTCCTTAACGGAATTGCCCCACGGGATGCCAGCGATTCTCCCATGTGGGGCATCTCAGCCTTGGAGCCCCCATGGTGCCTATACCCCGATTCTCTCTGAGTCTCCCATTCAATAAGGGAAGCGAAACCAATTGCCGAGAGCTAGACGAGTCCAACTAGAGGATCCCCCTCATCGGATATGGACCGCTTCGCTTCTGAACACTGCGTATGTGTGAAGGCCGTCAACGTGGACAAACGTTCAAATTTGGGTTGTGTCCCAGCAGGCCAAGCGGCCTTCTCATGTGGACAGTTCGACGTCCATTCTTGACTGTTTCACTCGTTGGTAGGAAGAAAACGGACGGGCGACATCTCCTCTGGGCACCAGAAAACCGTTGAACAATCCCCTTCATCGGACCACAATGGCGGAGGTACATATCGAGCAATCAATCCTAGAGTCAGTGAAGGGCAAGGTGGTGGTCCTCGCAGGTTGGTGTACACAACCACTGTACTGTTGACTCCTATGCTCACCATGGCACCTTCTTTTTCTAGGCGGCGCTCAGGGGATCGGGGCAGCAACAGTGACCCAGCTATATAAATCAGGCGCTCATGTCTTTTTCGGCGATTGGGACGACACCAAGGGCTCGAAACTGACAGATGAGCTTCGAGCCTCGCCGTCAGAAGGCGGCGTGACATATCTCAAGGTCAACGTTCGGGATTATCAGTCTATCCTTTCATTGTTCGATACCGTCTACAACAAGCACGGACAGATTGACATTGCGATCTGCTGCGCTGCGGTGACTGAAAGACCGGGGTATTGGGAGCCAGAGAAGCTGGATCTCCAGAGCGTGAGAGAGGTACGTGCAGCAAATGGGGGCGACAACCTAGAGGTGTTACATATAGCATGCCACGAGTGTTTTTTTATCAGTCGCTCACTATGAGGTACATAGACACCAACAGGCATCACCGAGGTAGTCGACATCAACCTGAACGGCACTCTATATTTTGCCCGACTCGCTGTGGCATACCTGAAGGAGAAGCACACTTTCGACAAAGCATCAACGACGGCCAAATCCATCACCTCGCCAAAATGCATCACGCTCGTCTCATCGGTCGCGGGCTTCAAGGAGTCGCCCGGCCTTTTCGCGTACTCGGCGGCAAAGCATGGCGTGTTGGGACTCATGAGAGCTCTCCGCCCCTTCACGGCGCCATTATACGGATTGAGAATAAACGCCATATGTAAGTTCCATCCCGCAACAAGAAAACCATTTCCCCCTTTTTCCGGATCAAGAGTTTAATTCCTCCCTCACTCACTCACTCACTCACCCGCCCGTCTTCCTCTCTCTTATCTGAATCCTACAGGTCCCTGGGCAACCGACACGCAACTCCTGGCCGGCGTGCGCGCTGAATGGGTCAAGCACGCGATGCCAATGAACCAGCCCCTCGACGTGGCAAAGTACATCATCCAAGTCAGCGCCGAGCCGACCACGCACGGCCAAGCCCTCTTCGTGACGGGTGGGCGCGCTGTGGATATCGAGGAGGGCATCAAGAAGACCGAGCCCGTGTGGTTGGGGGAGAAGAACTCGCACGATTTGGCGGCGGGACAGGTCATTTTGGGATTGGTGAGGACAACCAGGTTTTATTCATTCTCTCCTCTCCTCTTCTCTTGTTTTCTTTCCTTTTTTTTGGCCCCTCGTCCCGTTTCTCTCCTTTAACTTGCCTAGAAGGATCCCCCTTTTTCTTTGGCTGGGGTGATATATGCTCTGAGGACGAGCGTGCACGCGCCCATTTTCACAGCCAGGCATCCCGGATCCTGGATTCTTAGCCAGTTATATCAGGAAAACACAAACTGACCACGAACTGCTTCGCATCCGCAGGGCATGGACTGGGGACATAACAGCCCGAAGATGCACGAGAGCGCGAACGGCACTTCGAACTGAGAGTCAGTCTTTTGGTGGACCCAAGGGAACAAGTCCAAGGGATGGTGTGCTAACCGACACGGCCAGTGCGTGGAACAAGGCAGATGAGAACCGACGAGGACACACATGCATGCACACAGGGAATGCTCTCGGACACATCCTTTTGCTCGTCCTTAAAGCGGGAGTGACCATTGCTTGCTATGCGAGCGCTCCAACTAGTCAGATAAAGCGAATGACTTGGAAAGAAAAAGACCAAAGTCCAGTTAGACGAGTATCCTGACGAGAGAATCCATGATATGAAATCCCTTGCTTGCCTGCAAGCTTGATGCCTCTGTGGCTGGCTGTCCAGCATGAAGCTCTGTACTGGTGGCTATCCAGTGCGATGATACCCTCTTATTGTTCAGTATGATATCCTCTCACGCACCACTCACCGCACCTCGCACGCAAGTTAACGTTCTTGGAACGGCGGAATGTCCATGGTGATGACCAATCTGGAGTACTTCGTCGCGATGCTGGCCTGGTTGCCATACTGGATGGGAAGAACCGTCAGATACATTACCACAATCCAAGTTTCCGCCCAGGATTTCATCGGGAGGGAAAGAGAGAAGAGGGACAGAACTTACGGCACCATGAACCAACGCCAGCTCCCGATGACTCGGTGTGTTCAGCCACTTGACCTTCTTGACGCCAAAGTCGCGGGACCATTTCTTGATAATGGGTATCAAGCTCTCCCCATCATACAGGCCCGCGTCCGTGTAGTCAAATGGGACGAGACCGTCAGCCAGCAAGTCGACGTCAACGGGTTGATTCTTGTCGACCGGGTCCCAGACGTAGTACTTTAATCCATATCCCTCTACTTCCTTGCGTTGATACAGCTCCTTCAGGTCTCGGATTCTGTCCGAGTCCTCTGTCCCGTATCCGCTGAGGATGTACCCATAGTAATCAGAGCGGTCGCGTTTGTCGAGCACGAGTAAGTGTCGGAGACGCACGGGGAGATTGGCTGCGGCGAAGCATGTGTAGACGACTTTGTCGACGCCCTTGAGAGTGGCGGGGAGCGTGGGAATAGTGTCTCCTGAGGTATGTGCGTAGGCGTGCGCACAGTGATAACCAAGTGTGAGACCTTAGAAGGAGCGAGAAACGCAACTTAGCCATATCATCCTACTGCTTTCAAGTCGAAGGTCTTACCGTTCTTGCAGAATCCTGGTTCCGCCAGCAGTGTTCTCAGCGAGTGGTGTAGCTCGACCTGTTCCGGATCTATCCAAGCCGTGTTCGCTGAGCAGGTGGCATACAAATTGTATGTCAGTGTCACACGTTCGCCCGCCGTGACTTCGAGCACCTCATGTTCGCAGTCGCTGTAGAAAGCCGCCCATTGAACGGTACTGCTGGCCTTTTTACCAGACCAGTCGAAGACAATCTCCCGACCCTGATGGCGGAGCACTAGCTGCCCGCCTTCGTGGACGCTCGGAAGGCAGACGACCAGAGATCCGATCTGGTGTTTCGAGCGCGGGGTGTCGACGTGGGATTTAAACTTCCCCGAGGGCGCTGCATACACCTAAGTTGGACGAGTTAGTGGAATGATCAAGTGCCGGAGGAAGGGCACCTTTACATTCAGCTTGTACAGTTCCGCCCGGATGCCGTGGGTCTCATTTGTTTGTCTGCAGTTGTTTGGAGCAAGAGCTTGCGCCGCAGTGTCGATGATTCCGAGGGCATAGGGGTTGAAGTTTGTGCAAAAATCAGACTCATCCAGCTTCCCGGCCTTGCGATATGTCTCATCCATGACATCTTTTCCGCCGCGTCCAAAGCTGGCTGGTTGGCAATCCTTAAGGAGCTGCTCGAAGGAGGGTCTCTGACTGTCGGTACACGGTAAGGTGACCTTGTGGGAGGACCCGGCGTGGGCAGCTGAGTCCCATCTGACTGTGATCGGGTCGCAACGCATTTTGTGGACAGCAGCACCTCCAGGCCCCGGTAGGGCGGCTGGTGATGGCGCTGCTTGGGGGTTGCCCTCACGTTCACTTTCACTGTCATTGGCGTCGACAACCTTGACATCTTGCTCGATGCTGTACTCCTTGGAGGCTTCCTTGCTAGTCTCGTTGCCGCCATCCGAGCCGGCATCGTCAGACTCGCAGATCAAATTGTTGTCAAGAGAAGTGATTGGGATCGAACCGCCAATAGCAAAGAGCGATTGCCTGCCTTCGTTCTGAACATGCTTGGCCAGTTCTTCAAAGACTTTTTGCTCGGCCTGCTCAGCCAGGGATGGGACGTTACAGTTCCCAGCAGTAGAAGCAGCCATTGCGAGTACGGCGAATTCTGGTTGTTGCTTCGTGGAGAGGGTGTATCGATGGTCTTTCACTGGGACTATTTATGCTCTGGGAGGGAGCGTCAGTTATTCTGCAGAGCAACCTGTAGGATACTTGAGCCGCACATACATGCAAGGCACCACCAGGCAGCGGTCTGGATCTGGACTGGTGCGTGAGTGACAGGCCTTAGTTATGCATATTGAAGGCAGCACCAGGCAGGATATGCAAGGGACCGGAGATTCATTTCCCATTCGCCAATGGGAACGAAATCCACTCGACTCCTTCACATTGTCCAGACGGGGCTTGCATTGAAACGTGAAATTTGAAGGGCTTGAAAAGATAGCAAAATTCAGGGGCGCATTCCCTGTTGTTTTGTCGGCAAAGACGTCGACGCTGTGGTCGGTAAAGACGTCCCATCACCGTCCCCCCTTCTCTTCATCAGTCGTGCTCGACTTTTGCACTGTAATCAGCACAGGTCCGCTCGTCGCTTCGGCCAGATTCTTCTTCCTCACATCCCATCCTCCATGCCAGCCTATCCAACCCTCTTCATATGGACCTCTCAAGCCACAAATCACAAACGTCAATCCCACCAGCGCCACGCTCAGACTCCCGCTCGCAATCCATCCACCCCTCTCATACAGTTTTGCCCCCGCCGATGTGCCGGTCAACTGCCCTGTGAATGTACACAACATGAAGGCAGTGTTTACTCGATTCCGCCCGTTTGGCTCAATCACGTGAATCGCGGCGCGGTTTGCCACTTGAGTGATCTGTAGGCCCATGTCCAGTGTGAAGGCCTGAATTATTGGTCCTGCCACCGTATGTTTCCCCGTGTACGTCCCGATGGTTATCCCTATTAGATTGGCCGCGCAGCCGATCAAGCAAGAAAAGAGAGGTGCGAAGGGTTGAATGATGAATTTCGCGTAGATCGGACCCATCACAATACCAGCCACACCAATTAGTGCGAACAATCCAATAACGACAGGTGAGTAGTTGTACGGTGAGTCGGCAAGGAGAAATGTAAGGGTAGTCCAGTAATTCGTGAATGCGGCCGAGATACAGAAGCTGACCAATCCGGCTTGGACGAGGACGGCATGCTTCTTGTACAAAAAGATGATTCCGCCGATCATTTTGAAGTAGTTCAATCCTTGAGGGTTGGAAGAGGGATAGTCGGGCATAAAAAGCCAGAGTGTAATCAGGATAAGATACTGCAACCCAAGGGCAATCCAGTAGACGTTTCTCCATGACGTGAATTGTGTGACAACGCCCGAGAGAATACGGGCCACCACGATGCCAAGGAGGTTACCAGAGGTGGTAATGCTCAAGGCTAGGGCGCGTCGATGAGGTGGTGCCAATTCCGCGACCAAGGGAAGCATTACTTGAGGGATGACTGTTGTGACAGCACAAATGTAGGAGATTGCACAGAAGGCTGTGAATGAAGGGGTCACGCAAAGTCCGATCCTAGTTGGAATAGGTCAGCATTATAGAGCCATGCCTTTTTGGGGGGGGTTGCACAGGGTCCAGGCTCTGGAATAGGCGTGACTTACCACATGGTAGCCGTAAATGCAATCAGGCCCAAGGTCAGTGGCCTCCTCTTCAGCAGGTCGCCCAACGGACATACGAACAGCAAGCCGGTGGCATAGCCAGCTTGCATCAGAGTCGGGATTCGTGACACCGTCACATAAGGCACACTGAAGTCCCGAGCCAAAATATTCAAAATCGGATGGTTGTAGTACAAGTTGCCCACAGTAAAGGCACCCGCAAATGCGAAAAGAACATTATGCCAGACCGAGAATGTAGGCGGCTTTTCTGGATCCCATCGACACCATGGCGGCGTCCATGTCAGCACATCGATAATTCTCTGCCATTTCGACTTCGGCGTTGCGAACTCGGATTTATGGTCGTCATATGCAGCTTCCACAGCCTCGACAGCCTTCCCGGCAGGAGTAGTCGGCCATGCCTCGCTCTGTGTGTTTCCTTCCACCATGCCCAGATAATGATCGATTTTCCACTAAAGTTGAAAAGAAACGAAACGAAAGAAAAATCCAAACAAACTCGGGGATCGATAACAGTATAAAAATACGGTGGAGGTCCTCGCCTCGGAGTCTCGCCTGGGGTACGAAATAAGAACTGCACTCGATCGCTAGTTCTCGGAGATCGTCGGCTCCATACGATTAACTCGAGCAAGCTCCAGGCAAGAAGTGACCAAAGCCCAGAAGGGGATTGATAGATATGGGACAACTCAGAGCCGAAAATGAGGAAAGCATCAAACCTTGGCCGTCCTTCTGCTGCCACACATAGCGCGCATTCTTTGTTGGGCACGCCAGCGCACATTATTCTTATTTTTGCAGCCTCCGACGGTTAGAGGGGACGGTCCCACATTGTGAGAGAGTTGGATCGCGGGCGGCGTGCCGTGTTTGCCGGGAGCGCCCTGGAGATATGGCAAATCCGTAACCCGTAGGCTGTGACTTGCCCGAGGAAGGATTGCTGACCGCATGTCTTCGCTTCAACGAAGACCAGCAAGGCTGCTGAAAGAGTATTGAAGACCTAGGAGCTTCCTGATGAAAAGAAATACGGAGAAGGGGAGAAGGAACAAAGTCCAAGATGGCGTTTGGACCCTGACATGGACACGTGATGCACGTGATGCAGATGGTTGCCCACTTTGACCAGCCTCCTCATCCTCCATCCTCTTTCAGGCATCCGCCAGGCATCCTCAGGCAGACTTCAAAGCATTCGCCGACTTGGCTCGGACACATTCAGCGACATGCGAACTCTGACTCATCCAAGGTTTGAAGGTGGTCTCGGTCAACAAACCTGCCAGGCGTGAAGTCAACGCGCAGGGTTTAACTGCGCCAGACAGAAAACATCAACCATGGACAATCCAAAGCTTGTGGTCCAGAATGGCTATGACGAAATTGCACAAACCTATTTCGACTGGACCAGTGGGAAACCAACAGCCCGTCTCGACTATGTGGACAAGTTGCTCTCGCGACTACAGAGTCCTTGGGAAGCAGATGTCCTTGAACTTGGCTGTGGCGCTGGTGTTCCATGTACGCGACTATTGGCACAGCGATGCCGTCGAGTCTTTGCCAACGATATCTCCCAATCGCAAATCGACCTCGCAAAGGCGAATGTGCCAGAAGAGAATGTTGATTTTATTCAGGGAGACATGACAAGCCTCAAGTTTGAGTGTTCAGTATTACAGGCTGTGGTGGCGTTCTATTCCATCATTCACCTCCCACGAGACGAGCAGTGCAACCTGATCCAACAGGTTTGGAAGTGGCTTTCGCCTACAGGCTACCTCCTGTGCAACTTGGGAGTCGCAGATAACCCGGGGAAAACAGAAAAGTGGCTAGGGTCCCAGATGTATTGGAGCAGCTTCGACGCCGAGACCAGCCTTGAGATGCTGAAAGACACTGGCTTCAGCATCATTCAAAGCGAAGTGTTACACGACGACGAGGACGGCAGACTAGTCCCCTTTTTGTGGGTTCTTGCGAGCAAGAACTGATTCTGGTGCACCCTAGCTTCCTCCACGAATTGCATTGCTTGGACTAAGGCTATGATTGGTCTCCAGCTTCCGTGTGTATACTCCAACTTCTGCTTCCCGATATCGACTGGGGAGAAAGCCACCAATCCTGTCAATATCGACGACGCCCATATTGTCGCATTTGGTACAGCAACTGCACCGACAATTGCCATGCAATGCGGTGTCATGACTCAAAAAAATGGATTTGCCAATTCTCGCTACTTGAGGCTCAAAATTACCTCTTTTGTACAATGGTCAGCTGCCATTAGATTGCTGGCAGCCAGTAATTGTACAAAAGGCAATTATTAACATGGCCGCAGCCTCGGAAACGACGCGGAAAAGCGGCAGACCACTGCAAATTGCCCCTAGCGGCTCGATCTCCCTTTTCCTCACCTATTGTCCTACACTTTCCCTGCTTTGAGCAATCAGCTCGGGGGCTACGGGCATTTAGTTCTCCGGATCTGTACTCCGTGCTCCGTCTTATATATTCGGTCCTATATCCAGTTTTCTGATTATGTCGTGGCCCACTACACGATTTTTTGGTGATTGTTTACTGATAATGATACCCACCCATCAGTTGCCATGATCAATCTGGATTCTGGACCTCATTCACCTTTGCGATTCGCCGCCTGCTTGCCTACATCGGAGACTTTGTCAAATACTCAGCGCCTTGTGCTGATGCCCTACACCAAATGCGACTCAGGAGGTCAAGGGGCCATTTGCACACGTACCTACCTGAGAAACACCTCCTGGGTCACTGTAGTTCACTTGTCAGCTGACTAAGGCCCTCAATCTTTGTTGCCCCCCTCTCGATCAGATAGCAGCAGGCGCACGAACGACATGGCAGCGAGACAAGTACCTATTTCGGAAGGCCATGTGGCTCGCGCGGATACGTACGTATAGCTCTCAGACTCCCTCACATTATATGTTACAGCTTGAATGAGTATCTACAATCTGTTGTTTCGACAGGCTACGCTTCGGTCCCTGACGCGTCAAAATGGTATCTCCTATGCTACCCACGCTCTTCGGAGGAGCGTTCATTGTGAGAGTGGGCTTGGGCATCTCTTTCAAGCGAAATCCTTTCACCTTTTTGTGGCTCGCGGTTCTGTTGCAGCTCCTCTCTCTGCTTGTTTGGGTGGTTTATGTGGCACCGCGCATCAGTCGCCTTCGGAGACTGCCTTTAGCATCCCAAGGACCGTGGTGGAAGACGTTCCTCGTCGAGCCCGGCCCTGAAGATCTCGAGCAGTTCATGAACGAGACTCCTAACGATGGTCTTATCCGGTATTTTGGTGTATTTCATGGCGAACGACTCTTAATTACCAAATCTCAAGGTACCAAGGAGATGATGCTTCTTCAAGCTTATAACTACAACAAGCTCCCCATCGCAACTAAGCTCATCGGTCAGATTACGGGTCTTGGATTGCTAGTTGCTGCCCAGGACGAGCACAAGGTGAGTAAAAGCTTTCCATGTCCGTTGTTCTTGCCTATGCTCACGAAGCTTCACAGCGTCAGCGGAAATCTCTATTACCTGCCTTCAAGTACAAGTACATCAAAAATCTATTCCCTCGATTCTGGATGCACACCGCGCAGTTGGTTTCCTCGCTCAACAAGGAGATAGATCAGGCTGGCTTGGATTCGTCTGCTGTTGTAAACGTGGAAGGCTGGATGATGCGTGCTACCCTCGACATTGTTGCTGCGACAGGCTTCGGAGTTGAGATAAACGCAATCGACAACCCGGAAAGCGATCTCGCTAGACTTCTGCCTCTATCGAATTCAACAAGCCCGGAAGCGACATTCTTTAGACTCTTGGCATTTTTAATGCCCTACTGGCTGTATGTCCGGCTGCCAATGGCAAGACGCTATGAGATTGATCGGATCGTCAAAGCCTTGGACGATGCCACCTTACCAATGATCAGGTCAAGAAGGAAGGCCCTTGCCGGTAGAGAGAATCTCGATCCTGACTCCGAGGAAGAGAAATCCGGCTCTGCTCCTCAAAAGTTTGCCGACACAGATATCATTTCAACTCTCTTGCAATTCAAGGAGCCTTGTACCGATAAGGAGTTGGTGGCTCAGTCTGCAACGATTCTAGCAGCTGGACAAGACACAACATCTGTCGCTGTTACTTGGGCACTATATCTCCTTGCGCACAATCCACAAATTCAGTCTACTTTGCGAGTTGAGATTCAGACTCATCTGCCCTCACCGAGCTCTAGCGAGGAGTCCGTCGACGCACCGCTCATTGAGTCTCTCCCATATTTGGCTGCGGTCTGTTATGAGGCCCTCAGACTGTTCCCACCTGCTCCTGTCCTACGGAGACATGTCGTCAAACCGGGAACAGTTGTGCTTGATCAACCATTACCCGTGGGGACAATGGTGATAACTTCTATCTGGGGCACACACCGTACTAAGAGCATCTGGGGCCCGGACGCGAAAGAGTTCAAACCTGAGCGCTTTCTGCAATATGGCGAAGATGGGAAGATGAAGATTGACCCTCATGCAGCCTTCCAAGGCGAAGATGCAACCTACCGTTACTTACCTTTTGGAGCCGGGCCTCGAAGTTGCATAGGCGAAAGATACGCACGAGGAGAATTTGCGACGTTGTTGGCGGGTTTAGTTGGCCGATTTGAGTGGTCACTCGTCAATCCTGATAAGAAAATGGGTGAAGACATTAGAATGAATTTCGGCATCGTCTCCAAGCCCGAGGGCGGGTTATTGCTTCGAGCGCGGAAGGTTGATGGTTGGTGAAGAGCCAGGCGCTGGCATCTTTGATCTCCACGCAACGCCCAAGGCCTGAATGGTCTGCGACCCATCATCTGTGTCTCGGTCACCTTCTCTTTGTAAGGTGAAAGTTGAAGTGACGAACCACAGTCATTGTCTGTCCCGGAGGATCTGGTGCTGTTCTAGGCGCTGCTTTGATCGCACCAGCGGCTTTCATTTCCGAAATTCTCGGGGAGATTGTATGGGCTGGTGCACTAGAGCCTGTCGGATGCGAGTTTAGAGACAGTTTCGATACTATTCCGTCTGGCTCACGGCCATGCTTCGGGCTCGACTGGCTGCCCATGTTTTCCTGCTATTTGTGTCCAATGTCAGTCGGGGCAAAATCCTTCGGCCACACAGATCCATATTCGCGTTCCAGGGCACGTGAGAAAAACCCCTGGCAGCTTCCTTATTTGACATAGCCTTATGCATTGCCTATCGACGGTTGATAACTGATGACAGCCTCGCAGATCACCGCGGACATGTTTCGTCAACTCTCCACCACAGGCGAAAAATCCCTGACACCCAAAGGATTTTCAATTCTTGATGCACGTTGCCATCGGATTTCCACGACCATGCAGCCATGCGGTTCCATCTGACGGTGTCAATCAAATGGTATCATCGTCGTACAGAGCGGCTGATCGGCGCTGCTGGGAAAGCGTTCCTCGAATGAGATAAGGCCCAGGACACATCCTGGATTTATCGCATTCTGTACAGGGGTTGGGAAATGTTCCAACATCGTCAAATGCGTTATCAGAGTCGGTATTCGCTTCAGAATCATTTCTCCTCGCAGGAGATTGACCGGCAACGCGGTCGGGATGCTGAACACTCCTTCGTGCAGTTGCTATCCGCATACTTGGCATCGGGCTTATGGCCGAAGGTGGGTATATCAAGGAAAGTATATGAAAGTCCTTCTACGCTGGTCTGGTATCATCTTGTTGCTTTCCTCACATCCCCTCTCTATTGTTTGACTCCTGCAGTACTCGTCGCTATCATGTCAGATGCTCTATCAGCAGTATTGTCCCAAGGGGTGGGATATGGGGTGGTCGTGGGCATCGGCTTCTTCTTTACGGTTGTCATGGCCGGCATCTCCATGCTTCAGGTACCATTGCCCTGTCTCTAAACGTCTTCTCAATGCTCACATACGGTGCAGAACCGATACACAAACTTCTCCACGAGGACCAGTGAAGAGTTCAACACCGCAAGTAGAAATGTGAAACCTGGTCTCATTGCTGCTGGTATAGTTTCAGCGTGGACTTGGGCTGCTACACTTCTCCAGAGCAGCACGGTCGCTTATACATATGGTGTAGCTGGACCGTTCTGGGTAAAGCACCCCATTCCCCTTTGATCCTGACAACCTTCATGCTAATAGCCCCTCAGTATGCAGCAGGAGCCACGGTTCAGATTCTGATGTTCTCCATCCTAGCCTGCAAGACCAAGATGAACGCTCCTCGATGCCACACGTACTTGGAAATCATCCAAGTCCGCTATGGCACCGTCGCCCACCTTGTGTTCATCTTCTTCGCCCTCGTTACGAACATTCTGGTCGGGTCTCAGCTCCTACTAGGTGGCTCAGCCGTGGTTACTAGTCTCACAGGCATGAACGTCTATGCGGCCATCTTCCTGATCCCTCTGGGTGTGGTTGCGTATGTTCTCATGGGCGGGCTCCGAGCGACCTTCCTGTGCGACTACTCTCACACGCTGATTCTGATGGTCATTATCCTTTACTTTATGTTCCAAGTGTACTGCACGGACGACCTCATCGGGTCTCCCTCTCGCATGTTCGAGCTGCTGAAGAAAGCGGCGACTCTTCGACCCGTGGCCGGCAACCAAGACGGCAGCTACATGACTTTGAAATCCAACAATGCGTTGATCTTCGGCGTCATTCAGCTCTGTTCTGGCAGTGGTACCGTCTTCTTGGACCAAGCGTATTGGCAGAGAGCCATTGCGTCTCGTCCTACCACCGCCGTGCGAGCGTACATTCTCGGCGGGATGGCGTGGTTCGCTATCCCCTTTGGCTTCGCCACGACCTTGGGTCTGGCCTCGGTCGCGCTGACCGACAACCCTGCCTACCCGACTTACCCCCATGCGCCTTCGTCGAGTCAAATCTCTGCTGGTCTCGCCTCCGCTTTTGCAGCGAGCACGCTCCTCGGCAAAGGCGGCGCCGTGGCCTTGCTCATCACGCTCTTCATGGCCGTGACGTCCTGCGCGTCTGCCGAACTGATCGCTGTCTCCTCGATCCTCACCTTCGATATTTACAAGGCGTACATCAAACCTAACGCCACGCCCAGCAATTTGATCTTCATGGCCCACGTCAACGTCGCCGTCTTTGGCTTGACCATGGCCATCTTCGCCATCATCTGGAACGTCATCGGCATCGATCTCGGCTGGTTGTTCCTGGTCATGGGCCTCCTCATCGGCGGTGCCGTATTCCCCGTCGCATTCGCCATAACGTGGAAGGGGCAGAGTCGCGCCGGTGCCATCGCCGGGGCGCTGAGTGGTCTCGCCGCCGGCCTGACCGCCTGGCTCGTCGAAGCCAAGGTCTATTATGGTGAACTCAACCTGACGACTACGGGATCAAACTACGCCACGCTGGCTGGCAATCTGGCTGCCATCATGACCGGCCTGATCGTCTCGGTCGTCGTGTCTCTGCTCAAACCGGATGATTATGACTGGAGTTCGACGCGGGCCATCAACGCGGCCAGTGCCCATGGTGAACTGGAGGGCACCACTCCTCCCGCGGCGGATTCTTCCCGGTCAAGCACCACGCAGAGCAGCGGCGGAGAGGGTGTCGCTGAGAAAAAGGATGCCATCAAATCCGTCAGCGAAGCACCAACGTCGGCCCCACCGGACGAAAAGCACCTCACGACAACTGCAACCAAGGACCCCATCCGCGCCGACGAAGAGCGCCAGATGTCTCTGGACGCTGCGATCGAGGAGCACCCGTCGCGGCTGCGCGCAGCCTTCAAGCTCGCTTGCGTCGCCTCCTTCGTCCTGCCCTTCATCATGGACTTCTTGATCCCCATCCCCATGTTCCTCAGCCACTACGTCTTCTCGGTCGGCTTCTTCACCGCCTGGGTCGTCATCAGCTTCATCTGGGTTTTCAGCTCCGCACTGATCAGCGTCGTCTTGCCCGTCTGGGAGACTAGGGCGTTCTTTGCAATGTTGGCCCGCGAGATTGTCGGCGATTTGAGACAGAGAAAGAGGTCTGCGTGACGCAGGAAGGGCTTTGGGGGGCAAATGGATCGATCATTGGCCCCCTCTAAAGGACGGATTACACAGTCAAAGGCATGGTGTCGGGTAGGTCATTGTCGTATGTTTCTTCCCCGATAGATTATCAAAGAAGTAGAAACGGAATAGAGAGACCCTCGTACAGCTGTCTCGTCGCGCATAGCACAACCTGGAAATGAATGACAGCCAATCGGCGTACTGAGCTGTGAACAATCTCAGAAGACGTCATCATCTCCTCCCCCTCTCACAGAACTTTTATGCCTTTTGCTTCATTGTCAATCAAGTCTTGTGAGGCCTTGTAGCTTCCGCAGGTTCGGGCTTCATCCGAGCTAAAATCGACACCTTCGCGCATTGCAATTTTCCTAGAACGATTCGACCGCGGCAGCCGTGAAGATGTTGATCCAGATCACTCCGCCCCTGATAGCAATGCCGTGTCTCCAACACAGATGCAGACATTCCAGGCCCGGGGCAGGCCGATAGCTACAATCTGTCCTGGTTCCATCATATTCAGCCTGTCTGGAGAGACTTGATCTATTTCTGCATTCACTCTCTTATATATATATATATAAGTTAGCTATGCTTGCGGATACCAGGAGCAAACCGTGGTTTCGGACATTGTCGCCTTTGGGCGCCGCCGCCGTTGCCGGAATAGTGCTGGCCAAATCGTTCCTTGGGAAAGCAGTAGGCGCGATGTCACAGATGGAGACATCACCAAACCAGCGACCATGAACGGGTCCTGCGTCGGGAGCAGTGCTCGAAATAAGAAGATGGGGTCGGTGGTGTTTGCTCTTCTTTCTGACCTTGATAATACAGGGCAGGTCCAATATCGTGCCCTCGATTTGAAGATGGAAATCCTGCAGAGAGGTGGTTGACGAGTTCAACGATGTCACATCGTCGACAGCCTTTGCATCCACACAGCGGAACACTTGTTGGGTGGCAGATGCCAACCGCTTTTCAATTTCATCCCAGGAGAGTGGTACCTCTGGGAAGGTCTCTGTTGTGTCGACATTGCTCATGACGATCTCCTGGCCCCCTACAGGCAGTTATTCGTAATGCAGTTCGAAGGCAGTTGAACCCATATGGCGGAGGAAGTTCAATCTTGTGTTGCGGCTTCCAGGCCGCCCAGCTCCAGGTTAGAATGAACCTAACAGCGCGATTTGGTATTCTGTGGGAGTTGTTGTTGCGTTTCCCTTCCTGGCGCCGTAGGAGCGATCTCCTAATGTTCGTCCGTGGCAGGCCGTACAAGAATCCATCTGTGAACGAGTCTTTTGCTATGCGACAGAGAAGACCTGAGATGGCATTCAGGGAGTTGTCATCGTTAGAAAGTGTTCTTGTTGCATAGGTGTTGACTATATCCGTGAAGCTGCGCAATGCGGTGGACGGTTATGGACCAGACAAACTGCCGGCGGAGTCAAGGGGGACTCGCCCAATGTCGCCGCAATATAGGTATCGTTTTGGCATCCAAGGTCTCAAGATTTACAACGGAACCTCTTTGCCCAAAGAAAGTACAGCTCGCGCTTGGTGACAATAAGGCGCCCCCGCGAACGAAGGCCTTCTTGGTAGGTCCAGGCGCATCTACTCCATGGCGGCTGTTCGACAAGTAATCTCGGTTCTTCTGATTGCTGCACCATATAATTTGAGCCGAAATGTGCAACCAGTTGCCGCTGCCTCTTGGAATGGCTGCCAACGCCTGAAAGACCATCATTGGCATTCTCCCATCGAGCGCAATTATTGTGGCAAATGCGCGATCGTATACCGCATCCATGTGCCTAGTGTCTTTCGAGATTAGTCTCATCATCCCATTTCGTCAGATATACCTTATTTGGCACATTTTCCCTTCCTCATCAGCCTGGTCGATACATAATGAATCCACCCACGGATATCGTTGATCGAGTGATTTCACCGATTTCACCACTTTGATACTTTCCTCCATTGTTTGCGGAAGATTTTCAGGCAATTGACTGAGCTCTGCAGGTTCCTGGTGAACATCCCCCCGGACATAACTCAGTGCCACGTAGTTGCGATGGCCATTTCGAGCCGGTGAGTATTTAATCAGACAGCGAGTGGTAACATCGACAAGAAGCGTTGGGGCGCAATTTATTCATTTGAGGCGGCTGGCATAGTTTGTGCTTTTTGTGAGCAATCTCGTAGCCATGCAGAGACCACAGCATAGTCAGGTCGACTGGACAGCAAACGGGCGTCATAACTAAAAATCATTTTGTTCAACCACTCGGTTTCCTCCCAAAAAAGGATCCATAGGCAAATATGTCGAAAGAATTGCTTTCGGAACAACCAGGTGGGGTGGAGCGAGAGAGTTCGAAGAGGTAGACAAAAGCTGTGTAGATTCAGCATCTGACAACCTGTTCCACGATATGGGGGACGGCGTGACGTAGATTCTTAGTCTGTAATCCTGGAGGCTGGTACAGCAGCTGCATGTCTTCTGGAAGGGTTGGTCACCGTTGGCATCAAAGATCATACGCTGAACGCATAGCTCTGAGAATTGCGGGACTTCGTCGCCACAAGCTATAAGGCCAGTAACTTGGGGATTTCCAGCTCGGCACATCTGGCACATATTGAGGTACGGTCACTCTCGCTCTGAATCTCTGCAGGCGCTGTGGACTTCTCCTTGGTACTCATTTGTCTGGGCTCTGTTAGTACCAACCTTGGATTTCACCATCAAGAGTGAATTCGAAGACAGTAGTCAGTTTGATATGTCAGCAAGACATTCAAGATCATCTTTCAAGAGGGTTCATGCTGCAATGGCTTGGTGGCAGTAGACCGTGCTCATCACCGCCTTGTGTCAAGCAGCTATTTTAGATGTCGGCTGAATAACCACCTCGAGAAAGAGAGAGCCATAGTTGAATGGTAGCCTGAGAAGTTGCTGCAAGTCGTCGGGCCATGCAGACAGCAGCGCCCCCGAGGGGTTCTGTTTCTCAGCAAAGCAAGAGGAAGTAACAGAAGGTTTGCAAAGGGAACAGCAAGATACTTCGCGGTGTGGGGAGTGATGGTCTAACTGTATTCGGAAACGCGCATTTGGAGCCACTAATTGTTCAAAACTGCTGTAGGATGTTTCGTAGTGCATTGAATTGGACACAATCCCACGGACAACCCCCGTCCATTCCTCAGAACGACTCCTGCCCGCACTACCGTGTCTCGTGTGCATCGATATTCCTAGCAATATGCCTCCAAGAATCCGCTTGCGCGCCCTTGCGCAGCTCATAGAGCTTCAAATCGAACCTGCTTCGACATACACATGCGGTCGCTGCTCTCGACAATACGCGACAGCAGCAGGATCAAGAGCAACAACACCAGCTCCTTCAGATGGTCAGATGCGAGCCTCGATACCAACGCTTTCCCGTTACCCACCTGTTCAACCTCCCTCGCACCGCAATCCCGCCTACCGAAAATCCCAGCTGCTGCGCTCCTACGTCTCGCTCCTACAAACTACACCATTAATCATTTTCTTCCAGCACAACAATCTGAAAGCCGCCGAGTGGGTGAGCATACGTCGCGAGCTGGCCTCGGCACTCAGAAAAGTTGATGCACAACTTGCGGCTCAAGGCAAACCTCCGCATGAGCTGATTGGAGACCACATCAAGTTGCAAGTCATCAAGACAAATATGTTCGAACCCGCTCTACGGATCGCCGAGTACTTCAAACCTTTGCCGCCCCTGGAGCCAATGGGCGGTTTGTCAGGAATCCAGTTGGAAAAAGATGACCCCTCTCTAACACACGCGCTGTCGGTCGCAGCATACGAGGCCGCGCAGCAGCATAAGAACGAACATCCCCTAACGCCCGTATTAGCGGGCTCCGTCGCTATCTTGACACTTCCTACCGTTTCACCGGTCTATCTCAAGGCCGCATTCTCGATACTATCTCCGCAATCGCCCCTCTTCCCTGCCCCTACCAGAAGAGCAGTTCCCCATTACTACGAGCAGTCCGTACAGGACGGCTTGAAGAAAATAATACTGCTGGGAGCAAGGATTGATGGGCAGCTCTTTGATATGGAAGGAACGAGATGGGTGGGCAGTATAGAAGGCGGAATTGACGGTTTGCGGGCACAGTTGGTGGGGATGCTGCAGGGATTTGGAGCTGCCATGGTGCAGACTTTGGAGAGTGGGTCGAGAAGTCTGTGGTTCACGATGGAGGGCAGGAGGAGGATGTTGGAGGACGAAGAGAAACCGAAAGAGGAGGAACGGGAGAAGACAGACTAAGTTGGTTTGCCGTCTGTAAGCCCACCACGGATCTGTATAGCAATGCATGGTGAGGATAGTAACCGTGCTGGACCACAAGCTAACGTCCATCGCTATCCTATTTATCATCTATTTTGGTTACAGGACGAAACATCATTAGGTCAACCGGATGGAGCTGAGACAGGACATACATGAATCCGAGGCTGGGAACTCCCTAGATGCAAAAAGCGATCGGACATGTATCAACAGCAGATTTCGATATAGGCTCCCCCAGATGTCCGGCAGAGAGATCAAGCCAACAGGAAATCAATTTAGACTTTGATTTGCTTCTTACATGTAAAAAAAACCCATTTCCATTTCCTTGCCTACCAAGCATTTCGAGTATCTTGTTTGCCCACATCACCTTTAACGATATGTTCTGTTTCACACCTGAGGCCCCCTGGTGGAAACCATGATGATGGCTCACTGGGCTTCCCCCACGAACAACCTCATGTTAGTCCGGCGCCTCGCAAGGTCGTGAAATCCCGGATGACTGGCACTTCCGCCCTGTTCTCAATACATGGAAAGGACAAGTGCACCAAATACTGGGTAGTGGAGATTAGTACGCCTCGAGCACCGGAGATGACCAAGACCAATCCCTCCCACACATCAAGATGCAGACAAGAGTCTAAGACCAACCCAAAATTCCGCGCGTGCATACTATACAGGACAATCGTGAATTCCGCTCGTACGAAAGCGGGGCAAGATGGGCACATTTATGCCTGTCCCGGTGGTTCATCTTTCAAGAGATGGTATGTATCACAGGACTGGGTTCTGGTGGCTGAAGGAGCTGACAATCTAACCACTCTTCTTCTTGCTAAACGGAGGATCGTCGCCGTAGACCGTCCTATATTCCTCCAAGTATCGATCCTTGTCAGCTTGGGCTTTATCTTCGTAGACCTGTTTGGAAAAGGTCAGTCAACTTGTTCTTTCCTCCAGTAGATTTAGGCGGTCTGCCCATACCTTTCTTTCCGATGTCGACAAACTCTTCCACTCTTGCCCTATCAATTTGCCGCGTTCACCAACGGTCATGCTTGTAAGATCGCCTGAGTCATTCCTCTCTTTGAAGAAGTATGCGTAGGCGTTCCTCGGGCGATGGACAGTCCGGTCGTCTTGGATAGGTTTGTACTGCTTCTTCTTCCCGGCTGCTCTTGCCTTTTTGGTCAATTGGCGTCGAGCGTTGTTTGCCAATTTGATCTCCAGCGGCGAATGACTCTGGACCCATTGTTTATAAGCCTGCTCATTTTTGGCTTTGTTCTCGTTGGCTTCATGGTTGTAACGCTGAAACAGAAATGTGAGTTAGAACCAGAGTAGACGATAGTTTTGCGGAATCACCTACCTCACGCTCTTCTAGTGTAAGGTTCTTGAACTTCTCAGCCGCGGCTCCAGCAGCAGCTTTAGCCTGCCCTCCACCTTTTTTGGTCTCTTCTGCAAATACAAGGCGGTATGCTGTTGAAGGAAGTTGTTTTGGCTCTTCGAACAGAGCCGCAGCTCTGAGGTCCGAGTGTTCTTTACGGGCTTTCTTGAGGAGAGCGCTTTTGCTGAGTGGCTTCTTAGCTTTTGGTTTTGCCTCCTTGGCTGTTGTCTTTTTGGTTTTCCTCGCAGGTCGTTTCTTTGATGAAGCGGCCTTTTTGGTGGTCGATGTGGTGCGCTTCGCGGGAGTGCGGCCTGTATGTTGTTTTGGGCGGCTCGCTGGCTTTGCAGACGCTGTCGCGTATGTTCTAGCTTGTTGAGAGAGTGGTGCAAACTTCCCAACCTTGGATTGAGAGCTCGATGGGTCGTCAATTGAACTGCAATTGCAGGTTACGCGCAGGAGATGATTGGCCGATACAGGTCGCGTGAGAGATCGAGCAGACCTGGCCAGCAGGTGTTTGGCCAGCGGCCGAGAGAAAGGGAATGTGACCGTCATGACGGCCCTCGAGAGAATGACAAACTATTCAGGGCAAGGAGGTGGCCATCCAAAATGTACTAAGTATGATTGAAATCAACCACAGTGGAATGACTTCTTGTATGCGGTGGCTGGGGAGAGCGTCCTAGCCTTCCCTTGATTGACCCACGCGTGCCTGGCCCCAACGCAAGCTGAGCTTGTCGCTGGAGAATGAGAAGCATGTCACGTGCAGTCACGTGCAACAGTTGGTGCTTATGTAATAATACCAAGGAAATGCGGGGACATCCCTCCACAGACGAGGTTCAAGTTTTGACAGAGCAGCCTTCAAGGCAACGACCTCCTCGTGCACAGACATTGCAATGAAAAACGGCGCGATATAGAACACTGGTCTCATCCGGCCCCGTACCATCGCTCAACCCAGAGTTCACTCTTTTGCCACAGTCCGACAGCCCATCTCGAGCCTGGTCCCGATTTGCGGTTCAAGCAGTAAAGCTCACTTATCTGCAGCCACAGGATGGCTAGGCACGGGGACACTCGCTCACCATCACCTGCAGGCAGTTCTTATTCCTCGTCAAAACGCAGCCGAAGAGATGAGGATCGTTACGAGAGAAATCGAAGAGACGATGACCGTGACCGCGCTCATCGGAGGAAACACTCCAGATCTCGGAGTCCTGATGTATGTCTCCGCTCCCCCATTCCATCTCCTGACAACCCAATCTTACCATTTCTTGGAACAGCGACGCCACCGTGATCGCGACAGAGATAGAGATAGGGAAAGAGATCGTGATGCCTACCGTCGCCGAGACCGTTCCTTAGACCGACGCTATGATAGCCGAAAGGACGATGACTACTCCTATTTCAAAAGAGAGAGAGACAGAGACAGGTCACGAGAGCGACGGCGTTCACGAGATAGGGATGATCGTCGCCGAAGCCGAGAACGAGATGGCCGCTCAAAGCGTGATGCCTCGCGCGACAAGGATCGCCGCTTGAGAGAAGAGTCTACTGAATCTAGAAAACGGAAGCGTGACGATAGCTGGGATCGCGGTTCGAGGCGAGAATCCGGCAATGTTTCGAAGGAGGTAAGTACCTGCCCCAATCTTATGGATCTTATAGGGCTTATCAACATTCGACAGGTGTCGAAACCATCCACTCCCACGCCACAGACGGCCGAAGAGCAGAAAGCGGCACGTCTCGCAAAATTAGAACAGTGGAAAAAGAAACAAGCTGAAGAACAAGCCAGGAAGCAGAAGGAGCTCGAGGCTGCAGGCGGAGCAAGGAGTATCTTGCAGGAGATTGACAGAAAAGCAGGCATCTTGCCCGCAGTGAGTTCTCCGCAGTCCCCTGCGGCCCCTGGCTCGCCTTCACCCGTTTCAACGCCGTATGCCGGCAAGTTCGATCCAAAGGCCATTGCGAAGAAGGCCCATCATGCCTCGACGGCCGCCAAGGTGCTTGGGGGTGATGTCGCTGCGCCGACCTTGCCGAATGGTCATGTCAAGAGCTCACAGGCTTCTCCAGAATCTAGCGCAACTGGTGTCCCTCTTTCAAAAGCACTAAAGGCGACAGGGCCTGTGGGCAAATTTGGACTCGGCAACAGAACGACAATGGACAATGAGGTGGCGAAGAAAGGTCTAGATTTTGCAGACGATGAGGAAACCAAGAAGAAACTCGAAAAGCTCCCCAATATAGCTTTGGAACAAGATACGATTGCTGACGATGCTCAGCCGGATGGAGTCGACGATGGTGATAATGATGTCGACATGCAGGAAGAAGACGGAGAGGAAGAAGCCCAAGCCATGGCCGCCGCACGTGCAGCAGCAGAGCAGCGGAGCCAAGCAGAACGAGGCGAAGATACCGCCATGGCCGACGCGTCTGCTCTTGTACCCACGACTACAACAATGGAGGAAGAGGAAGAAGTTGATCCGCTAGATGCATTCATGCAAGATTTGCAACCTGTCCACACCGCCAAGTTCTTGGGTCAGAAGACGAAATCCAAGGCACGCCAACAAGAGCCGGAGGCGCTTTTTGGAGATGACGAAGTTGACATGACGGCGGTAGATGATGAACATCCCGACAATATCCTGTCACTCGCCAGTGCCACTGCAAAAAAGAAGAAAAAGGACATCCCGGCCGTCAATCACGCAAAAATACAGTATCAGCCATTCAGACGCAACTTTTACTCAGAGCCGGTGGAAATGGCTGACTGGACAGAAGAAGATGTGGCAAACTTACGAATGGAGCTTGACAACATCAAAGTCCGAGGGGTAGATGTTCCGAAGCCGGTCCAAAAATGGGCGCAGTGTGGGCTGGGAGTCCAAGTTCTAGAAGTCATTCAAAAACTGGGCTACGAAGCGCCGACCAGCATCCAGGCTCAGGCCATTCCAGCTATTATGTCTGGTCGCGATGTCATAGGTGTGGCGAAAACTGGATCAGGAAAGACCATTGCTTTTCTTCTTCCCATGTTCCGACATATCAAGGATCAACCTCCTCTAGAGCCACTGGATGGACCAATCGGCCTCATCTTGAGTCCAACCCGAGAGCTTGCTACACAGATACACAAAGAGTGTAAGCCATTTCTCAAGGCTCTCGGCCTAAGAGCAGTCTGTGCCTATGGAGGAGCGCCCATCAAGGACCAAATTGCCGACTTGAAGCGTGGCGCGGAAATCGTCGTCTGTACTCCCGGCAGAATGATTGATCTTCTTGCGGCCAACAGCGGGCGGGTGACGAACCTGAAACGTGTCACATATGTGGTGCTGGATGAGGCCGACCGGATGTTTGACATGGGTTTCGAGCCTCAAGTTATGAAGATTCTCTCCAACATTCGACCGGACCGCCAAACCGTCCTCTTCTCGGCGACCTTTCCGCGCCAGATGGAAGCGTTGGCAAGGAAAACTCTTACCAAGCCTGTCGAGATTGTCGTTGGTGGCCGCAGTGTTGTTGCACCAGAGATTACTCAAATTGTCGAAGTCCGCGAGGAGAACACCAAGTTTGTCAGGTTGCTTGAACTGCTGGGCAAGCTGTACGAAGACGAGAAGAATGAAGACGATCGGGTGCTCATTTTTGTTGATCGGCAAGAGGCAGCTGACGGGCTTCTTCGAGATTTGATGAAGAAAGGTTACCCATGCATGTCAATACATGGTGGAAAGGATCAAATCGATCGGGATTCAACAATTGACGACTTCAAGGCTGGTGTTGTGCCCATCCTTATAGCGACCTCTGTTGCCGCCCGTGGTCTTGACGTGAAACAGTTGAAACTGGTGGTTAACTACGACGCGCCGAATCATTTGGAAGACTACGTACATCGTGCTGGACGCACAGGTCGGGCCGGCAATAAAGGGACTGCGGTGACCTTTATCACCCAAGAACAAGACAGGTATGCTGTCGACATTGCCAAGGCTTTGAAGCAGAGTGGTCAACCGGTTCCCGAGGCTGTCCAAAAACTTGTCGACTCCTTCATGGAGAAGGTTAAAGCCGGCAAAGAGAAAGCTGGTGCATCTGGATTTGGTGGCAAAGGTCTTGAACGCCTGGATCAAGAGCGAGATGCGGCCAAGGCTCGAGAACGCAAGACGTTCAAGACTGGCGAAGAAGGCGACGAGCAAGAGGAGAAAGAAGATGGCAAAGAGGTCAAAATCGGTGACGACCTGTTTGCCAAAGCCGCCTCAAGTGTCAAGGCGTTTGAAGGGGGCGCGAGTCAAGCCGGTGTGCCCAAGGGTATCGACCTGGACGGCAAAATCACCGTCCACAAGACCGAGCGTGAACCTGCAGGGATCAAAACTGGCCCGCAGAACCAGATGGACAAGGTCGCGGCAGCAGTGGGGGCGATCAATGAGAAACTCTCCAAGGCAGGGGTCATGCGTTCCGGCGTCCCTATTGACAACAAGGGCCCTGACGCTGGAGCATTCCACGCGACTTTGGAGATCAATGACTTTCCTCGTAAGTTTGACACCCTCCTGTCATCTGAGCAGATTTGTGCTAACCGTCAATTACAGAAAAAGCACGATGGGCCGTCACCAACCGGACGAACGTGGCCAAGATCCTGGAAGCGACAGGCACGTCTATTACCACAAAGGGATCCTTTTATCCTGCGGGCAAAGAGCCTGGGCCAGGCGAGAATCCCAAGTTGTACATTCTTGTGGAGGGTGACACCGAAGTTGTTGTGCACGACGCCATGAGAGAGTTGATGCGATTGTTGAAGGAGGGCACAATGAGTGCGGCTGATGCAGCCGAGAGGACGGGCGGGAGGTATTCGGTGTTGTAAACACAGTGGCAATATGGCCTATGGAAATAGAGGAGGTTTGATGATAGAGATGCGGTGTCGAATAACTGTCCATCTGATGTGTCAGTTAACAGTTCTTTAGATGCCTCGATGCATAATAGGATCTATTTCGGGTATTCTCGACAATCATATCATTGCTTGGTAGGATAGCACTGTTTGTTTGAATTCGATGGATCGAAGCAGGGCAAGTGTAAATCCATTTGACCGACAGAGAAGCAAGGACCAAGGAGCATAATAACCTTACGACACTGGCCCTCAATCGTCAAGCTCAACCCCCCAGCTCCAAGTTGGATCATCTACTCATTGTCGGTACCCATCAACACAGCCCAGACGAACCAACCGGCCACTGACTTGCATTTTGATTCTATATGAAGCGGCGCTGGACATCTCAGCCTCGTCTCTCCCTGCCTCTCTCTCACTCATTTCCTACCAGGGCCTTCTGTACGTTCGTCCGGCCCGTGATCTAACCCTGCCATCCTTGTATCAATCCATTCGTGGTCTGTGACTCTCTCTCAGAGATTCAAGACTAGGCTAGGCTAGGGCTCATGAAGGCTGGCTGCGATCTTCTCGTCTCCATCTACCTCTCTTTCCTCTGGGCCCTTTCACTATCATGCGCCGCCGCCGCTCATACTTATGGAACCCCGTCTGCCTTCCCCGGCGCTGAATCAAGCTCTATATCTTCAGCTTCGTCTTCATCTTGGAACAAGACCAAGACCCTCCTGCACATGACCGCGCTCACGAACCATCCTGTCCCCCCGTACTTAGCTCGCGTGCAGTGCTGGGCCCTCAGCGCCGGCTTCACCGTCTACCCGACCGTCGGGCACGCGCTGGCGCTCGGCGCCGTCGACAACGCCACGTACGTGGTCCTCCCGCCGCGCGGCGCCGAGGGGTGGCATCGGCCGCCGCACCCCATGTTTTTCGTCCTGCTGAGCGGGGTGGCGCAGGTTTATGTTCCCAACGCTGGTGGTGGTGATGATAGAGGCGAAGGTGCTACTGATTCTTCGGGCACCGATGGTTTCGGCTCCGATGGTGACTATGGCTACGACCATGGACGTGGCTTACAACAGCAGCAGCACCAAGAACAACGACAATCTCAGCACCGACAACCACCCCCAGACGACGAAGGCTGGACAACCCTAGCCATCACGCCGGGCTCGCCGCACCAGATCCTGATCGCCGCGGACACGGACGCCCGCGCCAAGGGCCATTTAACATTCTACCCGGGCGACGGCGAGACGGTGGCGCTGCAGATCCCGTTCCGGGACACCGCGGTGCCGCCGCACATGGTTGTGCATGAGGGGCCTTGTCGGGGGGATGAATGAGGTTGGGAGGGAATATAGATAGAGATGTGGGTGAGGGCGAGGGTGAGGGTGACGACGTGGATGTGGATGGACAGGCATAGACGGGCATGGAGATGGAGGTGTATGTGGGCACGAGGAAGAAGCGCGCAAGGAAGTTGCGCATGCTCGACGCCAGAATGTGATCTCGAGTCGGCACCGGTAGAGGGGGAGGTCCTCGATATTGCTCAGCCGGCCATGAAGTCGAGCGTGGTCGGTGGTCGGTGGTCTAGTCTGTACATTGGATCTACAAGTCGGAAGTAAGAGAGGAGGAATTACGAAGGTGGGTATATCAGAAGGTAGATATGTAGGTAGGTAGTTTTGCACCTGGGTATACAAGGACGATAAAACCGTCACTTCCGGCAGACACATACATGAACACCCACGAGGCCTTCCGAAGCCTAGGGATATATTGCTGGTGGTAGTGAGATACCGTGGACCTATATACCTCCCTCCATTCCTCCCTCCATTCCTCCCTGTCGCTTTTTCTCTATACACACGAGTTCCTTCTTGGTACAGTGCGGGTGTGGAACAGGGCTCGTCTTCGACTCAGTTCTCTCCGCTCTGTCTCACCTCACTTCACTTTCCATCGAGTTTCTGCTGCAACCATTACCGCCACCACCACCAGGGGTAGCAGGAACAGGCCTCCATCTCACAAGGCAGACAAGAAACGGAAGACGTGCGTGCGAGCCAGATCAGATCAGCTCAGGTGAGGTCAGCCAGAGATCTGTTTCCCCCGGCTCTTCAGGTAAATGACAATGATCAAAGCAGAGCCGTGAAAGGGGTAGATAGCTCAAGGGGGTCCGGTCCGCAGGCCCGAAGGACGCGAATGTTCAGCTTCAGGCCACTGCAGTAAAGTCGTGGTTGATCGCAGGCAGCACGTAAACGAGGGGGGTAGACTAGAGGAAGAAAGAAAGAGGTAGGCAGATAGATAGAGGGAAGGGCGAGGAATTGGAACAGGACGGCCAAATCCTGAATGCTCGCGCGAGGTCTGCGACCTCAGGACTGAAGAACAAGTCACTTCACGCCCGAAGCCGGAGGCCTCGCCTCCTCACTGACCTTTTCACTCGATTTTTCTTTGGCTTATTGGACACAGCGGTCCCTGGAATCGACCCGCAACGCTGGTCGTGGGACAGCGAGAACTGCGCCTCTGTCGACGGTGGGCGGAGCGCAAGAGGCACCCTTCGATGTCCTCCTTCATCGCGCTCGGTCATTTGTCCTTGGGGCCCATCGCCCTGGTCTCAGTACTTGCCTTGGACGAAACCAGCAGAATTCACACAAATTCATCAGATGTGTAGCAGATTCTCGAGGGGGCGCCAATGACCCGGTCTCCTGGGTAAGGGCAAGCCTGCCCGACTCTCTGACAAAATTCCCACGCGGATTAATTACCCGTGTCGGCTGGTCACCGCTGGATTACGCGTATGCCAAAGGTTGGTTCGGTGCAATTTTCGTCAAAGTGCCCCCTTCTTTGACTCGAAAACACCAACCAATGTAGAGCTGACAAAGGGTTGCGTACCTATCCACGTAGTCCCTAGGAAGACGTAAGCATAAAGGCCCAAGGCTCTTTGACGGGCATGGAGTCATAAGCAGGTCTGCTTGGGTCCTTGAGGACAAAAAGAATGCAACACAAGCCCTCGGCATGGCACCGAACGACTCAGTATCAAGGATACCGGTCCAGGGCACGAGAGGTAAAGGTTCGGTTGTCATGGCAGCAGGATAGATCCCTTGGTTCATTTGACAAGCCTCCAAGGAAACGGCGGTGACTTCGCGTCTGGAACGCGATAAACGAGAATCAAGTGTTCCCGTGCTTTGAACGATACAGACACGATGTTTGGCAACATGCAGAAGAAAGACAGAGCGATTTCATGATGTAACTCAAGCCGGGTCGGTTGCAGGGGGCACAACAGGTCGATTTCGGGCCATGGGATCGAAATGCTGCTTTGGGATTCGATCTCGGATCCGATGGGAGAATGAGGCAAGTGGTTGTTCAGCCGCAATACGCTTGGGGGCTTATGGTCGATGTCATTCCCACTGTAGCTCCCCAGAGACGGGTACCGCAGCAATGCTCGCATGACAGGCAGCGGCAGGATCAGTAAACGTCGGAAGTAAGATGGCAGATCATCCGGAAGTGTTGTCCAGTGCCTGCCTGTCATAGGTGTCCTACCCTGATCTTTTAATAACCGTTCAATCGAGATGCATACCACCCAATGGCCCCTTTCAACTTTCAATTTCTAACCCACCATTACCTTGGGACGTTGCTGCTGTCGTGCAAGTTTGCAGGTAAATAATAAAACTTCTGAATGATCTAGTTGTGGATGCCGATCGCGAAGTCATCGGTCTGGCTGCAGGTTAACTTGGACTGTGGAATGCATTGCTAGGGGCGGACGCGTTTGCAGCAGAGCCAGTGCAGCTATCCAGGTGTTGGAATGTAATTTCAACTCCGCGTTGTAGCTAGAGGTTTCCACCTCGCAGACGACGTCACAAGCAAAACGAGGAGCCTACCCAGAGCTGAACCTATTTGGCGGGGGAAACCATGGCGGGTCAGGCGATGCCGTGGCACTTCCAAGGCTTGAACATGCTGGTTTGGGCATAGACCGCGGACTCCATCCAGCTGGTGCATAAACGATGTTGGCGTGTTCAGCTGCCAAAGCAGAGTACGAGAACGAGGAGAGGATCAGCACAACGAGACTGAAAACGATCTGGTTCGCCGGCCGCGGGGAAACTGCGACAGGTCCAGGGCGCGTCGGATTCTCTTCTGGAAGAAGAAAATATCCGCAAGCTTCACGAGGTTGTTGGCCTTGGCCACCCATTGATGGCTGGAGCTGGCAGGGGCTAAGGGAGACACCAGGCTTCGGTACGAGTTGAGAAACCAATGGGTCCCGTCTCTGCTGTGCGAGTGACTCTTGCTTTTTCCGACCAGCATTTCCAAGCATCGCCCTTGTGCATTATGTGATTCGGAATCGATGGACAATCCTCGAGCCGAGGCCACCGGACCATCCTCGTTGAGCCAATTATGCAGGACAAGTTGGTTTGGACGTTGCAAAACTTGTGAGAGGGCTAAGTAGATTGGTCCCAACGGAAACGCCCAGGATAGTTTCTATCCGTGAATCGAAAAAAGAGAGTTGTGAAGGGTCTGAAGCTCTACGCTGTGTGTGCCCGAGCGCCCTACACCCTTTGAGGAGCCGGGGCATCCCGGGAAATGCATACCAACTTGGCCTCTTTCATCGTCATCCATCGCTGCTTTACGCCGGCCGAACAACAGTCCACGGCGCCAATGGGCCCCTTGGCACCCTTCGGTCTCTTCGGACTCGGGTTTCGGAATCGATTCAGGGCCATTTCGTACCGTTCGAGGCGCGAGGTGAGCACCTGGAGAGTCTCTCCCAGCGCTTGGGTACAATACGACCGACATACGAAGAGCCAACACCTCAGGCTTCTTTTTTTCTTTCAATGACGTGTCCTCGCAAGATAGACGTACCTTGAACTGGACCAAGGTCTTTGGTGCACGGCCACTGATTGGATGGTGTAGGGATTAGGCGGCACGCCTCAACCGTTCTCTTTTGTTGAGGGTCCAATGCACTTTATTTTGGCTCTGTGAGCCCATCCCCGAGTCAATCCGTGGTTCCCGGGAGGAGCGTCTGTGCGCAAAGGGGGTCACTCGTTCCAAGGCTAGGCAGCTGCGAAAAGACAGGAAAAGCGAGCAGATCCCTTTCGAGGCAATTATATTGCATGGCGTTCTTGTCAAGAAAAGGGCGTTGTAGACTTTTTTTTGCCAAAGTCGAAAATAAAAAAGCGAAGTAATCTCAAAGTTTTAGGCTGACTCAACGTAACTTGTACCTGTTAGGGAGACTTTGCCTATATGTTTGGCCGGCGTTGTGGGAGGAGACGTCCATTCACAGTGCACACGTCAGATGCTTGAGCAAGTCGCCAAGCTGGTTGGGATGCCAACGGCACTTCCGGTCAAATCAGTCTGTCATTGGCGGTTCCTGTACAAGGAGGATGGAGTTGTTTTCGGTGGATGGCCCCTTGGAGAGTTTCGCCTGGGATGTTGATGGCGACACAAGTGCATACGCCATTAAATGCCCGTAGCCAGTCTCGGTGTCAGTCTCCCTCTTGTTGGTCTGTCATAATCCAGTCCCGCATTCTTGATTGGATACCTGTACTCCGTGCAGAATGTTCGATTCGATTAGTTATTCGGTTCATCTGTTGCCGTAACTCCCTCGGCTCTACCTCGTACAGTAGCTCCTGGTTTGACTCTCGAACAAATTTCCGCTATCAGTTTATATGTCGAGAAGGTGGACTCGCCTCGAGTTGTGCCAGAATGTTGGTCTCCAGGGGATCCCACCAGGCTCCCACCACCTCGCTACGTAAGTAGGGACAGGCCATTAGGGCGCATTCCCAATGGGGAGATTTGTGGTGGGCGAAGCAAATCCTAAAAGGCATTGATCACGCGTGGGGCCGTTTGAGAAACCCGCAAGGGCTTCATCAGAACAGGAAGTGGGCTGGCGAGGCGTCAGTGGGGGGAGATTCCTCAGGCGCCTCTCCGAGATTCAACTGCCATGGGCCTTGGTGTCGTTTGGGCTTTGATGACCGCTCCACTGTGCTTCAGCAATGCCTGCCTTACACGTGATTTTCCCGATGCTGTTCGAAAAGGGAAGATGGATGGCGGGCCCCCCTGTTTCTCCTAGGGCGTGCTGTGGCGTTTGCTCGCGCCGCAGCCGCCGTTTCGCCTGGGGCGTGATAGAATCTGGAAAAAGGTGGCTTGCCAGCCCAAAGTAGCCTCCACGCTTCATGACAAATGCTGCTTGAGCGAAAATGCAACCTGGGTACTGTCTAGTGTCTCGTCTTCGGCGTGACACGCTTGAACACTGGGCATTCTAGGCCCCCGTATTGATTCTGCTTCCAAGCACCACGGCTAGCAATATTTGCCGTGGAGAGTGGTGGCGTGGCGGCATGGTCGAGTCAGTTCACTTGGTTGTGCACGAATGGTTGGCGGCCTCCGGTTCAATGACGTTATCCCTCTCCACAAACAGGACGGTCATTTCCAAATTCCAACACGAGAGAAGCGTATGCGCGTGTCCTGCAGGGTTTGGCATTGGGGCCTTGGAGTGTGCGCAATGCGTCGCTATGGCTCAGGGCAAGGAGCAACTGGATTATGCAATCGCAGTACTGCCTCACAGTGCCTCGCCAAAGATACTGGATGGAACAAATGAGCTGCTGAAAGATTCCCTTCGGTGTATTCGGCATTCCGGTGTGCAAGACCGCGAAGCTGGGGATCGAGTCGGCTCCACAAAGAAAGACATCGACCTACAAGTAGTGTCGTTTTAGGCCTTCATTTCGGCAGCATCAGATGCTCCGTGGACGGCCGGGTCTCAGCAACTTGCTCAGGGCCCCGACGGACCCCAATTTTCTTTGACTGGCAGCCTCTTTGCCTGGCACAAGACAACAGCAGGGCAGCGTTGGGTGCCGAGGTATATTTTGTCAGCCAGAAACGGCCCCCAAAGATCAAAGCAACGAGTGTCACCGTAAATTCGACAAGACATTTGGCGGGCACCACTGTCAGCCTCGTACGGTATGGTCTGGTAACGATACTGCCTGTGTATGTGGCCGTGTTGAGCGTTTCTCGTTTCTGCGGTCTACGAATAGACGCTCCCCGGAATATAGCCTAGCCTTGCTCACTCTGCAAGCATATTTGGCATATGTCTCGGGCCTGCTCACGACTTCATCTGGCCTCATGCCTCAAAGCTCCGTGATGTGCTACTGCACGGCTTTAGTCAGGGCGGGTTTTAAATGTCGTCACTTGGCTTCTCCGGCCTGCCAGGGTGGATTCCACCTCTTCTCCAGTCGTTACTGGTAGAGGACGAAGCCTCGTGCAGGGCGTGACTAGTTTACGACTGTGTACACCGTATCGATCCTTTTCCGACCGCGAGACGCACAAGCCGAGAGCCTTATGAGGCATTTACATGCGTCCCTGCATATTCTCACTCCTCGAGTCCGGAACAGTGTAATCTCCATCTCCACGGCCACTTAGCGGAGATAGGCAAATGACCATTGGTAACTTCGCTGCTACGTTTTCTCTTGTGGATGTAACGGACAGCGCATCTTATTGAGTCAAGTGCGTAATTTCCAATGAGAACCAAACCGTTACGCGACTCTGTGCAGTGCGCCTTTCGCAAAGTCCACTGAACGACAGTCGTGTGTACATACCGCGTATGCCGTAGGGCTGCGCCAAGCGAGCTGTGTCAGCCTATTGGCTTGTAGTGAGAACTGCCCTTCTCGGTAACGGAGAGCGAAGACATCTGGAGCTTCGCACAAAGGCTGAAGCGCGCATGTAACGTCAAGCCGGACAGTCCCATTGACGCCCTTGTCCTTTGCCCACCTTGGCTGTAATGATTTCACCCAGTTTTGAGTTGCTGATTGGGAACGCACGAGGCTATTGCCATGGTCCAGATAGTCTGGACGCGGATATGTCCTTTTGCTTTGATGCTTGCACGCGGTGGAGATGATGACCTGACTCAGCAGGGAGCCGCACTCGACAACGACGAGGGGAACAAGCTCAGCAGTGGCCTATTGGCAGGTAGCGACCGACGTTCTGTGTTGTTGCTCATGACAGGATAGAACTTCAAGCCCACAATTGCTGCAAGGGTTGGACGAGGTGGTGGGGGGGCGACCTTGTCGACACTCGTTGTGACGGTCGCTGATTCGGGTTGTGTGTGCTTGCTCTGCGGGAAGTCGACCGATGGCCAACAGCGATCCTCTAGGGCAAACGTTGAAGGCACCCTGGGGCAATACGAGGACGAGCTCCTTCTTCTCCATATCGTTCGCCCCCAGACCTGCCTCCACAAGCACGTTCGTGCCCCTCTGTTCAGCCATTTCCTGATGAAGCAACGCTCGTGGCAACTCGGGCAGCTTGACTGTAGTTGCCCGCCACCGCCGGCGACACTTCTGCGGGTTTTGCGGTCGAGGCCGCGACAATGGAATGGATGTGCAGGTGGAATTGCCCGCGTTGCGAACCAAAGAAGCTTGTCAATCTGTCAGCTCTTACGAATCTTTCAAGCGGACCAACCACCAAACCTCCTGATCATGATGCTGACCCCCTTGATGTCGCTCAAATCCAGGCCCTCGAGCCTGCTGGTCGGTTTGCCACGGAATGTGGGTTTAAAGTGGTCCTATGGGATGAAGACAGACTGGCATGAAGACGCTGTAGGGCTGTCGATCCTGGGGCGGCACTTGGATGTTGAGAAATCATACTCCCAAGATGTCGTCGACAGTTTACGGCCGCTGACCGGATTACGAGGGAGAATCTCGTCTTTGAGGATCAGCGTGTAGACCCTGTCGTCGGACTGCAAACGGATCGATCGAGACCTCGACTCCTGCAAACGAACTTAGGTCCCAGTGTTGACCGTTGCCGGTAGTCCGCTGGAAGGCAAAGCCAGCCCCGCCTAGAGCATCGATGTCGAGAGTACCATGGAAACAGGCGGCCGTGCCACGGCTTTGGAGATAGGACTGTCAGAAGAGTTAGTCACTAGAGGGTTGCCGACATGTCCCCGGCACCTGATCCAGCCATTTCGCAGACCTTGTAGTGGACGACACAGAACGCGAAGGGGCAGCAACAACCTCTTGCACCCAAGAACTGAAAATGCAATGGTTGTACCACATACCTGTGATTTACCGCCGTGAACCCTATCGTCACTGGAGATCCATACATTGAAGATGCCAGCCCCTAAGGCCACGCCCAAGCCCAAGGCCGATGGAATTAGCACTTATCCGTTTCCTAATTGGTAGGATTGCGCCACGCCGCAGGGAGAAAGAATATTACAAAGGGGGAAAAGTGGCACTGCTCGGCGATGTCGAAAATAGCCGCCGCTTACATATTCGGCCCAAACAGCTCTCGACGCTGGCTTAGCGGTTCCATGATAGCGATTTGGAAAAGGTGCAATTCGGCACATGGGTAGGAAGGATTCAAAGGGTCCATGGTCCCCTTGTTACCGTCTCGATTCTAGACTTTGTCGGCCGCCGCGTGCTTTTCAGGGGGGCGAGAGTGTTTTCCTCCTCAAGGGGATCAGGATTGCCGCTGTTGAGATGTGATCAACCTCCCTGTTGGAAGAGGCAAGCAAGATAGTGTAACGTACACAACGTGACAACCTAGATTGATTGAGCCAGCTTGGGAAGGCGGTTGTCCTGAAACGATTCGGCAACTCTCTGGTCCTTGGTCTCTCGCGAAGACTTTCTTCCTCGACCAGGCGAATGTCGGCTAAACCTGATGGAGAAATGGCGCACAGATGCGGCTGGTAGTTTCTTCTTGTCGTCTTGGATAGCGGCCGTTTGCTCGTTCCTGCTGCTTTCCTTCGTGGGACGACTTTGTAGGGATGGTCCCTTCTGCAACCTCACAGGTTGCCCTATTCAGCTGGCAGGGCTGAATGCTAGGCCCGCATCCCGCGTGGCCATCAGGGTTCTTCAGCGCCTCGATGCATGGTCCAGAGTCACATCCAAGAAAATAGACGAGCAAGCAATAAAAGGTTCCGAGACGTGTTCTTGGTCACCAATACATTCATTTGAGTGGGAGGATTCCTCTGCCACGACTAACTGTTTGGATTTCCGATCGGGCTGCTGCGCCCCTGTCAGTAGTATCGGGGACTGTACTCCTCGCAACACACCAAGTCCAAGTCCACCGCTGTTTGCCCTTGTACCTCTGCTGTTTAAGCTACTTGTGGTATCCAGAACACCTCCCCGAGAGCTGGCTTTTTACCGCTCCATGGTCACCACCCCTCGCCTGCCCCTTTGCCTGCCCATCGAAGGGCTTCCCGTTTGAGTCTAAAACCTTTTCCGGTAAGGGGGGGTTGAGCCAGCTGAATCATAACACAATCCGTAGCAAATGCATAATCGCTCCCCACCAATGACCCGTACGCCGTTCAAAGAACCTTCCAGCTGTCGTGGAAAGCAGTCATGCAATTATTCTGCACCTGCCATGGTGCCCGTAGTGACGACAATGAGCGATAGTTGCTTGCCAATCAATCAAAAATAACATGCCGGACCAGGGGGTCAAGATCAACTGCAGCTGATGTCAAACAAGTGAATGTTGGGGCTCGCCGTCCTTGACACGGGCGTGAGCGGGACATCAAAGTAATTGGGCGAGTTGTGAGCCGAGTCCATCGAGTATGGATCTGTTAGAGGTGGTGTCTAGCCAGAGGAAGTCAGCATTTGAGCTGCGAAATTGGTAATTTGGAAGCCGATGATTTTTGGGACTGAGCTGCGCCAGAGAGATGTTTCTTTTGCTGCTCAGATGTGCGGACTGGAATATGAACGGGAGAAGAAAGTGGTGGGATTTACATGAGAATTAGCCCCTGAGTATGCTTGATTTGAGGGCATTTCCAGACCGGCCAGAGAGGCATAGTTCATGCTGAATGGACTTAAGATGTCGTCGTCTCCAAACAGATGGTCCTGCTTCCCGTACGCCGAGGGCAGCATGGCCGGTAACGTCGGGGGCAGACTTGACGATGAGACGTCTACGGGATATTGATAGCTCGAGTAGTAGCTGGTGGTGTTGTCATACGTGGGGTGTTGCTGGTGCTCATAGTGGAGATACGCCGTGGTCGGGGGGTATGACGAAAAGGTAAATGCGGGTTGCGAGTGGATAGAGAGATGGCGCCCAGCCGGAGTGTCAAAGAGTGATGAATGGTCATCCAAAGGCAAAATCTCTGGCGATGCTCTCGGAATCTCGTGTTGTGACACACTTGATCTCGATGGCTGGCGGGCCATGGTCTGAGTTTGCTTTTGGGGAGACGCTTTGGCCGGTGTAGTGGTGGCCAGTTCCGAGTGCTGCTGCTCGGGCGAGGCAGATGATGACCCAGCACGGCGCTCTAGATCTTCGAGTCTTCTCTTGAGCTTCTTACGATAATTTCGCTATTTCCCGCGCGTCAGGAATCTAGACAAGACTACCGGCACAAAAGAACAATATTTACCTGAGCAATCCGATTTTGAATGCGTCGTCGCTCTGCCAGGTCAGAGATCTTGGTCCAGTCCTCGTTCGGGTTCGCCGATGCGCTGAAGGCCGAGCTGCTGGCGTGGGTGGACGCATATCTGGAGTGGCCGGCCATAGTGGCTTGAGGGTAGGAGTAACTTTGACTCCGATGCATGGTGAAGTGTGATGGTCAAGGCTTACAAGGAAGGACAGTGATGGATCCTAATGGGAAGCAAAGTGATTGATCGGTATCTTTGAGGTTGATATTGGGCAAGAAGGAAGAAGATCTAGATGAATGGTGAGGGTGTGTTCACAGTCTTAATAGTTTCTTTGTGATCAGGGAAGCTAGTCAATCATGTGTATGGCCAGGACAATTGGTGTGCATGGGACGCCCCAAAACCAGGTCCCTTGATATATAACATAAATTACCGCTTTGCCTGGATGGAGGATAGTGGGTGGCAGCAGGGGATCGGAGGGGACATGGGCCCATGGCCTCTCAAGACGCAAAAGTTCAACCGGGGGTGCGTGCGTTCAACTCCACTTTCTGGAGGGCGTTGGAGCCACATGTGCTGCTTTGCTGTGTGTTCCATCCCATGCCAGTTTCCAGGCCTGCCTACCTTGCCCTGCCCTGCGAGGCGGCGACGCGGGACGACAGGGGTGGGAGGAGATGGAGGGCGAGCAGAAGAGCCAGGATGTTTGACCGCCCCGGGCAGTGGCAGGGGATGCTGCAGCGGTCCTGACCAGGGCATGGATAGCGCGGCCCACGTTAGTGGAAGAGGAGACGAGGAGCGAGAAGTGGACGCAGTGCACAGGGCTGCGGACGAACGAGGAGGCGGGAGGAGACGGAAATAGTGATGGAGGATGAATTTTGGGAAGAAACAGCAGAAGTGCAACGTCGTGGCTGCTGCGCCCCTGGCGGGACGCTAGCCGCCTTGGGGTTAGGGACTTGCTGCTCTGAATAGCGAAAGTCGGTCTGCACTGAGGCAACGAACGGCCACCTGGTCGCTCCCGACACTCTCCGCCCGCCTTTGTTTGGGTGCCAATGCCCAGTAAACTCACTGGGGGCGCCCCCCCCCACTAGCCACCCATTACCTGACTTCCCCCAAGTGCCCCAGCAAGCACAGCACAGCACAACTCGCTGGGCGAGGGCACCTGGGTCTAGGCAGGGGATAATAGGTAATCGGCCGAGGGCCAGCAGGTCCCTCCGGAATGACGGAGCCCCAAGCAACCCAGCACCGCAGCCTGGCTCTACTTGTAGGTACTCTGTACGGACTACCCTACAACCGCTCGCATTATATCCGGACTCCCGTACCTGCCTAACCACCTGGGCACCTAGCGAGCTACCATGCCTTGATGGCTCTCTGCCTCTCGTACGTACCTCCGTACTTCGTGACCTGCGACCTGCCTTTCATGGTCATTCTCTCGACGAGCACTTTGGCGCCGACTTTTCCTCTTCCACTTTCCTCCACCCGTGATCACTCAGTGAGCTTCCCTTAACACACCTCACCTCACCACATCCTCAATCTCCCACCCCCTCCCACCCACCACACCAAACAACAAAACGAATCTGATACTCCCTACAGACCGAGACCTCCCCTAATCCTCCCGCTCATATTCCGCCCTGTGATCTCAGCCGCCTCTCGTTCCCTCTTCTCGTTTGGTCCTGCCCTGCCCTGCCTGGGGCCCTGAGACCCTGCCGTCTGGTTGTGCCGTGTTCGGCTACCAAAACAACCTGCCCCTACCGTCAAGCGTCCCTAAGAAAAGCGAATCGCAGCCCTTGCGCCCCTTACCTCTTTGGTCTCTCCCCCATTCGCCTACGCCCACGAGGGCCCCACTGAGTATACTAAAGAACGAGCTTGGCGGGCGCAATATGGACGAATTGAGTAATATCCCTCTTGATACGTACCGGGAGCTGTAGCTTCCCTGCCAATCTGGCACACCACAGCCAGGGAAAAGGGTCCGCTACCTCATCGTCCATACCATGTCTATTCCAGACACTGCGTCTGTTTGGACACCTCGCCTGTGCCTGGCCTTATGGCCCCCACGACTTACTACTTCCCCCCGATTGAACGATACGATACCAAACGGTGCAGGCTACTGGAAGATACCTAGTACCTGAAGCTGTACAAAACCCTTTTTTGCTTGCTGACTCAACTATTGCTAGCATTAAGCCGCGGCAATAGTTCCTATCAGGTACGAGTACCGCGTGTGTACATACTCTACTGTACTCGCAAGTGAGTTAAATGAGTTAACAGTGCTCCTAACTCTGCTATCTGGACTCCGTAATAGAGTTCTTCCTAGGGCGGCTTCTGCTTCCAGCAACCACCTCAAAACCGGCAACGCAGATGTGCGCGGTATCCAATTAATGCCGGCAAAAGCCGCAATCCCGGTCCAACCTTTGGATGACAGGGTGATGATTACTTTCGGGGCATTAGATTCGACCCCCTCGAAATGAAATTGATGCTTCAAACCAGCTCCGAGGGTGATGGGGATCTCCAATGCACAAATCCTGGAATTGCGGGTGCGGGCTGTCAGGACCTCATCTGTTGTGCACGCCCGTCCGGAGAATAGAGTATGCCCGTCGGAGCTCGGTGGCAGCAGTTACAAGCGCGAGCAATGACATAATTGCCTCAGTTGCCGAGAGATATTGCCAAATACTAGACCGTCCCCGGGGTTGTCTGGCCTGATGATTAATGGCGTTCCTAGCTACTTCCCAAGGTCGTCGTGTCACTGTCTGGCGCTTGTGTCTGTCCATCATTCGATCATTCAGCAAACAGATTGCCACCAGATGTCCACCTACTGGGATGTCAGCTCGACGCATGGGAGTCTTTTGCATGGCGACCTATTTCCCTTTGTGTTGAACCTTGACTTTGGGTACTCCATCAATTGGCCGCGGGCCTAACTCGCCTCAACCTCTCTTCTGTGAATCTCCTCTTTGATTTGGGAGCTCCCTTTTCAGGCTGCCCGCGAAGCACCTCACTTTTCTGTGTCATGACCTCACAGCATGGTTTTTTGATTTCTGTAGACAAAGATCCATGCATCATTAGGTAAGGTGGCCTCCAAATTTCCCGCGGAACTCAACCATGTGGGCCGCCAGTCGCCATCCTCCAGCCACCACAGTTTCATCCTTTTTTTGCATTTATATCCCCGGCATTCAACCTATGACCGCGGTTTGCCATTTAGAGAGTGGCTGCGGCGGGTGGGTGGCTGCGCCCACCAGCCCCAGCTACTAAAGGCGGTTATTTCAAATACTCTACCCATGTTTGCCTCGATAGTCTCCAGCTGGGGCTCCTCTACTTAGCACGCTGGATCGTCTCTCTTGACGCGGAATACCGAGTACGCAAACAGTTACTGGGCTGCGGACAACCTCAGATTATCACCGTCTTGACCCGGGAGAGACATGACCAGCACACTCGCAGGGTTCAATAAGGCAGCGGTCCAGGATATCCAATACCGAGCTCTCAGCCGGAACCGCAGCTTCATGACAAGTCGTTCAGTCGTTCCTGCTCAATTGGGCCATTACGCTCGGATGACCACTATGGGTACCAATAAGATACGTCAACGAATCCATCTCAGCCCTAAAATATCTACCTGCCTTATCCAGAAATTCACCCCTCAGCTTTAGCTCCGCGATCATTGGTTTCCAGGGACGTGGTAACGGGACCGTTTTGTAGCTGACTTGGTGTGGGGGCAGTGGTGTGCGCCTTATCAAAAGGACATTCTCCAGGTTCCTCAACGTTACATGCCTGTTGCGGCTTGAATAGGTAATTAATGGAGCCACCAATCTTCAAAATGAGGTGGTCAGAGATATGGGGCCTCGGAAAGGTGCTGTGTCATCTTCTGTGTGGGCAGCAGAGATGATTTCGCCATGACTCCAGAACTTCAGATGGCATTGCTTTCGGTTCAAAGCACCAGTGTGCTAACAATAAACAACAGCGTCAACCCGAACCAAACTGGTCATCGAATCTGAAACAACATGCGAAATTACAAATGACAAGATTCGTTCTGGTGTCCGTTCATGCACGATATTAATAATGATGCTTGAAGGCTTGCCGATGGCATTTTCGTCAAACGTCCAGCACGCTTGACAGAACAAAAGGCCTCAGGAGGTATCAGAACGGCGTCAGACCAGTATTCTCGAGACAAATACCCACTGGCTAGGTTAGCCAGGGTAAATCGCATAATTAATTAAGCAGGAGCAGGGCCCTAAGCCCTCTTCCCCATCCCGACTTCCAAATTGAGCAACAAGACCCCGTCGGCGATAATTGAGTTTTCCGCCAATGAGAGCGGGAACATCCCGTCAGCCTTAAGGGGTGACCCAGTACCGAAAACAGCTCGAAGGATCATTACCGTTTGACCCCGTTCACACCTGTGCGCCACACCCGTTCTGGTATTCGGGGGCGAGACTAAGTACGCCTCAAGCGACCGAAGCGTGACAACTCTCGCCAGCGGACCAGCGCCACGGGGCTCCCGCAGCGATTAGCACTCGACCTAGCGCAAGCGCCAACGCAACGATCGCCCACCCTGCATTGCCTTCACCACTGGCTGACAAAGGAAACCAAAAATAAAGGTCCTCCAAGGTAGGTGTCGTGTCGATCCTGTGGTCGAATCCCGCCGCTGGTGGCTGCAGGTGCAGCGATCAGGTCACCAGCCGTTGGGCTGGGCCACCAATCAATGGACCGAGGCAGTTCGACCAGCTTTCCACGCCATACCCAAGAGGCACTGTTTTCAGCGAGCGATTTGCACGGCCACAAACCCTCTCGTATATTCTCGAAACGTGGGTCGCGAGGAAACCGCGCAGGTTCGTGGTGTCCGAAACACTTCAACTAAGAAATTTAAGGTACGAGCCATGTCCTTGTAACCAACGCTGCTGTAACAGGTGCTGGCTGCTTTGGCGACTTTCCAGAAGCAGAACGAAGAAGCTTGGTACGGTACCAATACGCAAAAAACGGCCCTTGGAGCTGGCGCAAGCTCCAAGTACCTTGACAATCCCCCTTGAGGAGATCACCCTAGCGTGAGACCCTCAACAGAAGCCTTCCCAAACCCTTTTTGGTAGCAGGGGTGAATATTCCAATTGGCTCGTTCATAAGCGTGCCCCGCTGGCCCCACATCTATTCCTTCCTACCAATCTATACTGGCCCCCAACTTAGCTAGCTCTTGCGTCCAAGTACGAGCCTTGTAAACAGACGATTTCCCGGCAGAAGTGCCGAAGTCATTGGGGGAGAAAATCAACCACCCTGGCTATTACGCCCTTGCCCGTGCCAGCCAGCCAACCCTCCAGATCCACACCCACCAAGCTTGCATTGATTTGGGACCCATGAAGAGAGATGGGAATGACTTGCTTCGCTTGCCTACTTAAGTACCTATGTACCTCAACTCCCCATGTTCTCTCGCCTCATTGGTCCACCGGGTCCGGGACTCCCTCGCGGTCTTGCGCGTTCGTTTATTACGGCCTTAGGCCCCATGTTGCACGCATCAAGTACCTTTCCTGGAAGGAAGAGCTCCCCAATCCATCCACCAATTACAGCTCTGATTTTCCGTCTCGACACTAGAGTACGCTCCCTGTTCGTTTTGGATGTTTCCATGCACCCTTCGACAATCGCCGTCTCCTCCTTCTTGCTTCCCCCCGAATCACGTTTTGTGCCCGGCAACATGGAACCCCCAAGGTTTCTCCCTCCCCCCATGTACTTGCCGCAAACCACTATCTACCTACTCCTTGTAGGGAGTTCTTGTAACCAGGCTGAGGAGATCCAGGGGCCGGGATCACTGAGCGCGTACCTAACCTGTCGTCGTCGTAGTGGTCGTCGTCGCTGTTGCTGGGTTCTGTTTGCCGATGGCCCGGCCGCTTGCCCTTGTTGTCGCAGGGGATTTTTTTTTTATTCCAGAAGCCCTTCCTTCTTCCCCGTCCCGTTGCAGACTACCTATGCCTTGCCTGCCCTCCCGACAAACGCCGACCCCCTCGCCTGGCCCTGAATTATTTGAAATATTAATTAAGGGGACGTTTTGTTGATCGCCGAAATTTGATGCTCTTGTGAACCGTTCGGGCGGCAGTTCATTCGAGTTGTTTGTTGTTGTTTTGGTGGTTTCCCTTGCTTCCCCGAACACCGAACAGAACCCTGCTACATAGCTGTCCCAACCCTACCTTAGGTACTGCTCGCCCCAGCACATGAGGTCGGCGACATCGGCGGGCAGGGGGTGGCGACATCCTGTCCACCATCATCGTTATGGAGTACAATCACCGTTTAGATTTCCCGGTTCTGTCAAAGCAACTTATCATCAACATGTGGGCAGGCAAATCTCAGGTAAGGACGGGAGGTGCTCAGAGGCTGAAAAGTATACGTGTCCTGCCACTCTCCTTCTCCAATATCGCCCGATCGTTCGACCGGCGGGATGTTGCTTCTCAAAAGAGTTGTTTCCACTCTTCCCTCGGCCATTCATCATTCACCATTTGCACACCTACCCGGGCTGGATGCGGTGTATGTGGATGTGTGCACACCGTACACTCACATTACCACCCATTCACTTGCGGCTTTAAACGCCTCGTGTCGGCTCTGTAGATCTCTGCCAACACGCCATCTGTTATCACTCCTTTGCCCGTTCTGGTCACGGTGGTGGTGGCCATTTGGAAAGGATTACCTATTCTCCCCCCTCTTTCAATCAGTGAGTGATCAACTGCCCATGAGACGCACCCAATCACTACCTTTTGGCCCCCTTTATTGGAACTCGCCCTACGGGCGTAAAGGTCAGTCTCGTACCTTCTCTTGATTGGGAGGCTCTCTGACATAATCCTCCACACAAAAGATCTCGGCTGAAAGGACCAGTATTATCAGTGAGCACAACGCCCCCTCAACCCTTTGTAAAGAGGCAATAACCCCCCAAGCCCTAGGCGGTCTCAAGGTACAACTGTCATCCTGGGGGTGGATGTGGATGGATTCATCCCAGTCGAGAAGGGAAAAGGGGGGGAGAGCTTCGTTGTAGGGCTAGAACGGGGCTGGGGGCGCAAAGCTGGTTGACGCGGGCCCCAAAATCCCGTGTCATATCTGAAATGATCCTTCGAAACGCAATGCGCGGTTGATCGCTCTCCAAGGAAAACCCCAATCCTTTAGCCCTGCCACCAAAGGGCGAGCAAATTACTGATCAGCAAAAGTCCTATTCCACACTCGCTCCCGGCTTTATGTCAGCCCGTCGGGAATGTATTGGTGATTTGCTACTCGCTGTCTCCAAGAACTCCAACAGTTTGGGTGCGACCATGGCAGGCATCCTGCTTGTTCGTCTTTTTCGTCTCCAAGGGATCCCTCCCTCCATTGCACATGTCCGTCTGCATGCAGAGCGGGCGAACACCAGTGGTATGCGCTCTGGTTGGCTCCTGAGACCCTTGAACGGAGAAACGCATTCGCTTCCCTTGATGCATGGACGGGGAACAACGAAGGGAAGAAAAAGGTGTTCGAACGATCTCGACGATCCTTCCTAGACGCAGGCCGTGGGCTTCTGGGCTTTCTGGGTGCCATGGATATGCTGGTATGCAAACTGATACAGGACCTGCAGAACCCCAAACACGCCATGCGATGGGGATCAATGTCCGGCTTCCGACGATCGAGAGATTTGAACCGTGGTGTTGTCCCGGTCGTTCACGAACAGCACGACAAGTGAAGTTGTTGATTGCAGCGCATGTCTGCCTGGCATACCTGTACCAGGCGTTGGAGCCATTGCCGCAAAGGGTCAGTTACTCTGATGAGGTGGTTGGTTTTCGCCACCGGCCAGAAACAGTCTCGTCGTGCACCAGGTCCAGACGTTTTCAGTCAGCCAATCTAGGCCAATGTGTTCGTGGGTCAATTGATAGCCAGTCCAGAGCCCGTTCTCATGCTCAAGGAAAATCCTTCCAAGCATGCATGCGACAGTAGGAAGCGACATCACGTCGACTGTGTAAATATTTCCATCGGCGATACGCTGTGCCACATGTCGTTCATGCTCATGTGTGGATGCGGTGAAAAGGGGGTAGGAAGAGACATTGAGCCTTCCTGCGAACACGCAGGACCCGCGGACTTCCACTCGACAGTAGTTCTTTCGGCAGATTCCTGCAACACAATTGGCCCAGTCCACGGTCTAGCCATCTTTGCTGGCCGTTTCTGAACGCGTCCTTCCTCGCACTCGACCTTGTGCAGTTCCGAAACAGTTCCGGCAAGGGGGGATTTGGAGCCAAGTGAAGGATGAATTCCGCACGAGAAAATAACCACCCGGGTTGAAACCCAAAGAGCTGATAATGGAACCCAGTGTTCCTTACCTGATTCACGCTTGCTATAGGTTCCGAAGACTGCCTGTCTGCAGCCTGCAAACGTGCCTGAGGCTCCGTCCCAAAAGAAGACAAACAACGATTACTCTCCGGCAGAACCCAAACCGACCCGACTTGCTTTACACGTGCCCTGGTGATGTTCCGGCTGTCCGTCTTTGTCAATCGCGACTGGGTCCTTGGCAGCAATCCCAGCGTAACGGAAACTTCGTCCTTCGAGAAGCATGGGAAAGGGGTCGCCTGAACTCTGCTGGCTTGGGTATATCGACGGAGCAGGGTATGCATTCAACACCGAACCCCAGCAAACTATCTTCCTCAACGCTTCCGCTAAAGGACAATGAACTGAGAGGGTGGAGATAGGGGTGGAGGGTTGGCGAAAATTGGCATCTTGTCAAGCCTGAAGTCAATCAGTCCCAGTGTCTCTGTTTTCTCCCACCCCTTCAACCGTTTGTCTCTGTATTTCGGCCGTCCACGAGGGGAGGTCACTAATGGGGGATTTTGCCTTTCAGGCCTTCTTTGGCTGGCAACCTAGACGCAGTCGTTTGCAAGATCAAACAAAGGGAGATGGATACTTTCCAAGATGTGTTCGGAGCATTCTATCTGCCGGCGTGTTACCACCGTCGCCATGAATGTTTCCATGGAACGCCTGAATGCTGTGGCATGTCGTCACTGGCTTTGAACCGAGACCGCAGCTGCGCTAAGGCCTAATTACCATATTCTTTCGAGGACCGTTCAAATGCAAGGTCTAGACATACCAATGCTTAGGGTCACAGGATGGTGGCCGGGGCCCTACCTGAACTGCCTGATACAGTATCAAGGGCGAAACAAAATTGAGCAGGAAGGGGTCAAAAGACGGAAAAGAGATGCTGTGGCAGATAGGATGAATGCATTGCTGCTTCGCTCAACTCTGAGACGGGGAGAGCAAGGATAGCGTGTCCGTACGCGTGCCTTGGGAGAAAAGTAACAAGAAATGCCTCGTCCCTTGAGGGATAGCGAACCTTTGGACACGTCAAAGACACGTTCATGTCCGCCTGTACGGGACAAGAATGTCGCACGATGGGGAGAGTGCCTGGTGCGATTGTTAATTTTTAGGTAGAATAATAAAGAAAGGATACATTCTAAGCAGCTTCGACAGATACAGATGCCATGTCAACGACGTACTCTCTCCATCTTTAGATAGTGCAAACGTACTGCTCAATGTGATAGAGGGAGCTGGACGAGAACAGGCGTAGCTCGGCAGGTCTCCCCGCCTTCTCTCCGCACACTAATGAACTAGTAAGCTGTTAAAGGCGATTTGGTCTTGTTAGCATCCCTAGCCTCACTAACTCTGCCATTCCGGCGGAGATAATCCGTCCCGGTCTTTTCCCTCCAGTTTCTCCATCCCCCAGCGCCCACCCAGGCCTCACTAGCCCAGCCTGCGCTCGCCTGCGCTCGCACCCGCTGCTCCCAAACTCCCACCCCTCTCTTTCTCTCCTATTTCCGCTTCCCTCTCCAGCGCATCAGCCTCGCCTCTCTGTTAACCGCGGAAATATCTCCACGCCTATCCACTGCCCTTTCAAGAAAGCTCTATTGTAGGGGAGCCGGCTCGAAAATACAATGGTTCCTTCCAGCGTCGCTACTGCCACTGGCACCGCTTCAGATGCCTCTCCCTCCCAATCGAACGGACATGGCGAAAAACGCAAGGCCGAAGCAGACCCTACACCAGAGAAACAATCCCACACGAGATCGAAAAGGAACAGATATATCTCGATTGCGTGGTAGGACCCCGGCGGAGACAATGCCAAAGAGAAATATGATGATTGAGTATGCTGACATGGGTTCTATCAATGAAACAGTAATGAGTGCAAGCGGTGAGTTGCTCTCTCTGCTGCCCACCACCGGCTTCGTCGAGATTGATACTGACAGCTGTCAACGACCGTAGGCGCAAAATAAAATGCAATGGGAACACTCCTTGCCAAAGATGCGGCAATCTGAATCTTGAGTGCATCTATGCACCAAACTGTTGCACCAACTCGCTCAAGGACTCTGCGTGCGTGGTCTCTTGCCTCGGGTGCTAAAGCCAGTGATATTTTTAATTTACTGACCTTGGGGATTGATTAGTGAGTTCAACCAGATGCGTGAACACATCGCCGCACTCCAAGAACAGGTCAATGACCTCTACGCCAGCCTAAACGAGTTGCGAAGCAGATCCGACATCGCCTACCCGGGTGCCATCGACCCCCAGTTCTCCCATGATGGCTCCAACCGTTCCATGTCCGCCTCGGTGCCGCGTACGCTACCTCCTCTTATATCACCAAAGAGAGCCCAGCCCAAGGCCTTGCCTCAATTCCATGGCCCGACAAGCACAGTGTATGGGTTGGATGTGGCGAAATCTTCCCTACAGACCATGGGGATCACACATAATGCGCCGGACGATGGAATGATGTCTCGTGATCGGAGCAGGGCAGCATCGCCTATCATGATGCTTCCGGCCCATCCTAGTAAAGACCCTCTCTGGTTGATTGACCATTCAGAAGTAGTTCGTCTGTTGCGAGTCTATGAGGAAGAGATTGGCATCATGTACCCCGTGGTGGATATCGACAAGGTGCTGAAGCAGGCGGGTTCATTGTACAAGTTCATTGGAGCATCTCTGAGAACCGGATTGGGCCAGCCGGGTCTCCCAGGTGCAGACACATTTGACGATGAGGAGACCACTGTTTTGAAGATGGTTCTCGCCATAACTTTGACCGTCGAAGGACACGGTCGCAGTGAATTAGGCCAGAGATTCTTTGATGCTGCAAAGCCGGCGACTGATCTAAAATTGGTTACCGCACTAGACATCAAGTCTGTGGTCTTAACGGTCTTGACGGTAAGAGGAAGGCCTCTGTGCTACAAACGTCACGCGCTCTAACATCCGTCAATAGGCCACTTTCTATTTCCAAAAGGACGAGGAGGCCCAGGCGTGGCGATTCATTGGCATCGCTGCGCGCATGTGCATTGAGATGGGCCTCCACAGAAAGGACTCCCTGCTCAAGTCCTTTACGAATGAAGCTGAATACCAGCAAGCCATTCGTATCTTTTGGACGGTCTACGCGCTCGATCGGCGCTGGAGCTTTGGCACAGGCATGCCGTTTGCATTGCAAGATGCAGACATTGATCCGGCTCTGCCCGAACCGGTAAGTTCCCTTGATCGTTCCCAAGTTCCTTGTTGATCCACAGCAGGACGAGAGCCATCCATACTTGAAACACATTACCAAGTACAACCAGATTGCTACAAAGGTCTGGTACCACAACCTCGCGTACGAGGCGGGGCAAAACACGAAGAAAGACGAGATTGGGTTCCTGGATTACCAGATCCTGCAATGGTACGCGCAGTTACCTGAATCATTGCAGTTCAATAGTCGAGACCTCGCCAGGGAGAACGAAATACCTGGCCGTGGGGTGCGGCGTCTCCGGCTCTTGATGTATTTGCGGAAGAACCAGGCCCGAATCTCTATCTATCGTCCCATCCTTCATTCTGCTACCAGCATCATAGAGAACCGGCACTACGCTCAGAATGTGATTGATGTAGCTAAGGACACTATCAACACCCTAACGGCGGTTAACCAGATGTCAGATATCTACAAAACCCAGCAAATGCTTTACAACTACTTCCTGGTCCAGGCACTTGCTGTGCTCTTCCTGTCGGTGGCTCACGCCCCGGCTGTCTTTTGCTCCCAGACCAGGCAAGAGTTCTACGCCGCAATTGAGATTGTCAAGGGTTTCAGCACCAAGTCTCATGTGTCCAAGCGACTGTGGCGAACCATCCGCGGACTGAAGGACATGGGCGATAAGATCGGTCTCCTAGCTCGCGGAGGCAACGGCATGAATGACGCGGAACAGGACGCTCACTCAGATGCCGCATTGGCAATGGCTGGTCTTGCCGGACACAAGGTTGACTATCAGCACACCTATGGCAATCCAAATTCGAACCAGACGAACGGTAGCCAAAATCAGCAAGAGCTAGGAGTCAGCCCAGATGACGCACTGCAAATCACGAATGAATTATCCAGTTTGTTTGAATTGGCAGGCGGTTACGGAGCTACGACCCCAGGCCCGGACACGTTCAACTTTGTGGGCGCCAACGGGGAAATCAGTATGGCAGAAGGATTCAACGCCTTTGGAAATGAGCCGGAATTTGCCAGGATCATGAACGAGTTGTTTTGAGGATGAACGGGGCAATCGGGGCCTTATGGCACCCCACAGATGAGTTTGGTATCAAGGAAATGATCTCAGGATATGATGAATGGACAAATGTGATTGTATATGCTGTCTATCCGTCGCCCTTCTTGCTCTTCTCTAGCACGCCCAACCTGCAGGCCCAAGCAGACCTTCCTGCTTTGTCTTGAATCACATGACCGAGTGCCAAGACCGCTCGGGTCGCGGCTGATTGGTCATGGTTGGACTTCACTGGGACTTCCACTTCGTAGTCGGGCGCATGTCAAAAGTGCGGCCGTGGAATTCAGATCCAGCCGTCCTTCACCTATCATTCCTCTATGATTTCGCAATCAAGCACAGTGTTTTACCTTGGCCTCAAGCACGCAGAACAGTGCACGTTACCACGCACAAGGCAGCCCAAACTGCTCTTTGGGTGACTTCGCGGCTTTCCTAAACCCTCCTCCTGAATCAACACAGCCCGACGAGGCACCCCCTGGGTCGATCCGCCTCTTCGCTACCCATATCCCCTCGTGCAAACTCCCAGAAGGCAGGCAGCGAAAGCATCTACGAGACGTCACGCCCTGAGAAACGAAAACAACATTGCAAACCTCCCCCATGCCGCCCCCCGTTCCAACCTGGCACTTCTCCTGACCCCTCCCACCCCGCGCCAATCCTCTCCCCAGTCTTCTCGTCGTCTTACCTTCCCCTGGGAAGCTAAGGCCTCACAGACAGAAGATTCTCTCTTGAACACCACTTTTATCCCAATCTGTCTGCCGAACAGGCCTCCGCCCTGGCCGCTGGCCTGGACAGGCTCGAAATTGCTTCCGAATACTCTGAGTCCCTCTACTACCAGCAATTTACCAGCTCCTCTGCCACTCTCTCAAACGCAATGTCTCAAACCTCGTCCCAGAGTCCAGATAGCTGGATCGGCACCTTCTGTAATTTGGTTGGCCATGAATATTTCGCCGAAGTCAGTGAAGATTTCATCGAGGATGATTTCAACCTGACAGGGCTGCAAGCTCAGGTGCCCATGTATAAGGATGCGCTGGAAATGATACTTGATGTGGAGCCTTCAGAAACCAATTCTTCAGCACTGTCAGAAGAGGAGGAGGAAGAGGAGGAAGAAGAAGACGATGGCATTCTGGGAGACGAGTTGGACGAGCCAGCTGCTAATCCAAACGGGACGTCGAGGCGACAGTCTGGCGGCCCCGCGGGCAACAGAAGACACGGGCGTACCTCCTCTGACACTTCTGTCATTGAGTCATCGGCGGAACTTCTCTATGGTCTGATACACGCTCGATACATTACTTCAAGACCTGGGATACAGCAAATGATGGAGAAGTACGAATTGTCGCATTTTGGCTTCTGTCCTCGCGTGTATTGCGCAGGAGCAAAAGTATTACCTGTCGGGCTAACGGACACCCCTGGCCAACAGACGGTCAAACTCTTTTGTCCGAGCTGTTTGGACGTCTACACCCCTCCGAATTCTCGATTCCAGGCGGTCGACGGTGCCTTTTTTGGAACGACGTTCCCATGTCTGTTCTTCATGTCCTATCCGGATCTAGACGTTGCCCCGGTCAAGAAACGAAATCCTCGAGACCCCAGCGGCCAGGCGAATGATGATCTTGAAGGCACATTGAGTCCCAACGAAGGAAACGCAACGCGTGGAGGAATAACGGCCAGTAGAAGTTCGAGCTTGACGTTACCACAAGCTCCACCAATCCCTGGTATCACATCAGCGAAAGACGAGAAGACATCAGCAACCTCTGTTGCTCAGGCCTCGTTACCTCCGCAACCAGCCACAATTAATGGGATCGCGACGCATAACCTTGCACCAGGTTTAGGAAAAGGCAAGATCTATGAACCTAAAATTTACGGCTTCAAAGTTTCAGAGAGAGCGAAGAGTGGGCCTCGAATGCGCTGGCTGCGCTCAAAACCTCTGGACATCAATGAGCTCGACGAAGCGAGAATATGGCATGAACGCTATGGCGGCACCGTTGATGGTGATCCGGATGAGGAAATGCGGCGTCTACCGGGAGGGAGACAGGACAACGAAGACGACGATGATGAAGAAGAAGAGGAGGGGGAGGAAGAAGAAGGGGATGACGGAGGTGGTGAAGCAGCTGACCAGGACGGAGATGCGATCATGGCCACCCAGGGTCAGAACCAAGTAGCCAGCATTCACAGTAGCCAGCGGGGCAAGTCAAAACGAGAGCCTGATGCTGATGGGGATGCATTGATGGCAAGTCAAAGTCAAGGCGGCAATCGAGGCAAATCCAGACGAAAGCCGGGGACAAGAGGTCAGGGAGTCGACGTCCCTGTCCAGCAGAACGGAGAGGGAAATTGGATATGAAGACGACAGGACGTGAAGATAGACGGCTGATGATGATGATGCTGACGATAAGAACAAGACTGAATGGGAAGAGGTGACCCCAGAAGGCTATACGGCGCGAGTGAGCATACCAACTGACCGTGTGGATGAAATAAATAAGGGGAGAAGCATGTCTTCGAGTTAGCAGTCCGGAAAGGCGTCTACTCTGACAAGTTTAGTGATTTTCTTTCGCGGAAGCATAACCAGCAACTCAGAGCTCGCGCACTGCCCCGGAGCACCTTTGCCAGTCTGTGAGAGGAGAGAACCGAAAGTACAGGTCCTGAAGTTTGGGTTTCTCGCTCGACTCGCCAACCCGTCCGTCTGCCGCACGGCCCAAAGTCGCTCAAGTGCGTTGCAATAAGAGGAAAAATCTAAACCCAGGAACCGCAGAAATCAACAACAGAACCAGCATGGAAAGCAGGGGGCGCTAGAAGACATAGGAACATAACATGGCCGAAGATTCGCAGACGGCAACACGAGAGGAGCAATGGAGGTCAATTGACGTCCAGGATCAATCAAGGCCGAGAAGCAAGCGAATGGGAAAGCGCAATTCGAGTGATTTGGGATATTGATTCAGATTCTGGCAAGAGGGCGGACTTCATGTTATTATTATACATAGTGGATGGATGGGCAAGGGCAGTATCTGGCAACGACACCCTCCATTACATCCATCCATTGTCTTCACTCCTTCCCTTTCTCCTCCTCTCCCTCCTCCTTGGCGTCAGTTCTTCATACTATTTTCCTTCCCACGATCTCACTCACAAAAATCAAAAATCCGAAAAAATAACAAGAACCAAAAATGGTAAAAACTTAACACGGAACAGTCAACCTCTGGTCTGTGATAAGCGAAACTCGCCCCTTTTGGGGTTGGATTTTCTCGGCCGGTTATACTACGAAATTCTATACAGTCAAACGAATCGATCAGTCGGGTGAGTCGGTGGGAGAATCGAATCGAGGTCCTGCTGCCTGCTGACCCGTTATTGCTAGTTCGACCTGACAGGGCCTGGACTGGGTGTGGATGGGGAATCGATCGGTCTCGGTAATCGCCCTAGTCGTGGTAAGGGGGTCTTTGTGTGACAGGAATTGAGCGCAATAAAAATATAAAGGTAACAGACAATTCTGTGCTGGGTCCATGAGATGTGTTTGGACCAAACCCGCATGGTGTGTGCGCAAGGCTGAGCTTGTATACAGGGAGCGCGCTGTCCGCATCCATCTTGCCAAGTCTTCTCCCAACGTCACCTTCTTTTTACCTTCCAGCCCGGCATCATTCGTGAGCTATTTATATTCTTCTCTCTCTTGGTCTATACAAGGCTGTCTGAGGGCCGCGACATTCCCCTCGGTCGAACATGGAACAGCCATTCAACCGACAAAAGCAGCCTCACCAACTTGCATCTGAACCTTTGGCCATAGATGTTGATGCAGTTTCCAAAAAAAAAAGGGAGACCAAAAGGAGCGACTTATCATCTCCAGCGGCGAAACACGGAAAAGACTTTGACCAACCCGCCCTCTCCCAGTCCTCCAGATGCTACTGTTGTCGAGTTCGACTGTCGTAGCGTCCCACTATATGTACGCAAGCGGCTTTACTCAGAGGAAGTCGATTTCCTCTTCCAATACATGTTGCGGAACATCAGTGGATCTAGCGAAGACAAAAGTACGGCAACCGATGAGAATCTCACGGGTTCCTCCAGAGCGCAAGCTGCCGCAATGAAGCTGATCACCGCCAAAGGCCTTCTTCCAGCGCTCCTGGACTAGGGTCGAAGTACTATGCCACTCGAACCCTTGGAATCGGTCGTTGAACACGACAAGAATTCCTTTGATCAGTTCACAGGTTGCCTTCGTCGATTACTTCCCCCGGGGTCTCACCTCCGTTTATGCGAACCGGACCGACTCAGAGTCTCGTACACTGTTTCGCTATGGTTCCTTCTTGAACAAGTTCCAGTTCAGAAGCAGCCCAGGGGATTGGTTTAGAGTCATGATGAGCAGCACCATCTACCAGACGACGCTGCCGCAGAACAAGGTCTTTTCGCCATTGGGTATCGTGCCCAAGGCCAAGCACACATCATACCGCACCGCTGAACCGGATGATAGCGAGGGCTTCCCCCCATCGACCACACCAAGCCGGTCTCTCTAGTATTTCAGGCCTTTTTGAAGCAGACCATTAACCATGAGCGGACGCTAGATTGTCTTTGCCTTTTTCAAGATAGAAGTGCCAACGGTGCGGATTTGCCGTCCTGGGCCATCAACTTACGGGTCGACGTTCCCCGATATAAAATAGGCGAGGTCGTCCGGCCTCACATCATGGAGTCTGCTCAAAGACAAGGCTTCAATGATCATAGCATTCTTGTCCGCCATGGAAGGCGGCTGGCGAGGATCGGCGCAGAGAGTAATTTTTCGAGGCCGGGGCCCGAGATTTGCTCTCGAACGGTGTTGCCACACCGGAAACGCCACGGTCTGAGCTGTAGTCGGGTATTGCTCTCTGAGCTTCAGAACGGACGGGAGATGTCAGCCAAAAAGATGGATCTTGCGCAGAAGGATTGCAGATATAAATGTCGACGATTAAACGGAGAGCTAGCCAGAGTGACACATTGGATAGCTGGTGGAAGGGATGACATGCCCAGTTATGTTTGGGTGTTGAATTTGGTCAAGGAGGATGATGTTTTGGTCACGTGGGAAGGCTCCGATGCCCACCCAGGTGCGGACGGACGGTTCACCTCTTTGGGGCCGGCGTTGACAGCGCAATACATGTACTGTTGGGAAGAAAAGGAAGGGCAACGTCAATCTGTACGAAAATATTGCTTTTGGTCTGGGCGCTACCTGGCTGAGGCGCAGCTTTCCCCTACCAAACGATTTCTCCTCGTCTAGACGTGAACATAGAACTGGCCAAATAAGCATCTCCCAAACGATCGGACAACAGGGTTCACCGACTGACTGACAGCCTTGGGTTCAATGGGTGCTCTGCATCTCTCAAGGTTTCAGCGAAACCACCAATTCACACTCGCCGTTACGCCTTCACCCACCCCCTTGACGCTATGCCACCACCCCTGGGGCGTGAAGAGTGCGTCGCCCAGTCCTAACGTCGTCTGCAAGCCATGGGTCCGGACAAGGTCGCTGTAGATGCTCGACGGATTCCAGACGGCGTCGTGGAGCGCGGCTTTCTGCGGTCCGTACATCATCTCTTCGCCTCTGATGGTTGTTGAGAATGGAGTTGGGCCCGAAGGAGACATGGTCGGAGACGACGTTGTGGTGGTGACGACGTCGTGAAACAATGCATCGCCGATGTCCGGAGGTAAGAGGCGAATGGTCTTTTGGCCGGCCAGCTGGATGAATAGGTTCGGATTCGGGTCGCGGTGCAAGGGCGTGTATGTCGGGGGACGGCCCAGCCAGAGGGAGGATGTGTAGATGTCGCCTTTGATTGCGCTGCGGGAAGAGGAAGTGGAAGAAGGGTGGAGTAGTGCGGGAATAGGCACGTCGGACTGCATTGAAGCCGGGAGGGAGAGGAGATCGCACTGCGCGAGGTAGATTGATACATCCTCCTTGGCCAGTGGGGAAGAGTCGGCAGTGGTTCCTGTTGTTGTTGGCTTGGAGAGATACGCGATCAGGATCTTCAAGGGGGCCTCGATGCGCTCGAATCTCTCCTCGCTCTGGCCCGGAGCGCTGCTGGCACGCTCACCAGCAAGATGATAAAAAGAAGGAGAAGTAGAAGCACCTCTGGTGGTAGTTATCTCCAATGGGACAAAGGTGGATTCATGCTCGGACCAGAATGAAGCGCGTAGTTCAGACGAGCGAGGGACGTTGATCATCCTCCCATCATCACCGCTGAAAAGATCAAAGCCCAGGTCATCGTCGTGAACGAACCATTTCGCACACGCGGCGGGAAGATGTGCCCTTGAGCGAGGGAGGCGAGCAGGGAGACGCTGCCTGTAGGCGTGTTCAAACACGGCTGAGCTCCACGACGAAAGGAGGGGTACCTCCCGAATGCCTTTGGTGGAAGTCCCGGATCGACGATGAGGCGGTATGAGGGAAGTCGGGAAAGATTGGTGTCGTCTAAGAGCTGGGAAGCCCCTTGTCCCGAGGGCGCGACATGGCATCTGTTGTCCCTCTATTTTCGGGGTTCGGATCGCCCTTCGTGTTGTGGCTCGTGTAGAAAACGATGTCGATTGGATATAGTCTGTAGGAGGGAGTACGTACGTATCAAGTACCAACCAAAGACCTACCAAGACCCTACCTCTAGTGTGGACCCAGCGAGCCAGCAAGCTACTACGGTAAAACAGTATGTGTGAGCTGCTCGGCGCAGGTCGTTCGGCGTCAGATGGCGCGAGATGCGATGTGGACGAGGTATCGGGTTGGTTGCCTGACGGTGCGTCGGTGGACGAAACCCCCCAGCTCTGTACTTGGTAGTAGTATCTCATTACATATTCTAACAATGCATCTCATCCTCTCTCTCACCACTCACCAGTCGCACCTCACCTCTCCTTGGTGTCCTGCTGAGCAGCGGGTGAGTGACAGGTTCCTTTTTGGCCATTCTTCCGATTTCTCTACCTCTTCTCTCTGGATCCTCCTCCTGCTCCCTGATTCCACCGTCCTGTCTGAACTGTTCTATTGTCCTGCAGAATGACGGCCCGTGTCGACCGCATTCGCCATGGGGGCCCTGCCAACAAGTCTGGATACACATTCTATCCCGTCCTCATCATCGGGGCCGGCGAGTCTGGCATTGCAATGGGCTCCAGGCTACGACAGGTGCTAGGGTTCGATCAGTTCCGCATCTTTGAGCGGAGGTCTGCGCTGGGAGGGACATGGCATACCAACCAGTATCCGGGCATTGCTTGCGACGTGTATGTTTGTTTCCCTCCTCTGCCCCCCTCCCCCCCTTGATCCCTCCAATTCTGACATGAGGCGCACAAAAACAGCCCGGCCATCATGTACTCGTTCTCCTTCGCCCAGAATCCCCACTGGACATCGTTGTTCCCTTCCGGACCCGAGATCATCCAATACCTCTACGACGTGTGCGAGAAATTCGAGATCCTGGACAAGATCCAATTCGACACCTCGGTCAGGGGATTGCGCTGGCTGGACGACGTCGAGGAGTGGGAAGTCCTGCTCGACCACCTCGCGCCGGGCATAGGCGACTTGTCGACCCGTGAAAGGGAAGCGCTGGAGAAAGAGAACGGACCACACTCAAAGACGGTCCTGCGCACAGAGGTCGTCCGGGCAAAGGTTGTCTGCAGCGCGGTTGGCGGCCTGGTCGAGCCGAAACCACCCCTCGAAGTCCCCGGCATTGACACCTTCGAGGGCGAAATCGTCCACACGGCGCGCTGGAACCCCGACCTGGATGTCAGGGGCAAAGACGTGATTGTCATCGGCACCGGCTGTTCGGCAGGACAAGTCGTGCCTCAACTCGTCAAGCCCGAATACGGCGCCAAACACGTCACTCAACTGATGCGCTCACCCCCCTGGGCAGTGCAATTCCTTCCTCCCGCTGCCAAGGAGTTTTGGAAGAAATGGATCCCCCTCCTGTCTACGTATGTCCCGGGCTTCCAAAACGGACTGCGCAAGTTGATGTTCGCCGTGAGCGAGCTTGAATTCGTCGAACTGTTCGCGCCTAGCGAAGCCGCGAGGCAGAGGCGGAAGAAGAAGGCCGCGGAGCTCCTAGCGTACCTCCACAAGACGGTCCCGGAGGAGTATCACGAGATCATGACCCCAGACTACGAAGTGTTTTGCAAGAGACGAGTCGTGGACGAAGGGTGGTATCAATCCCTATCCCTGCCGAACGTCGAAATCACCACGCTTCCTTTAACGTCCATCCAGCCACGGTCGGTGACCCTGGGGCCGGGTCGACTGTACCCGCCCCTGTCCAAGACCGATTCCAACGCACCGACCGAACAGCGCACGGTGCCAGCGGACGTGATCATCATGGCCAACGGCTACGAGACAAACCAGTGGCTCCACCCCTTGGACGTCACGGGCCGCAACGGCCGGTCTCTGTACAGGACGTGGGACGAACGGGGCGGCGCACAAGCATACCTGGGTACCGCGATGGACGGTTTCCCCAACTTCTTCATGATCTTTGGCCCCAACACAGCGACGGGCCACAGTTCAGTCATCCTGGCGAGCGAGAACATGGTCAACTACGCGCTGAAGTTCATCGGGCCTATCCTCAAGGGTGACGTCGAAACGGCCGAGGTGAAAGAAAGCGCCGAGCGCAAATGGACCGCCGACCTACAGCGCGAACTCCAAAAGAGCGTCTTCATGTCCGGCGGCTGCAGGAACTGGTACACCGACGCCGCCTCCAACTGGAACGCCACCGCATACCCGCGCACACAGGTCGACTTCACCATCCGCTGCATGTTCCCCGTCTGGCGCCACTGGGACCTCAAGTACACGCCCAAGGGGGCCGCTAAGCTGGCCGCCGCGCGCGTCCTGCGGGTTTTTGGTATCGTCGGCCTGCTGTGGAGCATCGTCTTCGTCAGGAAGCACGGCTTGCAGAAAACCCGCCTCATCCTCGCCGAGGCGCTCAAGAAGGGTCTGGAAGGGATTCGCGGCTTGGTGCTCAAGGGGACGAGGCTAGATCGGTAGCTGCGTAGATCGGTTGCTAGGTATGTATGTCCATGGGTAAAATAGATGAGAGATAATATCTACCTCGCCATATAGGCACGGGCCTAGATATGGGTGCATGTATGAGGTACGTGTATAAGTCTAATTCACGAGTGCTCGTCGCACATCTCATCACTGATGTTCACGTCGCATCATGGCAGTCAAACACAATACGTCGAGATGTGTAGCACGCCTTTCATCTATCTCTATGTACAGACCCAATTCGAGGCTCGTGTCAACGCCCCCCGACCTTCGCATACAAGAAAAAATACAGTCCGTGTTCGCTCAAGCTCCAACGCTCTAACCAGATCAATTATCAGGTGAACCCCCCTTTCTTCGAAGGATCAAACAGCACTCCGACGATCTCGTCCAGAATCGTAAAGACAAGGTGTTGATTCAGTCGCGCGTTGTTCATGGTGGCCGTGATTCGTCTGGCAGCAGCTTGCGCGTTGGCCCTTCCCACCACATTGCCAGCCAGGTCAGGGATCAGCGTGGCCAACATGAGTGCTGCCTCCGACTTCGACTTCTTCTTCTCCGCAGCGGTCCGTGGTTTTGCCTCTCTCATCTTACCACCGCCGGGCCACATGGTCTCCTTGATCATGTCGACGTACCTGAGGAGTGACTCCTCTTGCACCAAACCTGTGAATATTTCGCGGATCTTGCGTTCAATGGTTCCTCCGAGCAGTTGGTGGAGGACCACAATCACGGCGCGACCACGGAGCCAATTGTTTCCTCGATTCAGCTCAAACGTTTCCAGGAAAATGTCACAAATTGGCTTCACGAAGGGTTCCAGTTCTTTGTCCTCAAAAGCCGCCAACTCAGCCTCAGCCTCGGCCACCGGACCAGGCTCCAGAGGAACAATATCTGCCTGATTCATTCCCAACTGGTTCGTAGCAGCCGATATCAGATTCTGCCCAGCTACAGACAGCTGATCCAGGACCGACACATTTCCCAGGAACTCATCCATGCCCTCGGTGACGGAATTATAAATCCGGCTCACGATATCCTGTGCATTGGACTCCTTACTCGTGTCCTGCTGCGACTTGATGCTCGATTGCGAGAGGAAGGAGCGTAATTCTCTGCTTCGACATACGTCTGGCATCTGGAGCAGTTGTTGCAAGTAATGCTCAAGCGCGAGACGCCGGTTCTGGAGAAATTGTTTTTGAAGTTTCATTACAACCCTCCTCCGAGGAAACTCGAGATCCCTCGTTGAAGGGTATCTGCGTCGCAATCGTTGATGTAATTCATGGAATTCAGAATATCGTCGAGGAATCGCCCACACTGCGGCCGGCATTTGGTCACCAGCCTGCCTCTGAACTTCAATAACGTACAAGGCAAATTCTCGCCCATCGTCTTCTTTCCCCACGACAACAGACTTGATAGAGATACTTGATCGACCATACAAACTGTTGTCGCTTTCTTGGACAATATATTGCTGACGCTGAAGTTCCTTCCGGCGAATTTCCCTCTGGAGACTCGACTTGGACTTATTCAGAATTCGCAGCTCCGCGACATTATTCGTTAGCTCAGCCTTGCGAGTCAATGTGTCCACCACCGATTCCTGGGCCACCAGACGTTCTATATCATTATTAAGAGCTGTAATGGCCTCCGCAAGGCCGAGATCTCCTGGCGCAGCTTCATGGATCTCGTCTTCTTCTACATGATCAACTTTGCTTTCGTCATTGTCGACATATTCATCTTCAATGAACTTTTCTTCGTCAGGAAAAAGGTCATTGTCCGTAAACACGCCTATACGAGATGAAGTGTTGACAAGTCCCAACGTTGCCAGGCTGGGTTTGGGTCTGTTTGCCTGTTCGGCGCTGGGAATATCGAGAGAGCTGCGCGGCGACTCAATGTTCTTCGAAGACTTGGACGCTGACACTGGGGAGCCAAACAGGGTGTCATCGTCGTAGCCCATGGTCTCGTCCATCGGGCTATCTGTCATGATGTTGTTCATGGCTGCCTCCATGTTCTCAATGACCTGGCGCTGATCTATGGAATCACCATTCAAGGACTCGTGTCCGAGGCTGTGGGTGGAATGTGCCAATGGATCAGTGTCATAACCATCGTCGAACAGTGGCGTTGATCCCCCAGATCGTTTGGCAAAATCTCCATCGTCAAACAACTTTGAAGACGCCAAGCTTCGAACATCTGACGAAGATACAGCAGCCCGCCTAAGATCTTTGTTCCGTGTAGCAAGTTGTGAACTGGTTCGGGCCATGGGAGGAGCCTGGGACAAGGATTTGGTAACGTCGGCTCCAACCTGCCCGTTCCCCTCAGCGAGGTTACCTGTACTCTGCATCCGAGGACGTGCTGCGGCTGCTTCGGCAGAAGCCAGAAATTTGTAGTAAAGATCGGACTTTCGAAAGTTTGGGAGATGTCGAGTTTCTAATTCTTCCAAGACGGCAGACTGAGCCGCCAGAATTGCAGTTCTCGCAGCTCGATATTGCTGAGGGGTCGCTTTCCGTCCAGCGGCCAAGAATGCTTTGATAGCGTCCTTGGACTCCTGTGGGATTTTCAATTCTTCCTTCAACATGTACTTTTCGCTAATTTGAGCGATGTCCATACGATCGGCATCGGTCCAATTTTGTTGGATTCCTGGGTTCAACTCATCCCCAAAATCGTCCTCGAGGGGATTTCGGAAGCCGTCCACAACCACCCAAAACTGGACCAGAGACATACGATTCTGACGATCCATATACTCCATGAAATACGACAGTCCTGAGGCGGTATGCATAATCTCCACCATGGTCCACTCACGGGGCTTCGAAGCTGGAGTGGGCCGCGAGTCAAGCTGCGGTATTGCTGCATGCGGAACAGGTCCAGTCTGAGTGAGCTTCGCTATCTTTTGGTCCAGCACGCGTTTGGCCATTTCCAACCTCCGCAAATAGACAGGATCCTGACCTTCGACCAGGCTCTCGCGCTGAATCTGGCTGGCGACGGAGCTTCGAAACCGCCGAGCATCCGACAGGTTCTTGGTTTTGCGAATGGCTCTAACAAATCGCTCAAAGGCACGTTCGCTGTCGTTGGGTGCTAAACGGGGCAAGTCTTGGCCGGTCTTGCCTTTCGGGATTGGAGATGCGTGCTGGTCGAGCGCCTCCCTCATTCTGCGTACTGTCTTTCGATCTTGTAAAGCGGTGCGTCCATAGGCTTCGATGATCTGATTCCACGTGTCCGGATCAGAAAGTAACTGCATGATTGGAAACAAAACGGCGCCAGCGACAATTTCCTTCACGAGTACGAGGGTGGCGCGACTCCCCATCATGCTGGAGGACAGAAGATCCGGCAGGATGCGAACCAGGGTTTTCCGGAGGTGGTCTTGCTGGACCGTCTTTGTGTCCGAGAAGGCAAGAGCAGCGGCAGGATGCAGCTTACCATCCTTGTACTTGGCTGCAATGGCCAATTCCAGCTCCTCCGATTCGGTGACATTGCGATTCAAGCTGCGGCCTCGGACAGCTCGTTCAGCCTGATCAAAGTCGCGCAGATGTGCAGTAATCAAGGGCACAATCTTGGACACGATGACATTGACCATGTCCTCGCCGAGGATCCGGTCTTTGATCTCCACCAATGCAGCGCGAATATTCCTGTCCACCTCATTGACGAAAACCGGGCTCTTAGAGATGTTCTGGTACCAGGAAGAAACGAAGTCGCGGAGGGCAAGACCAATCAAAGTATCGAGTGCTTGGGAGACAACAAAGGATTGGTCATAGAGTTGGAGGGGTTGGTATTGTTGAGAGACTTGCAGGACTGAAACTTCGAAGTCCCACTTCCCGGGAAAAAGGAAGGCAGGGGAGAGATTCGGAGGCGAGGCCAGCGTCTGGTATGTAGCGCGCGATCTAGAGACCCCGAATGTTGCTGCCAGCAGGCTCACGAGAGTGACAAGGGAGCCCAACGTAAAAGCGTATCCTAGGAAGCGCAGGACGGGAAGGACGCGGACTGCAAGGCCCCAAGCGATGAACGCTGCAATGGCGGCGGACAAGACATGTCGATGGGTGAGGGTGAGGGTGAGGTTCATTCTCGATCTTGAGGTCGATTCATGTTTGGATGATCATCGGTATGGCTGCGCCGCCAGCCCGGTGGGGGAGGAAGATGGCAACCTGACATCTACACCGCGGCACGGGTCAAGAGTGAGGTGGGACCGGAGAGGACATGGTGGCTCGTGAGGATGCTTTGATGTTGCAGATCAAGTTCGTAGTGAGCGAGCGGGAAACCTGGAGAGGAGGCCAGAGCATTGACTTGAGCTTGACCGACACGGCAGGAGAAATCAATGTACGAGGTGTGCAAGGTTGTTGCAAGAGCACAAGTAGCAGTATGTGCCCAACTAGCGCAGGCGGCGCAGGCGGCGCAGGCAGCGCAGGCAGCTCTGCAGGTGGAAATTGTGGAAATGTGGGAATAGCAGTCGTCACACCTTCCTAGTTGGCTTCTCTCTATTGCTGCTCTTCACCGTCTGCGGCGTCTGCACCTCACAATGCACCACCGTCTGCAGCATCCAACCCGCCTAATGCGTGATCTGATCTCCTGCGCTTCTACTGGTCGCACTCCCACGCCCTGCCACTTCTTCGGATCAGTTCTCATTGCTAACAGAGTGTGGTGAGAGGAATCCTTCTTGTCGTTGCTTCTGCCATGTCCCCAGATGCTGCACGGATGCCACCAACCAAAATCTGCACGGAGCAATGCTTCACTCCTTCCGCGACGGATGGGATTCCCGAGATCCAAAGAACTCTCCAGACTTCGCCTCGCTTACTCTTACCATTATTCACCCTGGCATGCACGCTTGAGCCCTTGCCCGAGCCTGTTGATCCGCTCTCCGCGTCCCGGCACGGGCGTTCAGAACCCACAACGAGTGTGACCTGCCCCAGTTGGCTATTGTTGCAAGAAAATTCCTGTATCGCTGTGGCAAGATTGCCTGTGCCAAGATGCTGCTACGGACTGTCAAATCTGGAGAGATCCATTCCATGCCCTCCATTGTCAAAGTCATCGACTCCAGCTGCGACGCTCCAGGGGTTGCATTGGACTGTATGATTTCGAAAAGCCGCAGGCGTGACCGGGCCAAAGCACAAAGCACATGGAAATCTGATGGTGTGATGGGGTATGGGCGCCTCCCCGTTGTGGACGGTCATTCTGTCACCCCGGGCAGCTGGCGGCAGAATAAAGACCTTTGGAGGTCAACGCTAACCATGCGTAGAGGACTTTTTTCTTCTTTTGCACACAATGCTCCCGTCCTCGTATTTAGCTCTCCTCATCTGGCCACTCCAGGGAGGGTCGCGAAGCGCCTCAATCGAGGAAGAGCATTGCACGGCAATAGCACAAAACAACTGGATAGTTTTTGCACCCACTGTGGTCTGGTTGCCTTGCCGGCATCAGACGGACTCCACATGAGACTTCGTCAATTTAACAAATATGGATAAGGTTGAATCACTACCACGCGAGTACGCGCGGCTGAGACAAGCTAGACGGCTTGAATTGCAGATGGCCCAAGCAAGGCGCCGACGATAGCTCTACCCTGCATGCACCTCAGGTCGAAGCAGTGATAGATGACAAGCAAGTCTCATTGTTACAAAAGGGGCCTGTTCACGAGGTCAGTGACACGGGTGGTACAACTTCGATTGGAGGCAATGAGTGGTGGACACAGCGTCTAAATTCTCCAGATCGACTGTATCTGCACCACGCTAGGCACCGCCACACGGTCCAGAAGCAACCATTTTAGGTACCGGAGAGGACGCCACAATGTCCCCTCCATCCGCCCTCCCACCCGTTGCAGCGCAGTTCTGGTTCCTGCGATTTGGGGAGACTTACGAGGCGGCAGAGAGCGGATAAGTCGTCCTGGTCGTCCCAAGTCGTCCTTACAAAGTAGGTCTCGCTCCGCGTGGGTGGACGGAACACTTGTCAACCTTGAAGCTTAATGGCTGTTCAGACCTCTTCGCAACTTCGGATTCCGTCTCCGTACCTCATACCACAGGCATTATCTGGTGGCGTTGATTCGTCTCTCTCCATGGCGATATCCTCGTCATTGACTCTTGATCCGACCACACCAGAGTCTTGGGAGTGCGGGCGCCGAACTGCTTCCAGGCCTTGCCGGCATTTTCCAAAGGCACAGGTCACCTTTGGGGCAGTTCAAGGCGGTCATCCGAAAGCCATCGCTTACCCATGACCGCCTGTCTGAGACTTCCGTTAATTGCCTCCCGGGCGTTTCCCTACGGTGGTCATGAAAAAAAATCTCGAGTATGCAAGTGCCATCATCAGAGCGGTGAACGGACCCCGACAAACTATTGGCGAGGACGTGGCCTACATCCCAGTCACCTAAGCTACGCGGGTTTGCGTCTTATGCCAGCAAACTCACTCTGTCCGTTTCAATAGGACTTGCTTGCATGTACGTAGTAGAAACTGCAACACAGCGCCACCGAAGGATGACATGACCACTGGTCTAGACAAGTGGGCCGGCACAGTCGACACAAGATCAAAAGTTATTACTTATGACACACTGGTGTTGCCAGCCACAGCACCCAGGTTCTACAGCATTGCTGGGAGGTCTGCCCAGCGGGAGGAAAACTGGGCAATACCTCGAATAGCTCTTTTCGCTTCTGCGGGCGAGGTCGGCGCACCATGGCTCAATGCCGAAAGGTTCTCGACCCTGAAGCCGACGCCATCAAATGCAGGAAATGTTTCCAAACAGGCTGTGAGTTTTATAAAAACTTGAACGGCTTACTCCGTGCGATGGTATCTGGTCCACCTGGCAGGACAGCAAAGCAGCATCCCTGAGGATTTGCGGCATCTGTCATTTTGTGGAGATCCGCAGCACCACAGGGGGATTCTTCCACCCTCCAGCAGCCGTGCGTCCCGCTTTCGGCGTCGACTCGCAAGGGGGATGGGTTGGCCAGAGATTGCAACCCTCCAAAAGCAGGCGATCCTTTTGAGAAATCAACAGGCTTTCATTTTTTATGTTGAAATTGTGCAAGAGAATCAAATCAAAAATGAAGGGACACACGCACGCCCACACACACACCAAGAGTCGGAATTGTGCCTTATGGGTGCCATGCGGGACAGACTCACCAGGCTTGGGCTGAGAACTTTTTAGCCCACTAGCCTCAGGCCTAAGGAACCCTAGGATGGCCAGCAAGGCCCCTGGTCAGAGAAAACCACCCTGGAAACGCGGAACTGCAGGCTCCCCCTTCCGGGGAATCCAGCTTCCCCGTCGAACGGTGCAAACAACCCCCCAGCTTCAAATGCCCACCAAAAGTCCAATCCTGGAAAGTTTGCAACATGCTCAATGGACCAGTGGAAAACAATATTAACACAAGCTTGCCGTTCGTTTAGAGCATGGGGGTTGGGAAACTGGCTTTGGGAAGGTGGTCACTGCCCTCCCTGCAACCCTGAACTCTGAGAGCGGGCCCCCCCGTCCTTACCCCGTCAAAGAAGCCAGAGCACTTGTTGTTGGGGCGAGGTGCCCGGCAGCCCGTCAAGTCGTTCGCGTTCCACACTCCTCTTCCCTGCTCCCCATGTGCTCTTCCTTGGGCATGAAATCTTTGGACGGCGCTAGACTTGCCTGAGTTAGGCGGTGCAACCGAACTTGAACCACCTTCAATACCTGAACATCGTTGACGAAAGAACCTTTCGGGGCTTGTCTCACTGGGTCCATGGGCTCAAACCCGTTCTTTCGAAATCTGAAATTCCCCTCCTCCTGTTCCTCTTCGGGCCCTCCGCCGCAATGTTATCAGAAAACTCCATTCGACAATAATTGCAGCGTCCCCCTCCCGAGGTCTTGCGGAAACGTGCTCCCGCGCTGCTATCCTCGGCTAATATATCATTTTATCATGTCGCTCATCACGGAATCACTCGTCTGGGAAATGTGACAAACGGTCAACGATGAGCCTTTCCGTGCAGAGCTAGGGCGGGTAATCCTGAACCATCTGCCCCATGGCATGGCCCATGCCCTCTGAGACCCCGGCCGCGACTATCCCACTCTCTGACCACTACTGTTGCTATCTCGTTCTTATCCAAGACGACTCGTCTCGTCTCCTCCCACAAAATCCACACACCCTTTTCATCATGCATGCAGCAGTTAGTGCTCGATGTCAAGCAGACGGCTCGCTTGCGGCCTGCTGCCCTCCACCATTGGCCGCTTCGCCTGTTCGTCCTGGGCTTCGAGCGACTGCTCACACGCACCTCCCTTCTCCGTGCCTGCACCAGCACCGCGCCGCCGATCTGCAAGCCGGACCTCCACCGCCTGTGTCGCTCAGCTGACCCAAGATCGTGCTGCACCTCTCGAGTCGTCTGGTCGTCCTTCTCCTCTGCCCCTGCTTCCTTACTGCTCCTGGACGGGTTGGGAGCGCCGGCGCGAGCCCACTCGCCGCATTCGATGCATCAATAATGTGTTCCAAACCGTATCGACTGCATCGGTGGACCCTGGGATGACTCCCCAAAAGCCAACGGGCATTGACGAGCGAGGCTGACTGCCTTCGCGTCGGCAGAGTGGCGAGGTGACACAGCGCCAGGGGACCGACGCCCTGCCCTTGCCCAAGCCGTCGCTCATCTGTGTCAATCGCTCGCCTTGCAGGTTTGCTAACTAGTCCACCGCATTCGAGATATCCAGATTCATGCCCGGCTTGGCTGTCTGTTTCTTTGCCTGCCTTCGTCAATGCGGTCTCGTCAAGGTCCGCCCGCCCAGGGAGTTTCCAGTTCCGCCCTCTGGCGAGCTCAGACATCACGCACCTCTCTCAAACGGGAAACGCTAGCCCGATAATTAGGGGAAAGAAATAGACAAGGCCACATGGGTCGAGGTGCAGAGGCGCAAAGCGGGCACGTAAGTTTAACCATCCCATTCCCCACCGCGATCACAGAGCATCCGGGTCTTTGCGCAGAAAGGCAACCAATTCCTCATCCTTCATCTACACCGGACTATCCTCTTACCTCTGCTCTGGTTCTTCTAGGATGTCTTCGTCTATTTAGTTCCCTTCGTCTCTGTTCCTCTCCGGCTGGGCTAGTCAATTGCAGTATGGCCGTTGAATGAACCTTTCTCTCACTCTGGGGTTGGAGTCTTACGTTTGCGCAACCAACAGCCTGCCTGCATCTGATTGGCCTGTCCACCACTCTGACCGACTGAACAGGTTTGCTTTCTGTTTATATTAACAGGGCGGCTACCAGAGGAAAGCTCTGTCCTTCCCGACTTCACCTGAAATTCATCTGAACCTGACCTGTCTGGAGCTTGTGGTGAACGGGGTGCTTTCACAACCTGTTTGCTAGCAAAGAGACATTTCACATTTCACCATCACCATCAGGTATATATATCAATTCACTGTTGGATGGTGACTGCTACTGCCCTGAGCGACTCGCCTGGTTTTTGCCTTCCGCCACGGTATTCACTCACCTTGAGGCATTCACGCTTCGAGGGGCCCATATAAAGACCCTCCAGCCATGCTCGTTCTCCAGCATAATGCCATCAGACCAGCCTGGCGAAACCCTATAAGCAACAAGAACCCCTTGTCGGTCAACCTTAGTCCTGTTTTCCCAAGGCGAGCCTGCCCCGGTAATCATCATTCTCAAGAACTAGCACCATCATGGCTGATTCCAATCAAGAACCCGATCCCTTCACAACCGACACAATGTCAGACTTCGCGAACGGATCCAGTCCGGACAGTCCGTTTCCATCTTCAGCCGCAACCTCCAACCCATCCGAGAACAACACAGATCTTGACCCATCCGACGACCTTCATACGAACGGATCAGCCATTACCCCCAACGGCATCGCTCGATCGATCAGCCCAGGAGTTGATGCAGCCCTCGAGCCCTATGACCACCCAGGTTCAGACCACGTCATTCAGTTGTCTAGCATCGAGCATTGCATGCCTCGATCGTACATTCGTATCTGTTTCGCATATCGCGTACCAACCCCAGAAGTGCTCCCTGAGGCCGTGGAGAAGTTGAATCACTTCGTTCGGAAGGTTGTGGACGCGAAGCCATATCTGAGTGGCTATGTGGTAGCAGTGGATAATCCGGGAAATCGCGTGGGTGCAGTGGAGATCCGATTTTCCGATACGGATTTCCTTGAGTATCCCAATGTCAGTATGCGTCAGTTCACTCGCGAAGAGTTCCCGTATACCTATGACGAAATCTGTGAAAGAGGTCTACCGCCCAGTGTCATCAAGCCCGAGCTTGTCTCTGCATTGGGGGAATCTGCCGATGAGCACCGGGCCCCTGTTTTCAGAGTTCAGGCAAATGTTGTGGAAGGAGGTCTCATCGTTTCCATCTACCTTCATCATTGCATCTCTGACGGCACAGGCTTTGGTTTGCTCGCTTCAGGAAGTGTGCTGAACGATGACTTCACTTTCGACCGTCACTTGGATACTCGCGGTCACGACATCCCAAGCCTGTCAATGAGACTGGACGCGTTCGCTACTCGCAAGAGCATTGTCAGAAGAGAGTTGTCGTATCCTTTCGCAAATCAGATCACTAACAGACAGTTGAAATACAAAACGGCCCAGGCAGTACCTACAGAGCATGAATCCCTTAAACCTCGGGGTCGTGGGTGCGTGTTTGCCTTTCCTTCGAGTAAGCTGGAAGATCTGAAACAAGCTCTGGAGACTCACGCCGATGGCGCCTTCATGACACGTCATGATGCATTACTGGCCTTGATCTGGCATGGGATGACAAAGGCCAGAATCCCTTCTGTGCCGGGGGTGGCTACTTCGAAGCTTCTCATTCCAGTCGATATCCGCAAGAAACTGAAGAAGCCGCTGTCAGAGTCCTACTTTGGAGCCGCGGTCGATTTCGCCTCGGTGCAAATGCATCTTTGTCATTTAGCGGACAGCAGTGCCCCTTCTATGACCGAGACAGCGTTGGCTGTCCGCAAGGCCGTCAATGGCGTTGACGAGCCTTATATTCGACAAGCGATCGCTTTGGCAACGTATCCCAATCCGAGAATTGACGTCCGAGATTTGCAAGCCAGTAATATGGACCGAACCAATGGTGCGGATATGTACATTACGAGCTGGATGAAATTGAATGTCTATGAGTCGACGTTTGAGATGGACCTCGGTCGGCCAGACTGGGTGCGGAAGCCTTGGAGTAAGGATCCTGGCTCATGCATCATTTTGCCATACGACGACCGAAAGGACTACCTCGAAGCCGTCATACAGCTAGCAGAAGCAGACATGGCCCGATTGCTCGAAGACCCAGACTTCATGGGTTATGTTACCAGATGGATAGAATGATTGGATCGACATCAAGGAGCACGTTTTCTTTACGGCGCAACGGACAGAAAGGGCATTGTGAAATAAGGGAGTAGGTTTGCGACCTGGGACTTGAGGACTCGAAAAGCACTTTGTGGGTGACGACAGATTCTTTAGCAGAGGAAATTGGGAAGGACATCATCACTTACCTGGTGGGCTGGGGAGGCGGAAAGGCTGAAAAATCACATAATGGAGGGCAACGAACGGAAGGCGAGGAATGTACAATTACTCTCAAGCATGGGACGCAAGGAACATCGACAGGCAAATGAGGGAAATGAGCTGACGGCACAAAGGCAACTATTGAATTAGGATGATGAGGGCTGTTTCTGGATGGAGGGTGAACATAGGCACGGGAGTATTTGATACGAGTCAAAGATTTTCTCAGTCTTTCATCGTGTATCGACCTGCACGAATAACTGAAGCGAGGCAGGGGGGGGAAATAGGACCGATTCGCCGAGTACTCGATCCAGCCAAATCGAAAGTCATTCGGCTGAGATTATCACGTGATGTCGCGTGTCAGTCAAACATCCACCCGGAGGGGTCGACTAACACGTGCTTAGTCAACTCATCAGACGCGCCTGGCGTGTTTTCCCCCACGGCAACGCGCAGTTTCTATTTGGCCACCTCGCTGTCCTTCTTCCTGATGCCTACTACTTTGCAATCATTCACTGCTTGTCCCGTGTTCGACTCAACTTTCTGGTCTTTGTTGCATCTTGGCCCTTTGGCTCCCCCTCTCACCCTGCAGTTTAGCTCATAATGACACAAGTCGAGAATAACGACACCCCTCAAGATGACTACGAGGACATGCCTGGAGGTCCTGGAGCACCCATTCCCATTTCTCAGTTGGTGGTGAGCTTCTACGCTAGTCTTCACATTCCCATTTGGAGTATTGAAGTTTTCCTAGGGCGTCGCGGGTTTGACCGAAAGAGACATCAAGTTGGTCACAGAGGGAGGCTACCATACGGTCGAGTCCATTGCGTACACGTCAGTACCTCAATTCATATCGACTGTGCGTAATCTAACCATTCCACATAGACCACGCAGGCAGTTGGAACAGATCAAGGGCATATCAGAAGCAAAGGCGTCAAAACTGTTGAATGAAGGTTTGGATACCAATCACAGCTGCTGCGACTGAAGCTGATCTCTAGCAGCGATGAAACTAGTTCCCATGGGCTTCACTACCGCGACCGAGATGCATGCCCGAAGAAGCGATCTCATCTCGATAACCACTGGCTCGAAGAACCTCGATAGGCTACTAGGCGGCGGCATTGAGACGGGTTCTATCACGGAGATTTTCGGCGAGTTCCGCACTGGCAAGAGTCAGATCTGTCACACAATGGCGGTTACATGTCAATTGCCTTTTGATATGGGAGGTGGAGAGGGAAAGTGTTTGTACATCGATACCGAAGGCACTTTTCGCCCTGTTCGGCTGTTATCAGTAGCACAGCGATACGGTCTTGAAGGCGAAGAGGTCCTTGACAACGTCGCCTATGCTCGCGCATACAATTCGGAACACCAGCTGCAACTTCTCCAGCAAGCTTCCCAGATGATGTGCGAAACTCGATTTTCGTTGCTCATCGTTGATTCAGCAACTTCGTTATATCGAACCGATTACAACGGCAGAGGGGAACTCTCCTCACGGCAATCACACATGGCCAAATTCCTGCGGACTCTGCAGAGATTGGCTGACGAGTTCGGCATCGCGGTGGTCATCACCAACCAAGTGGTTGCACAAGTGGACGGCGGCCCCAGCGCCATGTTCAACCCAGACCCGAAGAAACCGATCGGCGGCAACATCATTGCTCATGCAAGCACTACCAGACTAAGCCTAAAGAAGGGTCGGGGCGAGACTCGGATCTGCAAGATCTACGACAGTCCGTGTTTGCCTGAGAGCGACACGCTGTTCGCGATTTATGACAGTGGGATTGGCGACCCTCAACCCAAGGACGACAAGGAATAAAGCGGGATGGGCAAGGGGTTGCACCAACGATTGAAGAGTCATGCATACGAAGAAGTGGTTTGATGCGCAAAACATTAGCGGCGGCGCAACGGGAGTCGTTTTACATGGCACGTCTGGGAGTATTACTACTCGGTACATAGCATCAGTGGGAGGCATTGAAATGGGTTCGGGGGCCATGGTTGCTGGCAAGCTGCGCATGAGCCGGAGTGAAGGTCCCGATTGCAGTACGTATTCAAGCTGGGCGCCAAGCTAAGGATTGTAATAATGAATCGACGGGCGCGCATTAAGAACGAAAGTTAAGCATTGTGGCTGATGTCTATCAGAGTGGCTTGGGCAAATGAGAGGCAAGCCTTATGCGATGGAGACCAACTAAGGAGCCTGGAATTTCAAGTTTGGAGCGAGAATCAGCCGCTGAGCCCATCCGTAGCCAGGCAAGGCGGTAGCAGTCAGCGGAGAAAATGATGCTGGATGGTAATGCAGAAGCCGGAGTCTTATGGACATTGTACTCGGTACGAGGTACGGAGCGAGGAGTATTTGATTGAGATGAGGCCCAGAGAAGTTCTAGAAAAGATTGGGTAGCTGAGATCCATCTGAAAGCCTTGGGGGCGAAGGGGGTAGTAGCTTGTGGGAGCTGGTGGTAGTTGGCCGCACCAGGCCGAGTATTATGTACCAGCTCAAGAAAGGGGCGAGTGGGAGCCAGCTGGAGCAGTTCCCAAGAAAACCAAAGACCCGCAAGGGCCGCTGTGGGTGATTGCTTGGGTTGTCTGTGGCTGATTAGTGACGCCTAGCGGGCCCTCAGTGACGCCTAGTCGGCCTGGTTCTCCAATCCGCCCGGGGCAGAAGGCCACGCCTAAGGAGCCCATGCCCACTCCTGCTGAGGCGTGAACCCTTGGCGTCATCATACCCAGTATGGGTACATGGCAGCAATGCAGCACGAAGTACACAATGCGTCTCACCAGCCTCTCACAACCTTGAACCGATCGACTGCGCTGCGAAACCACGAGGACGGACAGGACGGCATCAGATTGCATCGCTAGCACCTTTGGCCCCATGAGCTGCAATCAGCTGCCTGTGTTCTTGTGAATCCTGCCATCTTGGTCCGTCCTTTGCTGGAATTTGTGTTTGCTACACGTTCCTCCGCTCCTTTTTGTTCCCCTACGCCGCCAACTTCTTTCTACCTTGTATTACTACTACATTTAACTCCTTGGTTGTCGTTCCGATTAATTGCTTCTCGTCGCGCTTTTGACGGTCTTCAAGGAGCGCAACTCACCTACTAAAACAACAATTTTGTAGGAGCTGGATCGTGAACCCCAATCTTCAATGGAAGGTGAGCTTGGCAATACTCACACTCAGTCAGCCTATATGGTCCACTGACAGGAAATATTAGGCCAGGCAGATGGGAACACGGACTGGGACCTGCACCCGCGTGTCATCGAGTCGCAGGAAGGCTACGGAATTGGCCCAGAAATCACAAACTCCAGCTCCGGGTTCGAAGTCCTATGTGGTCCTCTACTCAATTACCAGCGTATGAGTGATGAAGGCCCCTCGAATATCTTCTGGCACGGCTCCGTCCTCCTCGTCACGAAACCCAATCTAAATACTCCCAACCTGGAACTAAAGGCCCTCGGTGCGTGGGATTCCGGCGCAAAGTTCAAGGCTCCGCCGTCGCAGTTGGTGCAAGGATTGAAGCTCTATTCTGATCCGGACAAGACGTTCTGGAGGTTCACTCTCAAGGTTCCCCTGGTTGAGGCGGAAGCAAAATGGCAATACTCAATAGCAAACATGCAATTCCTCACCCATGTCAGCGAAGAGCCGTCGAGGCAGTTTGTAGTTCCTTCTGCCACGCAGTCAATGCGCATCATGTTCCACTCGTGCAATGGGTTTTCGGTTGGCACGGACGAGGATTTCTGGTCCGGTGGGTGTTTTCATTCATTGTCGAAAGAGGATAGCCAAATACGCTGACATACAAATTCTCCAGGGCCTGCGCTGTGGCATGACGTCCTGCGGACTCACGGGCAACGCCCGTTCCATGTCATGATCGGCGGAGGCGACCAGATTTACAACGATTCGATCCGGGTTAAGGGCCCCTTGAAGGAGTGGACATCCATCGCCAACCCCAGGAAGAGACGAGAATACCTGTTCGATGGAGATCTGAGGGATCGATGCGACAAGTATTACTTTGAGAACTATATACGATGGTACTCCACCGAACCCTTTGCCTCGGCCAATTCCCAGATTCCTCAAATCAATATCTGGGACGACCACGATATCATTGACGGATTCGGTTCCTATACCGACCATTTCATGAGATGTGCCGTGTTTCGTGGCCTTGGTGGCGTCAGCTTCAAGTATTATTGTTTATTTCAGCACCATACCGCCCCGCCCGTTTCGACTTTCACCACCGACGCGCCGAAGACCATGGGTGCTGATGCCAATGGCACGGCAGGGGCTGATCCGCGCCAACTGAAAAACACGTTTGTGTACAAGAGGACTGCAGATGACCCCAGTTGGATTGTTGGTAAACGGCCCGGTCCGTACGTCGAGGAACGGTCGAGAAACCTGTACATGCGTCTGGGTCGCTCCATTGCTTTTTGTGGTATTGACGCGAGAACGGAACGGACGAGGAAGCAAGTCAACTATCCCGACACATACGATTTGATCTTTGAAAGACTGGAGAAGGAGTTCAGGGCTGCACATGGAGAAATCAAGCACTTGATTCTCCTCCTTGGTGTCCCGATTGCATATCCGCGATTGGCGTGGCTGGAAAATATCCTGACGTCGCCCTTGATAGCCCCCGTTCGCTTACTGAACAAGAGGTTTGGCTTTGCCGGCGGCTTCTTCAACTCATTCGACGGTTCTGTTGATCTCTTGGACGATCTGGACGACCACTATACGGCGCGGCACCACAAGACCGAACGCCGCGAGTTGGTTCTTCGGCTGCAAAAACTGTCGGCCGATTTCTCCGTCCGCATCACTATCCTGGGAGGAGACGTGCATCTCGCAGCGTTGGGTCGCTTCTACTCGACTCCTGCAGATCATATGGACCCGATGCACGATCCACGATACATGGCGAACATCATCTCCAGCGCCATCACTAATAAACCACCTCCCCGTGCTGTGGCAAACTTACTAGCGCGGAGAAATAAAATCCACCATCTGAGGGATGGGAATACTGATGAGACGCTTCTCAAGATGTTCAACAAACAACCAGGGGACGTGATGAAGGGCGCGGACTGGAATCAATGCACTATGCCAAGCAGAAACTATGCATGTATCACGGAGATTTCTGACGACGAGGACTCACAGCCAGCAAATGGTACCCTGAATGGCTCTGCCAATCCGCAGCCGACATCAAGTGTGGTAAATTCAACAGGCAAGACAGGCAAATCTCGTCCTCACACGAACAAAGGTGCGACTGACGGACACGGATATTTGCACTTAGGCGAGGAGGGGGCGGGAACGACACATCCAGCCGCAGATGGTATTAGTTCGGAGGCAGTAGGACCACCGCTGAGGGGAGGCTTGAACGTCGCGATCAAGGTCGAGATCAACAATCGAGACCCAGAGGGGAGGACGGAGGGGTATGGGGTGAGCAGTAAGACTCCCGCATTTTGTTATACCTGTTGACAGACCTGCTAATGCGGCAAACAGTTCCTAAGCTCACGATCAGCACCCCACCTCAAACACCGGAGACAGAAGCTTGAAGGTCGACAAAACCGGTTGCGGATGTTTTCTCGGGCAAAGCCTCGACTGTTTGTCCATCTGTCGGATGGCCTCATCTAGAGACGAGATACTAAAAGACTTCTTCGGATATTAATCACCTTGTTATTATTAAACACGAGCTGTCCACGGCCTCGACGCGCGAGAGAGGGAGTGTGTATATGGGAGTCTGCAAAGAGAGCCGCAGCAGGAGACCGAGAGCCGCGCAGACCTGATCGGAGTGGAGATGGGATATGATATTGGGAAAGGAACCCGCTACAAATTCCACAGTAATGGGCTGGATCGGAGTAATACAATCGAATTGGCCGGGCCTATATCCAATCGGCCGCTGTCCCTGCGCCTGCGAGTCGCCGAAAAGGGTCCACTTGATAAAGGGGCGACCAGGGCAAGGGGAAGGAGACGAGAAAATGAGCGGAGAAGAGACGAGGAGAGGAAGAAAAGACGACTTCGGAAGATACGGGAAACGGAGGATAATTCATGTATCAGGTATAGATACACAGCCAGACAAGCATGGACCAACGGATGTGTACCAGTGCCACTGCCATTGCCACCGCTTACTACGACGCCTCTGAACGAACAATGCTCAATGACGAGGTGCGTACGTGAACTCCTTTCTGCTTCCTGTTGGGGCTCTTTCTTCCTCCGAGATACAGACTACCTACCGCAAACGGCACCCGTCTATCCTCATCCCCATCCTTGTCCTCATCTCTTCCTCCGCTAGGGCAAATACCCAGTCCCAGTCCAGTCCAGTCGCGAACCACAAGAAAAGGGGGTGGGAGAAAAGACGGGCGGGGGGAGAAATATGTGCTCTTTTCTTTTTCCGTATCGTACTTGATACAAATCACACCCTTGACTCATACATATGGTTCAGAGTGCCGCTCCTCTTCAACCCATTGCCGTAGTAATTGTCCTTGTTGCCCGGCGCGCCGGGCCCCGTGGGCTGGCGAGGAAGCGGCCCGTTGCCGCCTGCCCAGAGCTTCTTGCGCTCCTCCTCCTCGCGCAGGCGCTTGCGCCGGGCCTCTTCCTCCTCCCTCTTCCGGGCTGCTTCCTCCTCCTCGGCGCGGAAGACGAGGCGCGGGCCGGAGATGGTGCTCAGTTCCACCGCCGCTCCTGCTCCGCCAGGCTTTCTGGAGAAGTTGACGTCGCCGACGGCCTGTCCGGGCCCGCCGAAATCGATCCCGGCGCCCATCGTGCGCACCTGCTGGCCGCGCACGTACTCTGCGCGCATCCACTCCCGCCGCGCGCACTCAATCAGCCCCGCCGCCATCACGAACATGGTCCACTGCAGAAAATCCTTGACCGTCGCGAGCGTCCCCAGCATGTCTGCGAGGCCCGGCTTTCCCGTGTCGTGGAACCGCGACTGTGGACACCACTTGGGAACGCGGCCCTGGTGGCCCGCGAGGATGGGCGCGAGCTCACAGGATGTGCAGAGCACAGACTGTGCGAACCACATGAGCGTGTGGAGAATCGAGACGCAGAGGATGAAAAATGTCGTTGTGACCGTGTAGTTGGCGTCGTAGTGCTGAGGGTTGGCAGATTTTGGAGACGATGTTCCGCCGTGGTTGTTGTCGTAGGGATATGGCGGCGAAGGCAGGCCATTGAATTGAAAGGCTGCCAGATGAGAAACTGTATAAAGTAGGGAGAAGAAAGGAATGGTTCCAACGTAGAAGACTAGAGGTCTGGTAGCAATTGTTGGTCAGTAATTGAACACTTTTTTCGTACTGGCTTGTCTCTGCCTTGTCTTTTTCCCTGTTGCCTCTGATCATCGACCAAGACACCGAGGCGATTTTTAAAGAATGTCGGAGGGAAAACACCAACCGCCGGAGAGAGAAGAAAAAACTTACAGCCAATTCCCTGCCCCGGGGACCATTTCATGCGACCACGCCCCATATTTTGACGAAGCTATGAGGATAATGATGGCCAAAATCATTGAAGATATGAGCAAAAGGACCTGAGCCGCTCGAGTCTGCATCTTTGCACTGTTGTTGTTTGACCTTTTCGACGTCGGTCGGCTCTGGGCGATTCGACGAATAGAGAGAAGATTTGAAGATGCCCACACCGTTGGAGCAGAAATGAGCAGCAGCAGCGTCCTGCGCCACTAACGAAGATAGTATCGAAGTCCCCCCGAATGAATGACTGAGCGAGGCGGGATCAAACACAGCCGGAAAGAATGGAAAGTGGTGGCGTCCAGCGCTCAGCGCCAGCGCCTTCGAAAGGGAAGCGAGAGGAGAAAACCCACAAAAGAGCAGAAAAAGGAACGATCTGGGTCAGTCCAACCTTGTATATATGTTAACGAGGGTATAAAAGGAAAAAGGCACAAGCCTGCCCGCCTGGGGAAGGGAGCTGGAGACAAAAGAGCAAACGAGAGATTGGCGAAGATGGCCAGCAACCGAAAACAAGGAAAAGGATTGAATCGAAAGTCAGATACGGATGGCCGGGCGACAGGGCATCCGTGGTTTGTTTCTGCTTGAAGGGCCGCCAGAGAACCCTATGTTCGGCGGTAGATCAGATCATGATCGTGTCGGATGCGCGCCTAATCAGGCATGTCCAAACCCTTTATAACGTGACAGTAGGGAATATTGGATGCGGTCGTGACCATAGGACAGCATGATACCCCGTCGCTCAGGAGATACCGATCAGGATTTTTTGGGAACGGTGTGCAACCCCTGTAGCACATGACGGCCGATGGGGGAGATGAATTGGGTCAAGTGCGAGATTTCGCACCGATCGGTCGCTTGGACCCAGACATTTCATGCCGCAGATCAGGCCCTAAAGGACTGAAAAGTAGTTAAGAAAGAGCCAGAGTTGAGGCGCCAGCCCGGCAACGTTGTGATGCGGGGAGTGTTTTGAGACTCTAGTTGCAACAGAAGTTTGGTCTGAGACTGGTGGCATCTTGTGGAGGTTGGGTTTCGCGTCTCAGATTCACTCCCTCTGAGGCAGCGCTAGACCATATCCGGCAAAAGGGGAAAGGGAATCAAATGCCACGTGACTGGTACACTGGTTGACAAGGCTGAGGATGGAAATAGATCCTGGGGTCCAAACCTCTAATAGCTCAACTCAAGATGACCCCAGTCCACTTAGGGTCGTTGCCAGGATCCTCAGAACCCTGTAATACTTCTCCTTCGGAGAGACCGTGCACGTATGCTTCTCCAAGCAGGGTGAAGACAGGTCTGCCGTCGACGTCGCCAGCATCCGCCTTTCTCAGCACGAATGGTAACGAGCCTCCTTTCAAGATGACGACATGGTCACCTCTAGAGAGATTCTTCGGTCCTATACCCATATAGCCTTTCCTTGTCCTGAAAAATCGTCGCCCAATTGCCGTTTGTCGAAGAGCAGCGTTATAATGCTCTCCATAAGCTACTCGCTCGTTTCCAAAGAATTCGCCTGGGCGAGGATATCTATCCCGAATGGGAAGAGGCTTCCCTCCTTCGAGCTCTGTATCGCTGCAGTCACCTGATTTGCCCGGATGGACTTGGTTCCGATTATCGGCAACAGCCCAGCCGGGACAGATGCACGCAGGCTTTTCGGCCTTGATCTCCACCTCGAGAATCTCAGGGTATGCCATGAGGAAGCTTTCCGCAAATTCAGCCGGCGGTACAACCAGCTGATTGCCTGATATAGCCCGGTTTGCAATTAGCGTCCGCCAGAATACATCAAACGGACGTTGTCCCGTCGGGTACTTGTTGAACTTGACCCCGAAGCACCACCACAGGCTCAAGAGGTATTGCTTTAAGCCGATGATGCGATGTTGCTGTAATGCGGCCTGCCCATACACATCAATCACGTCTGTCTCGCCTCCGAACCGTGCGGCTTCTATGAGCACTCTGTCCACGAAATATGCATCAACCTCGAGTAGTCCCGAGGCGTAACTCTTGGGTAGAACAGGTCTCGTCCCCAAAGAAGCACGATAGTTTGCCGTTGAAACTAGTCCAAACGCTAATATCAACGCCGGTTCTTCAGGATAGTTGCTCCAGTCGGGCACCCAGGAAGCCAAATGAGGCTGTCTCCTTGATTTGCCGCAACCGGCGTTAGCCAGCATGTCAAGGGAATTCTCCTCTTCCAATGTAAGGCGTGCTATCTGTTCATAAATCTGTGGCAACTGCAGCTCGTAATCAACTCGAATCTCTCTCGTGCCATCAAGCTTCTGCGAAGGCCCATCCTGCTGCTGCCGAGGGGTAGCGGTCCCTGCGTGCCTGATGATATATTGATCTTTGACAAGGCCGAGCAGTCCGTATACTTTATCGGCAGGATCGGTTGATTCTTGTTTCCACGCTCGCTGCAGAAACCAATGTAGATTTTGAGCAGGACCTTGTTTTGATTGAATTTTGTAATGCTCGAGAAAGATCGCGACCGCAACTGGGCTCCAGCCTGTGCCCTCAATGAAGGCGCCTCTGAGTTCTGGGGTTACAACTTCAGGGTTATCGATGATTTGCAAGGGTGCCAAGCCAAACCGCGTCGACGCATTAATGAGATCAATCCACTGGACCTTGTGATTACCGCAGAGGAATAGTGGCGGGAAAGCTTTGTATATGTCCCACAGGCAGACTTCTTGAACCACCCACAGGCGCTTGAACCAAGTCAGTTCAGAGAATCGAGTCAATGCGAGCGCCTGTTCCACGGTGACTTGGGTCTTTGGTAGCCTCTGTGAATGAATAGGACCGGACACAACATTGTCAGGCTGCATTTGAGATTTGGTGCTGTCGTGGAAATCCCTGGATGCCCTTCGGATCAGATCGACTGCCACATCAACTCCATCGGGCGGATCACCTAAATCAACAAACACCTGATTGGCATGGCGGTAGATTTCGTGCATATTAGCAACCTGGAAACAGTGTCAGATATGATATGTGCTGACATTGAGTAACCGGCTCGTCGGCTCGCGCAATCCGGGCATTTCAATCTGCGTCGACATGTTGAAGACAGTGGACCTACCTGGGCAGATTTCTCTTGATTATTGTCTTGCTGGATCGAAATAGCATCCGCCCATATCCGAAGCCAGTTCTGTTTTTCGACGCGCCTCCATTTGCGAAGAGCCTTGTCGAGACTAGTGTAGATATCGAGCCTCTTGCCATTGCAGAAGGATGGGACTTTGTTAGTTACATCGCCACAGACGTAGCTGACTTGGCGGAGAATTCCACATCAGCTCGAAGGACCTTGTACCACGACCAAGTGGATGGCAAGATAAGAGGGCGTGACGTGACTTACTGGCGATGTACTGAGCCGTTGCAAGTGAATCTAAGCGAGCGTAGTGCAGGCAATACCGCAAAGGCTGGTCATCCGGCCCAGGGAAAAGATCAATGACTCTGATATACGAGTCATTGGGGAATGCCTCGTAACGAAAAGGAGCATCCTCGTCCTGGGGCTTCCCATTCTTCTCCCAGGAGCAACCCGGGCAGCCTGCCAGCGTAAAGTAATGAATCAAACTGCCAGTAACGAGGTCAACAACTGCATCCCCACGAACCCTGCAAGGAAGAAGGACATGATGCTCATCGTTGCATCGCTTGTTCTCTGAATAGCACCTCTCACAGATGTCAAAATCGCCAGCGCTACAGAGCGAGCAGTGGTAGAATGCCTGTTCTAAAAGAATAGAATCACCGCAAGTATCGCAGACTTTAGACATTTGTAGGGACACGGGGCTGATTGGTCGCTGAATCAGTGCTCTCAAAGACAGCAGAAAGAGGTATAGAGTTGAAAGACTTGGATTGGAAATGCACTCTCGGTCGCCATTTTTTGCTCCGCCGAAGGTCCGGCGTAGCATCTGAACAATCTCGCGCAGTCCCCTATTTCCCGTACAGCACCAGGGCATTGTTCCTCTAACCTCACTAGCAGAGAGTTGAGAGATCGGGTATGGCGTTTTGAATCCGTGACTGACAGTGTGTCTGTTTCACGCACCTTCGTCACGGACTCCCGATCAATAAACTCGGGGATGCCTCCACTGTCCATGTACATCGTTCTCTATTCTTAATAACGAGACACTGGCTCAGACAACATTAACGACGAGAAATACGAAAGCAAGATGTCTTTCATTGCGTTTTATGGCGTTTTCTAAGTTGTCTCCGGCGCTATCACCACCCCAACACCACTACACGGTGGTCGTGGGCCTCCAAGGGCCAATCTTACCATGCTATTTTAGCTAGAATACCGCTCGGGTACTTTCTCACGGCCATCTTCCTCAACTCGTCCAAGCTGAGAAGTCCAATGCCAAATGTCATGGGAATGAACCAGTGTTCGACGGGGACTTTCTCACATCCAAGGTAGTCGATGTCAGGCACCAGAGTGAATATCAATGCGATGACGAGCGCAAAGAGAATGGCCGGGAAAAGCAACAAATTCTGTGTCTTGTGGTTGAAAATGGGTGGATGCGAGAAGATGGAAAGATGGCGAGTTCGGAGAGCCATGACGTTGAACCACTGCATCACCACGAGCGTGACGAAGTAGATCGAGCTTGCCACAGTCAGATGGTACGATACGTCGTCCTCGGTCTGTCCTGGTGGGATAGGAATATTGCCAAAGGAGAACCACAGCGTGCCGAACGAGAGGCCTTGGCGTTGCAGGTACCAAAAGCTCATTGCGAATGAGCAGGTCGTCTCTAGGATACCAACTAAGCCATATGCTTGGAGCAACAAACGCCAGTCGACGAGACGGTCTTTGTGGATGTCTCGTGGAGGGCGCAGCATGACATTGGCTTCAGGCTTTTCGTACGCTAGCATTGTAGCAGCGACACAGTCGGTAAAACAGCAGATGATGATCATGAGAAAGCTGGAGAGGACCTGGGGGAGACCAAAGACGACGCTCGTCATGACCGGCCAGAACTCGGAGAACGAACCGGCAGGCAGAAGGTATGCAATGGTCTTCTTCAAGTTGTCGAAAACCACGCGTCCATACAAGACAGCCTCAGGGATCGCAGAGAACGAACCCAAGAGTACCATGTCGGATGCTTCGATTGCGATATCAGAACCAGAAGCCGGCGAGATGCCAATATCTGCTTGTTTGAGACTGGGTGCATCGTTAACACCATCGCCGGTCATGGCCACGACAAAGGCTTGAGACTGGAACTCCCTGACGATGCGCAACTTTTGATCCGGAGTGGTGCGTGAAAAGACAACCTCGCTATACTGAGTCGTGAGGGCGCTCCATTGGTGCGGTAGGAGTGTCATCAGGTCGGGGCCCGTCAAAACAATAGCTTTGTTCTCCGAGGGGAGTCGATTCGACTTCTTCTGGCGTTTCTTCTCGACTACGTCTGAGGGAGGGAAACGAGGAAGGTTATCAACCGTGTGGATTTCGCTGTTGGCAACCGTGATGATACCACACGAACGGGCAATGGCTTGGGCGGTCAGCTTGAAGTCGCCAGTGACCATCATCGTGCGGATCCCTGCGCGACGAAGGGTCTGGATAACACTCGGCACCTCGTCTCTGGGAGGATCAACAATTCCAACCAGCGATATCAGAGTGAGTCCAGCTCCCGCATGCTGTAGGGCTTCAGCCTCGAATGTGTTGTCGTTGGGCGCCGATTGCATCATACTCCCTGGAAGAGGTTTGCGGGCCAGGAGAAGGACTCGTTTCCCCTGGCTGGACCATGCATCCTTGATAGCTTCTATGGAAGAACGAACACCGTCGTCAAGAATGTAGACGTCGCCATCTTCCCCGACGTATCTCGTGCATCTCGGAAGAAGAATATCTGGAGCACCTTTGATCATCAATAGTAGGTCGTTCTCATTGTTGAAAGAATTCGCCTCCAAAGCACTCATGGTCGCTGAAACCGCCGCTGCGTTCTCAGGAGAGACGACTCTCAACGCAAATTTGTTCTTAGAGTTGAATGCGAGGTCGAATCTCTTACGCCACATGTTGCGAGACTGCGTGACAGGGCCTAAACGTTCCGAGAGTCGCAAGATAGCCTGGTCGGTTGCATCTGCGATGATTTTCCTTTGGGCCAGGGGCAGATGAATCGTGGTCGGATCAAACTCTCCAGCATTGCATACCGCTGACAGCACACGTACTTGCTGTAGTGCCACTTTCTTCGACTTGCTATTGGTACCTTCCGTTGCCATCTCTCGAGATGCTTCGTCTGCGGTCATGGCGCTGAAACCGATCAGGCAATCTGTTACCACCATTTGGTTTTTCGTCAACGTTCCGGTTTTGTCGGACAAGAGAACGGAGACAGAGCCGAGAGTCTCGACAGTCTTCAGCGACTTGCAGAGAATGTTATTCTTCTTCATGATATTGGCCGTGATAGTGAGCGATGCTGTGAGAGCAATCGGCAAGCCTTCGGGAACAAAAGCAATTGCCACACTGACGAGGTCAACAATGAGCGTGGGCACATTGATGTAGTTGTGGTGTGCTTGTCGGATATAACCTCCCCAGACTGCAACGACGATAATGTTCATGAAGACCATTAGACCGACAATGATGAAGACGAAGCGCAGAACCTCTTTCTGGAGATTTGTTCTGCCAATCGAGGGCTGGCTTGTTAATTTGGCAATATGGCCAAAGACGGTGTCGTCGCCAGTAGACACCACAATGCCAACACCGCTACCAGAGGTGCAGTGAGTACCTTGCATGCCGATACACCTTGTTTCAAGATAGTTGGGCTCATGGGACTCGGTGACAGCAGCCAAAGGAAGTGATTCTCCAGTCAAGATGCTCCTGTCAAACTTGGCGTCGGTCGAGACTTCAATAAACCGGATATCGGCAGGCAATTTGTCGCCCGCTTTGAAATGGAGGATGTCGCCAGGTACGACTTCGGGGGCTTGAATTGTTTGCTTGCTTCCATCGCGTAGAACACGGCAGGCTTCGGGCAACATGCCAGTGATGCTGTTCATGACCCTGGAAGATGAGAAGTCTTGCCAGGCGTTGAAAGCAGCCTGGATGAAGAAGACAGCGGCGAGGACAATTCCCAGAGCAAGATTGGCAACCGCGGGAGGTTGACCCAAGGGTTTCCAAGAGACAAAGACGAGGATGCTGCCGCCCAGCAAAATGGAGCCAAATCCTCCAAAGAAATAACCGAACAACTTCTGAGCCAGCCTGGACGGTGGCGGGGAGGGCACATTGCGGCCAAATTCTGCAATCTTCTCTTTCACAGCGGTGGCTGAAAGACCGTATTCTGTTGAAGTACTTAATCGAACACAGATCTCTTCGGGGGTGAGAAGATGCCAGTCAAAGCCTCCAACATCTGAAATCCAGTTGTTAGCATGTGCGATGTATTGAAGGATACCAGGAATAATTCACCGATCGCAGCCTTCTCGCGAGCGTTCTTTGCCGTTTCAATGGCCTTGACGTTCGTGATATCATAGCTGAGAGTTCGGTATTGGACTGGCAGGATGACTGATGGGTCGACAATGCGTTGTCCGCTGCGAACACTGGAAAGTGAATGCACAGAGTAGGTAGAGCCTCGCCTCTTCAACGGGTGGCCAATATCGACAGCGGCAGATGGGCCACCATACTCCTCATCATCGTCGATGTATCGGATACGGCGTCTTGCTGCGAGAGTAGGGTTGAGCTCTCCGTCATTGCCATCAGAGGAGGTAACAGCCACAGGGTTCTTTTCGGAACTGCCGCCAACACTGGCTAGGGGCGCCATATTGACAAGATTCAGACACGGAGTCCTGCCGCAGGAGATGCGAACGTAAAGGGAGGGGAGAATACCAAAGGCAAGAGGGGAAGGGTAGAAAGCGACGTGGGCGGGAGGGAACACCTCCTCTGGCGTACCTTGATATATGAGTTGGCGTCGTTGCTGGCAGGATATGCATAGCTTCTATCCTCCTAAAAGACCCATGCAGATGGCATGGTGACTGCGCGACTTTGGCGAGGTCAACATGGGATGTGGAACGGTGAACCTACCTACCCAACTCGCCAGGAACGATAAAGCGGGCAGGCGGGCACGGACCACACATTCAAAGCTAAAGACCAGGGGAAATATGGAGAACCCCAACAGGATCTGGGTTAATAGACACATGAACCAGAACAAAATGCCTCAAAGTTAACGAGAAATGGCAAGAGGAAAGGCAGGAATGATGTGGTGGGATGGCGGAGCGCAATAGAGGAAGTCGGAAGCAGGGGACAGATTCTGAGGGACATTGCCCTAAGCTACCTAGATGCCACCGATGCCTCTGTTCCGTCTTGCCGACAGAGTGCTGCACATGCTCGCCTCTATCCAATCTGACAGTCAGAGCCACGGAAACTCTGCTTTGCGAAAGACCTATATTCGGCATTGAAAAGCTCTCAGGACGGCCTAGCGTGTACGCCGTGGCTATGCTCCGTGCGACGCGAACCATTGGTGTCAGATGGGTACCCTGTACACATCAATAGAGGTTCGTGGATGCGATTTTGGAACGCACGGACCAGTTCCAGGATCAGGCCTTGTGGAAAATGGGAAAAACTGGGGATTTGGTGGCCGGAGATTGTCGAGCTGCGAAAGTCCATACGGCGCTTGTGCGAGGCAGGATTTTACAATACGAGTATGCTTTCCCCTTCTACTCCTCCTTATCCTCTCGCTCGGGCCACTGACCGCATGCAATATCCTGTTCCTACCCTTATACCCGTGGTTTCTCGGGAGGTCCACAAGGGTGATGGGTTCTGTCTTTCGCGTTTGCCGAATGTGTCATGCCCACAAAATTGCTGATGTCAAAGAGCATTGCGGGAAGGAGAAAGAAGAGGTAGACTGCAGTATGAGGCATTTTCTGGATTGGTACCACCGCCAACCTACACGTGGGTAAGAAGCCCTGAGCTGGCTATGGAGCAGACCTGACCCCAATTCCAGATTGTGTCCGCAAAGGGAGGTGTGGGTTGGCACCTCTCAGCCAACTTCCACAGTCTTTTTCTGCTGTCATGGTTTTCCCCAAACTTCTCAGAATGATGTTGCTTGACATGGGGCTGGAAGCAAGCAAGATCTCTCTAACCAGGGGCAGCATGTTCCCAAACTTGGATTACGGTATCAACCAAGCTCTTAGCCCTTCCCTGACGCGAACGGCAACCCATTACTGCTGATCGGACTCGGCGTGGAGAGCATGGTTCCAGGAACCGATCCGATACGGCGAATCTGGTGCTCAAGCTCGGCAACTCATATCAGTGGCCAATGCCCGGGGAATAATCAGCCATTCGTGCATGTATTTGCCTTCTTTCCGGGTCGACGCGCCCTTTTAGACGAGGCTCTCCAAAGGTTGATTGAAATGCCATTCCCTTGAGACGTGCTCGAGGACCGTTGATTTGGCCTAGTCGAGTTAGCTATCAATACTTAGGTACCTTTATGGGATGGTTATTTCCTCCACGAGACTCTATTGAGCTCTTATACGTACAATGAAAATGGCCTCTGTCTGGGGTCTTTGGGGTGTTGAACCGTTGAACACCTCAAACGCAGTTGCCTGAGTCGTAGGAGAACTCAGGATCCATTTGTGAGAAGTCCAGATCCCATCATTGTTGACTTAGTCGGATGTGGGACTCTATCTCGCTTCATACTGCATCACTGGGTTTTGACCTCTCCGCCAGGAAATATCTTCGTTGAATGCCTCAAACGATGACGCTGCTCCTCGCCGCCCGCAAAGCACATTTGGCATTCCATTGCACTGTCTAGAAACAGACGGACTTGGCCCTATGAAAGAGACGCCCGAGAAGTCATCCCACCTCGTGAATGTACTTCTGGTGGGAAATGACCTTTCAGCCAAAGTCGATATGACGTTCTGGAGCTGTCTGTCCTCATTTCACAGATTGCTCACCTCTGTTCTTGACCCTACACAGAAGCACCACAATATCTGGCCAAGCTGGCTTCGGTCTCATGAAGATATTACGGGCATCGTGTGCTCTTGGCCGCCGCTTCTTTGGCTGGTGTAATACTTCGTAAACCGAATTGAGAAATAAGAGGCGCCGAACAATCTGCCAAGAGTGGCGCAGAAGTTGCAGTGTGGCTGAAAGGGCTTTAGTGCCCATTATTTCCTGTGTCGGGCATTGGCCGGTCTGGCTTTGTACGGAGAACATAGATTCGATGCAAAGGATCTGGGCTGGTGAGCTTCTAACACCATCTAGTTAAGCGTGTGGTGCTCTAATCAGGGTGGTCAATTGCCTGTCTAGGCAAGCCGCTCTTTGAAGACGCAGAAAAGGATGTGCGTAAGCCGCGGCCCGCGTGTATCTGCCGTCAGATGTTAACTTCAGAGCAATAGGCAGAAGAACGAGACTTGCCAAACTCCCTCTAGCCGCCGCTGGGTACATCGGTGCCGAGCCCGAAACGTTGGTCGACGTATTACATCGAATGCCGAATAGTAATCTGTCATCTCCAGTCACCGAGACAATGGACGGTCAACTGCCGCTACCTTGAAGCCTCTTGCTCCCTCGATTGTGGATATGTCATCTGGGAGACCCGTGGGGCGTGAGAAAAAGGTATGCGGGGACAGGGGATGAAACAGCTATATGATGTCTTATCTCCCTCCTCGTCTACTTGTATAAGGCAGGTCCAGTTGTCTTTTTCCTGATCGGCGAGCAATAGGGGCGAAATTGCGACTGTAGGCACTGTCGCCGCATATTGCTCTTGGAAGACATCGGGTATTCTAATCTAGATCATTCTGTTGGCATGGTATGATGTCCTCCTCACCTACCTTGATCTTTTGCCATGGCGCCTGGCACACTCCTGAATATTGGGACACGGTCAAGAACGAGCTGCAAAACAAGGGATACAAATGCTTAGCTCCAATGATCATCTACAACGGCGAAGAGAAGCCCGCCCAATCAATGACAGTCGTTGTGGACGCCCTGCAAGAGGTCATTGCCGAGGAAACTGGTCTGGGCAATGATGTAGTCTTGGTCAATCACTCCATGGGCGGCATCGCAGGTTGCAGTGCTGTCAAAGGCTTCACGAGAAAAGACCCATCAAAACGCAAAACCGAGAAGTCAGGGCATGTTTCGGGCCTGGTTCAGCTCACTGCATGGACGCCACTCGAACACGAAACTTCTCTGGCCGACATTGGAGAGGACTTTGCGCGCAGAAACCCGGGGGTGACGATTCCTCGAATGAAAATGACGAACAATGATGAAGGCTGGACCGTGTTGCAAGGCAACCCTGCAGAGCATTTCTACAACGACATGCCTCCGGAAGATGCCGAAAAATGGGTTTCCAAGCTCATCAAGTTCTCTACTGCAATGCGACCTGCGCGCGATTCTGTCTATGCCGGTTGGCGAGATGTGCCCGTTTGGTATCTAGTATGCACCATGGATATGGCAATCAGGAAAGAGCTGCAAGAGGATATGGTACAGAGGCTTCGAGAATTGGGTGCAGACATCACGACAAGGGAGTGCGAGGCCGGTCATTCACCTATGCTGAGTAAGCCTGGGGAGACTGTCGCGTTCATTGAGGATGCTGTGAGAGCCTTTAGTGCATGAGAGATGTCGAAATTGCGACTGCCCGGGGAGATCGAGTCCGACGAGCGTAGCTACCCATAGCAAGGCGTGTCCGTTGATGGTGAAGACGCTCTATCCAGCAGAAAGACTATGCACTCCATGTCAGATGGGGATGCAGACTCACGGGAGGATCGCTATCTTTGGGAGCCGACGCAGAGTCAGGAAGAGGAAAATTGTCTGATGGGCTTCCGGAATTAGTAGCCGAGATCGAGGGTTTTGCATGTGCAAGCTTCACAGAGGAAAATGAGGTTTTCAGCCCTGTGTATATTGAGTTCCTCGGTCGTAAAGAGGCGAGGCCCAAAGTTCTTCGTTTCGCATAATGTAAGAGACAGCCTCGTGAACTCGGGTTCGGCGGCCCGTTTAGTTCAAGGCGGAATGTGAATGATGTCGTCAACCGAAACAATTTCGGGTCTTGGCCAGTATCGCCATTCCGAGAGGTCAGCTGAACCCCTGCCCAGCCCAGCTGAAAGCCCAGAGCCAACGCGATTTGAGTGCTGCGAATACGGATAGATTGAACAAAAGTTCAGTCCGCCTGGGCCCCATACCGGAAGCTCCTCATCGACATATTGGCTATGCAAGCATTGTAGGAATGTCTGACACGTGGCTGGCGTGCGGTTTCTATCTCTTGGAGCGTGCAAAACACGGTCAGCCAGAGTCACTAAGCTTTGCCATGTGAACCGACCTGACGGCACAATAGCCGACAGCGTGCAAGGTCAGCAATCGTGCCTGGGATCTGCAGGAGGCTGATCCACAGGCTCATTGACGACAATCGTATTGGAAAACAGAAGAGATATGCACAGAAGCGGCCATAACAAGGCGGCTGGGTTGCATTTTGGACTGACATGTCGGCAGCAGATCTGGTGATCCTCGACCGTCTTTTTGAAATCATACCAGCTGGTCAGTCCCTGCATGGTGTGGGATGACCCAAGTACCACCCGCCATCAGCGCCCGGCACAGTCGGGGCGATCGAAACTTGGCGCAGCTGCAGACGCCATAAGGTTCTTGCTCAGAGCAGGCTCACTACACACTGGTGCTAACAGTTTGACAGGGGAACCGAGGGAAGGGAGCAGGATTGGGAGGAAGATGCAGCGACACGCAAAGGTCTTGTTATCGTCCCTTTGCTGCCTGACCGCTTGATTGTGCATGAAAGTCGGGATTTGAGTACATGTCCATGCGCCTATGAGCAGCGGTGGGATGGAAAAGACATGTGTCGGAAGTGCGGTGTGGAGGGATCCTCGAGGGCGTCGTGGTTGACACAAAGAAGCAAAGAATGATGACTCTTACATACATATGTACGGAGTACGAGGTAGAGAGCTGGATGCTTGGATGTTTGGATGTAGATGAATGACAGGCAGCCACAAGTAGTTGATTCTGGAGAGGTCACCAGAGACACAGATAAGAGAAGCCTGCTGTACGAGTCCCCCCTCAACAGCCTAAGGGGCCAGTCTGGGGCGCATGGGCCAGTTTCGCGGGCGTGCTTCAGGCTGGTGAGGCTGGTGAGGTTGCTAGGTTGCTAGGTTGCTAGGGCTGCTAGGCTACTAGGCCACTAGGCTGCGACGTGGGCTAGCTGGTTGCTGAGCGGTAGTTGCCAGGCGTACTCTGCAGCGCTTGTTTATGCGACTCACAATACTTACTAGCTGGCCCCCCATTGAACCTCCAAGCATCCACCAGGCGTGCGTAACTCTGTAACAACAAAGTTGTGCGTTCGTCCACCTTCCATCTCTCTTTAACGCGCCATGCTCCCCTGAGACAAAGCTCATTCCTCTCCCGCTCTCTTGATATCCTTCTTGTCCTACAATCTCCCAACTGAAAACCGTCATCGCCAATCATCTCACACTCTTTTGGCCAGGACTTGACGGCTGAAGCCCACTCCCACAACACCCGTCCAATCCATCCGTGGCAGTACCGTGCAGCAGCGCAGCGCAGTGCAGTCGTGCAGTGCAGTGCCTGGAGGCCCGCGCCAGTGTCTTAGCCACATCCACACTAAACTCACCCCGAAAAGGTGCTTCCCTGACAATCATCTCTCAACCTCTTTAAACATCCATCTCCGTCCTACACTTCCCTCTTTTCCCCATCCTTGCGCCAGCAACCTTATCCATCATCTCTGTAAACGACTGCTGAACCGCCAGCCTTTCCTTGACACCCTCATTTCGACTATCCTTTAGTCATCTTATCTGACTCCGTCCGCAGCAGCCGTCATGGCTGAAATCCGTCGCAAGCTCGTCATCGTTGGTGATGGTGCCTGCGGGAAAACCTGTTTGTTGATGTATGATAATCACCTTCGAATCCATCCATCTCAATTGGCCTACTGACAGTTTCATTTTGCAGCGTCTTTTCCAAGGGCACATTCCCTGAGGTGCGCAACCCAACATGACCCAATCCGATTCTCCTCTGGTCCATCCATTCGATCCCTATCGAGAACCCCCTATCGAGACGAGGATGAGAGGAGCTGGTGTTGTGCAGACACAACTAATATGTGAGAACAACAGGTCTACGTTCCCACTGTCTTTGAAAACTATGTTGCCGATGTCGAGGTCGATGGAAAACACGTCGAATTAGCCCTGTGGGATACGGCTGGCCAAGAAGACTACGATCGTCTTCGACCTCTATCCTACCCGGACTCTCATGTTATCCTCATCTGCTTCGCCATCGATTCCCCTGATTCACTCGACAACGTTCAAGAAAAGGTATCATCTCATGCTCTAGAACATTCTGCTACATTAGAGCTGACGCAATGATCAATAGTGGATTTCCGAGGTCCTTCACTTCTGCCAAGGCCTTCCTATCATCCTCGTTGGGTGCAAATGCGATCTGCGACATGACCCCAAGACCATTGAAGAGTTGGCAAAGACATCCCAGAAGCCCGTCACTCCGGAACAGGTACGTCCCTCGCCATCCGAGCTCTATTAATCCCTGATCGAAGTGAGGACTAACTTGGGTTAATTTAGGGTGAAGAGGTACGCAAGAAGATCGGTGCCTACAAGTACCTCGAATGCTCGGCCAAGACCAACCAGGGTGTCCGTGAAGTCTTCGAGTCTGCCACCCGTGCCGCCCTGTTGACACGCAAGAGTGGAAAGAGCAAGAAGTGCTTGATCTTGTAGATCAACCTTCTCGCTGCAATGATATGGCCCGCGCAAATCCCCGACCATTATACCAGGATATCGCCAGAGGGATCCTCAGATATCAAATCAAGAACTGCAATTTCTTGCTCCGGCTTCACCAAGGATTTGGGTTGGCGGCTTGAGTGTGCTGCTCTTCGGGCGCTGATACATTAGTTTTGTTTCCTTACCGAGCGAAGGATGGATGGGTTGATGATTGAGGCAATACAAAGAATTGCACAGAGGCCAGGGATGGATCAAGTTCGGATGGTACTGGCAGCATGACGGCGTTCCTACAGTCGAGACATGTCGAGTCATCATCGAAATAGGCAATCCATTCACGGCGTTTCGTCCTCAGGCTTCGGGCTTTTCACAGTCTAATCTAGCACTTCAATTGCCCCATTCCAGTTGTACTAGAGATTTCTCGAGCAAAGCAATTAAATAATGTGCAGTCACGTCTTTTCCAACTCATTTGTCCACCAGTATTGGTGTTGGAGAGGTTGGAAGTCCGTCTTCGTAATTGCAACTGGCTCCACACGTTGTCTATGAATTTTCGAGCCGTCTGAACTACCCAAGCTGGCAAGCTTGGTCTTTGGAACCGACAATGGCAGATCAGACGGCCCTAGCAACCAGATCTAGCGGTCATTTGTCGAATTACGCATTGGGGGACATTTATTGCTGGATCTTCGTCCTCAACTTAATGCAAAGCATCGGAATACATGTGAATATCCTGCAACAAACGACTCACTGTTGCAGCACGTGCCTCTTCAACTTGCAAAACAAGGCTAGCAGGGCCAACATCACGTGCACGCTTCAGCCTCGCCATGACGTAGGGTCGCTGCTGATAGGCTTAAGTCTTGGTCCTCGCGGTACTGCGAGCTCTCGCTTGGTGTTCATGTGTATTGTGGAAGGGGTTCAGAATATTTCGTGATATTCGCCATGGCCAGCTAATATACATTTTTCTCTATGACAATTGGATATGGTGCTCCTTGTAGTACACCATAGCAGACGCTGCTCCCGCTCGTAATGTCCGCTCGTACCGTCGTCCCGGCTCACTTATCCTACCTCGCAATATACAATCCATCTCTCGGTCTTACTGATGAGACCTTACGCGACCAGATTGTGTTTTACTACTCCCACAAGCTTGAAGTGGACCGAGAGGAGCAGGCGAAAGGAAAACATGCTGCAAATGGTAGACGCCATGCTGCCTCTGAGCGGGACAGACAGCCAAAAGGAAAACAGAAAGAGGAAGAGGAGGCAGAAGAGAATGAGAGATTACGGCAGGTAGGGCTGGCACAAGGTATGGTGAGCTTTGTAAAGTAGGTGGGCAGCGGAGACTGCATTACGGCCTCCATCTTCCTTTCCGTCCTTGCACTCTCAGAGTCCACACCTGCCCAATAGCTATGATGATCTGACATCTGATCGACATCTTAGGAACTTCTCGAATGGCGTCCCTCTCGAGTCCATAGAAACGGGAAAGTCTCGAATTGTCCTAAAAGAGGTCGAGCCTCAGTGGTGGATTCTCGCTGCCATCGACCTGACACAATTGCCTTCTGTCGCAAGAATACCCTCTGGACAAAAGCATTCTACAAAATCAGCAACAAATACCGGCCTAGGTGATACTGCGTTTAAGGGAGATATGGAATACTCGTCGCGAGAAGTTGCACCAGCACCTTTGTTGCTCGCACAACTTATGCATGGACATCGTGGATTCTTGCTTCACCATGCGACGTCCTTGTCCGAGCTGTGGAAAAAGCATGAAAACAATCGAGATCTGTTTTGCAGCCTTTTGCATAGGTACTGGACACGATTCATCTTGAATTGGGATGTCCTTTTGCACGGCCATCCTGTGACAGACATTTACGACGCTGTCAAACTCGCTGGTGGCGGAGAGCTCGGTGTTGGCGTTGGCGAAGAAGAATGGGGAAGTGGCGAGAGGGAAGTGCTAGAAGGATTTGCGAGCCGTACCGAGGGGCTCATCGATCTTATTGTTGGGAGATACGGGGATGCTCCTCCGAAGCGCATTGGCGAAGAGAAAACAAGAGAGATTACTGCAGCGCATCCTCCTCAAGAATTGCAACCTTGGTTGGGTAATGGCGAAGATTCGAGGGCTGAGGATGGAGTCATATTTTCTGGTGTTGGTGGCATCTCAAGGCCTTCCCTTATTACAATGTCCCACTGGATGGAATCTATTTACATGCACGGTGACGCAGCTTATGGGGTGGCCGAAAATCCTGCATCTCGCCCAAAGCATCGCAGAAAAAGACGCAAGGTGGAACAAGGCAGACTTCAAGAGACAACCTTTGACCAAACGAAACAGCAAGCACAAGCGGTACATCCCAGAGTCAAGCCACCTGGAGGGAAACCGCAGGGTTTACGCCGCAAGGCGATCGAGAACAATGCAATACCCCCAGGCATTCCGGCACCTCTTGTTACCGCCGTAGAGCGATCTTTGGACAACGCAATCGTCAAAGTAGATTCAAAGCCACCCAGCGCAAACGACGACCGCAGGAGTGAAATAGATATCGAGTCGGGCTCCGAAGCCTCAGAACAGCCTTCCATGTTCAACACGGAGAAGATGATGAAGTATCTCAGCCTTGGATATGGCTCCAGCTGGACACTAAATCCCAAAGGCTTCGGCAGTGGCAAAACATCTAAAGTTCCAGATGGAAAAGATCTTAATCAGAGTACGCACGCAAGTCAGGCCACAGAATCTGCGGACGAACAGTTGCAGGAACTTGATCCGACACCAGATGTCAGTGACGAAGAAGAAACACCATTCGTTCAACGGCTGGAGGAGTCCATTGGCAAGTTCTTGATTGGCCTCTCTGGTGATCTCGAAAATACAGAATTTGAGGACGAATCCAACGACGAGAGAGCCAGCATTAGTCCAGCAGAGTCAAGATTGCTATCACAGCGGCCGTCAAGCCGTATTTCCCTCCGCACCCTAGTTGTTGAGATGTCCACGTCCAGATTTTCCCATCTAGACGCTGAAGAACATCCGCAGGCGAGCGGGAAGGGTGTTGATATCGAGTCAGGACAGGGTAAAACAAGTGCGTCGGCATCCGCGGACGGAGCACACCCAATTGCCACCCACGAAAAGGTTCAAGTCGCGGTCTACGTTCACCAGCCATTCATTTTCGTGTTCTTGTTCCGGTTGCACACACCAAATCTTGCGATACCTGGCTTTTACCGAGCCATACATCATATCCTCGGGCCACTGCAAAAGAGCCTCCTGAAAAGCACGGATCCGCAACGCTGGAGAGAGCGAATGAGAGCGTCATTGGGCGTGGATTCAAGTTCAGGACTCGAAAATGGGGACGATCCACAATCCCTGCCCGACAAAAAGGATGTCACTGAAATATATGATCTTCTTTATGATCCCCAGAAATCTACGCTTCGAACCTCAATCCCAAACATACCGCTTCCAGGAAGCCTCGCTGCTGAAGGGCTGCATCGGACCCAACAGAATCTCCGCCCGATCACCGTTTCGGGCTCGTGGTACACCCTTGGGATACCCATAGGGTCATCATCAACAGAGGGCGGCACAAGCTCTTCAGGTCTGCCGAGGATTATCAAGAGTGACTGGACCCGCATCGAGGCTCTGAATGTCTACACTCATATTCTCAATACATGGGCTTCAACTCGTGACAGGAATGCTGGTATCACCAATGCTCGACCAAATGGTGAGGAATTAGAAAGAACAATCAAAACGGCAAGAGGCTGGTGGATTGTGTGGATGAAAGTCTTGCCTTCGAAGCAACACGCCGACGGGAGCGATGTTGTTGTAAAGCAGTCGACGAATCAAGCCACAGGTGGTGACCTTGTCGAATTCTGCAAGAGTGGATTACAAACAACCAGGGATCTTGCCAAAGAAGCAATTCTCGTCAGACGATCTCCCCATGAACGCACATCGACAAGCCGAGACACGTCCCGGTCCAGGTCAGAGGCCGGAAGTTCTACATCAGCGGGGAAATGGCTCCTTCGTGACCAACCCCGGACTCGAGAAGTCAGCGGTAGCGGGCGCGGCATATTTGGGGCTGTTGGGAGCGCTGGAGCCGCCAATGCAAAGGGCGTCACCGAAGGCGTGGGAGTTGACGCTAGAAAGTGGGTTGAGGCGTTGATTCGATTGAGTTTTTGAGGCGTTATCGATAGTGCAGGGATATATACATAGACCCAGCATGCACGAGGCTTGACTTGGTGGAGGTAAGAATCGCGTCGTGCTTTCTCTGTCCAAGCGAGGTGATTGCGCATAAAGTCGGCAAGGATGAATAGCATCATGCCTAACCGACAGTCCTCAAGTGGGTACCCATTGAGGAGGCGGGGAAGTCTTCAACAACGACAAAGCTCTGGCCGGTCTTTCACTATCCAAGGTATCTTTAGGAGCCGAAGAATCTTCCCGGGAGAGAGAACGAAAAGAAAGGAAGACATCCACCTCAGCCGCATTGAAGGTCATAGCAATTCGAAGGTGCTAAATCCACTCAGACTCGTCAGACATTGCAATGTCTCTTCCAACTGTAGACGCCCAGGGAGAGTAGTCGGCTAGTTCGGTGAAGACCTGGAAAGTGGCAAGGAGTTCGTCCCACGATACTAGGAACAGCTTAGACGCCATGAGGAACCCGGGTTGGGCAAATAGAGGCCAACAGAGCCGACCCTTCTGACTGGAGGCTCCTGATACGAGACATTTCGGGTGGGCTAAACAGTTCATCCAATGTGTTTCCCCGGTGGAGTTATTTTTCCACCATGCCAGTTCAAAACCTCCATGATGGCAAGCGGCATCCCCTACCTTCACTGTTGCAAAACTCGGCCATGCTGACGGTGAGTCCCGAACTGCAGTCTGTGAATGGTGGATTGACTGTTTTCCATTCCTCATCACGATCTGCCGTCTGCCAGACAGGACCTTCTCTTGATGATAACCCTCTAGGTTCGACCGACATTTTTTCTCTCTCCTCTATCACTATGACCTTGCTTTACTTCCATGCCTCAGCACCGAACTCAGCCTCAGGCTCGGCCGCTCCGACCCGCTTTAGGGGGAGCTGCCGCGCTGCCAGGGTCTGTTCCACTCGATCCCTCAATTGCCATAGACGAGAACACAGGCATTCGCGACTTCCCTGTTCCTAACCCACAGCGCTCAGTTAAGAAAAATGCTACTATTGCTTGCCAGACCTGCAAAATCTCGAAACGAAAGGTAAGTTGTACGATGTCTGCTAGCCACTTATCCCCGGGATTCGAGATTCCCTAGCTCCCAATCGACCTGATGTTGTCATTAGTGTGATCAGCACCAGCCCTGCTCCAATTGTCAAGCGAGCAACAAGACATGCATCTACGACCCATCACAGGATGGACGAAGGAAGGAGAGCCGCAAGAGGAGGTTCGACGAACTCGAACTCCGAAGTCATGCTCTCGACAGGATCCTGATCAGTCTAAAACACTCCTCGAGCCCAGAGGCGCGGCAACTTCTCGAACTTATCAAGCAGGATGCTCCTCTCGAAGAGATCATTCTCTTTCTTGACGCCCATCCTGGTCCAGTGGCAAATGAGACTCGCGCGGCTCTGTCCACCAGTCCTCCTCCAGAGGGTGACGGGATACGTCGCATGCTTGCAATAAGTGAGCTGACCGACAATCCGACTTTCAGGGTCCCGGCCGCTCCGTGGACCACAGTTACGAAAGACGACCTCCTCGTCTCTCACCTTGTCTCCGCGTACATCAATTGGTATCATTTCTACTACCACAATTTCGACGAGAAGTTGTTTCTTGCCGCCATGGCCAAGGGGAATCTGGACTCTTCCTATTGTTCACCTTTCTTGGTCAATGCAGTTCTTGGAATGGGATGCGTGAGTATTTTGTCAACCCGACGCGTGCGGGGCCACATCTGTTGATTCCGATGCCAGTTTTTTTCAGATCATCCCTTGGCCTTTGCGACGCCAGGGGATGTGGGGTCGCGAGGACTCCATTTCTACAATGAGGCTCACCGGCTGTGGACACTCGAAGCCGCTAAGCCGACACTGACCAATATTCAGGGCTTCACTATCATGATAATGACGTAAGTCGGGAACATAAGAGTTATAGCGAGACGTGTGCTGATACCCAGGATTAGGGCGGCATTCACCGGCAAAGACAGGGTGAGCTTGTCGTCCCTGAAACAGCTCGAGGTGATGATGCCTCAGCTTCTTCGTCGGCATCCGAAATCAGGGAAGAGTCAACCAATCTCTGAGGATTTTGAACGATCCCTGAAGATTGTTGAGTGGGCGGCGCACATATATTCAACGTGAGCATCAACCCCGATTGGTCGAGTCTAAGCGTCTGGTTGACTTGACCACCAGTGGCTTTGGCACAGGGTTCCTGATCGCACCGACGAGTCCCAAGCCATCTCTTGAGGCACCATATGCTTCCAAGGTATGGCTCGACCATCTCACACTGTGGTCGCCTTATCCGATGGCGGGGGATCCCGTTCAGCTGCCACTTCAGGCTCTTTACCACTACATGTGCGAGCTGTATGTATTCGCTGGCGATATCCAGTCTCTGGTGTTTGCCGACTTTTCCACCATGGGCGCCATGGAAAGGCTCAATGCAACTCAGGAGATGGACAGGAAAATGTTGGAATGGTACAGATCAATACCTCAGCAGTTCCAGGTTAATGAACCAAATTTTGTTTTGGTCCCGACCACGGTAGACCTGGCGTAATACACCTTGTCCCCATGATGTACGAGTAAGGCTGGCTGACTTGACATCTGCATTAGATTGAGCTTGCATCATTTCCGCCTGTTAATGTGGAATTGGACGATCCCGCCGCCTCCGAGTGCCCCAAAGCCGAGCGCCGAGCCCGAACAAAGATCGGCAACAGGCCCGAGCCCGGATGCACCAATCCCAGGTCAGGACGAGCTCGACCAGATCACCCGCGAGACGAAGGAGATGTGTATACAGATCACCTCAGTCACAATACAGATCATTCGAATCTTCAATGCTAGCTTTGGCCATCGCTTCTTCACCGTCCTGACGCCGCAATCCGGCATCCTCGCTGCTAGTTTCCTGCTGTCTGGCAATCTCCATTCCGCGGACGAGGAGGAAGAACTACTGGACATCATGAGGGTTCTGGTGAGATGTTCACGCCAGCGGCAACTGGTTAAAGGCGTCACCCACATGTTACTGAAGACGGCAGAAGACAAGGTCGCTGCTGTCGGGGATGGCGATACGCCTCCTCCTGGCGGTGTCAGCAAGTCTCTGCTGGAGCGGTTGACGGTCATCGTGAAGGACATTGCCTGGGAAGGCCAGGAGCATCTCACCTTCAGCTCCAAATACCCCAATCACATATTGATCAAGGAGGATCCGGACACCGAGCTAAGCCTTTTGCTCGAAAAGTGGGCGGACATGGGCTTGCACGACGAGGAACACGACGGCGGCGGCGGCGACGACGGCGTAGGTTCTGGCGGCCACAATCAATCAACGGACAGGGGGAGAGAGGGGGATGCATGAGTAACGACGATCGTCAAGCGGCAATGTGATGGTCTTGAGCATCCAAACCTTTATCACAAGGTCTCTCTTCCCTCGGGCGCAGCACTTGTCTCCTTGGTCTGATTCAGCACACTTTCAGGATCTTGGGCTTTCGTGTGCTTTCACCTGCATGCCATTTCCCATCGTGACGGCCCTAACGTCAATGTCATGCGACCTTATCAAATATCTTTCAATTTGGTGACCCGGTCCGATTCAATATACCCCCGAGATTCAACATACCCCCGCAAATCGCTTGCATGATCGTGGAATATCTTGCCACTTGCTGTGGAGTGTGCTCGGTTGAATGACCATACTTCGGCAGAGACCCTGATCCTAATCCGTTTTCGAGACATGCACCAGATCGGTCAGAACCCGAATCTGTTCTGGTGTGAATGGGTCCTCTGATCCCCCCGTTCTCCTGAGCATTCTTTCACAGCACCTACAGTATCAAGAGTTCTTCAAACACCCAGACTGTCAATAGATATAGATACACTCTGTATCGCCAAGAAATATCAGGCCTTCTCACAGTTTCGAGATGTACCGTTCTGCCCAACAGTGATGCGCGGTAGCGTTCCTCAAGGCGTGCCCCGACGAGCGACTCGTGGTAAAACGCTCCTTCCGATTTTCATGATCACGCATTACTCGATACGAACACCGCCAATACTGCAACGTATCTTTCCAACATCAGCAACGTGGTAGGTCAAATTTGTGGAGAGAAACTTGCCCTGCAGTTCCCAGCACCACTTCATATTTCTTCGCACCACACAGCGGTAGAACTATGGCTAGAAGCAGCGTAAACACGATCTTTTCCCGCATTTCAACACGTAGTGGTATAGTGGCAACTACTATAAGCATAACTGCGGAGGGTGTGGCAACCCCGGTCACAATGTCGTCAATTTTGGAGCCCGGGAAGAAGTATATGATTTCCTCCTTGCCGTTGCTATAGATAAAGTCCTTCTGATAATCATTTAGTAATTTGGTGGACTTTTGTTTTCGCGAGTAGAACTGTACTGGCACTGACCATGAAGACGTATTTCAGAAAAGACCCTCGCATGGCGCGTGCCAGCCAACTATCGGCAGGAGTAGTCAGCGAAGCTACCTCGCCATTCTCGACATCATGACTGATGGTGGACGGGTTGTCGTCACGGTATCGATCGCCGAGGAAGCTTCTGTTCTCGGCGATATGTGCCGATGAATCTTGTATTGGGTTTGCATCATTCATCCATGCCTTGAGCCCACTGATATGAGAACGGCTCGGAGCACTGAGGTTTGACTCTCTATGGCATTGGAGTAGAGCGGAATCTACCAGGGGTCGTCAGATACATGTTCCCGTTGTCAGGAAGTGGCTTGGTCCTGAATGGCGTACTGTCGGCGTCTAGTTTCGCTCTGATGTCTTCGACGAGTCGCCGGCGCTCTGAATCGCATACAAACTCATTCCACGAATATCGTGGATCTTCGCTGCCTGGTTTGCCGTCCGCTTGGCTCCTGGAGTTCAGGCTTCTGTCTAATTCATCCAATCTGGACTCAAGATCAGTGAGCTCAGCCTGGAGATAAAGAAGATTCCTGTATTCAGAACAGAGCACTTTCGAAATGTCGTAAAGTTTCTTTCCTTCCCGATGAAAGCAGAGAGCTTGGCGTAACCTGCGGGAACCTCGTCGAATCGTCGGTGAATTGACATTGTCTCGTGTTGTATTGCAGCGTCAATAGAGCATTGCTAGGAGAATGCCGGGATGCAGCATTATTAAAGTCTTCTGCGGACCATAGCCAACATGATAGGAGTATTCTGCCTTCATTTCTGCCTCCTTGGCATCCACTCCTTTTGCCTCCTGTGCATGATGCAAGGGCGAAAATGTGGTGCTCGGCCGCATCCAAGTCAACCATACAAGTTCTCATCACATGATCATGGACTGTGCTGATATTTTTTCGCCTTCTCACTTATCCCCAGCCATATGTTGCGTTCCTATACAAATTTCTACATTGGAGGGCTTTGAATATCCATTCAAGTTGGTGGGGGTGGAGAGTGTGAGGGTTTCCGCCATTACAGATATTGGCAGACCTATCATATGGATCCTGTCGAAAGGTGCTGGTGCTATTCTAGCTTGGTAAGAGGAAATACTCGGTCCGAGCCTGTCAGAGCATTGGCCTTAAACTGCAGAACTTGAAGTCAGCAAAGAAGATCCATTCTCTTCCAACTGGGTGCAATTGTGGTCAAGAACGGAAGACAGGTCCTGGCGCACGCCAAAAACCTTCAGATCGAATGGATGCAAACACCGCATCCTCGTGGTCGCTGCCATTAATCCTCAAGAGAACCAAGCAGTTCGATAGTCGAAGGAAGCATGTGAAAACAGTGCAGCGAAAGGAGAGGATGGATGGCTTGTTATGAACCCTGATGATCGGCCTGTGGAATGGCGTCCATTTCTTCGCTTCTCCGTCTATCCAACAGTGTTCTGTTCAGCCTTGAGCAAAGGGACCTCCCCGTTAATGCCATCGGAACAAAGCGGCGTAGCCGAGTCTTCTGCCAAAAGCTGAGAGCAACTATATTCTCGAGCACAAGAAAATTTAGCCAGAGACAGTGCCGCTTAGCGAGAGTCCATCGGGGAGAGATCAGACAGAGGATCTAGGCATGCCGATTGCCCTGGGACATTGGAGGGAATGGATCGGGACAGCAACAGCGCCCGCGACTTTGTACAATAGCGACTGGCATGACGACGATGGGTAAGATTGACGCGATCTTGCTGTTCTTGGTAGGCTACTGGCGCTTGGTGTCACGACATCACGACATCACGATATCATGGATTCCAGGTCCCAGTCCCAGTGGGGGGCCACCAGGCCTTGGATTCCCTCGTCGTCCAAACGCCGAATACTTCTGAGCGAGCCCATAACTCCTCTCTCCTTCAGCAAAAAGCGCTTCAATGATGCTGTTGGTTCACAGGTCCGTCTCCTCTGAGTTCCGGATTTGTGTACAACCCAGACTCGGCTACACGTCCTCCTATACATTAATGTTCCTTACAACTGTGAGAGTATTCGAAGACATGGCGGAGCCAACCCTATCTAAGAACAGGTTCAAGTTGAAGGATTTTGTTGCTGTATGTGAATTCTATGTTTTCTTTTCTCACCCTGCTCCCCTCTTTCAATTCCGGCACTGGTGGTCCTCTTCCTCGGCGCCATCAATCAAGCCGGGAGAGAAGAAGACAGTCAGAGCTGGGGCGGCTCGAGACGTAATCAGTACTAGGAGTTAAGCCACACGCACAAATCATCTTTATTTCCAGGATCCGTGCAAAGAAAATGCACTTCATAACCCCGAGCCACTCGCTGACTGGATAATGCCGCCATCAAAAGTCTATAGCCACCATGCGCGGCGACCTCTCCAACATCACCGCCTCGCCATCCGTCCTCGATACGAAATCCGCTGCTGCCCTCGTTCTGGGCCGAGAGGCCCTCGATATTGGTGGCCCCTGCGGCCGCGGACGATCCCGCGGAGCGAGCACTGTTGGTGCTGAAATGGTTCGTCTCCTCCTTGAGGAACCAGCAGTACGCGGGCAGGTCGGAGGCCGAGGGCCTGAAGAAGCCGATCAATGCCTTTCTCGGGGAACTTTTTTTGGCTAGGTGGGAAGACGACCGGGATCAGGAGCAGGACGAGGTCGAGGTCGGGATTACGAGGCTGGTTAGCGAGCAAGTAAGGTAAATCGGACGCCCATTTTTGTCCCTTCTGCAATTGTTTCTATACTCGCTGGCCGTTCATTTAGACCATCTCTGAGTTTTGGCAAGTCATCACCCACCTGGAACCGCGTGTCGCGTCTGGAACGAGGAACACGGCGTCACGGTAAGATTTTCTGGGCAAATCAGGCCATTTCATTGGGCGTTACTGATAACATTCTCCGCCAGGCAGAGGGATATACTCGCCAGGAGATCACCTTCACCGGCAGCGTCAACATACAGCAAATCGGCCATGCCAAACTTCATCTTGCTCGACACCACGAGACATACCTCATCCCACTTCCAGACATAAAAATCAACGGCATTTTACAGGTTCTCCGTACCCGGAGTTACACGGCACCCACCACATCCCGAGCACGAGTGGGTATACTTCAACCATCGACTTCAACAGCAGACGAGGTTTCTTCTCCGGCCCTGACAGGAAGCACACTTTCGAGGCCAGCGTATATCGGGACGGCGAAGTAGGCGCTAGTCCAATTTACACCGTCTCAGGGCGGTGGGACGGCCAGTTCGTTATCCGCGACTGCAGACAGAACGTCGACATCGAGAATTCGACGTAACAACGGCGAGAACCACGCCGCTGATCACCGACCCAATCGAGGAGCAGGACCCGTGGGAGTCGCGTCGAGCGTGACGCGGCGTTCGTGAAGCCCTGCAACGCGGGGACATGCAGGCTGCTGCTGACGCCAAAGAAAGGATCGAGAACGGCCAGAGAGAGATGCGTAAAACGGACAGCGACGGCAGAAACTGGAAGCGACTGTTCTTCGAGCCCATATCGAGGGCGGATGAAGTCGTAGAGGCGTTGGCGGGGATGGTCGGGTTGACTCTCGACCCCGAAGATACGGTGGCGGCCTGGAAGTTTCGGCGGAGAGAGTGGAGGGAGGGAGCGTTCGGGAAGCCATATCACGGGAATCTGATGCCAGACAATAGTACGCAGGCCAGGGCGGGTGAAGGGGGGGAAAAGGTTGTCGTCGACGGAGTTCACCTGGTGGCTCGTTCGCAGAGGAGTCTGCTAAGCGGGGAGCAGAGAGATATTCCACCGGCACGCACCAGTTCCCAGATCAACGGTTCTCCTCCTTCACCTCAACCGGAGACTTCTACCCAGACGGAGGTGAAGAAGAGCATTGTCCGAGACATGAATGCGAGAGAGAAAGCCCAAGTCGAAGAGTTTCTCAGAGACAAACATTCAAGCAAGAGGCGGTGAGATGGCGCCATCCATTCATGCCCAAGTCGTTTGTTACTGTAGATGGATCGCAGTTTCGTTCGTTCTACGTCGCCCTTTCTGATGTTCTGGGTGGTCATGTTGCGTCAAGTTGAACAGGGGCCGAAAGCAGCAATGATCCCATCGAACAGAGTGACAAGAGTATGTCGTCTCTGATGTTGGAATTGTCTGAGATCTCATCAATGAAGACCAATTTCCTTTCTACCGAGACATTAATACTCACGCCATTCAACTCTCTCAATCAGGAACTCAGCTCGCTTGCTAAGAAGGGAAAAGGGGGGGATGACGTCCGTCTCGTCCTTCTATTCCACTACTTTGACGATCTCCCTGCACATCTTCAAGAACCTGCCCCGGTACTCCGGTGCAGCAGTCGTGATACTCATCGGCCCTTTGTCGTCAAATATCCTCCATGCATTGATGAGCATCGTCATCGCCTTGGCGTGCACCTTGTGCTTAGCCCAGAAGAAATCCAGGATCACCGCCCGGAACAGCCACTTGTTGTCCTGGCTGGGTACACCGGTTCGCCAGTTCGGCGGATCATTGAACAGGTTTTGGCTCTCGTCCATGGGAGAGGAGGACTTCGGAATCCGCACCAGCATCAGGCTGTAGTCGACGGCATTGTTTCTCTCCAGGAGTTCTGTATCTTCTTCGAGCAGTTGCAAAAATTCGTCTGCCTGCTCGCGACTGAGGAGAATCCTGTCTTCGAATTTGTCGGCGAGCTTGGACTTGGTTGCCTCCGAGGCGAGTCTGCCACCAGCCACATCACGCTCCGGGAAGAAATACGACATGGGCTTCAGGTCAAAAGTCTGTCAGTCGGAACCTTGTTTCTGGCCGTGTAGCAGGTTCTCCATCACGAGGTGGTAAGTTGGTGCAATGCCAAAGAGGCCACCGATGCTCGGATAGCGCCACCCAAGAAAGTCGGTGATGCGGACGAGGAGTGACTTGGGATGGGATTCCATGTGTGAGACATAGGGTTCCAGCAGGTCATCTCGGAAGAAGGTGTGCTCGAATCGACGAGGGATAGATTTGATGAGGAATTTGTCATCTTTGGTGTTGAAGAAAGTCTAGACAGCCCCCATCAGTACCGCGCACTTCGGGAGAGGAGACTGAGTTCGCCCTTTCTCGTACCGAGCCCGAATAGCCCATGTCGCCCTTGGCCACGAGTGCGTCCTTGTCCTTGAAGCTAGCCTTGTATTCGTCATCAGAAAGCTTACATATCTTTTCTCTTAGCCTCTTGAACAACTCTGGGCGGAGTCTGATCAACAGAAGCCCATAGAGCGCGAAGAAGGTCTTGAGAGGGCGCCATAGTCTGAGTCGTCTCTGAGTCTTGTTGTCTTCTTGGATGGCGGAGACTATTGACCGCGAGATTTTGTTGTCTCGATGGCGGCCCATGGCTTGAGAATTAATCTTTCCACCGGAAGAACTGACTGATATACGAGGTTACTATCGAACTGGCGAGGCTGGGTGCGTTGAAAGTTTCCTGGACGCGAATTTCAGGGAAAGATTTGCCCTAACAGTAGTGACGTCACTGTCCAGAATCTTGCCAGGCTTGATGATGTCAGGCTGCACTAAGCCCTCTTTGGACACGTGCAAGGCTGTCTGGGATTGGCCGAGGCTGGTCCAAGGCTGGTCCAATGCGCAGCCTCATCCATGATTCGACGGAGAGGCTGGAATGCAACCAGATGAGGCTAAGCAGCGTGGCAGCAAAGTCTCGACCCTCTTGCAAGACGTGAGTTTGCCGTCCAAAGACATTTCCATCCCTGCTTCTGGATAGCCGTGGCCCGGATGTCTTCTTCTTACTTAGACCTCGGTACTGCATTCCCGATCCAACCCCACATCTGGCAGTAAAGCTCCCACATCAAATAGGCGGGAGCAGTACCGAGACAAGAAAGTGGGAGAATGCTCTGCAACCCTAGAAGTTCCATCATATCGACTGTGACGAGGGTGGAGGATCAGAGGTCTGTCGCTTTCTATTCGTGGGCATTTGGTTGAACGAGTTTCACATCACCGTCATCAAGATCATGGCTAGAATATATCGCAATCCCGATAGGCCTGTTGTTGACGTCCCAAAGCTGGATTTGTTGACATTCCTATTTGGTATGCCCACATCTTTCGATCTCCAACAGGAAAGTTTGCTGACATCAACCAGAGACAGAGCACTGCGTGGCCCAAGACGACACTGTTTTGCACCTGGAAGCATCCAACCCATCGAACAAGATCGCCAAGAAGGATCTTCTAGACCTCACTCAGCGCATCGCCCATGGTCTTCGGCATCATTATGGCGTCGGCGCCAAGGGTCCCGACAAGGATGTCATCACGGTCATCAGCTATGGTCAGCCCTTGGTGCCAGCAGCCTTCTATGGCACCATCGCCGCAGGTGGAGTGTATTCCGCCGCCAGTCCTTCCTCCACGGTAGCAGATTTGGCTCGACAAGTCAGTGTCGGCACCAGTCGCTTGATCATTTGTGGGTCGGAACACAAAGATCTGGCAACCCAAGCAGCGAAACAATGCAATCTCCCGTTGGAGAGGATCCTGGTTCTGCAGTCCAGTCCTTCGTGGAGCCTGACAAGTCTAGACGGCAGGATCAATGTCATCTCCGACCAGACTCTGAAATGGGAGCGCATCACAGACCCCACGGCGTTGAAGAAGAGTCTTATTGTGATTCTGTGGTCCTCTGGTACAACTGGTCTTCCCAAAGGCGTCATGCTTTCTCACGAAAACCTCGTGCAAGAGACATTTGTGACATCGGTAGCCGGCAGAGAGTGGGCCGCCAAACAGGTCGAAGCCGGGAAGGAACTCAAGCCATACCGGACCCTTGCCCATCTCCCCATTAGCCATATTGCCGGGCTGTTTGGATATCTCGTTGCACCATTCTATTCTGGTGGGTTGGTAGTATGGATGCGCAAGTACGAGTGGACTCAACTCTTGAAATATATGAAAGAGTACGAAATCACCGCCTTTTACACAGTTCCCTCTATATATCTCCGGATATCCAAGGCTCCCGAGGTGAAGGACCATTTCCGATCCCTCGACGCCGCCACAACTGGAGCGGCTCCGATGGATGGCGATCTGCAGACTGCTGCGAATGCCAAACTAGGCCAGGGAGAGACGTTTATTGGTCAAACATGGGGATTGAGTGAGACAACAGGAGCGGTAACCATGATGCCGAGGGGCCAGAGCGACATAACTGGTAGCATATCTCCGATTCTCCCCAATGTCGAAATCAGGTAAGGAGATTTCCAGAGTATCTCTCAAAGTTCAGTTGCTTACTGGGTGGAGCAGAATGGTCGACGAAAACTTCAACGACGTTGAGCCAGGACAGGAAGGTGAAATGCTAGTCCGGAGCCCGCTTGTCACACAAGGCTATTTCAACAACCCTCAAGCCACGAAAGACGCATTTCACGACGAGTGGTTTTGCACCGGTGACATTGGAGTGCTGCGTAATGGCAAGTTTTATATCGTCGACAGGAAGAAGGTTCGTTTGCCTCTACAGGCCACCACGAGCACTGCTGATTATAAGTTCTCCAGGAGCTCCTCAAATACAAAGGTCTCCAAGTTGCACCCGCCGAGATCGAGAACTTACTCTTCACACATCCCAAAATCCAAGAAGCAGCCGTTGTCGGGATCAACATGCCAGACGATCCCGGTACTGACCTTCCTCGGGCGTATGTTGTTGCCGATCCGTCGCAGATCACCGAGGAGGAAATCAAGGAATTCGTCAAGCAGCGGCTGGCGCCATACAAGCAGCTTCGCGGAGGCGTTGTCTTTGTGAAGGAGCTGCCAAAGAACGCGGTTGGGAAGTATCTTCGAAGGGAGCTCAGAGACCGCGCGAAGAAGGAATTGGGATTGGTCAAGCCCTCGAAATTATGAGGAGGTGTAGAAGGGGACACATGGACATGGAAGTCTCGGATCTGCATGGAGGGTCAGAGCTTCTCCAGAGTGAAGTTTGGTGATGGAAGCAGTAGCATGCAGGCAACAAGAGAAGTCCGCGGAATGACCGCCAACAGTGCCAAGCCGGGAGTGTCAACCTATTCCGACGAGAGCCAAATCTACGAGGTACCGAGGAAACACTGTTGTACCTCCGTACGATGTCTTTTCTCCAGACACCACGGGCCGTGATCCTGATGTGTAACTAGTCAGCAGCAGCCTCACTTCGGACCGTGGTGAACTGTTTTGACTGAAGAATCAAGATGCCTTTTTCCGAATGCCAGTATGCATTGGTCTTATCTTTGAAATAGACGTCAAACTCATGATCGTAGGCTTTGCAAGGCCCTGTTGCCGCTCGAGTCCACCACGTTTAAAAACATACTCGTATTGCCATGTCTGGGTCATCTGTGAGCACGGACGCATACCGCAAAACAAATCTCACTGATCTATTCTCTTTAAAGGGGAAAACAGTAGTAATAACCGGTGAGTGGCCATCTCAATCCGCTTGAAGTGGACATCTTGAGCGCTCAGTTTGTCGCAGGTGGTGCTCGCGGACTTGGCCTGACCTTCGCCTGGGCCTGTGCAGAGGTTGGGGCTAATATTGCTGCTTTGGACTTACTCGACGAGCCTCATGAGGATTTTGCTCTTTTGCATAACGAGTTGGGGGTCGAGGCTAAGTTCTACCGGTGCGCAGGCTGCAAATCTACTGGGATTCTACTTCAATTCTCACTCCAGACCACTCCTCGAACAGAACAGACGTTACAAACCTCCAACTGCTCACGCAAACATTTGCAGATGTGGTGAGGGATTTCGGCCATATCCACTATTGGTTAGGTGAACATCTCTTTTGATGATCTGCGATCTAACACCAACGGTCAGTGTGACTGCCGCAGGAATTGCAAAGGAAATGCCCTTCCTTGATCAAACCCCGGATGATCTAACTTCAGTGCTGAATGTCAACGTAAGAGACTCTCGATGCTAGGGGGTAATATACCTAACTTTCTTGGCCGTAGGTTCTAGGAACATACTTCACTGCGCAGCTAGCTGCTAAACAAATGATCGCACAAGGAGACGGCGGGAGTATCCTCCTCGTCGCTTCTATCGGAGCTCATTGCTCGGTGCCAGGGAAATCAGTGTCTGGCTATTGTGCTTCCAAAGGCGCTGTGCTGTCTATGTGCCGCTCAATCGCTGATGACCTTGTTCCTTACAACATCAGAGTTAATACTATCAGCCCTGGGTATGTCTTTGCTTTGTATTAAGCCGTCTTGAAATTTCGGGTTTGGAAGCTTCAGTGTTCTCTCACTGACGATACAATACCAGGTTCATGCTGACTGACATGGCAATACGGGATATCGACAAGCGGCCCAATATCCTAGAAGAACTTCGTGTTAATGTGCCAATGAAACGTCTGGGGGACCGTCGAGATCTTAAAGGTGCTGTTGTTTTACTTTTATCCAATGCATCGTCATATACTACGGGATCTGATCTTATTATTGACGGAGGTCTTGTCTCTCATTGACGACCATCGTCAATTAATGAAAGCTCAGTGCAGTTATTCCCCTAGGATATTTCATATGCAGAAGCTTTGAAGAGGCAGAGAAATTCATGAAACTGTTTACGAACCTTGATCTGTTAGTCTACTGAAACGGTATTATCGTTGAGGTAGTATGGTGATCAGATTTTGCTATCTCCGGTAGATATGGTCTGGTATTCTATAGTCAGAGGTTTGGGGAATCTCTGTTACTCTGTATCTCAATAACCAGTTTCCCAAAGTTCTTCCCTTCTTTCATTAATGTGAAGGCGTCCTCAACATTCTCAAAGCGGTGTACTGAATGTACTACAGGCCTCATTCTGGCTTCCGCGATACAGGCCACTACTTGCCTAAATTCATCTCTCGATCCCATGGTTGATCCTCTCAGCTGCCAATTTAATCATGTATCAGCCCAAGAACCCAAAGTCAAAGTCCAATCGAAAAAAGAAATGGAAGGGGGAGAAGGGTTGAAGCAAACCTCGATGTTCTTCATCACAGCCGGCATGCTAAAAGTCACCTTTGGACCAAGGGTCATACCATAGCTAGCAATAATGCCGCCGGCTCTCAGTAGACTCAATGACCTCCATACGACGTCACCGCCAGCACCATCAATTATTGAGTCCAAATAGGGTCTTTTCGATGGAAGAAGATCCAGCAGCTGCTCGCTCCATCCAACATTTTTGTAGTTGACTCCTGCCGTGGCACCTAGAGCCTTCGCTTTGGATATTTTGTCTTCCGATCCAGACGAGACATATACTGATGCTCCGCGTAATAGCGCAAACTGAAGGCAGAACAGTGCGACGCCTCCGCCAATACCCGTAATCAAGACATTATGTCCTGGCTGAACTTCAGCTTTGACAATTGTGGCTCTCCATGCTGTGAGTGCTGCCAGGGGGATGGCCGCAGCTTCAGAGTCAGAAAGATGCGCCGGGCACGGCTCGATCTCGGCGGCGGAGACGGCAATATATTCCTGGCAACAGCCGTTCTTGAGCTTCACTGTTCCTCCAAGTATAGACATATCAGACTCAGGACCCTTCGGATCACTTTCCCACCTCAGGTCACGATTAGCTTTACCTTGGTAGTTTTTGGAGACAAAGTACCTACCCTCTGGCCGGAGCCAGAAGAACCCTTTTACCCAACCATTGTTTCTTATTCTCTTCAGATGCCGCAAATACAACCACTCCTACCGCATCTGCCATTATTGGCACTCCGGGGGTAGCCCCGCGGTACAACTTCTGACGTGCAAAGAGGTCTCGATGGTTGAGGGATGCGCAGGACACTTTGACTACAACTTCGTCTGCACGCGGTTTTGGAAAGGGAACTTCTGTTATTTTGAGCCTGGAAGATAATCAGCGGCTTGTCTCGAGAAAGTCGCTAATTTGGAACGGCTCACGGCCAGTAGGTCTCCCCGGGTCCCCCAAGGGCCTCCCCCATTACGATTGCTTTTGGCATTATTGCAGCATTTCAAGATGAGATTCTGGGCCTTCGAGGTTGACTTTTCTGCTTCAGAAGATGGGAGCCATGATATAAGATAGACCCAGGCCTCGCAATGATGAGTGTATAACTAGTCTATCAATATAGCCGGCATATTTCTCCATCATTCGGTGCATAACCCGAGGGTATTTTCCCGAGGAATTTCACTACGATGAAGTGTATAGATCTAGGTCTTCAACTCTTCTTGGTATGCTAAAATATATCTAGAGTAACGCAGAAACTTTCCGATCCCGTACTTCCATCCAGGTACTATGACTGCGAAGACTTCTTACTTTCGCAATATCCGTTTCCGTTAGGGGTCTTGCCTCCAAAGCAGGGTTGTATCCCATCCGCGACACCTTCGACACGTCCACAGCGCACGTGTTCGACTGTCCATCTGCGCGCTTATAAATTGTGACAACTGCAGCGCCACCGAGTCCAAGATTGTGTTGTAGTGCAACGGAAACCCCTTCGACATGTCTATTGGTAGCCCAACCACGCAGGTGCCAGCATAACTCTGCACATTGCGCTAACCCTGTCGCTCCGAGTGGATGGCCTTTCGAAATGAGGCCACCCGAGGGGTTTACCACCACTGTTCCGCCGAATGAAATATTGCCTTGCCGAACGAAGTGATGGGCCGTGCCTGGCTCACATAAACCAAGCCCATCGATGGTGATCATCTCGTTTGCCGAGAAGCAATCATGAAGCTCACAGACTTTGACGTCCTTGGGAGTAACACCAGCTTGGATCATGGCTTCCTTTGAAGCTCGTTTTGTCATCTCAAAGCCCACCAAATCTATTGCCGAAGTGGAGTATAAGCTGGGAGAGTCAGTGGCCATTGCGCAACCCGCAATCAATATCGCTTGAGACTTGAGCTCAGGATGGGCATCAAGAAATTTCTGCGAGACGATGACGGCAGCCGCTCCACCGTCTGAAGTGGGACAGCTACCAAAGACCAGGATATTGTCAGCCAGCTGGTCCCTGTCTGAACTCTATGAAACATACGCACCATTGCAACTTCGTCAGTGGGTAATGAATCATTGGGCTCTTTATTATTTCTTCCAGTGTATAAACATCCTGGAATTGGCTGTAAGGATTTTTCGCCGAGTGCTGATGATTCACCCGCGCGATCTCTGCGAAATCCTCCAATCTTGCTCCAAACTTCTCCATGTACTCACGCCCAGCATTTCCAAACGTCTGCGGGGCCCTGGGGACTTTGGTGTCATAACCGCGGGTTGTTCTAATCATTTCGACAGTGCGTTCGTTTGGGGGTGCTCGATCACTGTAGGCCGACTTGAGTGATCCTGGGGCCATCTTCTCGAATCCCACAACAAGCACGCAATCAGCAAGGCCTCCTGCAATTAGCTGAGACGCCATGAAAATGCCTGTAGAACCTGTAGCGCAATTATTGTTGACGTTGTAAATGGGTATTTGAGTCATTCCTTTGAAGACAATCAGCAAACCGAAGGCGGCGCAAAGAGTCCTTCTATTGCCTATACCGAATTGATAGAAGACACGTTGACCGCATGTCGAATCTCCATAGCAATAGCATGCGATCCCTTGGTCAACTTGATCGTAGTTGATTCCCGCATCTAACATGGCTTTAACACCCGCCTCAAACCCGAGTTCTGGGTAATCTACCAGCCCTCTAGGCTTGATAAATTTAGTCAACCCGACACCAAGAACGTATGAAGGGAATTTCGCCATCCTGAAACTATGGCAGGGAAGTGACAAAACAGAATTCAAAGTCTGTGGTTAGTACAGTGGTCTTCGCGTATGTAAATGAGACTTTAAAGTTCTGGAGCAACCCCCTTTCCACCACTATCGAACCGGCGAATGCTAAACCAAACGTTCTCTACAGATACCAAATTATCCACCCTACTTCCAGCTTAAGGGGTTCCAGCCTTGCTTAGTCACCTGGGCCGCTTAACGGCCCGCATTCCTCGGAGACTGATTCCGGAGATGAAGATAGGAAGGACCCGAGGCTTTGTCTCTTCCCTTTTCCGCCCAACAGCAATGGGATCCACATCTGTTCCTTGGGTCCAACAGTTGATGAAGATCAAAAATGTCCGCCTTCCCCGATGTGATTAAAATTAACAGCTCGAAAATATTATACCAAGGGAAGCGAAGTAGTTCGTCGACATCGAAAAATGGCCGGTTTAGACGAGCAACAGCACTCAAGTATGAACCGACTTGATTCTGGTCAAAGTATTAAGATCGGCGGCAACACAGCTGGCCCTCACCCGTCCGCTGAGCATCGCCCTGTGCATTACGAAGAATGGGCCACGCCGTCTGCGAGAGGATATTTTATTTCAGATCATATGATCAATGAACCTCCAAACAAATCACTCAAGGTCATTCTTATTGGAGCTGGAGCAGCCGGTATCGACTTCCTCCACCACGCTCCCACTGCTCTCAAAGGTCTTAATGTTGACATCGTATGCTACGAGAAGAACGAGGAGATTGGGGGTACCTGGTACGAGAATCGTTACCCAGGCTGTGCTTGTGGTGAGATACCAGCAACACATTCCAGAAACAGCGCAGCACTGACCGGGTGAGAGACATTCCCAGTGCAAGCTACCAATTTGCCTGGAGACCAAACCCAGAGTGGAAGAGCTACTACAGCGGGGCCAAGCATATATGGCAGTATTTGAAGACTATTGTGGATGAAGAAGGGATGATGAGATATATCAAACTCGGAGTCGCGGTGACCGGCGCTGTTTGGCAAGACGAAAAGTCTAAGTGGATCGTCCGTCTTTCCCGGTCTGACCAAGATGAGATATCTGAGTGGACGGAAGAATGCGACGTGCTGGTTAGCGGCACCGGCTTTCTGAAGTTGGTATCCACCAAACCCTTCGATCAAAGAACGTTGGTTAGCTGATCTTGAATTCCTGTTTCTTGCAGTGCTTGGAAGTGGCCTGCAATTCCCGGCCTCGAAACCTTTAAAGGGAAAATTTTCCACAGTGCAAAGTACGAAGAAGGCTTTGATCTGAAAGCAAAGCGAGTTGCTGTTATCGGGTCCGGCAGTTCGGGTGTACAAATAGTGGCTACGATCTATCAGGATGTGTCCAAGCTTTATACTTGGGTACGAACTCCAACATGGATCACTGCCGGATTCGCGCAAAAGTATGCTGGGGAAAATGGGGCAAACTTTGATTGTGAGTTTTTATGCGCCATCGCCCAACAGTCAGCTGGATCTTTCTTTCTGCTAACAAGATTGGCTCAGACTCAGAGGAGCAAAAATCGGAATGGCGGCAAGACCCAGAAAAATACAGACAGTATAGAAAACTGATCGAGCAGGAGTTGAATCAGAGATTTAAGTTCGTCCTCAAAAACACCCGTGAATCAGACGAGGCCAATATTGTAAGAGAACCCGCCGCTATATTGCCATCCCTGAAGGTACCACTGACTTTTTGGTGTGAAGTTTGCTTACAAAGAGATGGCATCAAAGCTTGGCCACAATCCTCGTCTTGTAGACCGAATGATTCCGAAGGACTTCAATGTTGGCTGCCGCCGACCAACTCCTGGAAATGGTTATCTTGAAGCACTTGTTGGTGAGAAAACAACTTGCTACACTGACAGCATTGGCGCTATCACTCCCAAAGGCTTCGTCACAGCTGATGGCGAAGAGGTCGAGGTGGATGTGATCATCTGTGCAACAGGATTCGACACCTCCTTTCGCCCTCGGTTTCCGATCATCGGACTCGAAGGTGAAAGCCTCTCGAAACAATGGGAAAAGCTGCCAGCCAGCTACATCTCTGTCGCGGCACCCAAAATGCCCAACTATTTCATGTACACGGGACCATTCGGTCCTGTTGCCCAAGGCTCTGTGCTCCCCCTTCTTACACTTTGCTCCAACTACGTCATTCAAATAATTCAGAAGATGAGAAAGCAACACATTCGCCGACTCTATCCCAAGGAAACGGCAATTGAGGATTTCATGGAACACGCCGCGTTATACATGCAGCGGACTTGCTGGTCAGACCCTTGCACAAGCTGGTTCAAGCAGGGCACAACAGATGGGCCTATCATCATGTGGCCTGGAAGCAGGTTGGCATTTTTCGACCTGATGGAGACACCAAATTTTGAGGACTATGAGATCGAGTATTGGAGCAAGAATCGATGGGGTTGGCTGGGCAACGGATTCAGTACGATTGAATTCGACGGGAAAAGCGATATTACTTATTACTTAGACACACAATCTGGAATGGGAGCTTCAGGCAAGACATCGGTTGTGGAGAAGAGCAGCTACTCAAACAACCACGCCAACGGCCACACGAACGGAGTCAACGTGGAATGATGCATGTCAGATATCTCTCATATGGAAAGTCTGATTGCCCCCCGGGAAAAACAAACCTCCCCTGAAGTGTTAAAATGCTTCAGAGGTAGAGCTACTAGCTGATGATGTTCTCCTGTCCGTTTCTGGTTGATCAGACGTCGCACTCTACTCAGTACAGCACAGTCCAAGACGCTATGACTCCTAAAGGTTGATGGTTTTCCATCCAAAATGACTTGAGTTTGAAGTTTGCCGTTGGTTCCTAGAAGCTGTCTGCATAAGAGCGATAGTATATGACCTCTCTATGCCTGGAAGGGAAAATAAACCATGCGAGTCGAGACACTGAGGCTTGCCGGGATGTCGGAATGTCATATTCCGCTCTCGAAAAGCATTCATATTACATATATTTAGATGTGGAGATCGGTTCCTGTAATTTGTTTTGCCCCAACTTCAAGTCCGGTAAGAGATCCGCGGACCGAAAGCCCACATTGGGGTTCAACACGATTGCAAAGATGATACGGATCCCGGGAGATCGTCGTCCTCCTTGAACTGGCCGCATATTTGTCCTCCATGATAGTAGTGTTGCACTCCAATCTTCCTCAGTCGCGAACAAATACGTACGATAACCCATCCTTTACGACAGGTTCTTCCGGTAGAGGAACAAAATCAAACGGCACTCGATGCGATTTTGCATGCTTCTGCATGATGGCCCAGTCGATCCAAAACTTTCGATATCCTGACCAGCCATGCGCTTGGAACGAACGAGACCTCATACTATTTGCGGCAAGCATTGGTTGCAGGGCGGAAGAGCTGAGATACCTCTATGTAAGTCATTCGTCTCTTTGGCTAAGCTCGCAGATCCTGTCTGGTAGGGAGACCGCATGCAGTACTGCGACCTTGGTCGATAAATTGGTTAACTTGGCACAACAGGAAAAACATCCGACCTTTTGTGCGTTTCCAACATATCCTGTGATCCTTCAATTCAAGGGTGCTGCAAATTCTGTCGTTGACTATTACTCGAATATTCTGAAGCCACCTCCAATCCCCGGGAAGATAGAGCGACTCATTGACCCTACTCGTGTCCTGGATGGCGAACGACATATCGAGATTTTCAAAACTTTGCCCACATCTTCAGAAGGGAGGCTTTTCAAGCTGAAGACAAGGGTTTTGGGTATGTACGACAAAGGCGCGAGCGGCACAGTGGTCGAGACCGAAGCCCTGCTGGTTGAAGGGTCCGACATATATTGTCGCATTGTACGCCAGAGTTTCGCCGTTGGTCAAGGCCAGTGGGGCGGTCCCAGGGGACCCAGTCGGCCGAGTCTGATGCCCCCAGAGAATAGACCGGCAGACAGAGTGGTGACTATCGACACACGGCCGGAATTGACTCTTCTCTACCGGTAGGAATTGTCGCGCTTTTTGCTGTTTCGTTTGCTTCCGCTCGCGAGAATTGCAGGACTGACAGGGAGACTCTTGTCTACCAGATTAAACGGAGATTATAATCCACTCCACGCCGATCCCGCCGTTGCCCAAAAGGCTGGCTTCCCGCAACCGATTCTTCACGGACTCTGCACCTGGAATATCACAGCGCACGCTGTCTTGGACACCTTTGGGACTGAAGAGGCGATGTTGAGAGAATTCCAGGCGAGATTTACCAATGTTGTTTATCCTGGCGAGACTCTGACGGTGGAAATGTGGAAAATGAGCCATGCTGGTTCAGGGAGTACAGGTTCGTCGGAAAATACACTGGAGATCCGATTCTTGACGAAGATCCGAGACAGTGGAAAGGTTGCTTTATCTAATGGCAGGGCCATGATACAAGTCAAGCATGATAAGAGTAGATTGTAGGCGTTGGTGGAACTTTTCTGCGCTACCACTAGATGCGCGATGGTCCTGAAAATCTCCAGTTGATGAACAGGCACCTTTCTTTGACCCGATGCACCTTTGAGAGTCGTATTTATAGTCTGGCTAAGATTCCACGCGAACCATTGCTTCGAGCCTCTAGTTCCTCGATTCGGGAAAACTGCTCAAAGAACTTCAAACTCCCCGGATTCGCAATTGCCGAAGTAGACACATCGAAATTGCCCGAGATGATTCTTTTGACAGGTAATTCCATCTTCTTATTAGTCAGGGTCATCTAAAGCAGGGTTTTTCTTAGCTTAGGATCTCAAGGTTTCTAGCCCATAGGTTGTAGTGAACTCACAGGAATTTCCTTGCATTCGAAGACGTACTTGGGAACGTGACGAGCTGATAGACGTTTTCGGATCGCTAGTTTGATATCAGATACCAGTTCAGCATCGAAGCTAGCCCCGGGTCGCATGAGAATGAAGAGGAAGACCCTCTCATCCGAATCTTGCCGTCGGCGCTGGCCCACACAAATCGAATCAGCGATTTGCGGGAAGTCTTGCAGTACACTGTAAATTTCGGCCGAGCCAAACCTGACACCTGCAAGCTCAATTTGTTAGTCTCGGCGTCCGGCTCATGACTTCGGAGGGAATAGCATACCAGAGGGATTGAGGACGCCGTCAGAACGTCCCAAGAATTCGATACCTCCAGTATCAGCGTGCACCTTGATGAAGTCTCCTTGTGTCCAGACGCCTAAATAGATGAGTCAAATTGCGGTAAGAAGTCTCGGGGTGCCGAATATCATGAGTAATATACCTTCAAACGTTGCAAAGTACGAGGCATGGTAGCGTTTTGCTCCGCCTTCGCCCCAAAACATGATGGGCATTGTCGGGAAAGGTGCTGTAATTACGAGCTCTCCTGCGGTATCTGCTCCAGCAGGTTTACCCTGGATTGCACCTTCTCCATCACTGTTATTGGACTGTTCAAACACTTCAAGCTTCATTCCCAGAGCGGCTGATTGCAATTCGCCAGGGTATACGGGCAGAAAGGCGTTCTGGGCAGCAAATTGACAAGCCGTATCGGTACTACCAGCAGAGTTTGCTAGATGGACGTTTGAAGGGAACGCCTTCTCGTAGAACCAGCGGGCCTGTTCGGGAAGAAGCGTTGCACCCGTGACATTAACCATCCTCAGGCTGGATAGGTCTGCAATATCTCGAGGGTTGATCTGATGACGCTGTAGTTCATCGAGGTATCGCGGAGAAATGCCCAGATGTGTCAACCTGCAGCACCGTCAGTTTACAGTTCAATCTTCCGCAAGCCCAAACCAATTGAATAGTTACTTTTGTCCTTCGCAGATTCGGAGGAGAACTTTTCGATCAGGATAAAAAGGGCTGCCGTCGTAGGTCACAATGCGTCCGCCATTTAGAAGACTTGTTATGGACTTGTTATACATGGCCCAGCTAGTCTTTGGTTGGGAACATCGGTCAGTATGGCGATTAGTCGTATTCGACGACCTTTTGGGATCCTTACCGTGGTAAAGATCATTTGGGCAGATTCAGGACCAATTTCGAAATGTAGAAACAATTCTTTCTTCTGCGACAGCAAAATGCCGCCAGCCCCGTGAACAATGCACTTCGGCTGACCAGTGGTCCCCGACGAATAGAGAATAAGACATGGTTGATCAAAGGCTGCTCTTTCGAATATGGGCTTGGTCTCAGTACCCTTGGAAAGGAAAAATTCAAAAGAAGCGCTGTCTTGAATATCAGACGAGCTTGGGATATCAAGGGGTCTAGAGGTAAGAGCTCATACCTTCGAGGAATGGTTGATAGATCCGTCACCAGATCGAATCTCGGCATGACAACCAACTGTCGAAACTCTTGGACTTTTTGGAGGAATTCGACGAGTTCGATTGCCTTCGGTCGTAGGTCAGTGACCTTACCCCCGTAGACGGCGAAATCCTCGATGAACACCAGTGTAGGGCGGATTTGACTCAAACGGTCTAAAATTGCCTTGCTTCCCATGTCTGTAGAAGTTGAAGTAAAAATGGCGCCAATCGATACAGTGGCGAGGAAAATGGACAGAGTATTGAGGCTGTTAGAGGCAATAACCGCGACTCTATCACCCTTCTTTATCCCATGAACACGCAAGGCTGAACCCAACTTTCCCACGATTAGCCTCAGTTCGCCCCAGGAAGTATGCGTGACATTGGTGTTACCCTCTCGAATGCTGGTAACAGCAATCTTCGAGTCGGGTTTTCCGGGACCAAATAGGAGATTCTCAATTATATTTATTCTTACGCCAGAGAACCATTTCGGGATCTTTTCCATGGGCGTTGAAGTGTCAACAACCTTGATCAAAACTAGTCAGACTTCGTCTCTGGGCCTCCAGCATAGCAAAAATTAATGCTGCGTACCGTAGTATAGCTCCCTGAATAAAGAAGATCCGAAAATTCGAAAACATCTTGCCAAAATTCGGGGAGTTGGTGTATAGAATATGAATATAGGTCGTGATAGTCCTATATCGTGTGAGTCTCGGTCTGAATAATGCCTGACATGCAAACAAGATCGTCAATGGGGGATTGCAAACGAACAAGCAAGTTGAGACCGCGACGATGATTGACAAATTTGCGGAACCTTTCTAAGTGGGTGTTTCTGGGATGAGGATGCTGCCATAAGACCTGACGACGACGATCTAGAGGAGAAGAGCCCATCTTTCTGTCCTTGGTAGTTGCGTGGCCCGGGATGACTACAAGGCCAACAACTCAACAGATGTCGCTGCAGCCCCTAATAACTTTATATGTACGAGGTATATATCGCAAAGTGTGGCGCGAACATTAAGGCTACATGGTGTTTCCTGTGCTCGTATCGCAAATGGGAAACTGACAAGGGATGGGTGTAAGGCACCAGGGAATTTCGCATCAACGCCAAGTCGGAGGCATTGCTCCACGGAAAACGGTCCGCGGTAAATGTTCCGAGCTACCTTTGGACTGTTCTTTACAGTATTTCGCTTGCTTGTTGAGACCTGGGGGGTTGTCTGATCCGCTTGGCCCTCGGGTGATGATCACTGCACCCCATTTTTGTCTCATCAAAGACTATCTAGACAGGGTTGACGGGCCTGTCTGGGAGCGCCCATGATCTTTCCAACCATTTCTCTCAGAAGGCATTGGCTGCTACGGCCCTGCAAGAAGGAATTGACGCTCTCCAAGTATCACGTCTGCCGCCAGCCCCTTTATCTTTCTCATGGCCTGTGGAGTGATGGCGTTCTAGGACCGCCACCAGGACCGGACTACTATTTATTGAGTTGTTTTGGGGGGGCGACAGGGAGGGTCTCGGGTTCCTAGGTCGAAGATTGCCTTCCCCGCTATCCACACCCATTCCCCCGTGTGCCCCCGCCGAAAACATGGCTTCAAAGTCATCCCCGCAGTTTCAAGTTGCACCCTTGACAGTCCCAAAAGAAGCATTGTATTCATCCAGGTTTTCTGATGGACCTCATAGAAGCCAATATGTCGGGTCATATGGATAATAGCCATCAAGAAGTTTCCGTATTCTCGTCAGGCTCATCACCACATGGACGCAACAGCTCAGCTCACCGAGCTCTCCGACCATTTCGGCGACGTAGAGAAAACAGAGCTTGCAATGCTTGTCGGGCAAGGAAAACCAAGGTGAGTCCTTTTTATTATTTGCGCACTCCTCAGTTGTCAAGTGGTTTCTTTTTTTTGGAGAAACGTCTTCTAAGGCTCGCTCTCATAGTGCGATATCTCCGTAAACGGCCAGTGCTCTTCCTGTGTTGCTGCCGGCCTTATATGCGAAGTGACAGAACCGTCTGCTAAGCAGCAAAACGCAATTTTGCTAAAGTAAGCTGTTAGATACACGGTTCCAACATGCGTCCTTACTCTGTCATGCTCGACTAACCCTTTGGGAAACAACAGACGAATTTGCGAGCTTGAACAGACTGTAGAGAAATTTGCAAAACATATTGAGCATGTTGGGGGGCGGCTGCCTGAACAAGCCGAATCAGATGGCCATAATGAGGACATCGAGCTGCGACTTCCTTCACAACCTCCATCTCCAGGCCCAAAACAAGCAGACCATCAATCAGCGGCTGAGACTCAAAGCAGCTCGACTGTTGAGGTGGCAGGGAAGTCTAGTCTGAGGAAGCGTCGCCGATGTACCAATGGCAGTCCAAATTTACAGACATATGTGACTGGGGACGGAACCAAAACACACCATTTCTATGGCTCAACTTCTGAACTGGTCTTTCTTGACTCGGTTAGGGAGTATGTCCAGCAACTTGGCTACGAAGTCCCAGCATCCGGGAATCTATGGCGCACTAATGTTGATACGACTCAAACAAGACTTGCTGACAATCAGCCCAAATCAAACCTGGCAGCTGATTTGCGATCGCAATTGCCCTCCCAGCGGCTTGGGGCGAAGTTGATCGAGGTATATGCTCAACATGTTCAAGCACATACACCAATGTTATATTGGCCTTCAATACTGATCAAATTTCAACGAATCTACACGAGATCTCCTTTGCTACGTTATGAAGAAGGCCAGATAGCAGCCGACTTTTGCATTCTAATGATGGTCTTCGCTGTTGGATCCCAACTGTCCGAGTTGGCAGAGGTCGGTCACAGAAGCGGTCAGCAGATGAGGAACGGGTGGGGCTTCTTTGAAGCAGCCAGAAAGTGCCACCGGTTAATCAAATCCACCTACAATTTGGACGATGCCATCATCACTCTGCTTATGAGTATCTACCTCCTCGGGGCGTCTCTGCCCAGTCCATGCTGGGTCATGGCCGGAACAACGTCACGTATCGTGCAAGATCTCGGTCTGCACAAACGACCTTCCCCACATCAGCTATTCAATGTCGAAATCGAATCTCGAAATCGACTCTTCTGGGGGGCCTACATGGTTGATCGGCTCGTGGCACTTACGTTCGGGAGACCTGTCTTGCTCTTGGACGAAGATTGCGATGTTGACCTCCCTGGTAATGTGGACGAGAAAGGAATCACGTCTCCTCACTCATTGCATTTCTTCCGAACGAGCATATCAGTGGTATCTCTCCTTGACCCAATCATCCAACTCGATGCCGTGCCCCGGAACGAAGAAAATGACGTCGAAACAATGATGCAGATCGATGCCCAACTGCTCTCTTGTTGGTACAAGTATCCCGGCGATTTGACCAATGATGATGCGGATGGAAGTATTGAGCCTTCTACCTTGAAAATCTTATTCATCACACAGCAAGCGCGTTTAGCTTTATTCAGACACTTCACCAATAGTGCTCTCAACAATTCTTTCCGGAGTACATGCCTGAAGAAAAGCGTTGAGACCTCCAGACTGACGGCCAAAATCGTGCTTAGGGTCGCCAAAGGAGTAGATTGGGAGGATGGGATCGCCCATCGCTGCAACGACATTGTGTACAATCACATATTCCGAGCCTCTATCGTCCTTTTACTAGAACACCGTCTCAAGACATCGTCTGCTATGGGAAAAGCGCAGGGGCCTGGTGCTGCACAAAACAAATACATCAATATTCTGTGGCAGTCACTACGAGCGGCTGCACAAACCCATCTAACCGCTGCCAAGTCGTTGGAGCTGCTTCAAGTCTTCGCCAACACCTTGAATTTTGACCTCAGCCTCACAGAGGAGAACTCTGACCAGTATGCTCCAGGAGACGGGACTGATATCCTGATTCCACACGGGTCAGATACAAGGACTTATGAATCTCTAGCTGCACCGGATTTGACGGCAAGCACTGCTTTAATGACAGCTGATGTGCCATCCCCATGCCCAGAGATCCAGCCGCGACCAGAACCGAGTTCAGCTTTAGGAACAAACTCTCCCAGTCATATGCTGGCGATGGGTCACACATTTCCCAAGGGGGATGATGCAGGAGCTGCGGGTACCGTGCCAGATGAAGAGGGGTGCCTAGGCCCCGAAAAGCGACCTTCACCAGGCCATGGTAGCATTGGGTCCGAAGACATGGACTGGGCAATGTTCCACGAACTGCTTGACCACGACAGCATCTTTGATATGTATGCAGGGGGAGTGAATGGGAATGGCGATTTTCCAGTCGAATTCTAAAGAGATATTGCCCATCTCCGGTATATATGTATGGTTAGACTGTGCGAGCCTTATCATTGCTGTCATGGTATTCCTGTTGGCCCCAGTTGTTCAGATAAACATGCTCCCCAAACCCCCAAGATGATATGGACTGGCTTGAAGCACATGTAACAGTGTCCTTGAACGCAAATTGTGGATAATCCAAATCTCCGTTAATTATGGAGTACTAAGTGGCCCAAGGCTTCAGCGAAGTCATTTGATGAACTACTATGTAGTCAGATTGCTTAATACATAAAATGTGTCTCCCGCTCGCAGAAATCAAAGCACACGTATCACTCAAGTCTTCCAAGACAACTTCACCGCATACATCGAAAACTTTTGCCTCGGAGATTATAGAACTCTTCAGAGTCGAATATACATGCTGCAGGCCACGGAATTCTACACTAGCAAAAGACAGATTCATTTTGTGTTCGCTGGCCAAGACGTGCGCCTTCGAGCACGGACGTAGATGTTCATAGGACGAATGAGTTGGAAATCTGGGTCGTACTCAATCGCACCTTGAGACTCGGACGTAAGCTCGTATCGATAAATCAGCTCGGCGAAGAGAATCTTGACCTCCTGCAGCGCGAAGTTGAATCCAATACAGCCTCGCGGCCCCGTGGCAAAAGGCAAAAATGCGCACCGGTGCCGTTGTTTAACTTGTGGCGTGTCCCACCTGTCAGGGTCAAATCGCGCCGGGTTGTCCCAGAATTTGGGATTTGAGTGAATCGCATACAGTGCTGGGACAACGACGCTGTTGGCTGGAAGGTGATACCCACCAGGAACAATGACATCTGTCTTGGTGGTTCGTGCGGGCTGGAAGGAAGGGTTGTGAAGGCGCTGTGTTTCTTTCACAAACTTGTCCAAGTATTTGAGGGAGCCGGCCAGGTCTGGTGACCAGTCAATAACGTTGCTGACGTCGTGATCGACCAGCTCTTGCAGCAAACGCTCTTGTTGTCCTTCATAGGTGACAGCAGAGTAGATCATCCAAGATAACAGCGAAGATGTAGTTGTGAAGCCAGCAGCAGTCATGATGACAATGTTTCCCAGGAATAGATCTTCTGGCAGTTTGCTCCCAGCTTCGTCTGTTGCTCGTTTGATGTAGTCCACTACGCATGTTGCTTTCAATGCAGCCTCGCTGAGAGGGAGATCAGAGGTGTCGCGCTGTTCCACGCTATCCATTGCGGTCTGCAGCCGTGAGTAAATCCGGTGTCTCACTTCCTTCAGCCGTTTGGCGTCTCCAAATGGAAGAGCCCCATACCATTCACCCCTGCTTGTCACTCTCTTGTTCAGAACTAGCATGGCTGAAATATCGTCGACAATGGGGTCCAGTGGAGAGTCTGGGCTGTCGAAATGATGGAAGTCAAGACCCAAGCAGAATTTGCCTATCGTCTGTGAAGCGAGCTTAAGCATATATTGGTAAACATTCCAGCTTTCGTTTGCTTCATCCATCGCGTCAAACACAGGCAGAGACGAGCGAACGGCCCTCTGCATCAGTGGAGTATAGTGTCGGATAGCTTTTGGGCTGAGACATGGAGGGAGGAATTTGTGGGCTAATAACCAGCTGTGCGTTTCTGTATCCCCGACGAAAATGGCCGAGTTATCTTTGATTCCCCATAGTGGATGATCGGACGTGATTTTCTTGGTGAAGTAGGCGGATTCGCTCAGAAGATGCCCGGTAATAATGGGATCATTGGTGTGATAGGTGGTTTTACCCATCGTGTTGGTCTTGATAACAGGTCCATATTTGCTGAAAAGACGAGCGTGATTTCCCAGGTGGTCGGGGAAGATCTCGTAGAAGTTCCCGACGATGGGAAGGCCGACTGGTCCAGGGGCATTTCTGACAGGTTTGCCGTCGATGGTAATTCCAATGGGTGTGGATGCCTGAAGCATCATTTCTACAGAATGAATCGGTTCCTCTTCTGTTTGGAAGTTAATTCCTGAGCAATTGCTTCTATCAGCTAGGATCCGCCTCGAGAATAGTATACCTCTTACCACCAGGTTCCACAATATGAAACTCCTGGCCAAGTATATTCCTTAATGCCTTCAGATCTTTGTTTAGATGGACATCAACTTCTCTGATTTTTCGAGGCGTTGGCCCTACGAGGTAGAACTGGATCTTCGCCCGTTGAGTCATCGTTTGGTAGTCGACTAAATCACGGTGTCACTGTCTTCGGAAAATTGCACTGATGGACCTCGTTCTCTCGACTATGTACTAGTTGAAATGATTTGGACTGGACAGCTCCTATTGCACGTGAGTTACACTCTTGGTGACAGTTTCGGATATGCTTCCTCGGCATCAAGTCCTCGGGTGGATTTCCGGAGAAGGCTAGGTACCATTGTGTCCGATTTGTACTTGTTAGTGCTCCAGTGGCGGAAGTCAAGCCGTTTTAGGGATAAAGTGGAGACTGCTTTTCCAGAGGATATTTCGCCGCTTTTCCAGCGGCCCCGATTATAATCGTACTGTATATGTAGATCTGGAATGGCCTTGAATGGTCTAGCTTCCTAGTTTCGAATTGTCAAAGATGTTGCCGAAGTATTCTTCGAAAGACGTTTGCGCGCATACGTCTGATAATGACCTCTGGATTGTCATTCGCAATAAAGGTGCGCCTTCTATTACTCTCTGAGAGCATGTGAGACAGCAAAAGTGTCCGCTTTTGTGGCTCATGGTATTTCCCGAGACTTGTGAATGCTTGCTTACAAATAGCAGTTTACGATGTCACAGGTTACCTAGAGGAACATCCAGGTGGTGTCGAAATATTGAAAGAATGCGCGGGCACAGATGCAACTGAAGCATTTGAGGATGTTGGGCACTCGGAGAGAGCGTGGGCCGCTATGGAGTCGCTCATAGTTGGCGAACTATTAGCAAAGGTGCGTCAAGAAATGTTCAAGTTTAATATTCCGGCGTCTGAGACATTCGCATGAAGATCTCGACTGACGCATACGCCCAATATCAGGAACAAAGGGAACTGGTGGCGGTTTATCAGCCTACCTATGAACACGTGGGAGCAGTCTCCGTCTTGACCAAGAAGCCAGTCATGAAATGGCTCATGAGTTTATCAATCAAGGGCATGTGGCTGAGCCTAACCGGCGTCCTTCTCTACAAAGGTAGCCATCGTCTTCTTGACCAAGCTCGTCAAATGCGCTTCTCGAACGCATTTTGGTATGGATTCCTGAGTTCAGCAACGGCGCTTTCCATTGTCTCAACCGGCATCGGATACTATCTGGCCTCAATGTTTAATGCTAGCCACAGCATGAAAAAATATCCCGCCCGGAAAAAGGCGTCGCAGAGAGTACTCCTTGGAGATGACTTAAGTACTACTGGAAATAGTGCGATCCTTGACGCTCGAGCCTACCGCAAGTTCCCATTATCCAGGAAAGAAGGAATTTCTCCTAACGTCTTTCACTTCACCTTTGCTCTACCAAACCCTTCGGATATTCTGGACTTGCCAATAGGACAACACGTCTCAGTGCGTGCCGACATAGGTGGTCAATCAATTACCCGGTCATACACCCCAATTTCAAACAACAAAGACAATGGCGTGATTGAATTGATTGTTAAGATTTACGAACAAGGCATGATGACAAGACATTTGGATTCATTGCAGGTTGGCGACGAGATAGAATTCCGCGGCCCCATCGGGCCTATGAAGTACCGTTCTGGGCTTTGTAAACACATCGGCATGATTGCAGGAGGTACTGGTATCACACCCATGTATCAGCTTATTCGGGCCATTTGCGAAGACACCTCGGACAACACAACAATTGGGCTCCTATATGCAAACAACACCGAAGAAGATATTCTGCTCAGGCCGCAGCTTGACCACTGGGCAGCGAAGAGCCCGACAAAGTTCAACATATCATACGTCCTGTTGCATCCGCCTCGGGAATGGAAGCATTACACAGGATTCGTGACAAAAGAGCTCCTGAGGGAAAAAATGCCAATTACTGCTCCAGATTCTAGGATTATGATGTGCGGGCCTCCTGGAATGATTACTGTAATGAAGCAGTATGCTCGAGAACTTGGCCTTGAAATACCTGGCGCAATTTCCAAAGCCACTGATCGAGTTTTTGTATTTTGAATGGATCGGGAATGAAAAAGGCCATTTCTTTTACATGCTAAACCAGCGCATTCTGCTTTATTTAAATTCCCGGTTTGGCAAATTTCAAGCGTGAGAATCTTGAAACAGCGCAGGAGCATTTTACACCGAACTTTTGGCTTCTCCCCCTTTTACTTTCCCATCAAACTCTGCCTCGTCGTCTTGCCTAGAAATACTACCGACCAAGTGTGTCTGTCCCTGTGGCGATTGAGTCTCTAGAAAGCCCAGCACATGGCTTGAGGCTCTCGGGTCTTTTGACTTTAAGAGTCCGGCTTCATAGCCGCGGCATCTAGAACAGATATTACGATCCAGATTCTCACATACCCGACTGGCCACAGACTTGAGCTAGTGTACAAAACCGACAAGGGACAAGCATTGAACGAAGCCCGCACAATTTGACCCTTGATATAACCTCCATCTACCAGTATATATGGACCTTTCCGAGCGCGCTGCGACAAACTACTACTCGTGCTAGAAAATTCAACAGAGCGCATCGGTATCCTCAACGAGAGACGATTTAATACAAAAAATTTAAGTTAATTCAATGGCTGGCCCTCAGATAATTAAGACGCCCCTTACAGATCTGTTAGGGGTCAAGCATCCCATCATTCTTGCAGGTAAGCTCTTCAAGTGGACGATGGAGTAGTTACTATGGCAGCTGACTAGTGTCAGGCATGGCACGCGCTTCTTCTGGTTCTTTGGCAGCCGCAGTGTCTAATGCAGGTGGCTTTGGCGTCATAGGAGGGCTGAACTATTCCCCTCAGCAATTACAAGACATCATCGACGAATTCAAATGGCACTTGACAGATAAGTCGCTACCTTTCGGGGTGGACCTGGCACTTCCTAAAATTGGAGGAGGGGCTCGAAAGACGAACCGAGACTATACCAAGGGTCAATTGGATGAGTTGATCGACGTCGTCATCAGGAACGGGGCAAAGATGTTTGTCTCTGCTGTGGGCGTTCCGCCTCCACACGTGATTGAACGACTCCACGCAGCAAATATACTGGTAATGAACATGGTCGGCGCTCCAAAACATGCCAAGTATGCTCTGGACGCTGGTGTTGATCTCATTTGTGCCCAAGGCGGGGAAGGGGGAGGCCACACAGGGGTCATTGCCAGTTCAATCTTGATACCCGCAGTGTGCGATGTCGTGTCTAAATACCGCTCATGTATGACTGGAAATTCTCCTCTGGTTGTCGCGGCAGGAGGAATCAGAGATGGTCGATCCCTAGCCAGCGCTCTTATGCAGGGTGCGGCTGGTGTTTGGGTGGGAACTCGCTTTCTGGCCTCGGTTGAAAGCGGTGCCAGCCAAATGCATAAAGAAGAGGTGGTTACAGCGGACTTCGAAGACACTGTCACGACCTTAGTCGTCAGTGGGAGGCCAATGAGAGTGAAAGCGAACGACTACATAAGGGCCTGGGAAAGACGTCCAGAGAAGATCAAAGAGCTGACCGAGGCGGGAATAGTACCCTACGCAAAAGATGTAGAAGATGGCAACGAAGAAGCGGATCGGCCGTTTCTAATGGGTCAAGTCGCTGCGGTCATTGACAGCATAAAACCTGCTGGGCAAATAGTGGAGGAAATGGTTACTGAGGCTAGTCAAATGATCAGGCAAGGCACGAGATACCTATGGCTTGATGCAAAATTGTAACCAACATACTACTCCCCAAAGTTCATCCCACGAAGATTCCATGGTCAACTATAATCAACTCGAAGCTTCTTGAGTACAAACAGGACAGATTGAAGTAATCAATGCTCGCCGCGAACCTGAACTATAACGCTTAAACAGGCTTCTTTCTGGACCAACTTGGTGGCACGTGCTGGTGTATCCTAAACTTGATGCCTGGCCGTCGAAACTGCTCTAAATCTCTTATGGCCGCAAAATTCTTGCCCTGGGCAAAAAGGAAAATCATTATTTTTTTTTTTTTTGATTTGGTGTTTCTTCTGGTCTGCCTTGCAAGTGACCTTCGGAGCGAGCTCCACGGGTATGCTTCCCGCGGCCCTTTTCGCGCGGAACACTAGTTACTTTGTATAGTCTGCTGAGAAACCCTCCCCCGTTTTAAAGTTGCGGCGGAAGATCCGGGGACCCCGCGAACTACTGTACTAGCACCCCATAAAACCATTAACTGTAGCCCTGGGGTCTTTGACAACATTAGTAGTACTTCGTTCTACCTCGTACGTGAACTCATCGATCCAAGTTCTACCGGACACTACATGACAACGTCAAACGATAACATGGTCGAGAAGGCGACTATCGAACTCAGAGAGGACCTTGCAGAGACCATCGATACGTTCCATAATGATGAAGCACTCAAGGTTATCGTCGAAGAGCACGGCCAGAACGAATGGGATGCGGCTGAGGAGAAGCGCCTTGTTCGGAAGATTGATTGGAAGTTGCTTCCGCTGCTGTGTCTGACGTGAGTTGGTAATGATATAGCACTCCTATTGCCTAGCTAACGGTTGAAAATAGCTATGGGCTGCAGTATTATGATAAAGCCATGCTGTCCCAGGCCGTAAGAGCATCAATTCCCCACAAATTTCATGAAAACTGACTTTCATAGGCTATCTTCGGCCTTCGCGATGACTTGGATCTTAGCGTGGGGAACCGCTGTATGTCCTAGGTTCCTCTTCCTAGATGAGCAATTGATTGACACGAGCCGAAATTCGAAGATACATTCAGCTCGGCCATTTTGTACATGGGCTTTTTGACTGGGTCCTATCCTGCCACAGTGCTAGCACAGAAGTATCCTATTGAACGTGTTGCCGGAGGACTCGTCTTCACTTGGGGTGTCTGCCTCATGTCGACGGCAGGTTGCACCAGTTTTCGAGGATTATATGCTCAACGATTCTTTCTTGGATGCTTGGAGGCAGGCATTTCTCCCATCTTCATGCTCGTGGTCGGAGGCTGGTACGAGAAAGGTGAGATACTACTAAACCCTTTCGTTGGCTTACCAGTATCTGGTCGTAAACTAACGTTCCTGAACGCAAAGGCGAGCAAGCTCTCCGTATGGGCGTAAGTCTCATCAAGATCAAATCAAGGGTGCTGATTGTACTTACGATCAAATGATGAAACAGGCTTGGTTTTGCTGCACTGGATACTTCGGAGCAGTCTCTCCCCTCGTCAATTACGGCCTTGGACAGATCTCCGGAGGCACCTTGAGTTCCTGGCAGTATATGTATCTCGTTGCGGGAGGCATCACCATCTTGTGGGCTCTGGTAATTCTAACTTTTCTGCCTGCGGACCCTATTCGAGCCCGGGGTTTTTCCAGCAGGGAGCGCTACATTGCTGTCGCCCGATTGCGCAAAAACAACAGTGGCGTCCGCAACCTCCACTGGAAAAGTCCCCAATTGATCGAAAGTTTAACGGACGCGAAGTTCTGGCTTTCTTTCTTCATGGCATTTTTCATGATGTTCGGCAATGGCCCCTATTCCACTGTAAGCTCACTTCGTCCATTTTGTTACTGGGATATGAGCCAGGCTGATTGAGCATTTTGGTGTAGTTTACACCCATCATCGTCCATGGTTAGTACTAATCGACCCTCTTTGTGTTTGCACACGGTACCATAATGATTAACTTGACGCTCGAGTGATAGGTTTCGGATTTAGTGCCTTGAACTCTCTGCTACTCACCGTTCCCGCTGGGGTTTTCGTGGGGTCCGTCGAGCTCGGAGCTTGTTATATGGCTTTCAAGTTCAAAAACTCGAGAACCATCATTATGTTCCTATGCCAGCTCCCAACTGTTGCCGCATCCCTGCTTTTATGGCTTCTTCCACGTCATGAGCTAGGCGGATCACTACTGGCAGTATTCATTATTGCTTCGTTTGGAGGAACGTACGCGGTTCTACTTGGGCTGACTATCGCCAACTGCGCTGGGTATACCAAGAAGACAACCTTCTCAGCTGGGCTGTTTGTTGGCTACTGTCTCGGCAACATTGCTGGTCCTCTGTAAGTGCACTGCCCAATCTCTTAAACGCTTCGGCTGACGGAATCTATGAAATCAGAATCTTTAGGGAGAAGGATGCACCACGATATGCCACTGGATTCATTATTGTCCTAATCACGGCAATTCTAACTCAGGTGTTAACAATTATATATCGCTACCTGTGCATCCTCGAAAATAAGAAGCGAGACAAAAGTGGAATTCTAGAAGGATTTGACCATGCCTACGAGGATGATCTAACTGACAAGACGGTAACACTACCTTTTAACAAGACGCTCTGCATCAGCTGACAATGTACACTAGAATCCTCAATTTCGCTACACATACTGAGTGGACTACATCATCGTCGTTTTTAGTAGTGCCACAAGAGAGGGTTCCCTAATGTAGCTAATGAGCCCATTAAGCATCCCAACTTCTTATGTAACAACTTGAAAATTGAACCTTCCACTTTGATTCTTTAGCCTTAAGATAGCCCTCATCTCTACTATACTGCCCGCCCACCTATTGTTCAATCGATTCCATAGTTCCGGCCCGGCTCTAGCCTGGGCTGGACTCGATTTTAGGGGTTTATGGGTGAGCTAGACTGATTTAACCCGATTCGAGATCGACTCGAACCAAGTCGAATGGATTAAAGATTGATTTAAGTCGGCTCGAACTAAGCTAAATCGATTTAAATCGATTTATATATTTAAATATATTTAATATAACTATTATATAATTATTAATATACATTTTTAAAAAAAATATTATAAAATTCAAAGATTTCTACTGTAGAAATATAATTCTAATATCAAAAATAAGATAAAAATTAAAGAGATAAAAATTGAAATTTCGAGAAGTACTGCCGACTGAGATCAATTAACTCTCTTTTTATGATTTCACTAGTAAACTAAGTCGACCCGGTTCGAATCGATCTAGAATCGGTCTTAGGCCAGGCTATAACCGAGTCTGGTGCTTAAATCGCTAATTAGGCTGACTTGATTCGAACTAGTTCGAAGTAATCTAACAATTATGGGGAAGGTGACATAGTAGTATCTAGTAAGCCTCTTGCTGGTGAGCAACGCTAAATCGAAGAAGGTTACGGACTCGGTTCGGCCGAGAATCTGAAGTTATCTATTGGAAGGGCGGCCTCAGAGTAGTTATATAATGTACACCGAAAGCGAGTCACGAAATATTCCGAATTAAGTCTAGCTTCCATTTTAATTCGCCTCCTCTCGAAGCGAACGCCCGTCGATATCGGCTCGGATTTCTTATCCTGTTTGATCGGCTAGTTCATTACCGGCGCCAGAGTAGCGGGCATCTAGCACGATGGCGGCGTTGAGGAATGCAAAAGGACAAAAGCAATGCTCAGGAATAGGTAGGCGGGATCAAAAAAAAAAAAAAAAAATACAACTGTTCAAACTGCAAAAGATTAGCAGACGGCCAACACTGTAAACTGTTAACAGCGATTGCATATAGTATGCACAGCCATTCCGTGACTGCTGTCGACTGTTGTTGTGCCTTCTTGATGTTACTTAAATGCTTAATAGCTCCTTCCTGTCTCAAAGCCTCTCGTCCACAGCCAGAAGTAATGCTAGTGCTCTTTGTCCTGACATGTGACTGGCTAAATTGTTTTGGTGCCGCCCCCCATGCTAACATAGCCACGAGGCCTTGTTACACTATGTTTATTAGTTTCATAACTTTCTAATACTTAAAGCGATTTATGGTGATGCCACCATCTGATACTATAGTACTAGTATTCTAGATCTAGTATGAAACTATATTAAGACCTACTAAGTAAAAAGCACATAAAACTCTTAAGGCCGAGTACCATGTAAACGATTGAGTGTTACGGATTTGGTTAAACACCGGAAGGACGGACGTCTGATACATCGCGGACAATACTAATTAGGCCACCAGCTAAGAGATGCGACTCAAGGAGTGCACCTCTATTACTAGCACACTCCCCGTATGAGAGGCGCACCCTTTCTTCTCTCATGCTTTGAGTCGTGTACAGTATCGACCATATACTATAAGGATATCTTATATATACGCTTATCGTTAGATTCTGCCTACTTGCCAGGGAATCCCTAACATTGAGATCATAGCAATGGTGGCCACGAACGATCATAATGTTGACACCTATATCAATACTAGTAGTAGCCATTTATCGGCTCTATGCGTAACACCTCGGAGACGCCCTCAACAGCTTCAGCGCTAGAATCGCTCTGGAAGTGAGACTTAACTTCCCCTACATACACATGAAGACAGGCTTGACTGGGCCCCCTGCCGATTTCATGCCAAAGAAATCTATTTTTCTGCCGTCAGTCTGAAATAAGTTATCGTAGTCGATGCTGCAGCAGGTGGCCAGCTATACAGTAAAGCCCTAAGTTAGCTATGCTGTAGGTAGTAAAGTCTGTGTGGATTATGTCCGAATTGAATATACACCGCAGCTGGAGTGACGAGGTTAACCACTGGTTATATTGGAAAGTCAACCTAGAGTATGGACTAAAGCGGGGAAGGACGACGATTCCACAGGAAAAGACGCCTTCTCATAATCAGCCTGCGGTTTGATGATTGCGTTGTTTTGGGAGACAATGGAAAGCTTGGCGTGGCTGTTGGATATATATGACGGGCGCTGTACAGCCGACTTGACTGGAACCGATCCCGGTGAGCAATTCGGCCCTTAAGTGAACCAGTCGAGTTGAAGATCATCTGAGTATATGCCATTCAACTCCATCAAATCAAAGGCGTTGTCAAAGACCTCATTAACGCCACCGGATGCAGGTGCATCTGTTCGAAGTGAGCGTTCTATTTCCTGCGTCAACGGGAGGCGTATTACCATTGTTGAGGTCTTGCGGGTGGGTGCTTTCAGCTTCGGTACGAAACTGCTCCCGCCATCTCCACAGTGAGTCATACACAATGCTCATACTCATTCGACTCCTGACTTTCAGTTGAAGTCCGTCCATCCCAATGCCACCAATGATAGATGGATTAGGATGTGTCCAGAGGTAGGCGATCACATCACTGAGTCTCCCTGGTAAATCATTATTGACCACTGAGATTTTCCTCAGCGCCGAGACAGAGAAGTTGACAAGCCCTTTGCCCGAATCTGCGTCAATAATTGCGGCAAAATAATCGTTCTTCACGACTTTGAGCAGAATGAAGACCGCGCACAGGAAGGCTTCGTAACAGAACAGTGGGCAGAAGCGCAAAAAATCTAGAGACTGGTTGTCCAGATTGCGGACGTGTTCGACGACCGATGTAGCGGTCGAATAGAGCGCTATGATGCGCTCCAGATAGCCCAAAGCTGTCGGTTCGTCGAAAAGATAGAATGCATGGAGATGAAGCTTCACAACGTAGAGATAGAACGCGGTAGTGGCTGCATTTCACCAGTCAGCAGGGCTATCTGATTGACTAGTGTACCACAGCGAATTAGCCGCTCACCTGGGGTCCAGACCCTGCTAGTCTCCAAATCGATAATCTCCTGGTTCAAAATCGTGTAGAGAGGGAGCCTCTCCCGAGTTGGCAAAAGCCCCATAGGGTCCGAAGCGTTTGAAGCGAGAGCTTGGGATATTCTGTTGCACGTCGAAGCACATCTCAGATGAGCATGCAAATCTTCATCTTTCCGAGGACCCTCAAGCGACGACACAACAATGGACCAGTCACATAGTTGCGCTGGAGTTGGAAGTCCAACACCAAAGCTTATGCTATATCGCGTTAGCCGCTGTTCATCAGGGTGTCTGAAAATATATTACCTCTGCGTCACGATGTTGCTAGCAATCCATGTCCTCCGCCGGTCTTCGACATCATGGGGACTGAGGTTAACGCGAAATTTGGTAAAATCAAGCGGACTTCTAGGACGATGAAGGCCCATCTGAATGCTAAGTTGTATTATCATTCCAGAAAGAGTGTAAGTTGGGTCAGTTGTACTGCTGCTCGTTGGGAAGGGCCATGTGCAAAGAAGAACCAAGCTCTGAATAACACCTAAGGAATGTGGTTCTGTTTGCAGGGATTTCCACAAAAGATCTGTAACTGCTCTTGCGAGCCTTGTCAAAAGGGTAGGGTCTGACTGATATCGACGAGATGCAACGGAAATGATGGACCAGAAAAGAAGAGTTGAACTGTCGTAGTATTGGGTAGGAGAAATTCCCGGGTCCAGAAACGGTAGATATGCATGGTAATGCGAGAAATATCTTGGGAAGCCGTCAGCCAATGATACTAAGGGGCACGAAGGACATACATGCGGAATAGCTCATTGATCACCTCCTTTGACAGTTCAACGTCGCGTAAATTCCGCGACGGAATCACTCTACCCTTGCTGGTAGAACGGCTGTCAAGGAGACCGCCTTTCGGAATTGTTGTTGCGCCTGGCAGGCACATACCATTGGGAGAGTCTGGTGACATCCCAACAGGCACCGTAGTCGAAAAAATCCGGTTCTTCAATGGGTCTGACAAGTCTCTGGAGTCCTCGTTCATACATCTGTCGTCGTCATCCTGAGGACCGCCATCTTCAACAAGGGAGGGTACTACACGATCTGGAACAGAAGGAGCTGCCAAGTTTGTGAGAGCATTGTCTTCATAGACCGATAATTGGCGCTTGAGCTTGTTTATTTCTTCCTCCAATTCCGTGGATTTCCTGCAAAGTGGGCCAAGGTCAGTCACCAGTCATTGTGAGGCCCAACTCTTGCCGGTCTTACTTCCGCTTGCGCGTCCTCTTGAACGTATCATCTACTCTGCAGTCCAAGTCCAGTCTTCGGCAGCGCGAACAGACATTTGATGATGGAGCATCAAGCCTCGTCAACTCACACCTCAACTGCAGAAGTTAGCTCCCAAACGACTAGCAAAGCGCAAATACTGTGGCTCACCTTTTGCTGTCTACAGTTGTTGCAAGCTTTGGGCTTCAGTCCATTGGTGCGAGTTTGTGTCTCGACACTCTCGTGTAGTTGGCGAAAGCTGTCTTCCTTTGCGGCTGAAACTCCTGGGCCTTGCTGATGGGCCGGCATCATCGGAGACGCTTCGCGAAACTGCAGGGGCTCATTTTGACTTTCTTGGGCGCCGCACGCAAAGGTGAGGAGATCAGCAAGTGAAAGTGTGTTGACATCCGTTGCGGGGAAGATGCGGGTTGACGAGGCTGGCATTGAGATATGTACCCAAGGAAGGTCAGCCGACTCCATCTCTGGAAGCCATAAGGCTGAGGGCCCCTTCCCACTCTCCCACCTCCAGCTTATGGACGTCGGGTCTCCAATGACTAAACGTACTTCTGAGCATTGCTTGGCCAACACCGGCCGGTTTATATGATTGACCGATCAAGTAACTTCAATCTCGACTGTGTGCACGTGGTTTCTTCTTCCCACCATAGGCTGAGAGATCCCAGTCTTGTCTGTCGCTTTCGCAATCAACTTGTACTTTCCAGGTTTAGGTATCGATACCTTAGCTCGGAACGACTGCCATTCGAATTCACTCCGTGCTCTCAATGAAACATCCGATCGAGGCAGCCAATATTCACCGCCGTCAATGCTGACATCGACCTGGCTGATTTCCTCGCAACCCCAAGCGCGCCCTCGGATCTCAACATCTGGTCCTTGCAACAATGCTTCCGGCTCTGGCCTGACGATCATAGAATTAGGCTCGACCATCCACACAGGCCTCATTCTCTGTCCACCGGAGTCAGCTGGATCGATCTCATTGTAAAATGTCGTGGTGAACGGCCCAATGGCGCGGTGATCTTGCAGCGAGAGCCGACAAAGCCACTTTGTGCTATTGGTACCAAAGTATCCAGGCACAACCATTCTTACCGGACCACCTCGATTTTTGCTCAGTGGTTCACCATTCATTTCATAGGCAATCAAAACCTCGGAGCTCAGCGCCTTCTTCAAAGGGAGGTCTTTTTCATATCGGTCAGCCGAAACACCCGCGAATGAACCCGACTCCAGTCCTTGCGACCAGACGTATCTTGCCTCTAGCTTTGGTTTGGCCAGTTTGAGCATGTCCGCAAGCCGGACCCCGGTCCATTTGATGTTCCCAATCCTCCACAACGCGTGGACTGGGGGCGCTATGGGGCTTCCATAGCACTCATGGAACGCAGTTATGGTCGAACAGGGCATGCTTTTCAGCTGCGCGAAAGATACGGAGAACGGTCGTTCAACCAGTCCATCTATCACCAATTTCCACTTCTTCTCATCTACAACCGCAGCACCCATGTGGATGGTTTGGAAAAGTTGAGAATCATCCGTAAGTTCGGCATCCAGCTCATGTGGCTTTGGAGGGTGCCGTATCAGGAATCCGGCCGGGTCAATGGCCGTAAGGGCCTCGCGCTCCGACCCATCACTCTCACTTTGGGCTCCTGGAAGGAGGCTGACGTACTTTAAGTACAAACTCTCGATGTCGGGGTCCATCGGCAACCGGAAAATGCAGCGTATGTGCACTTCGTCGTCCGCGAGGCTTTCTTCTGTGCCGCAGATGCTGAAGCAAAAGGAACTTGTATTTAGTCCTAGTGATTAGGCCTTCCTTGCATTCGATAGATTGTGTTTATCGCTCGGCGCACGTAGGCGGCAAGAGCAGTAAGCCTCGACAACGCGGAGGCGACGCGGAGCCGTCGATGAAGGCTTGTTCGACCTCGGTATCGGCCATCCGGAAAATCCCCTTACTCCGACTCGATGAACAATGGGGGCCTAACAGCAGGCCTGGAGAGCCTTTGGCGGACCATAAATGCCAAAGAGGGCGCAAGGCGCCCCAACGAAATTCGCTAGTCGTTGGAGGTGAGTCGAACTATGGCCAAGCCAAAACTGACCCTGTACTTCGACCTACACAGCCCATACTCGTACTTGGCATTTTACGTTATCAAGGTCGGTAGTCAACTGAAGTCGACCCCCTCCAAGCCTTGTGAGAGCTACCGAGAACCAGCCTGAAGCTAACATAACATGACAGAATTCGCCCGTCTTCAAATCATGCGACATAACGTATACCCCAGTTCTGTTGGTGGCATATATAAACGCCGTTGGGTTAAAGCCACCATGGAGCAGTCCTAGTATGTGGCTGACGAAACCCCCGATCCTTTCCTCCCCCCCCAAAAGCGGGTGAAGTCGATTCTGACATGTTCTATCAGACAAGGTGAAATGGATGCATACAGACGTCGCTAGATGGTGTCAGCACTTCAACATCCCTTGGAGCCCAGGTTTACCAGCGAACTACCCATTCAAAGTGACCACGTTGAAGGTGAATTCTCCTCAAACTAAATCGTACTAAGCTTGGCATGCTCAGTCTTCAAACAGGTCCAGAGGGCCCTGGTGGCCTGTTTGCTTGAATGCCCTGACCGGTATCCGGACGTGGTAGACGGGCTATACCATGCATTTTGGTACGAGAAAAGGGGGGTTCAGCTTCCTGAAATCCACGGACCCATTATTGCCCAGATAGTCGGCAAGGAACTCGCTGCGAGGATCCTGGACAGGGTAAGTAATAATAAGCTCCAGCGTTGCAACCTGATAAGAGACGTTGACAAGACTTCGTCGACAGAGCACCTCCGATGAGGTCAAGTCACTCCTGAAACAAAACACCGACAGCGCAATTGCTAATGGGTCTCCCGGTCTCCCTTGGATCAAAGCGGTAAATGGAGAAGGACAGGAAGAGTTCTTTTGGGGCTTCGATCATCTTGGGCAGGTTGCGAGATTTCTAGGCCTCCCAAGGCTGAACGGGCCGCACCTGTAATCGGGGATTACATTCACCGTTGAAATTGTGTATTGTACAGGAGATCCGCCGTCTATTGCCCGCGTCTTGCGGCTTTACTATTTCCCCCATGAACATGGCTACAACTTCGAACCCGTCTCCTTTGCAGCGAGCTCCCTCAGCTGCCGCCGCAATATCTTTCCCGACTAGTCGAGGGGTCAGTAAGCGTCATACATAGGATCCACATAGGGAACTGAATATTGTGATTACTCACCGGATTTTTTGGGATAGCATCCACAAAGGCCGCGCCTCCTGTGAGGTGCTTAATCGTTGACACTCGTGTCCTCACGAAGTCCACGACATCCTTTTCAGTGAGTCGTGAATTCGGTACCCGCACAACGTACGCGCGCGGTCGTTCGTCATCCGTCGCCCTAGAGATGTTGCCGTCAGCAGAACAATTAGACATGACGTGCAAAGTCGTCGACGTACGTCTTTACGCCGATCACTGCGGCGTCCACAATTTCGGAATGCTCGAGGAGAAGAGCTTCGAGCTCTGCGGGGGCAACCGCGACACCCTTCACTTTGATCAATTCCTGGCACGGGTTAATTGGCCGACCGACGCAAGAACTATTTGGGGATTGGCGCGTGCTGGCAGCTTACCTTCTTCCGATCAACCATGTACCACTTTCCAGCTTCGTCTCGGTATGCTACGTCGCCAGTTTTCAGCCATCCATTGCTGATAGTTTCTGCAGTAGCTTTTGGATTGCGCCAGTATCCCTTCATTGCGTTCGGAGAGCGGATCCAGAATTCTCCCCTCTCGCCTGGCCGGGTTTCTTCTTCGCCGTTCTCCTTGACGAGCATTGCTTCTGCCCCAGGAACTAACTCGCCGATTGATATCGACGACGGACCCGAACTCTCCTTTTCGTCCCAACACAGCGTGATTGCAGGTGTCCTACAAAGTAAATCTATCAGCAAAATTCGAAATCCGAACCGGGTTTCAGCACTGACTCCGACATCCCCCAGGCTTGCCGTACTCTGATCCTACCATTCCAAAGCTCTTCAAACTGCTGCGTTACTTCCATGCCAATGGGCGCCGCGCCCGCCAGCACCTTTCTGATGCTGCTGACGTCGCAAGTGCCATCGCGAACCGAAGGGTGTTTAGCCATGGCTACCAGCATTGGCGGGACAAGCACAAGTTCCGTAACTTTGAAACTTTGAATGTGATTCAGCATATCCGCTAGATTGAACCGCTCCATCAGGTATGTCTCGAGACCCCATTTTGGCGCCGTAAAGGTGTAGTAGCACAGCCCCAATGCATGGTACATGGGGACCGCGCAAAGAGTTCGTCGAGCGACAACGGTTGAATCGGACATAGAGATCATTTTGAGTTGAATCATATTCGCGACCAGACTTCGATGTGATAACTCAACCCCCTTTGGAAGCCCGGTAGTGCCTGAGGAATAAATCAGAATCGCGGTGCGCTCCGAAAAAGTCTCGGTGTTGCGCTCTTCCCAGGCAAAATTTCGACCAATCTCAGGCTTTGCAAGCAGTTCGCTCCAATGCTGCACTTTGGCATTGGCTGTGGACGGTACTTCTTTCTCGTGGTCCATAAGCACCTCTGAGAAGAGAAAGATACGTTTCTTATCGAATCCGACAAGATCGGCTGCTTCCAGTGCTCTCTTTATGCAGCTCTCTGCCGCGAGGACAATGCGAGGATTGGAATCTTTGAGCTGATGAGCAAGTTCCCGTGGCGTATAGGCAGGATTCGCGCTGTTGTAGATGGCGCCGGCCATCAAAGCACCCATGACAACAACCGGATAGAAGATGCTGTTAGGGGAGAACAATAGCACGCGATCCTCATTTTCAAGTCCTGCGAACTGGAGGCCAGCGGCAAATCTCTTGGACCATTCGCGATAGGTATGAAGGGTGAGAAAATGGGTCTCGGGGCGTTTGGCATCCACAAGGATTTTGTCAGTTGAGTTGATGTTGGAGGTCGACGATTCGAACATAAATGACGGAACTGACAATGTCGGTGGTGTCAACTGCCATCTCGATTTGTAGGGCATGTTGAGGTTCTTAGATCAAGTTGCTTTGGCTCAAGGATATCCGGGAATGAGGAGAGTTGCCGATCTTTAGTACCTGAGCGTTCACGCAAGGGAGAGAGCTTTGCATGAAAGTAGCTGAATATATGATCACTCGTACGGCCTTTAACTCGGTATAGTTGGCAGCATTTGAAGTTGTGATCCCCGAAATGGTGGCTGACTGCTATGGGTGGCGAGTGGGTGAAGCTAGGTCCAGGCCGCCTGCGGTACGGGATCCACAAACACAAAGCTCGGTGCGGCTGACGTCGGAGCCGCAGTAATGGCAGGTCTGCACCTAGACGATCGACATGAAATCGATAGCTTGATACTGCCAGGCACTTCGTACACTGTCCCCCAGATATCCTCCATATTGTGGGGCATAATGTTTCAGCATTGAATGGCCACTGCCGTGGGGAAATCGATTCTACCGATTGTCAGGCCAAGGTAATCATTGGCAAAATTCGGGTTGGCCTGAACGTTTCACTGTGATAGATTGTCCTCGTCTTCGTGTGACCAACAATCCATCAGGATATCACCATATTGATGCATAAGCCTCTGCAACGCCGGTCTCGCAGTAATCGCTCCAGACACAGTAGAGTCGAGCGTCAAAAAGCACGTAAGCAAAGGCCTCATACTGGCAACCCACTCCGAGTCTGGATCCGTGTTAGAGAGTCGTGTCGAAGTCAAGTCGCCATGCTGATCGGCTGATATATGCAGGTCAATAGTATGTTCGATTGCCTTGGAGAGGGCCAGGACCACCAGGGCCGTATTTGCGTGGTGTGAGATGAAATCCATCTTTGCTTGAACACTGTTGATGAGTCTAAACTGGCCCATTGCCGATACGTCCACAATTCGTTGTGCTATTGTGAGAAGAGACGTAACAGCCTCTCTCTGGTAAATCAGCGCCTTGTCCAGCAGGGGCTGCCTCTCAGCGACAGGAAGTAGGTTGGATGCGCGATGAAGCTGTTCTATGAGCAGTAGAGTGCCTAGGCTCCAAAACAATAGCATAAATGCTAAATCACCGGACCGTCAGCATCAATTCTTGTGCGCGGGTAATAGGTGATTCACCTGAAGCTAGTTTTGATTTCTCGGAAAGTAGATAAAAAGAGATGGTGCATTGCTGGAGCCATGAGCCATATGTCAATGCAAACTCGTCGTTGATCCCCATCGATATGGTGATCGCATTCCTAAGCGTGGCTATATTGAACGCTGCGTCGCTGGTCAAAAGCATCTGCCTCAGGTTGATAGCCCCCCTAAAAACACGGAAAAGATCTCCTGCGGCATTTTGGCAATGCTTCGGAACTTCCTGATCGAAGATAGCTGGTTGGTGCCATTCTGGGGCTAGGTGACCACTGAGGAGGGTCTCTTGATTAATCGTTAGTCATTACTGTATAATGCAAGTCCGCCGTGATGCATACCGTTTGATCTTGGAGGTGCGTCTTCCAACATACAAGGTCGCTCATGCAGTACGGAATCAATCGTGTCGCGCAGATAGCCATACCAGCGGATAATGCCCACAGAAGCCTGAAGGAGGAAGCGATAAATTGATCGACGTCCCAAGTGCACACAGTAGTCTTCCACGAGGCCCTGTAGCTCTTCCATCTTGCGCAGAGCATCGTCCAATAGGCCCAGCGGAGTGTCTTCGTAACAGGATATGGACGCCGCTTCTGGAGGAACACTGGTCATTAGAAAGAGGAAGACTGAATAAAGCTTGACAAAAGATCGGTTGTCTCTCGAGGAAACCAGATGAGAATGTGCATTGAACCAGGCCGCAGTGAAGACGTGTGTACTATTGGTACTCCGATCTCCCGGCCCAGGGTCTGGTCCCGAGCACTGACTGACATCCGGCGGGTTTTTGAAAAGCTGGGCCAATGGACCATCCGCCCGCTTGGACGGTGCAAACTGGAGAGCGAACGCCTGCAGCACAGCGATCAAAGTGTGCTCATTCTGATTGCGTGTTTTCTGATCAATGGCATTGCCGTACAGAGGGCCAAAGTTGTCCAAGAATCGGGCCACCCCAATCATTGTAACCTTGTTAATCTGACTCGCCAGTCTTTCCGGTGCCATATTAGCGTGAATCTGGGAGCCGTTAGTGCCTACCGAGGCGTTCTTCCAAGAGGGCGTAAACATGTTGCCCACAGATTGGCCACTGTTAATATCCAAGGTTGACGGGTTTGACTGATCAGGGTCAAACGAATACTTGTAGGAACCAGCGAATAGATTACAGTTGTAATCAAGATATCTGACGGCGATCCCTGACATCATGGAATTGTAGACCTCACCGAGACTTTGATTTATTCGCCGAGTCTCGACACTGGAATTGAGCAAATGAATTGGGCTGCCCCTCCAAAGCCCAAGCGTCGAATTTCTTCGGGTAAAAAAATCACTGGGCGATCTAGGTGGTGTCTGGTAATGGCTGCCCGAGCTGTGGGTGGTTGAGGAAGATGTGCTACTGCTTTGATAGTGTTCAGTGGCTGGAGCCTCGGTGGTAAACACCTGGCGGTCCAGGTTGGTCCATTCCGATACCAGATTTCCCATGAACATATCGACATCAAGGAATCCGGTATAGGGAATCCCACCCCAGAGCGCATTTTGCGTGGTTCTTTGAGTGGAGTCCACGGGCTCCGGGTCCGCGCACAAAGGGACAACAACCTGCTTCTCAGATCTCCGGATAGCTGGGGCGATAGGCTGTTCCTGTACACATGAGACTGGTTGCTTCGCCTTGTTCTTCCTCTGATTCAGTCGGGAATTGACAAAATCGAACGTGCAGTTGTGCCCCAGATGGAGACAATTCAGGCAGCTATTTGGTGACCCAGGTTTGATACCGTCCGGGAAGGCACATCGTCTTTTCGAACGGCGACAGGGGTCACAAGACGAGTTCTGCTTCCGAACTGTAGGAGCAGGTCCCATGAGGATTTGTGGAACTTGAGTAGCGGTGCCGTGAGCCATAGCCATGGACGGTCAGCAAAATCAACAATATTAAAGTAAATTGACTTGTGCCACGATGGATCTGGGAAATTGTTTGAGGCGTGGCGATGCAGGAGATGGCACAGATACAGTAGTCGCTTCAACACGGACTCGTTCGAGCTAAGCTGATGTCTGACTCTTTGACAGGGCTCTGCGTTATTCCATCTCACAAGCCGGAAAGGCTGGATTGTGGTCACGGTTCAGATTCTCCATCACAAGGTCCAAGCTTTAACCTTTGCCGCGGCTGCAGGGGTCGGATCCGACCTGCCATTGTCATCGGGTTGCCCATGGATGGTACAATTGGTGTATTCATCCGCGCTGATGACAAAGTCTCGTGAAATGTTGAAGCGGGAGCCGATCCCTGTTCATTGGTGTCAGAGCGGCCCGCTGAGGCTCATCATTTTGCCTTAGAAAGTAATGGATGTACAGTGTATATTAATATTTTGTAGAGATCGCAAAGATTCAAGTTGGGTCTTTGACGGCTAGAATGAGGAGTGTGCGATAGCGTGCGCAAGAAATGGCCCCCTTGGTACCGCAGAACTGCTCCTCAAAGCCATCATCTTCCGTGCGCTGCTTACCGCGGGCGATGGTCCAAGATAAACCGGGATGTTCTTTGAGAATGATTGTCAGGACCTGCACTTGAACGCTGAGCATCAACGTATCGGAAACACCAAGGCGGAACGTCGATGATAGAGGGTCGCCGCAGCTGGTACTCTAAGGCGAGTAGGCCGATGGTATCGCACAAGACCCAGGCCTCTGCTGATGTGGTGCAGTTGGACGCGGCCGAAGAGGAAGAACATTGTCATGGTAATAGTCGAGGTTCAAGGGCAAGTTCTGGGCGCCCACCGAGCCGACAGGGCATCGCAGGGTGTGATGAATTCGACCCACTGGCCGCCTGACGCCCCCTGGACGGGCGCCGCAAGAATAAAGTCCCGTAAAGCACCCTGAATGAACTGGGAAAACAGCAGGCAGTCATCGCACATTGTCTCCAACAGCGGCGACAGCACCGAGAGATGCGCAAAGGATTCATCTCGCGAGCAAGGGCGAGTCCGAACATACTGACACTTGACCGGGACGGGATCCCCACAGGCATTCCAGCTCTGTGAAAAGCTATGACGGACTACTTCTTTCTCCAGGGGATGAGCTCACATCTCGCCAGAGACCAAGGACGCACACTCAGAATCGACAGTCAATCAGGGGTTGGCAGTCACCATTGCAACAGCAGAAAGCCCCATTGGACTCGAGGGCTACAACTCAGCGCCCGTATTAGGCCCATGCCCAGACGCTCATGCTGAGTGAGACCTTATATTTTGGCACGAACAAACCGAAGGTATGGTGCTAGACCTTTTTTTTGAATGAACAACCGGGAAGATATACGGAGTGCATTGGCGCCATTGCTTCGACGCAAGGCTATACAGGCAGTAAGGCTGAACGTCCCTTTTCATCAAGCAGTTCGCTACGTAAGCGCAAGGCTTAGGAAAAAGCTCGACGGTCCTGAAACCGAGATTGCTTTATAACAATTTCCAGGTCCGCTCCAAGGTTTCGCATAGGATCAGGAAATAATACCTCAAAGTGTCAGTTAACGCGACGTTTCACCCTGGGTTATTCGTATACGAACTATCCTGGGAAACTACCAAGGGACCTCGGTATGGTCAATCCCATGACCATATCTTCTCAACGCAGGCCTCTCCCTAATTCCTATATCATTCATATAGAAAGACCGGTCCACTCACCACTGCAGATTCAATATCGCCGCGCTCGACCATGGCACTGTAACGGTAAGCACTCCCTCCTGCGCTATCTGCAACACCTCCCCCGACGTGACGTTGTTTAGCTTCACCGGCCTCCCTTGATGAAGCTCGTAATTATATGACCAGCCGTCAAAAGTAATGCCCGTGATGGCATCACTCCCGTTTGCCATCAGTCGCTGCACACTGACTCCCTTCGCCGATGACCTAGGTCCCGTGGTTGGCAGTTGGAAGCTGATCGTCTCGCTGGGTCGAGGTCCGTTGGAGGCGGCCGTGCCGTTGGAGGTGTAATTGTACGCATTCATCTGGATGATGGCGATCCTCTCTAACCGACCATCGATATATGCCGCATAGGCGTTTTGATGTGTGCTTCCCAGTTCGATATCACTTATGCAGACGTTGTTTTTGGTCAAATCTCCGAGAAAAGTGGCTACCATGATGTTCCCATAGTATGGTGCTTTTGTGCCCATGGTCTCGTTGACAGTCTGGATCGGTTGCCATGAAGCGTACCTATAGTTAGTGCCTTGATGCATGTGTACTCGAGCAATACCTGTGGCGGCACAGTAGAGGTTGAAATCCACGCCCCAGAGAGCAGCGCCGAATGAATTAGATAGACCTGGAGCTCCTTCGTTGTACAAGCTATTGGTCTCGCCAAGGATGTACGGAAGACCCGTGTACGCCAGAAGGCTTGATTCGTTGAGGTGTTTGTTGACTGACAAGACGATTGATGTGTGATTCATTAAGGTGCCTTGGAGAGTTACACCGGGCTGAGTTGCACCTCCAATGTAACTGGACACTGTTAATCACTATAATCCTGATTCCTAGACGACATACTTATGACTGTCAATGAATGCAATATCGTTGTCGGCGTTCAATCCAGCTTGCCACGTGGTGATCATGTTCAAGCTGTTTGAAGTCCCCGCAAAGTTGGGGGCGTAGAACTTGAACTTCCCCTGTTTGATGATATCCGGACAACTCTGCTGGACCAGTTGACGCATGGTGCGAGTCTTATTGAGCCATTCTTGAACGTAATCAGTCTCATTCCACCAATTCGGTCTCACTGGGCCTTGGGCACTGGTCTTGTAAAGATCGGGCTCGTTGCCTAGCTCCCAATAGGCGAGTTTGCTGGTACCAAGAGCTTTGCAAACAAGCGGAGCAGTTCCCACCAAGGTATCGTAACCAATGGACCCATTCGTGCCCAGGTTGAATCCGTGGATATACGTGACACCTGGCCAAGTGGAGTAAGAGTCAAAGTAGCTAGGACCGATAGATATTGTCGTTGGGTAGTCTCTCGACCTCGAGAAGTTAAAGCTACCCACCAAGGCGGCTGTCTGGGAAGCATTAAAGGTTGCGTAATCCCTGGCCCTTCATTCGCCATTAGTCCCTCGTTATAGCCTAGGAGGGACGTACTCCGTATTCCCGCCAACTCTGATGATGGGATAGGACCCTTGAAGGTTACGCAGGTTGTTCAAAAGGTTGTATGAGAAGTTGTTCGGTTGACTCGAGTTCCCTGGAAAGAGTCGGTGACGAACTCCTGCTTCTTCTCTGGCAACCTACCTGCAAAATCCGGAAAGGATGAAAACTCAATCGAGTATGAGACGAAGGATTCGAGGAGTGGCTTGCTGGCATTTTGGGGAGGAGCGAGAGACAAGGAAATAGCGCATGTAGCCACCTCGACAAGGAGCAAGCCAGCAACAACACGAGACATGAACATTGTGAAAGGCAGAGTGATTGAAGAACGAAGAAATTGTTCCCACCTATTTATCCCTTTCATACGGCGGCCATACCAACATGAACGCTCTCGAGCAAAGCCCTGTTCACTCCAGCATTCCGCGCGGGGATGCTTCGGCACATCCAAGGCCAGGAATTCCCCAGGTTTGCAAGTCTCGCGATTGGTGGGAAGCTTTGCATTTCAGGAAGGGGACAGAGCATTTGCGGGGGGAGGTTCACGGATCGGCAACTGTACAACGCATGTTTTGGGAGCGGAGAGCTGACAGGATACCTTTCATTTGCCCGGAAAGCAATTTGGGAGACGGGGGCCTCGCAGCTCGCAGCGTCATCTGCAGAACTGGAGTCGCATCACGACGGAAGGTGGAAATGATCCGGCGGTAGGAGAGGGGATGTTGAGTGATGATGAAGCTCTCGCAGTTACTGGGGATAGAGGAAGGAGAAAAAGTCAACAGTGATCGTGGCGAAGCTGATTATTATACGGCGGAGTATTTTGGCGCCTCCAGCCAAGCTCCAGCGCAGTTTCATCATTTTCGAACTTGCAGGCAAGACATGGTGGACAAAACAGCCACACCAAAGACAAGATCGAAATACCATTATTTCACGCACACATCAGATACCCCGGTTTTCCCTTCGCGTTCCCATAGCTGAATATGTTCTGAAAAGCCTTCCCTCACATAGGACTCGACCAAACCCCCAATCCTGTCCAAGATGCCCTCGCGATCTCCGTCACGAGGGCGGTCTCCTACGCGATCGCATACGCCAACTTCCGTACAACGAGCACCTTCTCCACCCTTCAATCGTTCACGTTCGCCGCGTCGGTCGCCCTCACCACGATCGCGTTCTCGCTCCCCTTCGCGGTCCAGATCCAGATCATACACTCGGTCGTCTCCGCCTCGCGATGGGCGCAATGGGCATGGGCGGGGGAGAAGCCCCAGCCGAAGCACGACGCGCAGCAGGAGCAGGAGTCCAAGTCGCGGTGACAGGAGGTCTTATAGAGAAAGAAGCTACACGCGCAGCCCCAATCGAGACAACCGACGGGTGCAGAGCTCCAAGATTGTGGTGGAAAAGCTCACCAGAAATGTGACCGAAGCCCATTTGCGCGAGATCTTTGGCTCATACGGTCGCATCGAGTCGATTGACCTCCCACTGAATAAACAATGTATGTCTAACCTTGCTCTGGCCCGGAAGATGTCTAACGTGGAACAGTCCTGACAAATCGCGGCACGGCATACATTCTTTACGATCATCCTTCCGGTTCGGAATCTGCCATTGCTCACATGCATGAGGCCCAACTGGATGGTGTCGTCATTTCTGTGAGCATTGTGCTTCCTCGCCGGGCTTTTTCGAGATCACCGCCTCCAGCCAGATCCTCCCGATATGGCCCACTACCCTCCCGTTACGGACCACCTCCAAGGGGACCTCCTCCACCGAGATATCGAAGCCCTCCCACCAGGAGAGGCGGCTACGGTGGAGGGAGGCGAGCAGCAGAAGACGACACGTACGTCCCACGCGACACATATTCAAGGTCTCCTTCACCGCCCAGGCGGCGTCGGCGGTCACCGTCATATTCCAGATCCCCATCTCGGACACCGCCTCGAAGACGTGGCCCACCTGCTCGAAGTCCACCAAGGCGGAGAAGACGCAGTCCAAGTTACAGTTCTCGGAGCAGTTACAGTCGGAGTAGAAGCAGAAGCAGAAGTCGGTCAAGAAGCAGACCCAGGTATGGGGGAAGAAGATGAGCTGAATGAGAGTCGATGGCCTATCGTTTTATCTCTCCCAACGGAGAATAAAAGAAAAATACGAGGCGACACTCAAAATGTAGTGTTTGACAACCCAACATTATGCGAAAGCGCACGGAGTATCCTTGTCTCGGTCAGATTGAAGTGCTTCTAACAAGGGACGAGCATGCAAGGGCTTCATAGATGAACGAATTGAAAGCGTTAATTCAAATCCCGATAGCAGTCATCTGTCAAACTTCAAACTTGTGCAGACGACCAAAAAAAAGTTTCAAAAGTGATGGGATAAGAACTGCTCAGAGAAGGAGCCCCAGGAGCATGGCCTCCGACATAGCTGGCTAGTGCCTAGGTAGGTCCCTAGCCTAGGCATCTTTACCTAGTGGGCTGCCCACAGTTCGGTGTGGTTGAGGCCCCTAGACACCTATTCGACTGATTTTAGCGGTGGTGGCGACGGGTGCATTTAGTTGAGCTGGTTCCTTGCATGAGAGCCGCTTGGCGGTCGGGTGGAGCTCCAGTGGTGCCAGTCAGTGACAGGCGCCGCACTCTGGCGAATCCTCGACCCTCTCCAACGCCTGCGCCAATTTTCAGCTTCCGCTCACTTTCACTTTCTGGTGCGCGATCAATGTAAAAGTGAGCGCAGTTGGAACGTATCAACAACCACCTCGGTTTCCGCAGCGATCCCTATCAGTGAATCGTCATTCCATGTCTGCGACTATCCTTGCCGGCGTCTAGTCCCTACCAAAGCTTCTGCGCGCCCTCCGAATGACAACGCGTCTTCTTTTGTCACTTTGCCCGGTCAGAGCATCCACCTCCCTTCAATTAGTTGATCGTCAGCCCACTGTGCATTACCCGCGCGTCGATCACCATGAGTACCGACCCTGAGACTCCCGATGCAGCTGATGGAATCGACCACCATGACGAAGAGAGCGAGGCCGACGATGAAGCTATCAACGACGCCAGCATGCAGGATGCGGAAGACGATGAAGGGGGAAATGACGGTGCCGCTGACGGCGAAGCTGATCCTGCGACTGAACGAACCTTGCCAAATGGCAGACCTTACACCGTGGCTGATGAACCGCAAGACTACAGCGTCTTCAACAATCCGCGCGATCTCGCCGACATGCGTCAGAGACTTTTCACCCTCGAAGACCCCGTTGAGCTGCCGGTCGCGGATTGGCGAAACTATTTCCCTTTTGTTGATAATATCTGGCGTAAAATGAGATCCCAGCCAGAGGACGCCGGTGCCAATGTCGAGTATTATGCCTGCAGGCTGCGACGCGGCGCCAGCCAAAAACCACATACGCCAAGGCCCACTCCAGAGGGTAAACAGAAGAGGAAGAAAAGGGTCCGAGACGAAAAGACATGTGCCATGACCATGAAGGTAGTCTATAACAACGGCCCAATAGAGACCTGCACCATTTCGAAAGCTACCGATGGAGTAATGAGACATTCCCATGATCTGGACTACATCGATGGCACAAAGCGAAATACCGGAATCATGGATACAGCTCGCCACGAGGCTACCAAAGGTTATTTGCCCGCTTCGATATATTGGAAATTGTGGCAGGAGCCAGACAAGATGCAGGCCGCTGGGGGGAGGTTTATGAAAATGTCAGATGTCCGAAATGTCCAGTATGCCTGGCGCCAGGGACATCAACAGGTTGTTCTCAAGGCACACAAAGGCTTCAGTCAACAGCGCGCCCTCCGACAGCCACCGGCCCCGCCACCTCTTCCGAAACCTCAATTCCAACCTTCCATGCAGCCTGGCGTCTTTGGCCGACTGGAACCCGTCAAACCCGATGCACGGAATGAGCCAACAGCAGCAATAACGACTACGACAATCCAGTGGGACACGTTACAGTATCCACATCATGCCAGAGGTTTCTTGGAACCATATGTGCCCGATCCCAAACTTGCCGCCGTCCGAACCCGTCCACATATCACTCTTACCTGGGCAAGCAGCCTTGATGGCCGGATCAGTCAAGTCCCAGGAGTTCCTACGGCTGTATCCGGGCCAGAGACAAAGGCAATGACTCACTATTTGCGAAGTCGACATGATGCCATCTTGGTTGGTGTTTCAACAGCCATAGCCGATGACCCTGCCTTGAACTGTCGACTCGCAAATCCCGGCGGGTATGGCGGACTCGCCTGGGAGTTTCAACCACGGCCCATCATCATTGATCCTCACGCACGGCTACGAATTCACCCAGAGATGAAAGTGCTCAAAACAGCAGCCGCGGGTCGAGGCAAGGCCCCCTGGGTCGTGGTTGCTCCCGGCGCATTGCTACATCCCGTTGCTGTAAGCACGCTAAAAGCTCACGGTGGAGAATATCTGATGATTAATGACTATCACCCTGCACAAGGAGGACTGAACTGGGAAGGTGTTTTCCATGTGCTTTTTCGAGAAGGAATAAAGAGCGTCATGGTTGAAGGAGGTGGGATCGTACTTTCAGAGCTTCTGAAAATGCATCGCTCCCATCTGGTCGACTCTATCATTCTCACAATAGCTCCTACATTCTTTGGTAAAGCAGGAGTGATGGTGTCTCCAGATCCAACATTCGACCCTACGGGACGCCCAATTGCCACCAGGTTGAGAAACGTCAGATGGCAACCAATGGGAGACGCCGATGTGGTTATGTGTGGCCACATGACTATCGATCCTTCCCCGCCTACAAATGGTATTCTACCTGGTATCGAGGAATACTCGCGAACAGCGTCAGGTGTTCCAAACCCGCCACAACAGCAACAACAACAACAACAACAGCAGCAGCAGCAGCAGCAGCAGCAGCAACTTCAACACCCGTCAGGAGGACAACAAACACCACCCGCCCCGCCAGCGAAATTGCAAACACCTCAGCAGCCCGCTGTGGTCCAGACTGAGGCTCATGCATCCATGAGTGTTCCTACCGGTACTCCGCAGCAACCGGTACCTGTGCCTACACCGGCATCTGCACCTGAACAGCCTTAAGGTTGAACAATCAACACGAGACCCCATGCTTGCTGCGGGAAGAACAATTGGTGTCTTAAGTTAACTAGTGGGAATGAAAAATCGCTATGGGGAAATAGTGGTAAACGGGACACCAACCCCGGAGCCTAATGAATCAAGTGATGAAACCGAACAAAAGCGATCCATGTAAAGTCAATGTGCGGGCATGCAAGAGCGACGAGAAAGAATATTGAACACCACTAGCTCATTTACAACAAAAGGAAGGGGCGTCTGACACTTGATACGGGACGAGCTAATGACTTCTACGACGCACGAAATGGGAAATGAAAAATGGGATGAACAAGGCTGGTCACAAATGGATGAACCTGGGCCAGGTAGACAGTCCTTTTCCGACGATTTCGAGTTCTGGAACGCAAGCTGGAAAGCAGGGGATTGTGTTGTCTGGTACTTAGTACCGTTACCGACTATGTATTGCCAAAGTGCTGTTGGTTTCAGGAAGGGGATGCAAGAACTCAATTCTAGGGAACGATGGAAAAAGGTGCACCCTGGCACGTTAGTGCTACTAGTACTAGTAGCAACAAGGATGGAGGTGCGTGGCTAGACTCCGCGGTAGTGCGTAATGCTGCAGTGTAGGGAGCTGACCAGGCCTTTCAGCGCATTTTATGACTGGAATACTACCATGTACTTCAATACCAAATTGGCAGCATAGACCACCAAAGTACCTAAACCTAAGAGGAGGAAGGACACACACAAAGCAGCTAGACTTATTTTAGCAAAATTGTCCGTTTTGGGATATTTTAGTGACGTATTAATTTTCAAAGCAGAGAAATTATTATAATAGTATATATAATATAAAATATATATACATCTCTAGCCCTCCGAAAGGAGTTTTCTTCCATGCGTAGATAGTCTCACTACTGTATAGAGACCATCTAGTGTAACGGAGCACTTCAGGGTTCGGCGTGCACGTGCAACAACGCACAGAGGCCTGTCCAGCAGATCGGGAATCGAGAACGCTTTTCTGGTTGATGCTGACAAGACAACACCACCACAAACACTACCCAGAAGGGCAGCGACTAGGGCTACGAACACCTAGCACAGCGGAGGCATCGAGGAATAGGACAGAACTGATAAAACACTCAGGAATTAGGTAGACGGTGCTAAAAGAGCGAATTCATGATCCTCTACTAAACTGTCCAAAAAAATTGGCCCTCTGACAGCACTGTCAACTGTCCTGCTCCCAGCGATCTAATTAGGTTTGACATGTGACCTAACAGACCTCTGCCTTGCCAGTCCAGCACAGCCACGCCGCCTTGTTACAGTATTACTCCTGGCTCAGGCAGAGCACGGGCCAATCCAGCTCCCAACAGAGATGAGATCGCAGCAACTAAACTGCTTATAAGTCACTTCTTGGAGAATGTCCTCACTTACCAATGACTCGACGAAGGGAGCAGAACGAGAGATTGTGCGAGTATGAAGTAGAATAAGCTTAGGATGAGGTGCGACTAAATACTACTAGTAGCTCAGATAGTCACAGAGAAGTGGGAAGAATTTCTAATTAAGCTCCTCGTAGGAGATAGTCGAGAGGGTGCAGAAGGAGACGTTGGGTCGATTTGAGAGTCATAGAAGTACTAGTTCTAGCTGGGTACCTGCTTTCTGTTGACTTAAATGCCTAAGGAAGTGGCCATGGAGTTGAGGAAGCTATTGTAAGGAGGAGAGTAACGTGTAAAGGACGGAGGTGTTTACGAGATGTTACCGGTATACCAATAGTACATGGTAGAGCAATATTTGATCACTAGCGCCATACTAATTGTGCATAGTATACACTAGCTCTCACTAGTGCTATCTAGTTCTACTAACTGCGTTCCTGCCGGGTTACTACTTCATCGCTTTTTAACCATGACAAGTACTTCCGCCACTTTAGTAGAGCCCTGGTCTTTCTTAACGAAGATCTTTGTCTGCGCCATCCTGACCAACAGCGCACTTGCAGTTAGTGAATCCTCTCTAAGTACTAATACTCGAATCACCCTTCCTCCGAACCAACCATGCTAGTAAATATTAGCATCGCCATTGCTGCACCTCTTCCCATTCTGCTATTGTACACCATTGGAGTCTTCAATTATAAACACCTACTGCCTCTCTGGAAATATAACAGGCAGATCAAGCTCGATTTCTCACCCAACGAACTTTCTGGTGTCGACATAGTTGTTGTCCTGGTTATCTTTCTGTTAAGATCGGTCAAACACTCAATACTCTCGACATACAAGCGGATATACAACGCTAGAAATGATATCTCTGAAGTTCCGACCTCCCCAGATGAAGACGAACTCTCCTTGGTCATGCCGTTTCGACCAACACAAGCAGACCTCAATGCCTACTCCGCGGCTGTCAAGAATCCACTGGTTGATAGAGACGTTCAGTTAGTCGGCTCACAGCTGCTTCTCCTCCTATCTGCTCTGAGTGAGCCAGCCATGCTGTTGTTACTTGCCCACCGGTCGTGTAAGATACGACCACTAGGCTCTGTCAACGTAAGAAACCGATTCGAACTGTTGAGGCCCGACCTCTGCACAGGGTAGACATTGTTGTCTTTCAAAGAGGCCTTCTTAACTGCAAGGCTCTCGAAGCATGTCCGCACGGTCAAACGAGGGTTTGAGGTTGACCTCACGGTAAGCTTGAATGTTCTGAACAAGGATTCCATCGACTCGATCACAATCTTTCGGCAAAATTTCACTATTTTGCAGTTTGCAAGAGCTCGCGCAGAGATCATTCAGGGACGGGATGCTGCCCCAGATAGTACTAGTATATCAAGCCCAGCCTGGTCAGCTTCGATACCTCTCACGATCGAGTACAATGATCCCACCGGCTGGGCAAGGCTCTGCAAAGATTTCAATCTAATTCACACCTCAACGATCGCGGCAAAGCTCTTTGGGTTCCCAGGGAAACTAGCCCATGGCAATCACATCGGTGCATTAGCTGCCAAGTACATTGCTTTTGCCAACGCGAACGAGCCGCTTTTTATGGAAATTATGTTCAAGCGGCCCGTGGTTGTCCCTGCGCACTTGGAGTTGAAGGTTTCCCCAGCGGCGGCAGAAGAATCACAGTCACGCCTTGTTATTACATTGTTCCAAATCATTAGCAAGAACAAAATCAGCGTCGAAGGGAGAATTGGCCAGCTCAAATACACGGCCAACACCTAAAGCTCCCAAATTCCTCTTATCGACAACGGAGTGGCAAGCGAACAATGACGACGTTGGCTCCCGACCAAGCCGCGGAATCAGTCGGCAAGTTGGGTCCAGCCTTACGAAGGAGCTGTCTCGCTGTTCACTGGCGCAGAGCCCTGAAATCAAATCTCGGAATGGTTGGCGAATCACAAGCCACTCGATCTGCAGATCAACGCGTCGGCGCCTTGGGTCAAATTTTAACGTTTTCGCGCATGTGAAGTCAGAGCCTTCCCTCCTTTCCCAGTCTGCGAGTTTTATGTGTTGGAGGCGCAATCGCGACGGTTGGGGAATATATATTTAGTCAAATCCTCTGCTTCCTCTCTTTTCCTGCCTCTACTACACTCAACCATATAGATCTGTGCTGTGAATCTCCCTTTCGATCGGTCTTTTAGAAATCTTGTCGGGCGGAAAACAAAATGTCGTTCATTCTTGCCTACCGAAAACCAAACGAGAAACTGGCAAGGGCTCGGGCGCGAGCACCAAGCCTTCCCAAGCTCCACGAGAATCTTGCGAAGCTCAAATCGAAGCCCTACAGGCTGCTAAGATTCGAAGAGCTGCCTGAATGGTACCAAGGTAACCACTTTACGAGATCGGGCTATCGACCGGTGTCCAACTCATGGTCTACTTGTATCCTTTCTCTCGGGCACCTTCACAACGAGTCGGTCAATATCTACACTCATCTCGTTCCGGCCTTCTGTCTTGCTGTCGGACAAGTCCTCGTCTACCGCGGTCTCAGCTATTTCTACCCCGATGCGTCAATGGCTGATTACGCCGTCTTCAGCACCCAGGTTGGCGCTGCAATCGTCACAATGCTGCTTTCCTCTGCCTATCACACCCTTATCTGCCATTCCGAGGATATCGAGAACTTAATGCTGAGAGTCGATTACGTGGGCATCCTCACGCTGATCCTGGGAAGCTTCTTTTCTGGAATCTATGTTGGATTTTATTGCGAACCTCTGCTCCGTCGGGTCTATTGGAGCATGATCATTTCCCTTAGCCTCATTACGGCCATACTGGTTTTGCACCCAAAATTACAGGGTCTCAAATATCGGAGTCATCGAACGTGGGCTTTTATATCCACCGGACTTTCAGGCTTCGCACCCATCATTCACGGCCTTTACCTCTACGGCTGGAGCGAGATGTGGGTACGCTCGGGGATGCCCTACTGGTTTCTGGAGGGCATCGTGTATGGGATCGGCGCTTTCTTCTTCTTCACTCGGATACCCGAGTCGATATGGCCAGGCGACTATGACATCTGGTTTTCATCGCACCAATTTTTCCACGTCTTGGTGGTCATCGCAAGTCATATCCACCTATATGGGGTTTGGGTGGCTTTTGATTGGAACTACGAAAACCAAAGGTTCTGCCCTGCGATCGGGTTATAACCAGTGGCGGCTGATTCGTCTATGTATTTACGCGACCGAGAAACAAGAAACGTGGAAACGAACTTGGTGGCTAGACCAATTGGTCTATGTGGTCGGTCTATTGCAGATCTAATTTCTATGCTCAAACAGTGAATTTTTGCAGATTCTCGGTCCCAGATTCCTTTGCGATTTTGGCGACCTGCTCTTCACCGAGCTCGTCGAAGATGTCGTACCCCCATCGGGCAGGGAAGTTAAACCTTTTGTGTCTCTCGAGCACGTTCAGCCTCTGCATCGCATCGTCGGGAAGGATCGCATCTTGAAAATTGTCGCGGATGCGTTTTTCGGTGACACTCTTAGGAAGCACCACCGTGCCGCGTTGGACGGCCCAACTCACAAGAACCGCACCAGGGTCCATCCCTAAGGACTTTGCAATGGCATGGACTTCGGGGTCATCGACTGTCTTTGGCTCTCCAGTCATGTTATTGCCTAGAGGACTATATGCCTGGACCAGGATTCCCTTCTCATTGCAGAAGGCGAGCAGTTCGGGCTGCTGAAGATATGGATGTGCCTCAACCTGGTTAACTGCAGGAACTACCTCGCAACTGGACAGGAGCTCCTTCAGACGGCGAACGTTGAAATTTGAGACACCAATTGCGCGGGTCTTCCCAGTCTTCAACAATGCCTCCATCGCCTTCCACGTCTCGTTGAAATGCACATTTGACAGCCGGAACACGCCCTGCTCGTCGAGGGGAAACCACCGGTCGCCAGATGCGAAAGCCACGGGCCAGTGCATGAGGTACAAGTCAACGTAGTCGAGACCGAGATCCTTTAACGACTTGTCGAGTGCCGGTTCGACATCCTTGGGATCGTGTTTGCTGTTCCAGAGCTTGGTCGTAATGAAGATGTCTTTCCGGTCGACGCCACTTTTCCGAATGCCGAGGCCGACCTCTGTCTCATTTCTATAGATCGCTGCACAGTCCAGATGCCTGTACCCAGCCCTGAGAGCTATCTCTACCGCCTTCTCGACTTCATGCGGTGCAGCCTGCCACGTGCCGAATCCGACAGCAGGAATTTTAGCCCCTGTGTTGAGGGTGAACGTTCGATTGAGTGCCATAGCTGCGGTCTTGGTTTTTCTGTGAATGATCAATGCGAAAAACGTATTGTGTTCGGGGAGAGATCGAAACTCTACCACTGCAGAGGGAGCTGCGCTTATCATTCTCAACTCAGCATCATTCCTTCGCTTTTCCTTTTCTTTTCCGTATCCTGCCCAGGAAACTTTTCCACCGGACACTCGGCTTTGTCGGCTATTGAACCGATGCCACAACGCAAGGGCGCCCACGTTGCGTCAAACCGGATCCAAAGTCAAGGACTTTGAGGAGGATTGTTTTTCCTCGGCTTGCCGACGGAGGAAACCCCCCGTTTGCCGGCTCTAGGCTAGCCTGCTTACGCCCTTTCGAGATTGGTCCTCGCCCAAGACACTCTCTAGAGCCGAGGGGATTCCGCCGTGCCAGGATTTCCCCGCCACCTGATCCATCTCATCAGAGCAGCTTCGATCCTTTTGTCTGTCAGCCGTCCCTACGGAAGGCAGTTGATCCAAAGTTATTCGACCCACGAAGCATGGACGAGTCCAAGATCAAGTCTCCGACGGAGAATGATGCTCTCCCATCCAGCCCTCCCAAGAGACGCAAGCTCAAACATCCCCGCACAGCAAGGGCTTGCATGTTCTGTAGGAGGTATGTGATCCCACTGGTGCCACGGCGGCAGGGATTGTTTCCAAACGAAGCCTCAAACCAGCAGACTCCATTGGAACCCTTACCTCCTCCATGGCTGTATACTGACGGTGTATGATACGTATGCAGACGAAAAGTGCGATGCTCAGGCACTCAACCCTGTGATTACTGCAGCGGTGAAGGAGTTCGCTGCGAGTATGATGACGGTGTCGCGAGGCCACCACCTAGGGCTTTCAGTCATGCCCCAATCTCTGGCCCAAACATCCATCCAGTTCCAGGAAGTTGGCATTCGCCTGGCGGCCCAGCAGGCGAACGTGCAAACGCCACTTCCTCAATCCCGCAATCGTCGAACCGGGCAGCCATCATATCCCGCGAGCATACACCCCATATGTCCCGCGGCCCATCTCTGGAACCGACCTTTGCTGAAGGCCACCATATTGCCGCAACAGCGGGAGTATCCTTCCTTTATCATTCATGGAATCGAGGTGATGCAGTCGAGGGAGAGGCTGTATTACCATCGGCCCCGTTGACCTGCCATGGAGACATCCCTCCAGTTCAGGTTCGACAAGACCAGCCGTTCCCCAAACGAGAGGAGGCAGATGCGCTTTTGGAGCGCTACTTTCGTTTTGCAACGCCAACCTATCGCTTCCTCCATCGGCCAACGCTCGAAAAGTGGACATCTCAACTGTTGTCAGGGGCTCGTATGTTGACCGCGGAAATCGCCTGTACCCTGTTGGTGTTCTCGCAGTCGCTTCTGTATACGAGAGAGGGCGATAGATACATTGACGGCGAGGACCAGGACCTCAACCGGAGCCAATTCTGTAAGTTGTCTCCAGGTTGTCATGCAAACACGGTCAGGATCCCGGGTCATGAGGGACGTGCTTTGGTATCTGACGTCTACACATCGGTACCACGGTTTCCCCAGCGAGTTTTATGCTAGATCAAATCCACGACATGGAGCCCAGAAGCCTTTTCGTCCCTGACAGCCAGTCACTATGGCGAAATTGCTGACTCGTCCCTGATGCACAGATTTCGAGAAGGCCAAGTCACTTCTTAATCAAGAGCCTGGACCAGCCTCCGTTACGAGCGTCCAGGCCAGGCTTGCCATGTGTCTGTACCTTCTGAGTACTTTCCGGATCAACGAATGCCGATTCTGCTTCAGTCTAGCTTGCACGCTCTTGACATCCATTGGCCTGCATAGGAAGATTCCTTCCGCCCACAGGCTAGATCTAGTGACTTTGGAGTCGCGCAAACGCACATTTTGGTGCGCTTATGTTTTGGATGATTATCTGAGCGTCATGCTTGGGCGGCCGCGCATGCTCCGCGACGAGGACATCGACCAACCGTATCCTCGGAACATTGACGATCAAGACTTGCTGTCGTCCGAATCGCCCGAGGACCTGCCCTTGCATGGCAACCTGGAAGCGTTCATCGCTCATGCGGATCTCGCGAAGCTAATGGGACGCAACAGCGATCTCCTCTATCCGATCCAACCACTGTCCGAAGATCAGCTATTTGACCGTACCAACAGCATGCTCGAGGCCACGCTGGAGTGGAAAGACAGTCTCCCTGACTTCCTCAAACCTCGCGATAAGACACTGGCTGGACAGCGAACATTCGAGCGCCAGAACACCGTCTTGAAGCTGGCGTATGCACATCTGCGGATTCTTGTCACTCGGCGGTGCCTGCTCGCAGACTTCAGTCGCCTTGGCCGGAGGGCGTTGTCGGTCCTAGACGAGAGGGCTTTGAACCCTATTCGGGAATGTGCCAGTGCCATAAGCACCATCCTCAATACCACGTGTGACTTGATTCAACGGGCTGCCATGTACCAGTCCTTCTGGTTCACCCAGTATATTGCTCTCGTCGCGGTATCTACCTTGTACGTCTTCGTCATCCAAAGCAGCCGCGCCAACATTCCACCAGGTGTCTTTCCTGACATGAACGTGTTCTTCGATAAGGCTAAGCTTTGCCAGGACCAACTGGCCACGATGGCACCAGAAGGCAGTCAGGCACGGCGGCACTGTCAGCTGCTGAGTCGGCTTCGGCTCCGTGCCGAGAAAGATTCGGCGCGAGCGAAAAGAAGCAATGGAAGGAGGACGTCGGGCTTGGAGCAGGCAGCGATCTCGAGGATGGCAGCGTCTCACGAGTTCGCGCCTCCATCGACGACATCACACCTGACCTCTTCTTCGGAACCAGCAGACTCCCAGAGCATCACAGGGCCTCGGCCACCCCACCTTGACTCGACTTCTGAGAAACCTGAATATGCCAACGACGCGGTCCGACCCGGGGTCGAAAGCGGCCTGTCTCGCATGGATGGGGATGTGGATGTGGACGCGGCGCTCGTGGGCCAGTTCACGCCGTCCGACGACGACTTTATGTTTCAGAACCTCCTGGGCTGGGGCTGGGAGAGTCTGGACACGGTTGGGTTTCCTGGGGAGGGGGATCTGTTCAGCGTCCAGCCATGAGTTAGCTTTCTTTTGGTCGTACTAAATTGTAGATCTGCGGCATGCATAGCATAGCATAGCATAACGTGGTGTAGTAAGTATAGTATCCAAAAATCCTTGTCAAAAAGGTGGAAATTCTTCTCAATCCGGCATGTATGCTCGTCGCGGATAAAGATGTTAGTTACTTCTGGAACCAGACTTTCTACCAGCGGCGGCGACGTTGTCCTCGGGCAGCGGCAGCGTGAATTTGATTCCAACCCCCCGTTCCAGATGTACACATGTACATATCTACGAGAGTAGTCGTGGGTCGTGAGTCGTGGCCTGGGGCAACGGAAACCACGCACCACTTTCTGTGCCCGTCGTATCCAGGGCCTCAGTCATTGCGCCGTTGCATGGTTTCGGCCAGAGTCTCCTTTTCACCAGTCCCCGTTGGCTTTTAAGCGCGTTCCTCGGGAAACCTTGCCTGCCATGGATGACTGTGAGAGGGGAGTAACTCCAGGTCTTGCATTCCAGCCAGCCCCCCTGCCACACTACCCAGGTACAAGCACGCGTACGGGTAACTAATACGTCGACCCCGCCCGATTGCTCCTAGCATAAACATACACATAGGGTTGGAATCGCGACCACGTGGAATCACCCTGTCACCAGCACGCTGTCCTTCCAACTAACATGACACATGTACTGCACAGACCTGGCAAGGATAGCTGGGTGGAAGGATCGACTTGTCTGTTGAATGCATGGGGATGTTTTGCGCTGTTGTTCAGGCCGGCAACCGTTCGCTAGGATGTTGAATCTTTCCGGGGGAATTTAAAGGGGGAACGAAGGCCGATCCTTGCTGGTCCGGAACTGTGCCCTGGCGGAAGACGAACGACTTCTTCCAGAGACCTTTCGTTGAACGGTTGAGAATACCCAGTATCTCTCTCTTTCTTTCTTGTCCCTTCGCGGCCCATCCGTCCAATTCCACCTTCTCACACTGGGCGAAAAATCTAGTGCCCCGATCGAGCACCATCACTGGACTTCCCATCTCCACAACCCTTCCCAGGGGGTATCTACCGATCGACCAACCTTGGGCACAGAACGGATCTGCTCCTCGCCCTCCTCCAAGCCTGCGACGTCGGCCAGAACCAGCAGCGACCTCGAGACGCTATTCCTCCGCCCCCTTATCCACACCCAGGCCCGGCGCAGCCCGTCCAGCCACAGGCCTACATGGTTCCTGTGCACATGTCACCCGCCTATCCACTTTCGGGGAGACGTTGGGGCAGCAGAGGAGGAAGAAGACATCTGTGCGAGCAGCAGATCTATGGCCTTGAAGAAGGAGAGCGACGATACCGACGACGACTGGCCGGTCCCCTTTCCGGGGGATAGGTGGTGTGTGTGAGTGCCTGTCGGTCAAGATGTAATCCTATAATGATTTCTGATGATAGGCAGACCTTGCAACGTTGTAAGGACAGGTCGGGAATCCTTAGGGCTTGGTGTGAGAAGGCCGTAGCACCTCGGGTTCCTCGTAGATAGTCTAGTTGTTAGGGAAATGTCCCGGATCGACAAACCATTTAATCTGGATAAAAGGGCCGCAGATGAGTGATGGAGAGATTACTGTACCCCTTGAGGTAACTTCTGAGTGTTTGACCTGAAATGGTCGCCAGTCTTCAGAACTTTGACCATTCCGAGAAGAAATACTCAGAGCACAATCTGTCCTCGTTTGTCGTGCCTCCCTGCTTCAGCCCTCTTTGTGCTTTTGATGGTCTGCGTACGTTCCGTATTGCCCTAGAGAAGACCTACCTTTCCGAATTTTTCGTATGGAAAGATCGAGCCGGTCACTAACGGATTAGCCAGTTCGCCAGATATCTCGTCCAAACCTTCCATGGGACACTCGTGGCCAAGATCTCCAGTGGAATGCGATGAGGCTGCTCCCCCTGAACAAAGACAGCATCCCAGACTCTGCCAAGGTGAGCCTTATGATTTCTTCCGTCGTGCAGCCCGACGGAATCCCCGTCCTCTGGCAGGGTGAGTATCGGTCTTCAGCGTTCAGGGGCATTGCTCCGCCTATGACCGTATTCAGCCAACTAGCCTGCTGGTGCGGAGTGTCGGGCGCATGCCGACCTAATATGGGGTCCCGGACAAGCCCCCGCGTTTATTTGAATGGCACGCAACTTGGGCCGACGGAATTCGATGACCGAGTTTGCCAGGGAACTGATTATCATATCGCTCGCTCATCGCATATTTCCATGGGAGGAGTGGGCCAGCACGGCCGGCACCAACCTCAAAAAGACAATTCCCTTCTTTGGACGAAGCATTTCCGTTCTCGTAGGCACTGGGGGGGAGGGAAATCGGGGGGAGATTCTTAAATGGCCCATGTTCTCCATATGTTTCGCCTTGAGCAAGCTCCATGACCTCTGCGCAAACCACAACAAAGACATAGAATCAATATGGCGTCGGTGGAAATGATGTCTCCCGTTCCTGTCTCGAAAGTCAATTCGGTCACATCTACGACGGTCCAACCGCCAACGCCACCGTTATCACCGCCGCTCCCGACTCCGCGAACAATCACAGAGCTGCTATCACTGAGAGCGCGAGAGTTTCCAGATGAGCCTATTTTTGGGTATCCCTCCGACAACCTCGACTATCTCGAATACACATACTCGGACCTCGTGAGAATATCTTTTCAAGCAGCACGAGGTTACTCGAAATGCTTGCCGGCCCGTACCAACTCGAACCAAGAGGCGCGAGTCATCGCTTTGCTGGGGCCTTCCAATTTGGATTACTTCTTCACCCTGTTGGCTCTATCCAGACTAGGATTCACGGTGCTCTTCCTGTCGACGAGAATATCCGAAGCGGCTTATTTGTCGTTATTGGACGTCACGGAATGCCGCCACATCGTGATCGATCCGTCATTTCGAAAGACTGCAAATGCACTTATGGCTTCTAGACCCAGACTGGAGGTCATAGATATTCTGTCTCGCGACCAGTACGTGGCCGACGCACAACTAGACGATACTGGAGCACAGCAGAACTTTGATCTGGACGAGGAGTCTTCCAAGGTTGCTTGGATCATCCACTCATCTGGCTCGACTGGCCTTCCGAAACCCATCTACCAAACCCACAAAGCCGCACTGAAGAATTACGAGAACAGCTTGAGAATGCGTGGCTTTGTCACGCTGCCACTCTTTCACGCCTTCGGACTCAGCAACGTCTTCCGTGGCATCACCGCCGTCAAGAAGATATACATGTACAATGCCAACCTACCGTTAACCAGTGAGCACCTGCTCAGAATCCTGACGGATCACCAATTTGAGATCTTTCTCGCCGTACCATATGCACTCAAACTCTTAAGCGAGACTCAGGAGGGGGTCGACGCGCTGGCGGCATTGAAAGTTGTCATGTTCGGAGGCTCGGCATGTCCAGATGCTCTGGGTAACTTGCTGACTGAGGGTGGTGTCAACTTGATCAGTCATTATGGGACCACTGAGACGGGTCAGCTTATGACATCTTTCAGACCTGCTGACGACAAGGCCTGGAATTACGTCCGAGAACATGAAAAGTTGAAACCCTATCTCAAGATGGACCCCAAAGGTGGGAGCCTTTATGAGCTTTGTGTTTTGGACGGATGGCCGTCAAAGGTGGCGACGAATCGTGATGACGGATCGTACGCGACGAAAGATCTCTTTGAGCCCCATCCGTCGATACCAGGAGCGTGGAAATATTGCGGGCGACTTGATGATACTCTTGTCTTGGTCAATGGCGAGAAAGCCATTCCCATTGCCATGGAGCAGGCGCTGCGGCAGAACAAACTGGTTCGAGAGGCGGTCATGTTTGGGGCCGGTAAGAGCCAACTAGGTATGATGGTCATTGCTTCCCAGCAGGGCCAGGGCTTAGAGGACCGAGACTTGATCGAGACACTTTGGCCAACAATCAAGGCAGAGAACAAGTCATTGCCTGCTTATGCCCAACTGGCTAAAGACATGGTCCGAGTTCTGCCCGCCGGTACCGCATATCCTAGCACCGACAAAGGTTCCCTAATGCGCCAGGCATTCTACCGAGCCTTCCATAAAGACATCGAAGAGGTTTATCAACAAGCAGAGTCGAGGATGGGTGGCACACTTGTGCTCTCAGAACCGGAACTGCGAGAATTCCTCCGAACAAATCTGTTGGAGCTTTGTCCTCAAGATGAACCCACCAGCCTTGCAGATGATACCGATTTGTTCTCCTTGGGTGTGGACTCCTTGCAATCGACGAGGCTCCGTGCCAAGATATCGAAGGAGATTCAACTCAACGGCAACTTGTTACCACAGAACATTGTCTTCGAATACCCCACCATTGCTAAACTGGCCGCTGCCATTCTCAACATTCGAGATAGCAAATCTGTCGAGACGCGGGACGTGGTCAAGGAGATGGAACAGCTTGTTGCTAAGTACGGCGTTTTCCCCAAACATGTTCCTGTGCCATTAAAGTCTCTGGAGAATTGCATCGTTGTCACAGGTGCGACTGGATCGCTTGGAGCACACCTGGTTGCACAGCTAGTTCGCCGGGAGGATATTTCCGAGGTATGTTGTCTGGTACGAGCTAGTTCCGAGACTTCTGCTCGTCAACGGGTCATTAGGTCGATGCAGGAGCGGGCCGTATACCACGCACTTCCACTGAAACTACGTCGCAAGATCTCCTGCTATCCATCTGACTTTTCAAAGGCGAACCTGGGCCTCGATGACAGACTCTATGCTAGCATTTCAGCAAAGATCACAAGCTTGGTGCATTGTGCCTGGTCGGTCAACTTCAACAAAAACCTCAGCAGCTTCGAGGCAGACTGTATTGCAGGCACCCGGAATTTGATACTTCTTTGCCTGTCAGCCAGACAGCCTACTCCTGCTTCTTTCAATTTCTGTTCGTCGGTCTCAACCGTGGCGAGCACCCCAGGAGATGTCATTGCAGAGGCACTTCCTCCCAGCTTCAAGTGTGCTCAACGCATGGGATATGCGCAATCAAAGCTCGTGACTGAGCATCTGGTGACTCGAGCCGCCTCTCAAACAGAACTCCAGGCCCGAGTTCTGCGCGTCGGACAGATCATTGCGGACACTACGCATGGTATCTGGAATGATACCGAGGCCATACCGTTGATGCTGCAAGCAGCCACCACAATTGGTACCCTCCCAGCCCTCGATGAATCTCCACGTTGGTTGCCAGTTGATAGAGTCGCGACGACCATAATGGATATCTCCCTTTCAAGCACCACACATTCAGTCTTCAACATCGTCAATCCTCGTCCTTTCCATTGGACGAAAGATCTCCTGCCCGCACTGCACAGCGCAGGTCTATCATTTACCCAAGTGGGTCAGCGCGAATGGGTTCGCCGCCTGCGCGCATCAAATCCAGACCCTGAACAGAATCCCACGATCAAGCTTGTGGAATTCTTCGCGAATAAGTATGACAACGACGTTACCAAAAGGAAAAGCTTCAACTATGTTACCTCGACAGCAGAACAGATCTCGCCTGAACTGGGTAGTGTGCTTGCTTTATCCCCAGAGCTGGTGAAGAAGTTCGTCAGCCACTTTCTGAAGACGAGTTGGTTGCCTAAACTGCCAAAGGCTGGCAATCGGTCGCAGTCGCAGACCCGGCTCATCGTCGCAATAGTTCCATATGGCGTTGGTAAGAGTACGCTTGCCGCCGAGCTTGCGGGATCCTTATCATGCCCGGTGATTGACGGTGACGTTGTCCATGATGCCATTGCCACTGCAAAGATGAGTCAGGGAATCCCTCTAACTTCGTTAGACAGGCAAATCTGGCTCGGTCGAATCAAAGTTGAGATCCTGGAATGCGTTCGAGCTAGCCATCTTGTTCGTGGTGGTCGGCCGCGACCCAATGAGAGCAACAGAAGAGATATCATCTTAACGTGCTCCGCACTTTCCCGTTCCCATCGCGATGCGTTGAGAAACATTTTGTCCGCGGCCAACGGTGAGACAGAAGTAGAATGCATCAAAACTGTGTTTGTCATGTTGCAGGCCACAGAGGACGAAACACTCCGCAGGGTGGCCCAGACAGAGGGACATTATATGAAAGTTGATATGATAGCATCTCAGTTGGAAGCGATGGAAGAACCTGGCGTTGATGAGACGGATGTCTTCCCTGTGGACGCAGAGCAGGAGATGGAAGTGATTATCGGGGAAGTTTTGGCTGAGTTAAATGTCCTAGAGTAGACAATGTCACTTCGACACAGTCGGCATTTGAGCCCTGGCTAGACAGAATATTAGGAGACTTGTGAGTTTGCGAACTGCGGGCGAGAACATGTGGAATTCACCCAGGATCTTCCGAGAGCAGGTCGAACCCATTTGCGCTTCGTGTAGTAACTCTTTGAAAATTGCTCTGCTGCTTCTTTTTCCTTTTCTTCCATTTTGTGGTTATCCACTCTCCGTCTATCGAGCTAGGCCACTTTACGTTTGCTGCTTCACTTGCATCCGATTTCTCTCCTTGAGTGTTGCCGTAATCGGGATCAAGCTGGTGCTTCAAGAGTTCAATTGCCGAAGTCCGTGTTTCAAGATCTAGGTCACTCAATTTAGCGCGAATGTGTGGGATGTCCAGAAACAGCGCTTCTATCGGAGGCATTGTTGATAATTTAGGATGGATATCGCTTATAAGTACTGAAACATCATCGTTATGGGCAGGTTTTGGAATATTTGTCATGTTTTTTTGGCCTGGAGTCTCTTTGATGTAATTCCAAATATATCCAGTCACTTGCGCAAGTATTCGGAGAGAGTACAGCACTGCATGAATATTCGCGAGGAAGTGGATATCGTCCCAGTTTATTCTCGTCGGCGCCATTGGAGAAAACTGAGTCGTCGATGGCCAGCCTAAGAGCCGTAAAGCCTGCTCTGGGGTTGGAGTGGCCTTGTCAAGTCTCATTTTCTCTTGCTGAAGGAGGTGGATAGCGAGCGAGTACCATTCCACAAGAGTAGCTCCATTGCGGGGTATGGGGCCTTGTTTGCAGGATGAGATATAGGTGTCCACGAGTTGGAGGAGTTCTGCTGCTTGCTTAACGAGCTCGGATACCTTCAAACTTGCAACCGAGAGAGAAGTGATTCTTCGTCCCTTTCTTGCGCATTCTACCATGTGCGGCGATGTCCCCACGATATTTACTGGTAAGGTCTTGAAGAGCAGGGAATATGCGATTAGTCGAATATTTCCTCCATATGACCATGAAGAATCACGTTGAGGATCTTCCAGGAGAGGAGTAAAATAAATATGTGGTGATTCGTCGAAGTTGCTGACAATCTCTGCTGTTCGTGGATCCATATTTTCGAGATAGTATTGCGGGTGTGCCGTTTCTGGCCGATTCAGAACGAATGGTTTTGCATATGCCATATATTCGTTCTGCAATCTGTGCAACCTCGAAGAGTCCCTTGCGCGTTCTTGAATGTTTGCAAGAGATGCTGAAGAATCAAGGAAGCGCTCAAAACTGAATCTGAGCAAAGACGACACTTTGAGCCTGGCTGCAATGGGGTTCGGGTTGAGAGACAGCGCAGAGATATAAGACTCCCTGTACGAGGGTCTGTGCTTATTTTCGATGCTGTATAGCAACGCGACCCTGCCATTGGATCCGAGGTTGTGAACTGCTAGGTCGGAATCGTTTGTAAGGATGGCCACAATGTGTGCAGACTGTTGAGCGGCAAGAGCGCAGAACATGTCAGCTTCACCCGGGACCACATGAACGCAACCACCCCATTCAGTGTTGCGTAAAGATTCAATCACACTGGCAACCATGAACGGCGGAGCTGGGAGGGTAGACTTCCTCGTCGACATGACGGGAGTATGCCAGAGCATCTTGTCGAAGTCTCCAAGATCAGGTGAAGTAGCAATAGCTGGAAATTCAGAATAGAGCTTGCGGTATGTTTCTAGTTGCTGCCGCAGCTTCTCCATCCGTTCCAGGCGGACATCTCGCTTGGACGTGGGAAGCCCTCCGTCGAAGAAGATATGTTGAATGTGGACGCCATGAGCTTGGAGGTCATTGAGGAGGTGGTGCAGGGCTTGGTTGATTTGGAAGTAAGCTGGTGGCAGAGTGGCGCCCGCCAGGCTATTCAACAGCCGATATGCCAGCAGCTTGTTATAGACCCAGTACACAAGTGAGGGTCCGTCAATGATCAGATCTTTGATAATGGTGACTTCAGCCTGAAGGGAGGCTGGAGGTGGCTTGCCCAAGACAACGTGATCCGCATAAGGAGCGAGATCCTGCGATAGTCGCGGGATTCCCATTGCTCCCAGGGATGTAGCTTCATCACAGAAAGTGATTTAATCAATATGAGGCAGCCACATGTGCAATGCTGTTGCAGACATTGGAAGGACAAAATGATTTGATGGTGAAGGGAATTTTGTTGCACTTAGGGTCTTGAATGGTTCGCCGAATATTGTGCACTTACAACAGGTGTGATCCACCGTGGTGAAATATATTCTTGCCTCCCGCAATCTTTCTTTCAATATTCAGTGGACGTCGACATTGACCAAGAATCATTGCCTCGAAATTCAGTGAAATACTGGGAAGTCGCGAATGCCAATAGCTACACATTCATCTTATTGTCTCCACGGAAAGACGCAAGTTTTGTCATATCCAGCGCACATTCCCTTTCTCTATAGCCTATACACCACCAGCTTAAACTCCATGGACTGGACAGTCACAGCTTCGCTTGTAAGCGAATCGATTCTGCTAAGATCTCAGCCACCATACGAAACGATGGGCACGCTCAGTGAGTACCATTCACTTCAGTTACTGCAGTCACCCCGTGCACTCCATTGACACCATTAATTGTGTCCACCCCGCTCACCAGTTTTTCGGGCATTCCCTTTTCCGCGGCCTGAATTGCAGCAAAGTTCTCATCAAAGACTTCCTCAGCATGTTTCTCGGCGTCATGCATGTGAATCCAGTCCTCACGTGGGAACTGCACGGACTTGGGGTTCTCCTTGACCTTGTCCCAATCCGCCTTGTGCCACATGTCTCGTGTTGTTTCTCCGGTCTTCTGCACTGCCTTCACACGGTCGTACCTGCAGACAAACTCAGTATATGGCTGGAGCATACCTCAATATCACCTACCTGATTCTTTGATACGTCCGGACAGCGTCTGGGACCTGGCCCTTTCCAGCCCGCCTGAGACAAATCGCGAGAGTCACGCCATCTTCCATCGACTGAGTGGCACCCTGAGCGGAAGTCGGCAGGAACGGATGTGCCGAATCCCCTAGCAAGGCGATGCGACCGCCTTTGCTGACCCATGTTGGAAGTGGGTCTCGGTACACCAGTTTCCAGTCGACAAGATAACTTTCTGGCGTTTTCGAAACAATGGTTTTGCAGAGAGGATCCCAACCCTCGAATACCTTGTACACATCCTCTAGCTTACCGGGAAATGACCAGGATTCGTCGATATCTGCCTCGTCCTGTGCGGGGATTAGCGAAGTCAAACTGACGTTGATCTTGCACCTACTCTGTGCGTTAGCACCCAACAGCAGTCACTTCCGTTCTTGATGGTCGAAAAAAGGAAGTGAACATCTTGTCCAATCCAGCCTTGAAATGTATCGCCATTGTCGCAGAAATGCTTCGTCCGAGGGTCGGCGATCATATCGGTATTGGGGAACCTGGAGGAACTCAGCTTCTGCTCGAACCATTTGTTGCCCTCTCCACAACTCACCAGGCGCGAAAGACTGCATAGCCACTGCTCTTCGGCTTGTCGACATATCCTAGGACAAGCTCTCGTGCTTTCGACCTCACACCATCTGATCCAACTACCATGTCGCCGTATATCTGGCAACCATCAGCAACGGTAACCAACTTTCGGCAGGATAATTTGATCATACTCTTTCACCATTCGCAAGTTCAACACCAGCTTTGTCGTCTTCTTCGAAGTACTTCTCAACTCGTTGGCCGAGGTGGATAGGGATCTTCAGATCGTCTCTGGCATAATTGAAGATAACCTCATGCAACTCTCCGCGATGGCCGTTGAAAACTGGAGCGTCGGGGTCCATTGGAGGGGTTGGTTGAGTGATGATGTGCTCACCCGTGTACTTGTGGATTTTGAATCCATGCTTTACGAGGTCGATGCTTAACGTCCTCATTTTCTTAGCTATCGAGCCGTCGACACCCCATCGACGAAAAATCCGACCAGCATTTGAGCCAAATGATATAATGTCCCCTAGAGGCTTGAGAACCGGGAAGGACTCGTATATTTCAACCTGGTGGCCCTGACGATGACATTCTATTGCCGCTGTGAGACCTCCAAAACCTATCTGTTGTCAGAGTTACAGTCCCTGGAATATTACTGGATCTGTTTACCTGCCCCGACGATGATCACCTTGATGCCAGTCTTGGATTTTGCAAAGGGTTCCTCCGCTGCCATGATCATTTTGCCAACCCTTGCGTCGAGTGCTTCTATTCGACCTTCGCTGCAAGACAAAAATCCGGACCTGATATTCACCAATGCTGGATCCGTGAAAAGAAAAAGAGGAGCTCTTGGAAAATCTTTATGGCAGAAAGTCGAAACCCTTTTTGATCAACATATCAGGCCGATATAGCCCCACGACAACCTCGTCAGTCCCTCCTCACGTGTAATGCAAAGCGGATGGTCAGAGTAACCTAGTGACATCGGAGATAGCGCACCTTTTCTCCAACTGAACTGCCGACCCCATGCATTGCACTAAAACGGACAATGGAACACGAGATCCTGGGAGATGATTGGGCCTAGTTTTGCAGTGGATATTCCCCTCCACGCCGAGGATGTACACCCCATCATTTCCCCTTCCGTGCCGCGGCCCAACCGACATGATTCAAGACAATGGTACGTCTGGACTATGTTACCTACTCAGCATTGAATGTCTCTGGAGAATGGACTTTCGCCACAGAAGGTAATTGCATGCTGTCTACCTCTAGCTCCAGCATAGATACAAGCCCACTCTGCTTGTATTTGCTACCTCTGATTGGCGGCTTACAACCTCATTCTAAAACCATGAATTGGTGTTGAGTCGCGCAGGCAAGTCCTTGCAAGTCCTTCTGGCCAAGGTCGAATATTTATCGCCGAACCGGTGGATCATTTCGCCCTTGCATCGACTACTTTGGCGGTCTAGTATACAACCACAGTCTGAAGTGTCCTGTCATCGCTAGGTCACCAGACGTTTATCTTCTCGTCCCGAACTCGTCTCGGTCAAATCGTGCGATCTGTGAAACAGATTGTTAAACGACTCTCCGATATCCCGCCTCGCACGTGAGTTCCTGTTCCCCCCTGAAGTCATAGCCTCCTCAGCCGTATGACTTTCTTGCACTGAGAGTCCATTCCTCCCTATTCCCTACTAGCTTGTCAGGGTTTCTGTACCTGACAGATAGTTGCAGCATCGCTTCAAAATGGCGTCACATCCAGAGTTTGATCAATACACCACGGCGACAGAGGTAGCTCGTGCATTCAGTGACGATATCCGGGGCAAGACAGGTGAGCACGTCTGTATTCCTCCGTCTCCGAATATCTTCGATTGATGATGTCGATGTAGTGGTCATCGTGGGTGTGTCGCCTCAAAGTCTGGGCGAATCAATGACTAGAGCCCTTGCCGCTCATTCACCTTCACTCTTATTGTTGGCTTCTCGAACCAAGGCAAAAATTGAGCGGGTAGTTGCCAAAGTCATAGCCGATCATCCCACGATGCGCCTGGAAATTGTTGAGGTGGACTTGTCATCTTTCGATTCCATTCGCAAGGGCTCCAAGATCATCAATGATTTGGTGGACCGAATCGATATTCTCATCAACAACGCAGCTGTTGTGATGACAACTCATGCGTTCACAAGTGAAGGAATCGAACTTCAGTTCGGAACCAACCACATTGGCCCATTCCTCCTTACAAATCTTCTTATGCCCAAACTTTACAGAGCTGCGCAAACTTCGGCCACGGGATCAACCAGAGTGATCAATGTTACCAGCCAGGGGCATATGATATCTCCTATACGCTTCAGCGACCACAGTTTCCGTAAACTGCCTGAGGAACTTCCTGCCGAGGAGCGACCAATGTCAAGACCTGGTGTGTCGTTTGATCCGCCACCTGGGGAAACTTATGCTCCTTTCGTGGCGTACGCGCAATCAAAGACTGCAAATATCCTCATGTCACTCTATCTCAACCAGCATTTGTCAGGTGCGGGCATACAATCGATTGCCACTCACCCAGGTTCCATTTGGACGGATCTTTCCCGTAACCTGGATGAGAAGCATTTATCCATAATCGAGAAGACAGGGGGATTCTGGAAAGACCTTGATCAGGGCAGTGCAACGACCCTGGTCGCCGCGCTTGACCCAAATCTGGCAGACCCCAAGGTCATCTACCTGAGTGACTGCCAGGTAGCAAAACCCGCAGGTTGGGCAAGGGATGGTAGAGCAGCTGAGCGACTTTGGAAACTCAGCGAAGATATCGTTGGACAGAAGTTTGACCTGGCCGCAACATGCCGACTTTGATGCAGTCTGCCAGCCTAGTCCTCTGCTCATGCTCATGGGCGATTATCAGATCCTTCACGTCTGGTGGATAGCGATCAGGGAATGTTGACGGTGTCTCGGCAGACCTCCAATACGATCCAGGAGATTTAAACTTTCATTGCACTCTATTCATCATTCGCTCACGACCGGTGAGGGTTGGCGCTGCAATCGTTAACTGCGGCAAATAGCACGGCCCCGTAAATCAGTATTTCGAGCTTACCGTGTCCTTGTATAGGCACATTCCGTCTGCCAGCGGGCCGTTATCGAAACGGAATGCTGACACGCTGACAGTGCACAAAGGAGATTAGAGAAGTCGATGATCGGCTCTATCATCGATGTGACCGTTCTGTTCTTTCTTCAATTGAACAATTTTTCTAACCAGGTAATTTGTTGTTCCTACCTTCCTTTTTACGATTGCATGTCTTGAACCATTGAAGAATACCTGTGACCATTAACCTGCCCAAGGCTAGAATTATACAAGAACAATCACTTGCACAAAGTGGTCTTCTTGTCATTGATTCAAATTCATCACGAAAGATGTGATATTGAGACAGGCCAAATAGGTCTGAGCCTTGCCACCAGGAGCCCTACTAACGTTGGTTTCCGGACTCGTGGAACGGTGCCTCCTCACCATATCGCAGTCGACTTCATTGAAGACGAGCCACTAACAGCATGCAATCGTATCTGCAAATGCTGCACTTCCAGCGCATGACTCGGTCCCATGGCGTGGGCAGCGATGCTGAAAAGAGCTCAGAAGAGGTAAGATCGTGATCTGTTTGCTTCTTCCATGTGGTAACAAGAGACTCCCAGACCGCTCCAACCGGGACAAACACGCCGTAGAAATGGACAGCGGCGACATTCGAAGGCGAGAATGGCTTTGCGAATCCGCAAAATTGGCCTACCTCGAAGAAGGCCGGCATTATGATTATAATATCACTCATCGCATTCAATGTGGGCTTTGGATCGTCCATCGACCGAGCAGTCCTCCCGCAAGCTTCGAGTCATTTTGCTATCAGCCAGATGATCGAATATTTGGCAACGACACTCTATCTAGTCAGTCTCGGATGTGAAGCACCTTTCCCTGGTCCCTTGCCCAAGGAAACGTGGGCGCAATCCTGTCTATCTGCTGACCTTTGCGTTATACTGCTGCTTGATTCTGGGTGCGGCACTCGCTTCAAAAATCGGAACAGAGCTAACCTTTCGATTCCTTGCAGGTACCAGTGGTTCGACTCCATTCACAGCTGCAGGTGGAACCCCTGACTGATGTCTTTGATCATGATATTCGGGGCAAGATCTTTCCGCTTTTTGCATGCATTGGTTTTCTGGGTCCAATGTTTGGCCCTGTTGTTGGAGGATATGTTGGACCAGCAGACATGAATTGGAGATGTATAGAGTGGTTCACCTTTTTCATATCTTGGGGAGTTCTGCCCCTCATGGTGCTCTTCCTCCCTGAGACCCACGCGAGGAGATTCTTCGCTGGAAGGTGCAAGCCTTACGAGCACGCAACGACAGCGACATTCCGGTTCCCCCAAAACTCCCTTGCGACGTAGGCTCGCCTTGGCTTTATCACGACCGTGCATCATCCTTTTCACAGAGCCCGTCATCGCCGTCTTCACGGCTTACCTGTCGCTGGTTTACAGCATTTCGTTTTGCGTCTTTTCCAACGTCCAGGACATCTTTGGACAGACATGCGGATCTGCTCACGGCAACACGCGCCTCATGTTTCTAAGCATCCCGGTCGGGCTGACTACCTGTACGCTTTTCGCTCCTCTGGTATGCTGATCATCAAAGAGAACGAGCATGCTGTGGCACGATGAAATGGCCATGCGGTCCAGAAGTCATGCTTTGGTGGGCGGTGATCGGAGGGCCGCTTTTGCCCACGTCAGTCTTTTGGATGGCTTGGTCATCCTGCTGCTCAGTCTCGTACTGGTCTCCAGTGATAAGGTTCGACGTGCGTCTCCCTTGTGTCCCCCTTACCCGTGAAGCATTTCTTGCTAACCTTCGTAGTGCTGCTTTCTTTGGGTTCAGCATGCTCTGCTTGTTCATCTCAACCTATGCGTACATAATGCAGAGGTTCACGAAGGTCGCAGCATGGGCCCTGGTTTCAAACACATTCGTCTGATATGTCGTCGTTGGGGTTTGGGTCGCTCTATCGATTCCCTTGTTTGGAAATTTCGGCGTGCAACGTGTCTTGACCATTTTTGCTGCCGTCTCCTGTGCTTTCACCCTGGTGCCGTTCTTTCTTTACTTTCACGTCTACAGAGCAAGAAAAAAAGTATAAGCCGACAACATTGGCCATTGAACTGCAATCAAATCCGTCATGAATCGCCGTCTTGCGTTTGCCGATGGAGGATCCTTGGGGCAAGCTGATTTGTCAGTTGAACGGTGTCTTGGTTTATTGAGGTTTACAGGGCCTAGGGACTTCATGGGAGGTGGGTAGTTGCGGAGCCTTTTCCTGGTCATATTGATTTCTAGAACTGGGTTTTTGTATTGGATTCAATGGACTCGGTGTTTGCTGACCAAATTTCCTTTTGAGAGATATGAAATCGTCCCGAGTCTTCAGCTTGAAAGCTACGAACGCTCCAGACTGCAACAGCCTCGAGCGAAGAATCTGATCCCTCCACGCACGAGGTCGATCCCCCTTAATCTGGTATCTTGTGCTCTGCAGCTTCCAACCCGTCCCTCCATCTATATCGGCTACCAACATGCTCATCCGGCAGACCCTTTTGGCCTTCGAGTCCGTAGAAGTTCTCGCGATACGTGCCACCCGGCACAGCGTAGTCGTCCCAGAAGAGGCCCCTGGCCTGCAGCTCTGGGACAAGGAGCTCAACGACATCTTCGAAGCTGGCGGGAAACACGGAGTAGGCGATGTTGAAGCCGTCGACGTCGGCGACGTCGACCCACGCCTGCAAGCTGTCGGCAACCTGGGCGGGCGTGCCGACCAGCACGGGCCCGTTGCCGCCGATGCTGACGTGCTCGGCGATGGTCTGCCGTGTCCACTTGCCAGCGCCAGGGCTGAAGCGCGCGTAGCTCTCCACGGTCGCGCGGACGGCGTTGCTCTCGACGTAGCGCAGCTCCTGGTCGTCGTCGTACTGCGACAGGTCGATGCCCGTCCAGCCGCCGAACAGGGCCAGCGCGCCCTCTAGGTCGGCGTACCGCTTGTAGTCGGCGTACTTGGCGCGGGCCTCGTCCTCGGTCTTGCCCAGGATGGGCGTCACGAGCGCGAGAACCTTGATGCTCTTTGGATCACGCCTGAATTTCTCCCCGGCCAGCCTCCGCACGTCCGCGATGCTCGCTTTGCACGCCTCGGGCGCGTGCGCAGACACAAAAATAGCCTCGGCGTGCTGCGCGGCGAACTCCTTGCCCTTGGCGCTGGTGCCGGCTTGCAGCAGGAGCGGCGTGCGCTGCGGCGACGGCGCGCAGATATGCGGTCCCGGCACGGTGAAGAACTTCCCCGCGTGGTCGATCTGCCGCACAAGCGCAGGGTCCGTGTACACGCCGGCCTTGCGGTCCAGTTTCACGGCGTCGTCGCGCCACGACGACTCGAACAGCTTGTACATGACTTTGATGTACTCTTCGGCCATGGCGTAGCGGTCGTCGTGCTGTGGCTGTGCGACCAGGCCCATGTTTCGAGCCGCGGAGTCGAGGTACGACGTCACGATGTTCCAGCCCAGGCGGCCGTTGGTCAGGTGGTCCAGCGTCGACAGACGGCGGGCGAGGTGGTACGGCTGCTCATACGTTGTCGAGACCGTCACGCCAAAGCCGATGGATTTCGTCACCGCGGCCATGGCGGGGATCGAGGCCAGAGGCTCATGGACTGGCCACTGTGCGCCCGAACGGATGGCTGGGTCGAGGGACTGCGAATACACGTCGTAGCCGCCGAGTACGTCGGCGATGAAGATGCCGTGGATCTTGCCGCGCTCGAGAAGCTGAGCGAGGCTTGTCCAATGTGACAGTGTATTGAATTCGTGTGACTTGTCCGTGGGGTGCTTCCACAACCCAGGAGACTGATGTCCCGAGCATGTTTCGACAAAGGCGTTCAGGATCAATTGCTTCTTCTTGACAGGGCGTGGCCCAATGTTCACTTCTGGCGTGCCGTTCGTTGATGACATGGTGTTGGGCTTTGGCGAGATCTCACAGCGTGATCTCACAGGACGTTAAAAGACGTGCGCAATGTCCTAGCCTTGCTGCTCTCTGCACTTAGTGGGCATGGCAATGTATGTTTGTTTTGTACAGCCACCGACAATTAGTTTTTCTCTCTCTTTTCGATGCTGATGTCCAAGAACACTCACGCTGATGTCCGTCTTACCATCAGGGCTTGACCTTTGGCGGGAAAAGGATACAATGCTAAAGAGTATCTAGAAGAGGTTAGCGAATGGTGCAATCTGCTCCATATATCACGAAGTTGCTTCCTCGTCGCGCTTGTGGCTCCACATTTGACCAGAGCACTCACTGCAACTCCCTCTCGCACAAAGATAGTAGACGCTGCTCCGACGAGGAAGAAAATGCTCCCTTCGGGACGTTATCGACCATTCGTGTCCGTCTACCACTTCCACCAGGTGGATACTGCTGGTGTTGGTACCTGGATCTTCCGTCTTACGCTTTGGGACCTGCAGCCAGGATTCGCATTATCGTGATTGCGAGGATGTGTCTTTCTCACTCGCTTCTGGTCCATGGCGTGCTCTTCGCGCGTCTGACGTCTTTCAGGACTCCATTCCGTTCACAAAGTTTGACGACTCGTCCCAGTATGATTTTGTTGGATAAGGGGAAAAAAAAAAATAAAAAAGGTCAGAGTGTGGCCGGAAATCGTGCGAGAAAGGGTTGAAATCTCAAGCTTCTACAACAAGGCTGTCGCAACACACCTGCTCTGGCGGATTCGAATGATCTGTTTCCTTCCAGCCAACTTGGTTGTCAGACTTCCAGCCAAACAAGCAAACCCGGAGCCTGGCTCTCTCTTCGGATCAATTAGTAACCAATGTCTCGCTCAGCGTCAGTCACGACAAAGCATCCAGAGCTCCAAGATGTCCGGGAATCATCTGTGCAGAAGCATCCAGGTCAGTCTGTCCACGCGCAGGCAAAGGAGGCATGTCTAAACAACTCATAGTCCGCTGGCACCGCTCGACCTTCTACAATGCCACAGTCCTTGGTCTCTGCAATTTTGCAGCACCGGGTATCTGGGGAGCGATGAACTCTCTCGGAGCCGGCGGAGAGGAGAAACCCTATCTTGTCAACGCCGCCAATGCGCTGACCTTTTGCCTCATGGTGGTATCCTGTTTCTTCTCCCCCGTCCTCACAAAGTACATTGGCATCAAGGGCGCTCTCATCTTCGGCACTCTGGGTTACGCCCCCTATGCGGCAGGCCTCTACACCAACAACCGTTTCGGCACGGAATGGTTGGTGCTCTTTGGAGCGGCGCTTTGTGGCATCTCGGCCGGCGTGTTTTGGGCAGCGGAGGCCGCTATTGCTTTGGCGTACCCTGAGCCATATAACCGCGGCAAGGTTCTAGGATACTGGCTCACATACCGGCTCGGTGGACAGATTCTGGGCGGCGCCATCAACCTGGGCATCAATGCGCATCGCAACGAGGCGGGCAAAGTCAGTTACACGGTTTATCTGGTCTTCATCGCGCTGCAGGCGACGGGCCCGTTTGTGGCAGCGTTGCTGAATCGACCCGACAAAGTCGAGCGGACCGACGGTCTCAAGGTCGAATTGGAGATTCTTGAACATCCCTGGCGCGAGCTCAAGGCCACAACAAGAACGTTCTTCACCAAAAAATACCTACTGCTTCTTCTGTTCATCGGCCAAGCCGTGTACGCAGAGGCTGTTTTCTTCACGTACCTCTCGTTGTGGTTCAGTGTCAGGGCCCGTGCACTCGGCTCGTTTTTGTCTGGCATCATTGCTGTGACATGCGGTAATGTTCTCGGTCATTACCTTGATCGTACCAAGGTGTCAGTGAAGTTCAGGTCGAGATCTGCATTCCTCACGATCGTTGCTCTGCAAGGGGGATGGTGGATTTGGGCAACAATTCTCGTAACGAAATTCCGCCACACCAGGCCGTCGTACGACTGGACGAGCAGCGGCTTCGGTCACGCCTTCGTTCCGTACTTGTTCCTGACCACAGGCTTCCAGCTGAACTACTTGTTCTGCTATTTCATGATGGCGCAATTGGCCACAACGCCAGTCGATATCATTCGCTACGCGGCGTTGCTTCGTGGGTAAGAGCAGCTTAGCGCCCTTGTTTCGTTTCGTTTTGTTTCTATTTCGGGCCGACAAAAGCTGACGAATGCAGCACCGAGTCCGCGTGGCAAGCTGTCAGTTACGGGCTGAATTCAATCAAGATCTTTGCTGAAGTGGGAGGTGTGTATATCAACTTTGGGTTATGGGCGGCGGCTTTGTTTCCAACGTGGCTGGTGGTGAGGCACTTTGGCAACGATGCCATTGCTTCCGCAGCTGAAGTAGATGAAGGATCGTCGAATTCCGAAAGCGCGTCGGCCGACAAGGATGTCGAGGGGCCTGTGGAGAAAAAGGTTTGAAAAAGTGCACGCTCATGGGCACTGTCTGGCGTGTGGGCAGCAATGCCAGCCGGCGCCAAAGGCTGGCCGTTGTCTTTCATGCCGTCGATCAGTCTCGAGATAATCGAACAAAAGCTAGATCTTGCCAACCAGGACCACTTCCGCTTTTGTCTTTACCACCAACTCCAACAAGTGATGCAGTCTTCTCCCTCCCGGCCCATTCGCTCGGTATGATATTTCACACGGTCCAGCTGCACCCCTGACAAGGAGCTGGCCTCCACAGTGCCCGTGTCTCTTTGCTCATCCTGTCACGGACTTTCCCCTACCACCAGAGGGATAAGTCATTGTCGAGTCTGTAGTCCGTGCGGGATCTCAAATATCATGATGCCATCTTCTCAGCCCAACCCTCGCGTGGCCGAAACCGCCGCGGTTGGCTTTGAAGTAGTACGGGACAAAATTCAACCTGGGAATGATTGTCTGGCTGAACTTTGCCGCTCCGTTACATTCAACGCCAGGGTAGGCATGAATGCTGTTCTTCGTGAGCATGCTAACGCCCTTGGTGGCTGTGAGTGCCACGTATGTATCTCCTGTGGTGTCGTCGGTCACAGTCTTCTCGTCGAATGAGCATGCAGCGTCGAGCAAAATGCTTTTGAAGTGGTCCAGCACCCAAGGGTTGTCAACATCCTCAACGCAATACACAATTGGGCCGCGAACCACTGCTAGAGTATCTTGGTTGGTAAAAGGATGCGGGGCGACGAGGCGAGGCGAGATGTCGATGTCCAAAGTAAAGGACCGGTTAACAGACAACCACGTGGCGGGCAAAATTAGGTATCCTTTCTCTTCGCTATTGGGCGGCGGCCTTGGAATCATCTGATTACAGCTTGTTAGGCATTTGACTTTTGGTTCATGTTAGAGATAGTGATCTGGTGGTGGCTTACCGTCCACTCTTTGGCCCATCCTGGTATCCTAAGAGCCAGACTGACGGTGATCCGCAACGCCTGCGTTTCAAGATTGAAATCGACCCTCCCGCTCCACGGCCAATCGGTCTTTTGAATCAACGTTGCACGCTGATCGTCGCACTTGAACTCAGTGGAACTTGAGATGTACAAGTGGACACTGAGTCGTTCCTGTTCTCCTGTTGTTCGTGTGTAGATGTAGCCCCCAATTTGACCAAGTAGTCGAAGAATGTTCGGCGGGCAGCAAGCACATTTAAACCATTCCTCTCGTTTTGAGAGGTCCTCGTCGCTGGAAGCTAGCTGATTGACGTACGTGAACTTGGTGCCGTCATAGGACATGGCTGTCAGCACGGCGTTGTAGAGCGACAATTCCATAATGTCGCTGAATCGACGGTCGAGATCGTATTGTAGAATTCGTTCGGCGAGCATCATGACGCCGATGGCCGCGCAGGTCTCAGCGTAGCAGCCTCCCTCGTCAGTGCCCTGCGGAAGGAAGTAGTTCGGACCAAAGCCCTCCCATTGCTTTATCGCGCCGATTCCTCCGGTCACGTACATCTTACATGTTACCATGTTGTCCCATAGTCTGTATATGGCATCTTTTAGGCGACCGTCGGAGGTTTGGTCCAAGCGTACCAAGTCTGCGGCTGCCGAGAGGAGGTACATGGCGCGCACAGAATGCCCTTTGATAGTCTGTTGTTCCACAAGGGGCTTGTGGGCTTGATAGTACCATAGAGCATCCGCCTCGCCCCAGTACGGCATTCTCACGCCCGGTTCCTCGCCTCTTTGCCTTGCTTCGAAATGATAATAGTGACAGCCATCGACGCCGTTCGGGTTCCCTCTCTCAGTGATGAAAAACTTTGCCAGCTCAAGGTGCGCAGGATTCTGTGTACGATGGTATAGTCGAAGAAGAGCGAGCTCGACCTCAGAGTGGCCTGGATAGCCAGGGGTTTGATTCGTTTTGGGTCCAAACTTCCCGCACAAAAATTGGACGTACTTTAGTATCGGACCAAGAAGATCATCATTTCGGTAGAGTTGATGGTGAGCGAGGGCTGCCTCGATGAGATGGCCGGCGTTGTAGAGTTCGTGAAAATCCCGTAGATTGGTGAACCGCTCTCCAGGCTTGACGACTGTATAATGGATGTTGATATAACCATCCTTAAGCTGAGCACCGCGAATCATGTTGACTAGCTCCTTAACAGCCGCGTCGATTTTTGGGTCTTCATGTTCATGAAGAAAATAACACGCTCCTTCGATCCATTTGGCAATATCAGAGTCCCTGCACACACACCCGAGGTTATTATTTCCTTTATTCTCAGTGAAATTTGGATGAGCCGGAATTACCAGAAGAGGTGATTTGGTATCGGCCATACATCAGGAGGATCTTCGTAGGAAGAATGCCAATGCAGGTCGAACGCATCGTATCTGCCTGTCTTTTTCAACATTTCGAGTTGGTAAGAGAGAGTCTTGGAGCCAGCCACGCCACGCCGTCGAGATATCAGAGACTCTTGCACCAGACGGGTCGTGAGAAACGTCTCTTGAGGATAGGCCATGATTGTCGAAGACTATTGAGCAAAGGTTGTTGGTAGTTTGGAGCTGGACGCTGTCGAGATGCGTGCAGGCATAGGCCAAAGAACGAGGATATGCGACTGTGCTTACCCGCCACTACAAGATTTTATCCCCTTACCCTGTTCCGTGGTCATTTATTCATTTTCTTCCCTAAAACCTGGACAGCCTTCCTCGCATAGAAAATTCCGACGGAGGGAACCCTTGCAAAACAAACACAACTGCTATTGAACAGGCTTAGCCTATATTAGCTTAGCACATCTTGGCATTCACATGGCTTGTATCCATCTCCAACTTTAACGCCACCTTCTCGCAGCGCCTTATTGGTGGCTTTGCTTCTGGCCTTCTTCTGCCACCCACCAAGTGCCAGGTTCGTTTGCCCGATCTGCATCCACCGGTGTTTTACTCCAAGTATGTGGAGATCCGTCCACAGGAGACCCTCGAACAGGAAGGAGGAACACCGGAGTCTAGCTTGGTTTGCTTGGTCCAGAGCCCAGACCCCCGTCCCTCTGGAGCACATTCCCAGAACCCAGATCGACATCCGCCTTTTGACCCCATGAAGCAGGTTCTATTCACCCCCAGGAGCCAGCTGTATAAAGCAATGTATTTGTGCCTGTGCAAGAAAGGTTTTCGAGAAACCAGCACCTCCTTATCCAACAGCAAAAGCCTGAAAGCACGACAAGATGGCAAAAAGCGACTGGTACATTTACTGGATATGCGCGGTAGCATCGCTCGCGAACATTTTCCAAGGGTTTGACTCAGGCATTTACTCCATCATCATATCGGACAAAAAGTTTGGTGGTTACTTCCATCTCTCTAGTGCACGAGAAGGAGTCGTGGCTAGTATGATCAGCTTGGGCAATGTCATCGGCAACCTCTTCGTCTCTTGGTGGTTCATCTGGTATGTTGGACGTCGATTTGCCTTTGTTCTCGGTACCATCATCCTTCTGGTCGGGGTTGGCCTCCAAGCCGGCGCCCGAGACTTCGCCATGGTCGTTGTTGGCAGAATTGTGGCTGGAATTGGCACTGCCATCATCGGGACCAACCTTGCTGCATACCAGGCCGAAGTTTCCTCGCCACAAATTCGAGGTCGAGTCGTCTCCTTCGTTCAACTTTCATACCAAGTTGGTGTCCTCGTTGCGTACTGCGTTGGCCTCGGGACCGTCAAGATATCCGGCAACAACTCGTGGAGAGTTGCGACTGCTCTCCAAGTTGTTCCTGGGGTTGTCTTGGTAGCAGCCTCCTTCACCATCCCAGAATCTCCTCGATGGTTGATTGAGCGCCACCCCGAGAAGCCGGAAGCAGCTTTACGGGAACTCGCCAGAATCCGCAGACTGCCCGTCGACAATGACCGCGTCAAGCACGAATACGCCGAGTTGGTCGCCGCTCGCGACTATCGCCTAGAGAACGAAAACAGCCAAACCTGGTCATCCTTCCTTCGCTCCTTCCCAGTCTGGAAACGAATTGCATATGGGATGACCACCATGGCTCTCGGTCAACTCTCCGGGGTCGGCGCATTGATGATCTACGGTATCCTCATCTTTGAAGGTCTTGGTTTCTCCTCTGGGACCATGTCGTTGCTCCTCAACGTCGTCTCTGGTGTCTTGTGTCTCGCAGCCACCGGAATCACAACCGGAGGGGTTGACAAATGGGGTCGTAGGATCACTCTGCTCGCTGGTTCTGCCACCATGATTCTCAGCTATATCATCATTGGCGCACTGTCAGATGCATACCCTACGGCAACCAACTTCAACCGTGGTGCCGCGATTGCTTGTGTCGTCTTCATCTATGTTATTATGATGGCGTACAGTGGTGCAATGGGGCCAGTCGCCTGGATCTACGCCAGCGAGATCTTCCCAACTCACCTCCGAGACAAAGGTGTGAATGTCAGTCAGGCAGGACAGCAGATCACGACTCTTTGGATTAATCAGGCTTGGCCAGTCATGTTTGGCAATGTTGGTCACAACGCGTACTGGATCCTTGTTGGTATTAATCTCCTTGGCTTCATCGTGGTCTTCTTCTTCTGGCCAGAGACAAAGGGAATCAGCCTTGAGCACATGGATCGTCTGTTTGGGGAAGTTGACAAGGTCGAGGCACAGATCCGCGCCCGAGGGCTGTCGATGGTGGAAGATGTGCTTCACGGCGATGAGGAGAAGGGGGCCACAGTGTTACAGGAGAATGTCGACCGAAAGTGATGGTCAGTTGGAGGTGTGTAGAAATTTTGACTGGATCCCGCAATATAGTTGACTTCCCTGCCGTATTATGTCGTCATGCGAGAAATATGACAAGTCATGATGCGACCCTCGTTACTGCCGTATGTTTATGTTTAATCGGACCCACTGCCGTCAAAATCTATGCAGCCAACCGAAGGTGCACAGTGACGCTACCTTTCCCCCCACCGCACAGCATTTTTGATCTATATAAAAATTTCCTCAAATAATTCGACCAATCAGAACCGATTCCTCATGCTTCGGTTCTGGCTGTACAACTACTCGGAACTTGGTCCCTTAGATCAGTTGGTTAGATCGTCGTGCTAATAACGCGAAGGTCGCGAGTTCGATCCTCGTAGGGACCAACCTTTTGTTTTGATTTCCCCCACCACCTTTTTTTTTCCGTTTCCCTCCAGCAATTTTTGCTAGGCGCTTTTCGCTTTGGTTTCTTAGGGGGTGAGTTAACAGATATCAACGGTAGAAAATCTTCACGAGATAGGAAGATGAACTATGTGTATGTATACGGGGCATATGCATCTTTGGGAGGCGGTGATGCTCCACCAAATCAAGACTTGATGGTGATGCATGATGCATATAGCTCATCTAGATAGGAAGACTCGCTGAAGCTCAATGCCAAGTACATACAAAGATGGATGACAAGGGGCTCAGGCCTCCTGCTCACTGAGCTCAGCTCAGGCACTCCAATCCCCATTCTGCTTCAGGCTCGACTTGACGCCAGCTTTCATGCGCGCGGTCTCCGATGCCAGCGACCACGGCACGTAGACGTGCCCGGGAGGCAGGTTCGTGTTGCCGAAAGGCTTTCCCTCTTGCAGGTGCGCCAAACAGGCTGCGTAATTATCGCGGGCGTACGCTTCGGGATCGTGGTTCCATACCCATCGCCCAATCTTGAAGAAGCCAACGGTGACTTCCTTGGCATTCTCCCCGATAGCCGCGACGTCGACGTGGTGGAGTTCCTCCCTGTTCAGAAAGCCTGTCTGCTGCAGAACGCTTACTCTCTGAAACCTATGGCAAAAATGTTTCCACTCAGCAATGTCATCGGAGGAACAGTAACAAATCATCTTGAAGCATACCTTAGCTTGTTGTGCACTTTGGTCGCCCAACCAGCGTTCTGCTTGCCGCCGATGCGCAAACATTCGGCCAGAGACACGCCGTCTTCGAGAGCCTGGACTGCACCGTTACCGGCAGTGGGGAAGAAGGCGTGTGCCGCATCGCCGAGGCGCAGAAGACGTCCACTTTCCGAAGTCCACTGCTCAGTGCCATCACGCCACCTCAACTTCCAATCGACGACCTGGTTTGGTGTTTGCCGAACGAAATCGAGAACGGCTGGATCCCAATTATCACTTGACCTTTCGATCAGGGGGATGATAGCGTCCGAATCCTTAAGGTTTCCCCAGGACTCGGCCGTCTCTCCGTCGTCCTGGAAATGGCCAGAAGTCAGCCATCAAGATCACTCAAGCCAGTGCTTGCGGCAAGACACGCACTGCATGAGTGAAACACCACGCCACCCAGTCTCGCGTCAAAAACAGGATCAAGTGCACATCATCTGCCACGTAGGTGCGGAATTCGGGCTGAAGGTCAATGTTCTTCATCAGCGTCGCTGCTGGCGAGTTTGGCTTGAGCGTACTGGCAGGGAAAGCCACTCGCGCAACCGCATAACCACTGTCTTGCACGGCGACATCCGGACCGGTGTTGAACCCTTCGATAGAGGATCCAATTCCATACGCGCCAATGCAGAGATCGCCGGTGAATGTCTCTCCCGAAGCAGTGGTTACGATGACTTGGTCGCCTCTTTCGTTGACGCTGACAACCTTTCGTCCAAACTGAACCGAAACACCCAACCTCTCAAGCTGGTCCAGTTGCATCTGAGCGTAGACCGGCCGCCGCTTGAGGAACGATACCGTCACGTCAGATGCAGCGTGAGCCCCTGCTCGGCGCCATTCCGGATATGTCGAGTATATGGGCACACCGGAAGGAGTGTAAACGTGGACAGAGCAATCATAAATACACTTGTGGTAGTCCACATGCATGCTAGGGTAGTCCTTCAGCGTGGTCAATGCTGACGGGGTAATGGTGAAATAGTCGCCTAGCGTGGTATGCTGTCAAACACTGAAGTGGTACTGGGTATACAAAGGAGTAAGTCAAGCATACCTAATGGAGAGAGCTTTTCTGCTCGTTCGAGGACCACGACCTCGCAGCCTTTCCGCCAACACTCCAATGCGGCGCCTAATCCTCCAACACCTGCTCCGATTACAATGATCTTGATCCCATTGCTAGGAAGTCTGTGGACGCCGTCCACAACAGTCCCGGTAGTCGTCTCCCCGGATATCATCTTTGCTCGTGGTTCTGCAAAATGGCTGTTGTTCAGAAGTTGCTTGTCTCGGTCGCTGAATGTCGAGATTTATCACTAGAGGATGGAAATTTATACGAGTTAATGTGATATACGACCTCCTCTGGGGTGAACCCTTTATTCCCGCCGGGGCAGCGATCCAAGATGGACAACAGCTGACAGGGCTTGTGGCTCTGGAGAGGAAGAAGATGATGTGGGACATTTTGAGGCTGGAACTGGCCCTGCGTCGCACTATACAGACAGTGCTCTGCCCCTCAAAGACATTTGAAAAATAAAGTTGAGGCTAGCGAAGCTTTGGCGCGAGAAATCGAAGCTAGGAGAGCTCCACCAAAGAACGGCATATGATGTTCTGAAAGTCTGGGGTGGCGCCGAGCTGTTTCTTGGTCAATGTTGCCTCTCAGACAAGAAAGGGTCGCTGAAGATCCTGGCAAGAGAACGAATCGTACCTTGAGAATCCCTGCAAGTTCTCTACCATGTAGGAAAGTGCAAGGCACTGGTCCTGCTTCTCTGCAATACCTTTCCCATCGATGGTGAAGAAAGGGAGCAATAGTCCAGAACTTTTCGGGTACGTCCCACCAGGTTGCTTCTCCTAGCGTGGAAGAGAGCGGCTTCAATAGACAATGTCTTCCCGGATCGCATTGTCCCACATTCGCTTCTTCATCCGTATTTTTGTGCAGTCTCCCAGCAGGACTGTGACAATAGACCAGATATACTTAGCAGGGGCGGCTGGCTGTCAAAAATTCCAGCTTCAGCCTTCCTTCCCTTCTTTCTTTGCTCTTTAAGAGAGGCCACGACATTCTCAATTACCAATAACGTGAATCAAACATGGCGGCTGAATTCGAGCACAAGCATGGCAGAGAAGATGATGCCATGACACGATCAAGTGCTCTCAAAATCGATGAACTTCCAACTGCGCCAACACATCTCGAGCGGATCGATATTGCTGAAGCTAATCTGGTTTATGACGATGTTGAGCACGAGCCAGAGCTGCATCTCAGGACCTGGATAGCTCTCGTGGCAATGTTCCTGCTGAACTATGTGATCGTATTCGCCCTCTTGTCGCCACCAGCAGTTGTAAGCTATAAGGATATTAGTGTCTCTGCGCGCGAGTCTGATCTTTTCCAGCTCTCATATATCGGCACCAGTCTGCACAACACACGATCCGAGACATGGGTAGTGAATTCGTTGTCGCTGCCACAGGCCGTGTTGTCCCCTTTACTTTCCTCAGTTTCCGACGTTTTTCAAGTTCGCAAATCGCTCCTAGTCAGCACACTCACCATCTCCTTCATCGGCGCCGGCGTCTGTCCCGGGTCGCAAACCATGTACAGGCTTATTGGTGGCCACATCATGATTGCGATTGGGTTTTCGTGCACTCCACTGGCATATGCCATTCCCAGCGAAATCCTGCCTCGGAGATGGAGGCCAATCGGACAAGTCTGGGTCAATATTGCTGCGGCACTGGCGACTTGCACAGGACCTCTGATCATTGGCGCTCTGACCAAAGCCAATCCCGAAAAGGGCTGGCGGAGATTCTACGTGAGCGGCGCATTCCCTTTGCTATGCGGTTGGATGAAGGTGCTGACACTCTTATCCCGTAGTGGATTCAAATGGCTCTTTGGGGTGCCGCCGGCCTCGGAATTTTGGCTGGATATCGCCCGCCCAAAAGGCACACGCGCTTGGATCATCTCTCATTTGCACAGAAACTGACATACCTTGATCTTCCTGGATTTGGACTCCTCGGGGGAGGTCTCACCCTCTTTCTTGTAGGTTTAAACTTGGGCGGCGGCATGTATGCGTGGTCTGATGCTCGAGTCCTTGCCACATTGACTGTGGGAATTGTTGTGTTGTTGTGTTTTGGGATATACGAATGGAAAGGGACAAAGACAGGAATTCTGCACCACGACCTCTTCCGCGGCAGAGCAGGGGCTGGACGCACTTTCGCGGTCTGTGTTGGCCTCATTTTCGCTGAAGGGATTCTGTTGTTCTCATATGTCATTTTTTATCCCATTTTGTAAGTTTTGGATATGTTTGATATCATTCTCGCTTTGACTGCATCATGCTGACTGCGTCCAGGGTTCAATCCTTGTTTGACCGAGACCCGTTCATGGTCGTCATTCGCGAACAGCCATACTGGATTGCTTGCCTTCTTTCGACTGGAATATGGGGCATTATCAGCACAAAATTCAAGACAGTCAAGGCACCCCTTGCAGCAGGATTTATTATATTCACCGGCGGCATCGTGGGACTCGCCACAGTTCAACCCTCCGAGTCGACAAACTCGCTGATATTCGCCGGTCTTGCCGGCGTCGGTTTTGGGTCCTTGATCATTCTCATCGTTGCTGGCGTCCAGCTCTCCAGCCCTCACTATCTTATCGCCACCGCCACCGCTGTGACAGTTTCCTCTCGCGCTGTAGCCGCGAGTGTTTTCACAGCGATATATGCTGCGGCATTCTCCGACCGCCTGAAAGAGAAGCTTCCTGCATATGTGGCCAAGGCAGCCTTCGAAGCGGGACTTCCGCAGACCTCGATCGAAGCATTTGTAAAAGCTTTGGCCGCAGGAAATGTTTCATTTCTCCCGAAAATAACTGGTGTGAGCCCTGTGGTCGTTGCTGCCGGCCTGGCAGCACTGAAGCAGGCATATGCTGATTCAATAAGGGTGGTCTACATCATTGCAGCACCGTTCGGAATGTTGGCTATTATTGGTTGCTGGTTTTTGGGAGACTTGAGCGCGACGATGAATTATCGAGTCGATGCACCAGTCGAGGTGCTGACGGTCAAGAAGCATGATAGTGACAAGGTCGGCGCCTGACCTTCGGAATTTCGCATCTGCGGCGGGAAGGGAGCAAAACCCTTCTTAGTTCTCCCTGTGGTTTATGATGGCTTGAATAATCATAATGGTTCAAGATCGACTGTAGAGATTCCTGTACCGGATGTAAGGAACATCCAAAAGAATGGACGCGTACGGTTTGCCACCTCGATTGCGAAGGCTTCTTCTCTTTTCACGGACATTACCAAGCGATAACAATCTCTGGTTAAGTTCTCCTTTGGAGGACAAATCGTCCCGCATCATGCTTGTGACAGGTGGGACAGGTTCTCTTGCACAAAACTCTGCATGTCAGGGTCCAGATTCGCCAGGATAACATTCAGCATTCTCTGTGACTGGCCGTTCAAAAACCAGTAGAATTGCTCCTGCTTTGAGACGAGCACGCACCAGTACGCAACCAAGACCAGTGCTATGGAGTTGCCTGCTTCTATGAGACGCAAGAACTCATCTGGGAGCAAACGTGGCCAGCTCTCAATGCCATTCCATTGAGCCCAAGTGGTATTGGCTGCGTAGCTGCGGGAGTAGCTGGACACTAGCGCTGCCATGCCTTGGTCGAACATTTCAAGCTCCGCAGAATCTGGTGTTGGACCCGCGGAGATAATTCGACCCGGCAGAGAGGCGAGATGGGAGTATATTGCAGGAGGTATATAAGGATAACATTTGATGACTGGCCGAGGTGTAAGCAGCATACGATCTCGTCTGGATGAGAGTCTGGCATCGGCAAGTGCGATTGGGAGTGTTTTAGCGATGTCCTCAATGTGGGAGCTCAATCGGGTATCTGAGGGTAAGTTACTGCGTACCCAGGCTTCGGTGATGGGCTGCGCCGGAGCGAGCACTGACGCCTCTCTGCAGAGCTCTGCCAGGTGTCGGATGTCATCTATGCTGGTAATGTTGATTGATGTCGTCTTGAGCGCTGAGCCTTTTATTCGGAGCAGAGCATTCAGCTGGTTGATGGCGTAGGGTAGAAATGAACCATCTGCATCAGATACTATCTCCAATGGCCCCAATCCCTGAAGAACTTCGGAGGGGATGGCAAAACCAGAGGCTTCAGAGAAACTTCCCTTCATATTGACCAATAGATCGCATCCACCTCGCAGCAGAAGCATAAAGTCCAAAATTTGAGACAATTTTGGTTTATGTGGTTTCTCGTCGGCCGCTGGTTGATCTTCTGCATCCAGCAGGGCTTGGGCACAGAATTGAACGCCCAGTAAGCGCGCAAATGCCGCCAATGATGTGCTTGTCTCTGCTGTTGGTTGCTTGACAAGCTCCCTGAAAGTAAACAATCCGGCGGATTGATGGAGAAGGCCGTTGGATTGGTGCATCTTCCGTTGCTGGGCGTCCGAGGTTATAGCCGCTTGATGAAATGCAGCAACACCAAGTATGCCGTGCATGAGGAAAGGTTGAGTCGAGGCATGCAATGGCAGAGTATCAGCCCAAAACGTAAGGGAATCGTCTCCCCTTGTAAGCGACAGACTAGTACGAGTGATGTAGTGATGAAGGTACATGAGATCGCTCATCGGGAGTTCTGCGGCCGAGGACTTTCCAGAATTGCGGGAGTCGTCATCAGCCGGTGATGTCGGGGCAACTTGTGCATGGCTCAGGCGAGAGAGGCGTGGAAGTGGATGTGTGGTGGAGTCTGTTGGTCCTTTGTGGTTCGATGCTCCGTGGGCAGCGTTGACCTCGAAGTAGCGGATCTTATTGCCCTTGAAGAATGTCTGGAGGCGGACCCGCCGAGCTTGAATCTCGATGTTGATGGCAGATAGCTCTTTGTGACTTCCGTGGAGGTGTTGACTCATGCGCTTTTCCGAAATGTACAAATGGTCACAAGCTGGGAATTTGCATCGATAGCCGTCCGAGACTTGAAGATAGGGCAGAGGCGAGATATCTGGTGGTGGCTTGGGTACTTCAGCTGGGTCCAGCAGTTTTAATCTACCTATTCTCTCCAATAACTCTTGTCGCTCTCCTCTATATATTCGGTGACGCAGAAGGTGGCTCGAAATTGCTTGGGGCTGTATGGCAAATTCGCAGCGCTTGCAAATCACAAGTCCATAGTCGGGCATATAGGTCAGTAGTGCGTTCAGACGCTGGAACCGGGGCGAGCCATCGGGAATGTATTCCTGCATGGTGAAACGGGAGCAAGTTTTCGTAGAAAGATCGGTCCAAGTCCAGCCAGGCTCATTATATGTGTCTCACCAAGAGGCGGTGTTGGCCGGCCATGGATGGAATCTTATGCTTCTATACAATCTCGGCAATTCCGTCCTTGAGACAGAGCTCTCCGATCATGGATTGATTTAATGAAGGTGAAAACGGGTTGTGGTGTTTTTCCATCTTAGAGAGTCGAAATCTCTGCCTTCTTGGAAGGCCCCTTCAGCAACTTGGCTTGCTAAACGAATGTCATGGTGGCGACGGGCAGAGATTGGTCATATACTGCAGGAAGTCCTATCTAGAAGGAAGACGGGGATGGCTCGATGCCTGGGGCAGAACAGAAGTCGTGCTCGGGAAACCTCCTTAGTTAAATGCACTACTGGGAACCTTCCTCGGTTCATTCTGCCGCTGCGCAAACGGCTCAAAGCAGCGTCACCAGTGCATTGACTTCACTGAGTTATTCGTCCACGGGAAATTGATACGGTGGGCCAAATGAGCGTTGCCGCAAACCTCTGGCTTCTCAATGATATTTCAAATCCCAGTTTGCCTCCCTCTCTTAGAACATGACAGCATGTTTGGCGCAAACCAATGTAAATGTTTACTCTAGCGCTAGCTCCTCATGTGAGGTTTGGAGTATGCAAACTTCTCGATACCTGCTGCGTCAGAGAAGTGAGGAAAGGCAAGATATCATTTATTCGTCGACTACTCTTTTGCTGATAATCCAAGGGGATATTCTCAGCATTCCAGATATCTCCTATATCGCTTGGCCAGGAAATGAAAGACATTGGACGGGCGAGAGCGTGAGTAATATTGGCGAGTATCGACAGAAAATCTACGCAAGGCTGTAAATTGCTCCTACTAACATCTCCTCGCACACGGACATGACTGTCCCAAGACGAAGCTAATGAGGCCAGGTAGGAAGTAACATCTCGTTCCGTTGTCATTGAAGGGCATTGGAGGGCACTTCAGTGCCTTACTCTCCGGAGTTCCTTGCTTTGCTCCTATTTATGTCTATGAAACGTGAATGTTGACTCTGGAAGGCCACTGTCCGTCCCTCCACTTATCGAGTTGCGCATTTATTTTGTCCGCATCCAATCCTTTAATGACCTCAAAGGAAGTGGGTTTCAGCACCCCATCATCAATCAAGCTGGGCAACGCCTTGTAGAACTGGGCAGCTATCTCCCGAAACAAGACCGGTCGACAAACGAATTTCCTGAAGTTGTAACCTTGCTGCTTGGGTCCGACTTTGGTCTCGTCGACAGTATTTGGCCGCGAGACTGCTAGAGGTACCATGGTGCCTTTCTTCGAGTTGGACAACATGCGGATGCCCGGTGTGTGGTCGGCTCTGTTGTTGCAGTCGAGCACGTACAACAGGTCGTCGCCGACGATGTTTCGGACTTCGCGCTGGATGTCTTCATCCGACAAACTTCGATCAATCACATGCGTGGCGCCAATGGATTTGAGGTCAGCTTCCCCGTACTTTCCTGCGACAGTGACGATGGTGCCGATTCCGACCCATTTGGCAAGCTGAATTGCGGCCCTCCCGCACGAGGAGCTTCCTCCAATGATGACGATGCCGGTGTTCTTGTAGTCGAACTCCCGCGCCGATGCAGCCAGTGGGGATGGAATATCGAGACCCAGGGGCGTCAAAACTGCCACATACGCCGTCAACGGGTTCAGGATGATGGTGTCGGCTTGGTCAGGGCTGACCGAGCTGGGTAGAGGTGCGATGAAGTCGGCGTCGAGAAGAGCAAATTCCTGTGATCCTTTTGTGTCTGACACAACAGGATCTCCCTGGCCCATGACCTTGTTGCCTACCCTGAAGGCGTTGACGTTTTCGCCGAGTTTGACTATCTCCCCGACTATGTCGATTGCAAGAACCCCCGGCAGATTGTCCTTTCCGACAAAGTACGCAATCTCTCGGACTAGCGTATCATGTGGATTAACTGGGCAGGTAGCGAGTTAGCTGGCATTCTTTTTCTCTCTGCCCACAAGAGGCTTTTGGCAGAGATACTCACGTCCTGCGATGGAGACTTTGACAAGAACTTGGCCCGGGCCTGGCTTTGGGATGGGCCGCTCAATCAACTCGACAGGCTGCGCCATTGCGACCACTGCAATAGCTTTCTGAACAGACATTTTCGACTTTTCGATCTTGTTTCGTTTTTCCCTTTTTGATATGCCACTTCCCAAGGCTTTTGAGAGACCGACAGTTCCCTGATCACAGAGAGCCGTTTATATCGACCGCAACGCAGACAGTTCCAGCTTGTGGCTTATGCATATTGCAGCGGATTTGGAATCATATGTCGTGCTTCGCGTCTGAATGGTATAGCGGCCTAAAAGTCAGGTGCTGCACATGGTCAAGAGTGCTTGACACACCCTGCCCATCTGCGACGTGCTGTCTGCCATGGCCATGTGGCCTGACGCAACGGCGAATTGCCGGCCACAGCGCGTTGCAGCATCCTCCTCTAATCGCTCGCTCGATGTTATAATACACCCTTATGAGAAGTTCGGGACGCATGCTTTGGTTATTTAGGCTTAAAGCAGCGGACATAAGCCACCACTCTAAACATCTGTTTCCGAAGGCAATGCCCTCGTCATAGCGGATCAGATTAATAGACAGATCACTATTCACTATTAAGTGGGGTTATGTAGGCTCTTCGTAATCAGACCGCGTCCCCCTTCCCCTGGAGCCCGTATGAATAAACTCCAGGCTTTGTTATATGATTACGAATCGAAGGCTATTATTATTGGGTTCATGTGCAAGGTGTGTTCCTAGGTATGTATGATGACCTATCTCAGTACCTTCACCCTGATTGGGGTACTTAGGTACCTAGGCATGTAAGCCCACAAGCCCACCGATACGACCACATTGGTACTTGCTTACAGAAAGGCCTGTGTTGATGGTGACCGTGGCGTACGTTCTCTCATGACTAAGCCGCGTACCGTTTCCTTCGCCCTTCGCCCAATGGCTGCTCTTGAGCTAATGTAGAGTAGTCATGAGCTCAGTTCCTGGTCCCCCCAGGGTTGGGATCTTGCCTTAAAGCAGGTGAGCATACGAGGAGGCCGTGAACCTCCTTACGGGGTCTATAGAACGTCTGTACGTTCCTTTCGGAAAGACAACCCACCACAAGCACACCGGGTTCGATGTAATAACAGGTAGTTTTTTCAGAGATCACTTCTACTGTTTCTGGCATTCTGAGACACGCCCCAATTCCAAGCGAACGCTGGGCGGCATCTGTTCTTTTCCTTTTTTTTTTCTTCTTTTTATTTCTCTTTGGTAAATCCAGGTTTCTTTAGGTTTCTGCGTCCGCTCCAGGACGTTTTATCCATCCATCTCTCCATCTTCGGCGACCAGACCCAGGAACTCATCCCCGGCATCGTCAAGCCCTGATCCAATGTCGCTCCGAGAAAGCAGCGCTATCCAAGACCGGACTTCCCTGTTACTCGTCATCCAATTCTGGATAATGCCTGTAAATCCCCATACTATACTTCAGCCTCCTGTTACTGGCCAAATAACTCTTAATCTTGTCCAATGCTTTGACCCTCTCATAGTGTGCAAACACCTTCTCATACTTACCACTGCTCCTCAGCTTGCCTACACACTTAGGGAACGCATAAGTCACTCCATCCAGCGTCTGAAAGAGCACCAAGTCCGCATAAGTCATCTTCCCGCCGTACAGCCATTCACCTCCACCCGAGGCAGGCCCCGAGAGGACCCGTTCAAAGTAGCTCAGAAACTTGGGCAGGCGAACGGCGCGGTAGTCAGCGGCTTTCTTGAGGGCCTCTTCTTTTTGTTCTTCATAGTAAGCTCCGCTGGCAATGGGATGATGAACATCATGGGGTTCATTGGAGAGTCCATCAAGTGCCGTCAACGCAAGTGCATTGACGTGGTACATTCCGGCGCTATCCTCGGCGACGTCGGGAACCAGACCGAGCTTCGGGCCCAAGTAGGCGAGAATATTGGGTGTCTGGGACAGGAGGGTATCTCCATGTTGAAGAATCGGCGGAGCGAGTGGTGGCGGGTTGTTGTCATCCCCGATATTCTTCTCGCTGATCTGAGCCATAACTGCATTGACGCCGGCGTCGGTCTTATTGGATACGTCGACGTAGGGGGTACCTGTAGCTTCAAAAGCGAGGCGAATGTGTTCGCCTCTGCCTGGAATGCCGGGCCAGTAGATCAATTTGTAGGCCATCGAGTCGTCGGCCTCAGCTGCTGTGTCAGCGCCGGTTTTCTGGCGCTTGGAAGAGCGGGTTGAGGTGGCCATGTTAATGTAGCGCCAGTGGATGAGGGGCTGGTGAAAGAGTGAGATGGCCCTGGACTTCCCTGTGAGGTTGAAGTTTGCTGCTGGTGAGGAGGTGGTGACTAGGACTCTGGAGCCTTGTGTGAGCTTGGAGACAACTAGAGTAAATTGTCTCATCTAAGGCTTCCACAAGGGCGAGGCGGGAAGAGGTCGAGGTGGAAATCCCCAAGGCGTACCCTCGGCACGTCATACGATGGGGCTTATATAGTGGAATGATATGTCTCCGGTGCCGAACCGCGTCAACGGACTATCATTTATCCGGTTCCGGATCCTTGGCATCCCCCTCACACTTCCTTCTCCACCTCCACAGCTTCGCCTTTCCCCGGTGCAAGACATCACCATCTCTGTTTGGGGGCCTTGCGCCCGTTTTTTGCTGGACGATCATTGGCTATGTCTCTGTTCAACCGACCTCATTCTGCAAGAACGTTACTGTACTCCAGCATCAAGGGCCATCAGATCTGTCGTATAAACCCATCTTCAACAGAATTCCACGAGCGATCATATCGTCTACACAGGAGAAGGTCATTAGCAATACGACACTCAAAATGACCTCTGTCCAAGACTCCCTCATCTTCGGCAACATCCTTTCCACTCGGGAATCGGCCGCAATCTGGTCCGACAAGACACGCACCCAGTGCTATCTCGCATTCGAAGGCGCCTTGGCCAAGGCACAGGCTCGGCTGGGAATCATCCCGCAAAGGGCGGCCGAGGAGATCATCAAGTTCTGCTTGGACGTCCGGAATGTGGACTTTGAGGATCTCCGCCAACAGACCGAGCTGATCGGGTACCCGGTGCTGGGCGTGGTCAAGCAGCTGGTCAAGCATATCAATGCCATCGAGCCGGGACTGGGCGAGTGGGCGCATTGGGGAGCGACCACGCAGGACGTGACGGATACGGCGACGGTGATTCAGCTGTGGGACACAATGAGTCTCTTCGAGAAGACCCTCGAGGAGATTATTACCTCACTTCGGCAGCTGGCGGACAAGCACAAATCCACTCCAATGGCGGCCAGATCGAATTTGCAGCAGGCGGTGCCTATGTCATTTGGCTTTAAGCTTGCTAGATTACTCGCCACGTTCCTTCGGCATCGTGAGCGGCTAAAGGATGTTGAAGCGAGGCTGACAGTGCTGGAATTTTCTGGGGCGGCGGGAACGTTGGCGACATTGCCTCCTTCACAGGATCTTCCTCTGCTCGGCCTCGAATGCCAGCGGGAACTTGCGAAAGACTTGAACCTCAAAGTCCCCGAAATAGCATGGCACACGGAGCGCGATCGCATCGCCGACTTCGGCTCTCTTTGCGCAATGCTCACCAGCACGTGCGCCAAATTCGCCCTGGACGTCAAACTCATGATGCAGACGGAAGTGGGCGAAGCTTCGGAGCCATACGTTCCCCACCGTGGGTCAAGCAGCACGATGCCGCAAAAGAGGAACCCCATCTCCTGTGCGTACATCACCGCCATGTCGGCCACGGTCAGGCAACTCAGCGCGAGTCTTTTCGAGGCGATGGTGGAGGATCACGAGCGCAGTACCGGCCCATGGGAGATCGAGTGGATCGTGCTGCCGCAGCTCTCGACCTTGACGCACGCCACCTTGAAACACACCGCGGAGCTTGTGGCCGGGTTGGAGGTGCACGAGGGCGCAATGAGGAAGAACCTCGACATGTCCAAGGGCGCGATCGTCAGCGAAGCCGTGATGATGGGACTGGGCAAGACGCTTGGTCGCCAGTACGCACACGACGTCGTGTACGACCTGTGCCGCAGGTCTCAGCTCGAGGACCGCCAGTTGCTGGACCTCCTGTGCGAGCACGAGGAGATCAGCAAGAAGATGACGAGGCAGGAGTTGGCCAAGCTGTGCGACCCGGGAAGCTATCTGGGATATAGCGAAGCCATGGTGCAGAAGGTCCTCAAATTAGCAGATGAGCCCCCCACGCAAAGGAAGTCTAGTCTGTTCTGAGGGGCGGGCCCCATGTGGTAGATGATGTTTCGGCCGAGACTCGACTGTCTCGTGCTCTTAGCGTTTGCTCTTCTTAGAGCGCTTGGAGGTCGAGAAGTCGCTGTCGAAGTCGCTGTCCAGAGGCGAACAAACTCGCTGCGACCGGCGGATAGTACCATTTCTCGGGTTCTGGTTTCCGTCTTCTGAAGCTGTTTTAGTGGCATTGGCATTCGTAGCGTATCTCTTCGATAGTCCTGGTCGCTGGTTTATTTGCAGTTCTTGCGTGCTATTTTCTGTGGGAAGAACGTGATCACGAGTATTGCAGTCTTTCCGATGGCGCCTCTGGTTCTGGAGCAGGCAGTCGAAATATCTGGCCAGAGCGAAGATGGCGTATATTCGTTCACAAGATATCGATGAGAACGGCTAGGAGGGGCGCTGGCGAATCAGCAGTTCGGGAGCTCTTGGGACTCCCGCAGCGATATAAATATGTTGACGGGTTTTGCTATTCGCGATTTTTTCCTTCGCGGTCCTCATACTAGATGCCGGAACTTAGCTCCTCGTCGAATGCTTCATCCGGTAAGCCCATCTATCCCCGGATTCTATATTTAAAATGGCTGCTTGGTCAGTTTACTTTCCCGATGGAGGAGCAGTTTGGGGACCAAATATTGATCGGGGGGGAGCAAAGTTTCATATGGACTTGGTTGTAACCTTTCGACAGATTTTCTCAGGAACAGGCGCCGCGGGCAGATTGAGAAGTTGGCCTCACCATCATGGGCTACAGAGAGAAGCGACGAACGAGAGATAATGTGGCTCCCATGCGATATAGCTATCTGTGCACGCACTGCTGCTTGTACTCCTCCCTGGTCCATGAGCTCGTAGCCACTTCCTCGTCGATACCTGTACGAACCTATGTATCTCGAATATATCCCTGTCCTCGCTTGATGGAATGAGTGAGGTTGTTGTCTCCTAACATCGCTAAGTCGCCTTTGAAACCCCCCTGTCCGTCTTGTCGCCCCGGTCATCGTCATCACTAGACTGCGAATCCTGCAGCCCCCATTATGTCCGCTTGTCAGGAGCGACTCGGGGATGCTCTGCCTGAGCCGGCTAGGCAAGGTCAACTGACAAACAGCACACCCTCCCCGTTGTGGGAGAGAAAAGTACACCTAACTTATACCAACAAGATTTCCCGCCTTCGGGAAGAAGTGATGTGTCTCAGAGGCATGGTTATCCAGGGACGCACAATGCCATTTTAGCGCACTTCGAACAAGACCCAGTGGACGGGGATGTGTGCGTTTTGAATATATTCCTCCAATGGCATCGCCACGAGAAAGATCAGAAATACTTACCTTGTGCACGATGTTCCCAGATTTCGACTCTTGGTCGTTCCCTTGCCCATCCATTTTTCCACTCACGGTCCAGTGCTGTCGCTCGTGCGACGTGGCCAACGTGCTGGGCCAACACGACGTCCTTTTCTTCTTTAGGCCCTTTGACGAGGATCGCTTGGTTTAATGCCGTCTTGTTCCGAGGCATTTGGACGACTATCGCCATTCTCTTCAGCCTCATCTATCGAACCAATCCTGCCCGGCCTTCGTGATCATCCCGCCGGTACTTGTCACCCTTGGGAGCATTGAATGGAGAGCGAAGAGAAGCTTCACCAAACCTGACGCGCTGCCAGCTGTTGCGCCAGTGGTCTCGGGCCGTCATGGAAAAAATTGCATGGCCTGGGTCTAGAGAATCTCACTTCAATTCCAACATCCGGCCAGATCTCCGCAAACCTGCTCGATGTCAACGGAAAGTCCAGATTGTCATGCGACATCGAGAAAGAGGCGCAATCCCCAGCCTTCAGAACGTCGTCTCGGAAACTCTAGAAAATGATGGTTGTTGTGTTTGGCCGACAATTGGGCAGCGCCTTGGTCCTTTCGCATGTGGAATCCGGAAATGCTCTTTCCTGTTCCAGAGTTCGTCTTCCACCACTACTTAGTCTCCGACGTCTTGACATTCGCCATCTGCACAGAGCATACCTAATCTCTGCGAGTGAGCCTCTTCCGCAATATCATACTCCGGGACCGCCCCGTGGATGTTATATGAACTCAACCAAGTTTCGAAACGGTGGCCATTGAGCCTTTCACCAGACACACACACCTCTACACATCCCAATCAAGGAGGACCATAAGAGCATTGAAACCGGCAGATACGGCAATTGAACGAACAGCTTTAACCACCGTGAAATCAAAATCAACAACCTATTCCATCAACCTCGTCACAACGGGGTTCTTTCTCTCTCTGGAACAGAAAGGACCATCCGTCGACGTAATGGCCCATTTCGGCAATCACTGGCTTCAACAAGCTGTTCAGTCTTAGGGAACGGTTGTTTGAAAACCCTCGATCGTTTCCATAGTGGCTGATACCCATGCGTCCCAGACCAGTTTTGTCATGTTTCGACGAGTTTGCGGCGGTTCCTGTCTACGGAATCTTGTTTACTGTTTTGGGGACAGGGGGAGGTATTGAAACCAAAAAATTTCACGATTTTTCGGCGGGGCAGAGACAGTATGTCCAAGATCGTGCGCGAAGTATTGCTCTGGGAGTAATGTGTATGTATATAGCCACTGCATACATATACAGAGCACCATTACATACCACAACAGACGGGAAAAGTCCACGTCTGCCCAGCAATACCATTATCGATGCTCCCGCTTTCTTTTCCCCGAAATTTTCGGATTTCCACGTGCTGAAAGCAGAAATCCTCACTCGGAAGGATATTCAATGGGCTCCCGGGTCCTTTTTTCAGCTTTATGCTCTGCCGGTGCATTTTGACTATGGGAACTATGCTTGCAGACTAGAAGCCCAGTGCCTGGTTGAAGGCGTCAGCGGCCTCCTGTCCGGTTTGTGCCTGTGCAGCGGTGGCGCCCTGGTTACATGCGTCCAGAGCCTGCTGAGACGCTTTGCACTTGTCGTTGAGTTGTTGGCCTGCAGGAGTCTCCTTGTTAGCTATGACTGGGTCTATCTGCCTCTGACGGACAACTTGCGGGGTGAGGGGCAGATCGCAACGTGCTCGCAGGACAAGGACGAGCAGCGGTGCGACGACTTACAGATGAAGTCCGTGATGACCTTGATGTTCAGCGCGGAACCGTGCGGGAAGAGCGTCAGGTCGTGTGGCTCGAAGGCGGGTTGGTTGCGGCCGTCGAGGCCGTCGGCGAACTGGGGATCTTCTGTTAGTATGGACTAGTCCTGAGTGGAGGTTTCATGGCAGTGGTTTCGCGAAGAATGTCCGAAAAAAGAAGGGACGAACTCACGATGATGGTCGGGTCGGGACAGGAGCCCAAATCCAAGCTGGACGATCCCGTGGCCGCAGTGGAAGTGCCAGTTGTAGCAGCGGACGCCGTAGTGGTTGTGGTAGTAGCTGTGGTAGTGGCTGCGGTAGTGGCTGCAGCCACAGAAGAGGCAGATGTAGTGCTTTCTGCTGCATCAGGGGGTGCAACGCATTCTGTCGCCGTAGCCGAGTCAGCACCTGTGGCTGTAGCATCCGATGCACCTGTAACAGCTGCGGCTCCGGCAGAAGCAGTGGCCGAGGCAGCAACAGCAGCATTGACTTCGTCTTCCGTGACGTCTTCGACAAGCAGATTCTGAGTGAAGATACAGCCCACTGGGTCGTTCTGGTCATCGCAGCTGTTCCCCTTCGCAGTCGGGTCACCGATCGTACCGGGAGCAAAAGTGCCGGACTGCAGGGCGTCGAGCGGGTTACCTCCAATGTTGGCAATCTGAACAGCGAGCGCTAGAGCGATGTTTTTGTTGACCGTTGCAGCATTGTCAGAAGCCGGATCTTGGTGCTGGGAGATGGCAGCGATTTCCGGGTTTTCGGCTTGGATTGCGGTGCAAGGAACAGATGCCTGTCCAACAGCTCCGGTATTGCGCTCAAGAGCTCTGTAGATCAAAGCAGCCGTCATACCGTCGACGTCGCCAGCAGCTTTAGCGTTGGTGAAGGCTCTGTCGGCGGTAGCTTGTTGAAGACAATCCGTATTAGAGATATCGCCCTGTCCGGCGGAAGCAGCAGCATTGCCCAGAAGACCGAATACAGCATCCACGATGTTGTCCGGATTGTCTATTTTCAGGAATTGGTTCACAATTGTAAGGAATTTCTCGTGCGAGTGTTCCTGCGGCACCTCACGTCGGCCAAGTTTGGAATTCCAGACCACAGATCGGGTCTGCATATCATGGCCTGGACTTCGCCCGATATGAAGATTTGCCGGTCGGGCAGTCGTGACATCAATCCCCACCGCGAGGAGGACGGAAAGACAAATGGCTGGTCTCATTTTGGGCGAGTTTCTGTGTTCCGCTTATGTTGTCGTAAGTGTCGTCGTAACGAGCGTTCTGGGTCGCTGATCGAAGTTACTGAATCTGCCGTAATAATACAATATAGGCCACAGACCCGATCTGTTCTCCAGGAACAGTCTGAATTGAAGGTGAAAAAATCAGAAGCAAAGAGAGAGTGTTGGTAAGAACGAATGTTCACGATTGAGCTGAATCAACAGGCTGGAGAAACGGAAGAGAGGGAAGGAGTGAAGTCCGTGCATATATACCTTGGGACTTGGGATTGGCATTCCTCGAGCCCCCCGCATGGACTGCCTCAAAGAGTGCTGGCGTGCGTTAGATGTTTCTGGAGCTTTGTACTAGCATCTCGAGAGCAAAATTTGTCTCTGCCATAGCGAAGGTTTTGCGGAGGAGCGAGAGCAGGTCTGACTACGACAGCCCCATTCTTAGTGCTTCATTGGATACCACAGGCTACCACAATAGTAGGTGAGGATGTGCAGCTTCGGATCAGAAGGTACCGGCCCCTGGTCATGTCACGGAAAGGTTAGCCAGGCTAGCACGTGGCGCTTGATTGAGCTTTGAGCCATTTGTTGGAGCCTCAAGCTTCAGTTTGGGGGAAAGATGGCGGCAGGATGAGATTACTTTGGTGTGTGAAGGAGTTGAAGACAGCAGAGAGGTGTGTCATGTTCCAACACTCAGCCAGATCGTGCAGCGTGTCGGGTCTGGGAACGATGGCGGCTGAAACGCCGGAAGGACGACGAAGCGGCCGGCTAAACTCTGAACCCAGGGATGGGACGTTATACACCTTGTTTGACTGACACAGTAGATATCACACTCCTGGATCATGAGATGGCATAATACACCTACAGGATTCTAGCGCTTTACACGCGATGCAAATCTTCCAGAGGTGAGGGGGTATGGGAGGACATGACCAGATATTAGGCTTTTCCATTTCGGGTATCAAAGTCTTGGACTATTCTTGGCGGTGGGTCTCCGGCTTAGGGCGGCGTCGCTTTTTTCGGAAGCCCTCAGATGCCATTATGATCAGTGCTTCTTCATTCTACTTGTACTCCATCCTATCTGATTCGACCTCTTGCTGTGTCTCCTAACAACAATAACAACTCCTATTCGCAGCTACAGAATCGCTCAGACATCTGACACCCTTCGCAATGGAAAACGCCGTGGCCACTCTGTCCCCGTTGTCATCAAAGTCGTCCAGGAGTCTATCATGCCAGTCGTATCCAAAATTTGCCAGGCTGGGCCAGTCTCGTGGCCCCACGCCATGAGAGCCAATATCAGCCTGGACGGTTATCTCCCACCGGCGCCCATTCGGGCTATACCCTCCAAGATGCGGCCCCCGTATCCAGTACCTTTGTTACTTGTGGGTGCCTTGAGACCGGATCCAGGGGCTGGAATACCCGAGTATTTTCCAGCTGTTGGCTTTTGCAGCATACTTACGGGTCGAGGCCGTCCTGGTAATGCTGACTTGGCCTCTCCACTGTTTCCGCTGGTCTTGAATCTATTCGGACTCGCCAATGCTGACGCTGAATTTGGTCTCCCGTTTCCATCCTCACTTCGAGGTGGACTCACGGGCTGTTGTGGCTGTTGCAAGACGCGCTGCTCTTCTTGCTGAGCGCTCATTGCCAGGAATAGATCCACCTGCGCGACCAAGTCACCCTTTTCTACCCTTTCTTGTTCGATTTCCTTTCGTAGTGTCTCGGTCTCGGCGGTAAGTGAATCAACTTGACCACGAAGCCCCGCTGCTTCGGCTTCGAGCATTTTCTTCTCGGCGTTCGTCTCTTCGTTCCACCGCCGAAGCTCTTCAATCTGCCCCTCCATCTTGGAAACGGCCTCGCTTTGTCCCGGAATAATGCCGCTCATGGTTGCTTCTTTCTCTGTTTGCAGCTTCAGAACTTCTTCTTGAGATGCTTTAAGCTCCATTCGAAGCTGTTCAACTTGCTTGATCCATCGTTTCTCATAGCTGACTTTGAGGTCTGCCACTTTTCTCTCGTGTTTGCTCTTGTACAACGCATGCAACTCGCGAGCCACTTTTTCTGTGGCATCCTTGACGGCAAAATCAATGTCAGCGCTCAACCCGGGTGTTGCTGGAGCGTTCGTCTTCTCGGGGCTAGGTGTGCATTTGACGCGTTCAGATCGCAGGGTGTCAAGGGAAGCCTGAAGCTCGAGGATCCGCACTTCGTGTTCCTCCGCTTTTCGTTCGGTTTCTTCGACCTGTTTCCGAAGCTTTTCCTTTTCCCGTTCCTCGAGAAAGATGTTCTGTTTGACCTCCCTAAGGACTTCCTCCATCTCTCGACTTCGACGCTCCAGCTCCTCCTTTGCATGTTCTACCTCCTCTCGGGAGGCACGCTCGTTTCGGAGTTCCTCGCTCGTCTTTCCCACTCTTACTTCGGCGTCAGTGACTGCACGTTTCAAGGCCATGACCTCAGCCTCCTTGCCTGACAGAGTCGCTTCGAGACCTGAGATTCGCGACTGCAGTTCGGATCGAAGGGTCTCTAGCTCCCGCGGCGTGATGGTGGGGATTGAACGTGGAGTAGCCATTGGTTCGAGGTCAATATCCAACAGATCCATTCCTAGCCCGGTCGTTGCGCCATACATACTGTGCCTCTGGCCGGCAGGTGTTGATGGGACAGCTTTGTCTCCGAATGTAGCTTGGTCCTGCTTTTGCGGAGAGCGGCCTGAAGCTCGTTCGCGATCCACTGAAGCTTGTGACCGATGTACCGGGCTTGGATTGACTTTGATCGGGAAGCCTTTTCTCCCGGAGGGACTTCTTCTTACTGGGCGTTGTACAGAACCGGGAGGGGGCATCAAAATATTCGTTTGCCCCGTGAAGTTCATAAGATCTGTAGGAGAGTCATTGAAATAGGTGTTTCTTCTGGGGGTTGCGTCGTCTTCCTCATTCGATGATATACTCCGCCTAGATGCAGACAGCAGGCGCAGGGGGCGTTGAGCAGTGCCGGGGGTACTCGTGATTACGGAGGGTCTGAGTTGTTTCGAGGGAGACCAAGGCTCCTGCCGAGTCTGTGATGGCGTTTCTCTCAGGTTTGCGAATCTGGTCATGTCTGTGGGAATGGCAGAGATGGTGCTAAGGTCGCCGATCGTATCATCGTGGATAATTTTCTCATCCATACTCAGAGTTAAGGTCATAGTCTCAGATTCGTCCTTCGCAGGCGTTTCGTATTCTGTAGACACTCCAACCCCATTGTCGAGGGCGTGGTGTATTATTGATTCGTCCAAACTGCCATTCTGCGCTTCTGCGTCTTTCTGCATTGCATCAACCGCACGCGTCAGGCCTTCATTGAACCTGAAGGTGGGCTCGGCGGGAGAGCCTGGGGGAGAGCTGTCGACTTTCGATTCGTCTTGTAAGCGGTATTTAATGGGCGAAAGTGGCTTCCGCGGACTGGATGTCTGACTAGAGGGTGCAGCAGAGGAAACAGGAATGTCCATGGCAGGAAGCGAAAGATTAGGAGGATCAATTGGGGTGGACTGCGCGAGAGTAGAGGTGGACATGGTGCTAGGAGATTTAAGAGCTTCTGGAAGAGGTTTCTGGGGAAAATCGAGCTTGACAGGGGAGGATCTGGAGTTCTGCTTGGCGGGCGACAGGGAAGATAGCGGCTCAGGCATTGTGTCGGTGAGGGACATTGCCTGCTGATAGGATACTGAGAGAGGTACGGATGCAAGATTTGGATGTGAGGAAAGCCATCAGGCAAAAAGGCAGTATGATGATGAGTGTAATTCCAGAGGGGGGCAGTGTTATCACAAGATTGCGTGTTGATAGCGCAAAGGACATGTGTCAAGGCACGCCTCGTTGTCGTTGCGCTGGGTGACAGACCAAGTTGCGGTGATAGAAACTCCCTTTGGTGCCTTCGCTTCCCCTTCCTGCGCCCCTGTCGATATTGGGATTGGGTTGGATTGGGAATTGCAGGCGGTGTGGAGCCCGATCGGATAAACAATGCCAAGGGGCTAGACGCGCGCTAGACATGCGCTAGACCTTGAACGGCTTGTACCTGAATCTCTTCCACTGAACCTGCGCCCTGCAGGGTGCGCCGTGTCCTGTAGCATGAACACCGAAATGCCAACTCATCAATTGTTCTCCCCTGCATATGACCTGCATCAATACCCCTCCGCATCTCAGTTGTTGAGAGGTCGAACGCCTCCATAATTGTCACGCTTATGTAGCTCTCCCCTCCTGCTTGTCACCCCTCTATTTGGTACAAACCTCCTGAGGATCCTCGCCACACTGAGGCATCTATCCTCAAATCCGCAATGCTCGTCCTTTCTGCAGCGGCGCTGGCCTTCGCATCGATCTTCTGCTGTCTCTCTTTCCACAGGAGCCGGGCCACTCCATTCGCTGCCAGCCGAGCCCCTTCACAGCGCGTCCCCCGCCAGACGCCCTCCCTGACAAGATTGTCGTCGACTTCTGCACCCATTTTAGTCTCCTGCGTGCTACCTGCGTCGGCAGGACCATATACCCTCAATATCCGCGATGCCCAAAGTGGACCTTTCCAGATGACATGCTCCGTTAAAATTGCTTGATTTGTGTTGAAAGAAGCCCCGCTGAGGCTGCCGAAGCTGCTGATTGTGGAATCCCTGGGTCTGAACAAGAAGACGGTGCCCCAGAGCCGCATTGAACAGACACTAATGGCGCCAATTATACCTTCTAACTCCTCCAATGCGAGCTCCTGTCTCAGAAAATGCACAAATTTCTCCGAAAACTGCTTTGAGAGTAAATGCCCAGCGTCAGGGGAAGGGGCCAGCAAGTCTGCGATTGTCGAATGTGAAAACTCCAACGATGAATTCAGCACCTGACTGAAGATTGCAAATAGCAAGAAAGGCTCTCGATTGCCAAGTTGGGAGGGAGGCACCCCGGTAAGGGTGGGTTGTCTGATGCCCCTATCCAAATCCGCAGCAAGAAGTCCAGTCATGCGCAAAAAGTTGCCAAATGCCATGACATGGATGATGTTCGGTCGCCGTGTACGAGAGAACCTTTCGCCTGCCTTCTGCGAGAGGTAAAGATCTCGAACTCTCGCACTGATTCCATATCTGAAGCACAGGTCGTCGAGTAATAGATGAGTTTGACTGTCGGCTAACGCTAAAATACGCGAATTGCTCAACCTGAGGTTCGGAACGTCGCCATTGAGATTTGCATACCGCACAATCTGTGCCAAGATCTCCGCTGGAAGTTCGGAAATGGTTGTCATCCTGAATAAAGCCAGACAAAGCCTCCAAAAAGGTCAATTGTACCTATGGGCGGATTGCTCTCTTGATATACGCCACATCAAGAAGCATGTCCCTCTAAAACCTCATGGGCAGAGAGTTGATTAGTAGCGGCAGTTGATTACTCCTCTACGAAAGCGCATGGCGCCATCGCCACATGCAGTAATTGTTGCTACTCTATGCTGGCATCCGATTGCATGATTGACCGTTGCGCAACTTCATGATAACGGAAAGGCGGCCCCGATCTTCTTCATCTTAAGGTCCTCATCTCCGTGACGGGGCAGGCTGAAAAAACCGGCGATGGATGAATGATTCTCCGAATTAGCAGAAACGCGACCGAGGCTGGTCCGCGAGGCGGAAATTTCAGGCATTGAAGATCCATTGCTTGAACTTCTTAGCTTATATTTCTATACTCTTCAGTTCACACTCGGACCTCTACATTCCAGAAGCTGACTGAGCGTTTGATCATCCCTTGATCTGTCCCGCACCAAAGATCTTCAATGATTTTTCAGCAATTCTTCACGGCAGCAGCACAACGAATCCGTCTCCCCAACCTGCGGTTCGCCGAACCATGTGTTTGCTCGGTGCCCGATGCCTTCCAACTACGAGACATTCGATCGTGTTGATCCTTACAAATGCTGTTTCTTCAAAACAAGACAGCTCAGTTAATGACGGGTATCTAGGCAATTCGCAGGTTTCTGCTCCTACCATTTGACGAACACGGTTCTCTTAGTGTCAAGTCTCGGAAATATTTGCTTGGAGCACAGGTTTAACCCTTCCCCTTGACCAGGCGATCATGGCAATGCAGAACATGATGTCTCCGCATTTCATTAGGTTAAGCCAACCAAAACCACAAACTTAACGCGTCCTTCGCAGTGCAGTATGGCAAAGGCGAGAAGTGTGTATATGGTCGCGCGTCCTCGCGCCCTGTATCTAACTTACCATTTCTATATGCCTTCCTTCTTTCTCTGACAATCTCTCTCTTCGACATTAATTTGCAGCGCAGGTTGCGATTCAGTATCTGCTGCTTTGATTTACTGGATTTAGCTCCCCTGATTCTTGGCAACGACGCATCGACTCAGTCTTTTACTTCTGATTATCATAAATGCTTCTGTCTACGGCAGATATGCCTATCTTCCGAAACGTGCAGAGATCCCGTACGGCCCTAAGGGTATATGCTCTTCTTCTGGGAGGACGGCGGTCGAGGTTCAACCGGTCTACTTCGGGGGTTACGTTCCAAGAAATACATCATTGACCCTTTTCGGGATGGCCACTCCTTAACCGTCACAGATGCCCCTACAGTCGTTTTCATCCTCTCTTGTATTACTACAGTTATAAAGCCGACCGCTGGAGACGACCAGTAGCCATCAGACGCAGGCGTTACCTTCCCATCCCACCTATGGACATCATCAATATACCCGAATACTGCACAGATGCTTAGCTCTTCGAGACAGGACACCATGTCTCCCATTCAATCTATACTACTATGGTCTTCAATCGGAGAAACCGGATCTTCCTTCACCTCGTCTGGATCCATATCAAAGAGCCAAATGCCTACTCCGACGGCCAACGAAACGTCCTCTGGCTCAAAAGAGGCTTCAACACCGACATATTCTTTCAGTCAACGAGCAATCCAACACCATTGAGCTCTACTTCCGAATCAATAACTTCCTATTCTAGAACATCCCCTCTAGCATCACGAAAGCTCCGCTGGTTATTGGCGACGGCATACCGTCCGGCAGCGCCACGTTACTCCCCACTTCAAGCCCCATTGTTTTGGCCTTCAGTGATATCAACATCACGAGACCAAAGTGTCGAAATATTGATAAGCGGCAGGCTACCCCGCCATCTATGGGCACCGCTTCGCCTGTTGCGGCCGTGAACCTAGTTACTATCCAACCCTCAGTACCTAGTGGGACCGCCACCTCGATTGTGGGGAACGCGGTTTGACAGGATAATTGCGACGATGAAAGCAACTACAACCCCGATCTTCCGATGATTTCTATAGAAAGACCCAATGAAAAGAATTTCAACAATCAACGCCGATGCACATCATACTTTAAAGCCGATGTCTTCGGGCCGAGACAACTTGTCCCCTCACAAGTACTCCGACCGATTACGATTATGAGACGGCGGGTTCCTTGTCCTGGCAGTCTAACGTCGTGCAAGACGAGATGACCGCTTTCACGCGATAACTGGCTCTCAGTTTACCATTTCCCAATCTGAGATCTAACAATCAATCAACATAATTAGAAGGACCAAACTTAGTTATTGCCACAACCAGTTCTAGACTAAAGAGAATAGAAGATGCGTCTCAAGACTCATGAAGAAACCCAATCATCTCCCTTTCCCAGTCCTTTCTGCGCTCTTTCGAGTTTCTTACTGATGACTCTGCCTAGCCAGAGATCTTCGGTTCTGTCCAATCCCTCTTCAATATCATAGGCTTCGCCTCCCATTATAAACAGCGCCCTGCCATTCAACCCAGCTTGGGAATCGTCCCAGTCAATCCCCCCAACACTTCTTCGAAGATTAGTCTCAGTATGTCCCTCGGCTTCATCATACCAGACCGCCCCAGTTCCAGGTCCAGCAGCCATCACGCCGCAGATTATCTTAGCGATATCTGCTGGGTCATTGACAGGGTTTCCGCCGGCCATCCACGCATCCTGAATGCCAGCAACCATCTGGGTAGTAGTCATGCTTGGACAGACAGCGTTGATGCGCACGCCAAAGGTGGTAGGCGTCCACAACCGGAGCGATCTCATTAAGCCAAGAATTCCATGTTTGGTGGCTTGGTAAACAAAAAGTCCTGGCGTCTCCTTAAAGCCGGCTTGGGAGCTCAACGTGGTCAGAGAGCGGTCTGTATCGCCCCTGTTGTGCGCAAGATATTGGAGAGCGATGTGAGTAAAGTACAATGTGCCTTTCAGATTGACGTCAACCACTAGATCAGGTGGTGGATTCTGAAGAGATTCTATGCCATCCGGTTGGAACCAACCTGGTTGCTCGATCACTCCTGCGTTGGCCACGGCGTGATCGACACGACCATACTTCTCGAAAGCAAATCGAAAGAGGGCAAGATTGTCTTTGTACTTAGTGACATCTGTGCGAAGGTAGTCACCGACTGCCTTCTTGGGTGGTACGATGTCACCAAACACCACCTTCGCTCCGAAGGAATCCAAGAGAAGGACGGTTGCGGCTCCAATACCGGTTGATCCGCCACTCAAAACGATGACCTTGTCCAAAAAGGCGGCCGAGGACAAGCTCGGATGGCCTGGATTGAATCGAGCCATTTTTCCCTGCTGCCCGGAGTGAGTTGTTTTCGAGTGCTTTGTTCCTGATCAAATATAAAGCGCGGACAGCAATTGACAACATAAGTATTTCCCAACTCCGCTGGGCTAAAGGATTGTAACCTTAAACCGTATATTTCAACCCTTCGAGGATAGCACCAGGTACTGTGGATACAAGTTTTAGCTTCTTCGGATGTCCTTAGCTGTCGGCTCTTCATTTCGGACATGAACATCAATGTCGGAGACCAGAACTTACGAATTTTGATGTGGAGTTTATGTTTTGGTCGGTTAGAGGTAGCCAGATAGAGTACTTCGTACTAAATCAACAAGGCAGTAACTTTGCGTTGTTTCATACCAGAATACCTGCTGGCTAATGAGACATACACTCGTTCCACGTTGAGACTTCCGGAGGTCTCGTCGCTTTCTGACCTCTTCGGACAGCGACTTTCGGGAACGGACACCACGTCACTAAGATAGAAAGTCTCGAGCTAAGCAGCAAAGACAGACAGAAGTCCGTTTAGATTTTTGTTCAATATTGTTTTGAATCGTCTACCACACGTAAAATCATGTGTATTGGCCGGCTCGGAATAGATGCGTTGGGTGTATTCACCCGCCATTTTGCTTCCTCTTCGTTCCACTCTACAACGGCAACCCGCGTGTTAAGATATGTGTCTGTGCGCAAATCCCATTTGTCAGCGACGAAACAAAAGCAGACTCGCAGCTCTACGGAACCCGAGAATCTTCGAGTTCATGACCATGAGCGCTAGATATCAGGATCTGAGAACACACAGAGAGGGATGGTACTGTTCACGTGCGCTTCAGGATAGCGGTTTCAATATCGTCTTCGTCTATGATTAGACGTAGAGTCAACCAATTTTGATTTATATACTCTCTAGCATAGCCTCCGGAATTGATGGACTCCACCCAAGCTGCCACCAACGAGGAGGCCGTCAAGCTCTTCGGCCACCTCGTCTCGGGCACTTTTGTTTCGCAAATTGCTGGTACCTATGGTGCCAGAGAGCATAATAGTCAGACAACTCATAGAAGGCAAGATGTCAACGAAGACGAAAAGAGCTTCGGACATTCAGAATGGATGAGGTCAGACTGAAAAACTGGACACGGGCGATCACTAATATTCATTTCTCGTTACAGAATTGTGTTGCCATGTCCCGAACACGGGAAAGTGTTTTGGGCGATATTTCTGCAGGAGCCGCTACCAAAGCAAGCTTCTTTCATCGTGAGGGAGACCGCGGGCATTTCCAACCATAAACCCTGAAGAGGCTTGGACATGAAGCCGTCCTACCCAATTGGTATCTTCAATATTGAGATTACCTACGACTATGGTTCCGAAAGAGTGGAGTCTTCGGGCATTTAAAGCATCGGAAAACCGCTCCATAGGGTGCCCCAAATTTATCGGGTCTTTGTAACCCTCGCAATACGCCTTCCGTGCGCTTCGGAAAGGACGTTCCGACGTGTGTGTCGGGCGGCTGAGAATTTCATGGCAGAGACAAGGCGAGGACTGATCTAGACCACAATCCTGCCGTAAGAGCGATAGTTTCTGCTCAAGGATCAGTAAAGCTCAGGTTAAAGCGACCTTCGCCCACCCCTTAGGATCAAACCGTTTTATAGCAATTACTTTTGTCGTTCGCGAGTAACCTAGGTAGTGAGGCTAGTGAGCAGCACCAGTCCCTACGACGCCTCGTGAAACAACCTGAACTAATCAGACCCAAGTCAACTCAGCGAGTAAATGGTGCCATGACTAATCCGGTGGAGCACAGCTACCACAGCACAGCCGCAGTCAATACGAGTACATTCATTGCACGGACCCAACGACCTCGATGCGCAGTACCCTGCCTCTAGTCAAGACATGAGAATGCCATCGTCGACAAGATTTGTTACAGCTCGTCTTTCCTCGTCTCGCCACCACGTTCAACCTTTGCTTCCCCATTTTTCTTCGGGGAAGAGGGCGATTCGCACACCGCCGCGGTCCCAACCTCCATGCGGTAGACGCACTTTTCGCTCTCGCTGACTTTCCAAATCTCCTCGTTTTCTGAACAGGCAAGAATGACCCTCGTGCTCCTGTTCGGTCCGTTCCAACAGTGCTGCCCGTTCTCGTATTTCATGACCAATCTCTCGCCCGTGCCCAGTCCCTTGCCATCGGTGGCTGACGGCTCATCGACATATTCCGTGTCAAACCCCACGAAATTGCCCATCCCCGTGTGGGCCCCTCCTTTCTTGGGCTTTTGCTTCGTTGAGGACATGAAGCACAGCTCGTATTCATACTCGCCGCTATCCTTGGAAATGCAGGTATCTTTTAGCGCGCGGAAAATGCCTTCGGGACCGTAGTCTTTCTCGAGATCCTCGCGGAACCGATTGATGTCGTTGTCGGCATTGCGCACGTCCCGTTCGGCGTCGGAAAGCGTCTTTTTCGCGTCCTGCACGGCCTTTGACTCTCGAGCAGTGGCAGAGGAGTCGCTGGACGAGTCGGCCAATATGCCATTTTCGACCAGGATCTTGCGGAACGAAGAAAGCGTCTCATCGAGCCATATGCGGAGCGATTGTGGTAAGTAGGCGCTGAATTGGTAGAGTGCCGCCACGTCTGACTCTGCCTCTGCGGATGAATCATCCTCGAACTCGGCCCAATTAATCCCGTTTGTCTCACTGTCTTCCACAAGCACGGCGTCGAGGTCGCGGTCCTCGGCCTCGGTCCAGGTATCGTCCGTGTCTCTCGCAGCGTAGTCTTCCCATCCGCGAACGGCGCGTTTCACCCCGTCGTCGTTGAAGTTGGGGTTATGTTCGTCCTTGAGCGAGGCGAGAATGCCTTCTAACTCGGTGATCCGGGCGACCATGCTGTCTCTTTGCGACCTCGTCTTTTCTAAATGGCTCCTCAGTTCGTCGATTCGGGATTTAGCCAGGCCGACAAGGACACCCATCTTGCCGCCGCCTTTCCCTCCAGCTTGTCCCCTTATGACCTTTAACTTCTCCCTCTTCTCAACCTCCTTCAGATTCTCCTCGGCCTCTTTGACGTTGATCTGAAACCCCTTCAATTTGATCTCTGCATCCTCGATCTTCATCACAACTTCCTTCTTTAGCCGCGCGGCCTCCGCCGCGAGTTGGGACTTCCTCTTCAACGCCGCCCTGAGGCTCTTCTGGAGCGTCTCTTCAATTTTCCTATGCTCTTTGCCGATCTGTTGGCACCGATCCTCACACTTGATTCCCCCGACACTAGCCCACTCATCTGATCCATCGCAACATACGTCATAGTCGCATTTGCCATCGTTCACACTCTCAAACCTCAGATATGCGGGGACGTGGCCTTTGTTTTTGCAGTAGAACCCCGGTAACGCAGGCGTGCTGTTTATCGACGCCCCAGCAGGGGCGTCTGGTCCCGGGTGATATAGTGGAGGTGATAAGGGTGAGAGATAGGAGCACGCCGAGGTGCCCGGTTCATCTGAGCCGTCGGGGCAGTCGCAGAAGTCGTCATTGACGCGGGAGAAGGGGACGGAAATCGAGGGGTTTGAGATGCATGTGAAGGTATGTGATGGCGAACTCTTGTAGAATTTTGCAACTGTCGACACACAAGGCCCATCAATTAGCCACTTGGGACATCTGAGAGCCATAAATGAGAAGCAAAACAGGACTCGAGAGGTTACAGAAGATCGAGGGACATTTTCTTACATTCAGGACCGACGCCTCGGGGCCGTGACGACTCGGACGCCCTCGTTTCTGCTGCCCAAGCCGGGGACCCGAGCAAATAGGATAGTATGAGTAGTTCTGACCTCAGAATCATGTTGAGGTCGTGAGAAGACGGTCAGTCCACGGGCCGAGTCTGTACGGAGCACCTGTGTTGCGGTCTCTGTTTCAACATGAAAGTTGTCCGCAATTGAGATCGGGCCACCTTCCCCAGATAAGCAGCTGTTCAGGGGTTGCTGCACGTCACAGCCTTGTGACGTAGACGCCTCCTTTTTCAGCCTCTTCGTTGCCGTTGGCATATGAACAAGGGAATGGCTAAGTCGACGATATCTCTTACGGGCGAGGCACATTTACCCGCCAGTGTGTCAGCCATGTGTGGCGACGCGTGTCTGTCATAGTTCAGGATATTGATGAAATAAGCTCTGGCTGTCGATAAAAGACACATACTCCCCACAGAGGCACAAGACAAGATGGCTTCCTGGCCAAGAACTCTGCACCACTGGTTCGTGGTCAACTTGAGAATTTTATTATTTGGATATGTCAGGTTGAACAGAGCTACAGCCCGAGCTTCCGGTCAAATTGCAGCTGGGGGATCTACCACCCCGTCCTGACCGTCCCGGTACCATGGTTCCCAAATTGCACAATCAGAGGTCCTCAGAAATGGGGTCTCAGCAATTCCCATATAAATTGGCTCTTCTTCTCCTTTGACGATTTCTACTCCAGATGCTTTCCATTCTATATATCTTGTTCCGTCTTCTCTCATCGGACATCTCAACTAACCAATATTGACATTCCCTTGTCACTATCGACCAGAGAACTACCGTCACCATCAAGACTTTTCTGTCTCTATAAACCTCCCTTCCAAACATGTACACCACCAATGATACTCCCCGTAAAGCTGCTGAGGCTACCGCCCTCGCCAAAGCACTGATGCGAGTTGCCCGCTGTAACGCAGCCTTTATCGCTAATAGGACCTCCCACGGTATCAAGAGAAGCCATCAGATCGCCTTTGGATCCGAACAGAGCGAGTATGGTCGTCTCTGCAAGGACGACGACGACCAAAAGCCCAAAAATGCCAGCCTCTGTGTGAGATTACGCCCATGCTTAAAACCTGATCCAGCCCTACGTACAGCTCTAGCCAAGAAAGCCGTCAGCTTCAACAACCAGGTTCGGCAGGTGCTGTTCTCTCAGGACGGTATTATCGGGGGTGAGGAGGCGTTCATGACCACTCATCTCTCTGGTATCCCCAGCCTTAATTGGCGAATTTCATGGTTGGAAAAGACGATCCAGCTACGAGAAATGTGCTTAAGGAAGGCTAGGGACGGATGTATGCCTGCCTGCAGTATGCATCTACGGCATAGTGACTACTCAAAGAATATCCCCACTACATGGGAGGAGGACACCAGTGACAGTGAGGGTGAGACCAGCTCGGTGACGGAGTTACTCGCAAACATGACATTAGTGTCAGGTGTCGACCCCGGGAGAGAGGTCGAGGTCCACCATCTTCTCGTTGGCAACCTGTATTATCAAGCAGTCCGAGAGATCGAGGGTGTTGTCCAACAGCGGTTATCCACCCTGACGAGCGATCCGGTGTGCAATGATATCAGATTTCTCTCGGAGCGCGCCAAGTGGAAACTTACTGAGCTCCTGCAGCACTTGGGGGTTATATATCCTTATCACTGTCAGGCAGGGGTGGTGGACGCTCGTCTAGACAGAGATTGGGCTGAGGTTGACGCGAAAGCAGAGGCACTGTTTGTTTCGTGTGCGAGTCCGTGGGTGGTGGCGCAGTTGAGCGAAATTTTACAGCGGTTCAAGAGGAAGCTCGATAGGGAGATAAGGTCAATCGGTCATTGACGTCTACACCATGGTAATGGTTATCTTCTTTGAAAGGAAGGTGGACTCTTCCGGCAGGACGGTCAGGTATTCATCATGAGAGCGCTTGCAAGGGTGACGATGCTGGCCGGGGTTGGTGACTGCGTATCTATAGCCCTCGCACCGGGCAATACCGATTCTTTTCCTCTTGTCGTTCTCTTTGTCCAAGATTATCCAATAGTTCAGTTGCCGCTGTTCGAACCCATGGGAAACCAGTAGCAACAACTCAAATTCATCCTTGAGAATGCGCTCATTGAGGGTTGGGTCTGAGAATGCTTCCGTGTCAAAAGCGACGTTCTCTTGATCCTCAATCTTTCGAAGGTCTCCAGTCGCAATTTTCAGAGTTGCCGAGGAGAACGCTGAAGGCTGGTCGCTGGCAAGGTCGCAATTGTCGTCAGGGAAGAGCTTGAGGGGACCGTCCAAGACGAACCAGTAGTCGTGGAGCATGACCGCCTGGGTGGGTTTCATAAACCGGACTTTCACCGTGTAGCTAGTGATTTGAAGGTGTTGTCCGGGTTGAAGTTCCAAAAACTTGTTTGCTGAGCCCTGTGCGACACCATTCTGCCACATGCTAGTCAAGGCAATGGTGCTGCCATTGCTATCCAGCACGCTAAATGATGCGTGAACGTTTATGCCTGAGAAATCCGCTATGTAGTCCTGAGGATTGCTCCAAGTCATATCAACAACGCCGCGTGAGGAGAGCCACGACCACGTGGGAAATCCAGGACGACGGGTAGTTCGCGGAGGACCTGGTGTCCTTGCAAAAGCGCGGTCCTGGCCTGCCCAAAAGAGGCCCAGCGCAAATCCACTGTCGAGATCTGTCTGTCCATATCGACGTTTCTTGGCCTCCAATGCGATGACTCCGCAGAGAGAATGCAAACCGCTCCTGCGCAGGACACCTCGAAATGCGTTGAGAAAGTCACTGTCGAAAGACAGGTCCCTGGTGGTATATTCACGAACGTCCTCGGTAATTTCAAGATCGTGAGCATTCGTTCCTCTCAGCCGGAACAGCGTAGACCGCAATGCATGGATATCTAGTCGACAGTCATTGGATTTTGGTAGGCCTTCAACCAAAGTCTCATAAGCGGATGAAGTCTGACACACAAAATGCCATTGCTCCGAAGTAAAGAAAAGGCATCTGCGAGCCAGTAACGCCTCTTGATATGTCCAGCCTCGACTGCTCCACCTAGAGGCCTGTAACTGCTCACGAAGATCAGACATGTTCGAGACTAGAGTTGTGTAGCCGGTTCTTAGAGCAGGCTGAGGGATTCTGGGAGTTGACACTCCTGGGAGTCCAGTATCCGAGTCATCTCCCAATGCAACAAGCACGAGCTCTGCGTTGTTGTACACATAGTCCATCTTGTTTATGATGCCATCTTTCGAGATTGCATCGTCTTGATCAATGCAAATTGCGTCGACCCATAGATAAGTGCCGCCGAGGTTGGTGGTGGCGAGGATCGCATCTCTTATTGTCAGGGGTAGGGAATGTACCTCCAGAGGATAAGCTGCTTCATCTACTCTTCTTATCGCTCTAGGTCGCACAGCGCCCCAGCAATAACTCAAGGCGAAGTAGCTCATATCCGTTGAGCTGTCAACGAGGGTTGGTGGGTTAGTTCGGCAGTCGATGAGTCTTGTCTTGATAATTAAAGCAGGGTCCATTTTCTTGCAGCTTGGGTGGCTGGACCGACACTGCTGTAAACTGCGGATGATATGATCGTATTCGATGATGCTTGGATCAATATGCCGTGCATATGCAGTGCCGTCTGAAAAAGCCCAGGCGCCACTTGGGCCCTGGCCAGCTGGGAAGATTAGGTGTTCTGACAAGGGCCCTGGTTTCCATGTTTCAAAGGCTTGCACACTTGGGCCAGACCAATGCAGCTTTAGACACTTATGATAAGAACCATGAGAGTCTTGGATCGGGGCTTTACGAGAAGAGCTCTTCTGCCTGCAGGACTGGGCCAGAAGATAGCCTTCGCCAACCTCATCAAACGGATATTGGGGTTTGTTGAGGAATACAATCTTTGCACAAAACACACAGCACGGACATGTCGAATTGAGCATCATTCGATCGAGCGTGCCAATGTCGGCAACTGCAGTCTCTTGTGAGCTTGGCCGAGTCTCCAGCCATCGGAAGATGGAATCAAAGTTGATACGTCTACACCGCCCGCAGAAAGCGCGATTTGGACTTTGCTCGGCGGAAGGATACTGGAAATGCTTGACAGAACGCAATCTTTCTTGCTTTTCCCTCTGCGAGCCGCGAACAGTGACAGTTGCTGGGTTGTCTGTCATGTTTCGAGAAATGAGAAGATGGAGGGTTGGGACGATCAGATTCAGGCGAGGGAGATGTGGCGCTTTTATTTCTTTGATGTTGACGGGGCACAGCCTTGCACAGCCTCACAATTACACAGCCTTGCCGACCCCACGTGATACCTGCACTGGCCGAACTGGGTAATCTCGGGCGAGGCTGGCAGCACTCCCACGACTCTTTTTTGCTGAGCTTCATCGGTTTATCTCAACACCCAACGTCCTCTGTGTCTCGCCCCTAGCTTCACACTTGCTTTTTCGGCCTGGGAGCACCCTATAACAAGAGCCGTATCTCCGTGAACGCAGCCTCCACGGTCATTTTCACGATAGGCATGTGAGCCCTTCCCATGCTGGCTTTACGGTACGCACGTGGAGCACGCCTTTCATGAACCTTATGGTTGCGGGAGGGGTCATCTGGTGGACTGGAACGCCATGAGCACCAGCAGCGGGGCCATTTGCGCGGTTGTACGCTTCTGCAGGACCACCAACGATGTAGTTCATGTTGCTGTGCTGGACTGGGTAGCCCGCATTGACCGGACGCGACGGTTGGAACAATGAACACTTCACTGGCAGCCATCACTAGAGTCAGGTCAACAAAAGAAAGTAACAATCTAGAGCACAATCACTTACTGTCTCCCCAGATGGCCGAACTGTAGCTCACATCAACATTAGCCCACTTATTCTCCCCTGGTTCCGCCTGCCTCTTGGATCGATTGTGAGATGTGCCTTGAGAGGGGAGTCCAACCAACATCGCCTTCGATCGAGTCAGAAACATGCATGATGGACGGCAATAGCAAGGTCAAGGTAGCGAGATTTTGTATCCTGGACACTGGCAGTGAAATTGTCGCATTAGGATAAAAATGTGAGGTAGGATCAGGAAGGAAAAAAGACTCGAGGAGATTGTCCAGCAGTGGATCAATTCAGCGCCGATGCCATCCTGCCTTCTTTCTTGATCACCTGATATGCCTTATGTACAATCGCGGGAGTGGAGGCAAGGAGTGCCTATTTTGGATGTCGCGCATTTTTTTCCAACTCTTCGCGACTTCTAGCTCTCACTTGCCGCTTTTTGATAGCCTCTCAGCTTCCAGCTCCCGCTCTGCTTGCTGGTAATACTTGGCTGTGTCCACACCATGCTAGAGCGCATCAGCTCGTTAAATCCTTGCCCGTCCAATGATACTATACTCACCTGGTTGTGGTTAACGAAATTTGCCCATGGTACCACATTTGCCATCAATGCTGAGTATCTGCTGTTTCGCGCCGCGACACCTTGCATGTATGGAGTGAGATCCGACTTGCCATAAAGCGGCTCCCCCCTCTTGACTTTATCGACCATCTCCCTCATATCCATCTTGACTTCTCGCTCGTTTTCCGTCCAGCCGTAGAATCTCACTGTAATGCGACCGTCTTTGTTAGTCCAAGCTCAGCCAGAATTGACCTGAGTATTCGTCCTCGAGCCAAAAACCTACAGCAACTCCTCTGGTATACCAATCCTGCGCCTGCTAATATACCAACGGCACAACCGAGTCTGAAGGCCATGGGAAAAGCACCTCTGCCGGCAAACGAGGGAGCGTATCGTTCGGTGATGAGCATGAAAGCCGGAGCTACGGCTGCCATTCCGGCTCCGTATAGCCAATCTTCTTTTCTTGCATATCCAAATGCTCTTCTCCAGTGACTGAAAGTTCATTGCGTTAGTGAAAGGTCATCAGGAGCTTCTAACCGTGTGATCAAGGAGGGACCTACGGATCTGTGTCGATAATCTAGCGGAGATTTGTGTTAGCTTTATTCTATGTCTCATTGTCGTTTGACTCACTGGATAGTCTGTGTTCACCCGCTTGGGCGGGATGAAGACCTTCTGCTCATCGGCCATGGCTGTAGCGACAGTCCTCACTTGAAGATGCTCCTCAGCATTGGATGTCGAGGTTCATCGAGCATGCGGAGCTTGAAGTGCCAAGGAGCTAGATCAAATTAGGATTAGTTCATTGCTTTCAAATGACGTAGTCACGACGCGTCCGAAACTCCGCGCGCAGAGAAGCGCGTTCTTCACGGCTCAACCCAACCCACCACCAGACACCTCTTTGCAATACTGAATAAGACACTGCAACAACATGGCCGCCGATCCTCTCACTGCAGCAACTGTTGATGCTATCCTTAACCTGGACAATTCTGATTATGAGGAGTCCTCTAATCATAGACCACCACAGCGAGATCGTGACGACAGCCCAACATCGAGCCCCCAGGGCAAACGAAAAGCAATAAACGATCTCGATGCTAGCCTAGGGTTGGACGAAGAGGTCAAGGTCACAAAGAAAAGGAAACCGATTTCAAAACTCGACGAAGCAAGGCTCCTCTCTGCACCAGGAATCCCAAAGCTACGCGCCGATGCATGCTCTGGGAAATTCTCCCAAAAGCTACGTCTCAAGGGAAAGGGACATGAATTTTCCGACGTCGCACGGCTGTTGAACTACTATCAGTTGTGGTTGGACAACTTATACCCGCGAGCCAAATTTGCCGATGGACTGCAGTTGATCGAGAAAGTCGGGCACAGTCGACGCTTGCAAGTCATGAGGAAAGAGTGGATTGATGAAGGTAAGCCAGGATATATCAGAGACAGAGAGGCAAAGAAGACGGGTGAAAAAGAGAGGGAGGCGAATAAGGAGACAGCTGATCTGTATGCTGGAGACCGGCCGGTTGAGAATGGAGTGGACCAGGAGGCACCCAATGCTGGCGACGGCGCCGAAGATGACTCTTTGTTCGTTCCCGACCTACGCACCGAGGCGACTAATGGAAATGATGATGGTCTTCTTCCAGATGATGACGACCTCGATGCTCTGTTAGCCGAGCAAGAGACTCGCATCACTATGCGCCCTGCATCTGCATTGAAAGCCACAATGAACGACGATTCCGAAGGCGACGACGATCTAGACGCGTTATTGGCCGAGCAGGAAATGAAGCGTGCCCACCCTCTCCCCTCTACATCTAAGTCTGCACCGGCAAGTGCGCCCAAGCCAAAGCCCTCGCTTTTCGGCGGAGATGACAATGACGATGACGATGAAATGGACGATCTAGACGCCCTGCTCGCAGAGCAAGAAGCGCGCATGGAACCCGGCACAACACAGTCGAAGCCGAGCAGCATACAACAACCGTTGACGGCGCAGAATAAAGAGTCCACTGCTTTTAGAGCAGATGAAGAGGACATTGTGGTCCAGGAAGACGGCGAATTGGACGTGTTGATCGCCGTGCAAGAAGCACGTCGAGGAGTCACCAACGAAGCACCGGAACCATCCACGCCCACGGTTAGAGCAGCAATTCCTCGTCCCGCACTGGCTGGCGTCGAGGGTGCGGACGAAGCCGAGGGTGCGGACATGTTCTCCTTGTCGCCTGTGCGAGGTACGGCACCAATAGGTCCAAGCTCCTCTCAGGAACATGAGGAACAGGCGTCCATTGATTCGAATTCAAGCGTTCTTGCGCCGCGGATACAACAAGCTAGTGCATCCCAAAGCGAAAACGTACATGTTGACGACATCGAAATATCCAAAACCGGCACCGGCGCTGGAGCAGAGGGGAAGGACGAGTCCCAGGGTCTGGACGCTGGTGACATGTTTTCATCTTCGCCTGTGCAAAATGAATGATTGCACGATTAGTCTGCCCCTGTCTGATACCGATGCCGCCATGATGGATGTTTGGAACGGGTACTATTTGGTTTAAATGGGAAACCTCTCTTTGTCGTCGAGTAAGGTATTATACGGTGCGGAGAACAGAGAAAAGAACAGATGAGATTCGCTTTTCGTGTACTGATGATAAACGTAACGCATGATGGATGCCCCAATCCCGGGCCCCCAATCCCAGGCCCCAAGTCTTCGCCGGTAACTACTCCGTACACACCTTGATGACTGATTCGGTAAAAATTTCTTGATCTTCGACACCTCTCTCCCTCCAGTACTGCAATCGTGTAAGTGAAGTGGTACCAGAAATGCTGTCTGTGGTGGCTTGCGTATTTGATTTGATCTGATGACTTTTTGATGATGGATCAAAAGAAAGCACACCAGCCAATGTACATCCTACACAGGTTGCGGTAGTCGGTGGCCCTGGTGATCATCTCGTCGACATAGCCGCCCACACCCAGGGGCACCGACTCTCCTGGTAACATGCCCCTGACCTTGGCGCTGACGCCTTCGAGCACTTCGACAGGGGTACTCGGCACGCCGGGAACGACCTTCTTCTTGCTTCGACCGGCCGAGTTGATGAAGTCCGTGGTGGGATCGTGCAGGAAGGTTTCGAGGATGGTCATGAGGGCGTCCTCGTTGGATCGCAGGAGCGTCAGTGTGATTTCGCAACACTTCCTAAACGGCCCTTCGTAGCCGTACGCGCCCATGGCGTCAACCATGTTGTGCGTCAACCGGAACGGGACCAACTCGGGCTTTTCAAACGTCAGACCCTTGTCGAACAGACAATTGAAGTCCACGTGCAAAGTCCCACCATTGTCTTCTTCAAAGAGGATGTTCTCGCCGTGCCGGTCCCCGAGGCCCAAGACGTGGCCGACAATCGACATCACCGCCGCAGACCGTGTATACCTCAACCGCGCATTGAACCACGCGCTGGGATCGGGGAAACTCTCAACAAACCACTCGTGAAATACAGGTGGGAATTTCTTGAGGACCTTGGTCGTGAAAATTTTCGCCTTCTCGGGATCCCCCGAACAAGATTCATCCAACAAATTCCGAATCTCGACGTAATTGGGATGAATCGATTTATCCTTGTACAACCTGAGAATGATATCTCGGAAAGTCTTGAGGTTGTCCACCCACTCAATCAGGCCGCATTCTTCGTTCATGGGGATAACGGCATAGGTGCGTATATAGAGTCTTCGTTTTGCGGCGTCGACGTCTCGCTTGAGAAAGCGGTTGATCATGTTGTTGAATTCCATGAGGCGTTGGTCTTTACGGAGATCGTCCTTCGGTTTCGCGAGAACCGAATACATGTTGCCATCAGACCCACGGATAGTCAGTTTTCTGGGTCTCTGGAGAGAGGCTAAAACGAGAGCTTCGTCGACAAAGGAGCTGATGGTGATCGGTTCTTTGGCAAAAGGACGGAATGCTTTAAGCTGTGCTGGCTCGAAGCTTGTGGGCATGCTGGGAATGAGGCAAGCTTGGTTGGGGACGACCAGTTTTGAAGGGGCGATCTTGTGGTTGAATCCCATTTCTCTGCCCAGGCTGATTTTCGTAACTTTGCCTTTGATTTCGTGTTCAGAGACGCGAAGGAGTTCCTTGACGAACTTTTGACCACTGTTGAACATGCTCCTGAGCTCGGCAGCGGATGAGTCCTTGCTGGATTTTTTTGCGACCTCGACGATTTTACTGACAATACCTAAACCTTTTACCGCTCGCTCTTTCTGTTGCGATTCCACCACCGCCAACAAGGTCCACAATGCTTGCTGAGGGAACGCTCTCACTACCTTTACAACGATACTAGTGAGAATCTCACAGACGACTCTGTTGGGATGGCATATCCGAGCAACGACCTGCGGCAGAATAGTATAGAGCAAGACTGACTGTAAACGATCCGTATACTTCTTGATCTGATTATTCGTTTCCTCAATGATTCGTTTTCGTTGTGCCGCAACCTTTGAGTGAAACTCCGCGCTACCTCGTCGGTCATCTCTCGGAAGGTCCATTCCATCTACCAGCTCAAACCAGAGGGTCAGGACTTTCGGCAGGGTTTGGAAGACATATTTACTTCCATTGAAAAGCGATCGTAGGTAATTTTCGATAACATGTTTCGCGGTTTCCCCTGTCAGATATGTTTGACTCTCTTTGCCTGGAGGCATTGCTCTCTCCGAGTCAAGAACTTTATTGTAATAACGGCCAAGGTGATACCAGCCTTGTTCACCTTTGCTGAAGGTTTCTGTAGCTTTCCTAAATGTCTTCCTGATCACTTCCGATTGGGTTTGACCGGCTTGAGCCAGCCATTTCCCAAGTAGAACATGTGCCTTCGCCGTGACTTCGTTTTGAGAATGTCGCTGTTCCACCGTCATCGTCGTGGGGCCGTTTTCGGCTACAAAATCATGGGCCACGAACGCCCCAGACTCAATGGCCCCTTCAAGAGTTTGAATGGCCTTTCGGTGATGCCCTTCCAACCACATTAGTTTTGCCTGTTCGATTGCTGCAGACTTATCGCCTAATACAGAAGCCTTGAGAACAGCATTGAAAGCTTGAGTGGTCGAACGTGCTTTGCGGGCCAGTCGGGCGCTCGAGAGCCATGCGCTTGCAATATCGTTTGAGCCAAACATGTCTGGTCTGAGGGACATTACGGCGCGACGAACACCCAATAGATACTGTTTGTCGCTAACGTTCGATCCCAGCACATCGAGACGTCCTCGTAGGGTGTCCAGAACGACAGCGCGATCTTCCTTGGGGCTTGCCGCAATCAATTGCACATCACTGAGTACATGCAACCTCAGCAGCGTATCATGGCTGGCTTGAAATGAAGAGATGCCGTTGGGACTCAACTCGGAGGCGACGTTGCGATATATCTCGGTAAGAAGCTGAGACACTCTCTCCCGATCTTTGCTATTGACGGCCAGCATTACTTCTGCAATCTGAGACGTAAAATCGTGTCCACCCTCTGGAGGAATGTAGCTGGGTAGTAGGTCCCAGCGGCTTGTTGCCCATGCGGCCTCGAGAGCATAAGGGGCCAAGAGAGTCGTAGAACTGCTGCTGCGGCTCTTGATATCGTCGAAATGATGGAGGAGGGCGTCATACTGCCCGGATTCCTTGAGGCAAGCTATCAAGTTCTTCTGTGCATCACTATCGTCTGGAGAAGCGATAAGTTGCATCTCATACCAGCTTTGAGCAGCAGTCCATCGACCTGCCTTCTTGTGCTCCAAGACTTGCTGTTCAATGTCGAGCACATGCATGCGAGAAGAAATGCCCTCAATACCGTCAGGTTCATCAATCTGAGCATAAATGTCTTGCAGTCTTTGGAGCTCAGCTTCAACGTCGTCCTTCTTGCATTTGCGGATATGCTGTTCCCAATGAAACAACGCCCGCGAGTAGGATCTGCATTCCAAGGCTCGTCGAGCTAGCATGTCGGGTGGAATCTGTTCTAGCACCCGATCGATACTGCGTATTTGGTCCGCAGCTTTGACCAAAAGCAGATCATTAAGTCCACGATCTGACTTGGCCAGAGCCATGGCATACTGTTTGCGCTTCTGTTGTTGCCAGGTGGACATGTAGTCAAGGATTTCAAACACTGTCTGGCTGCATAACTTGATGTCATCCTGCACTCGTCGGTCATAGTCATCGAGCGACTGGCTGAGAATTGAATTGACCTCGGTTATGATATCTTGACTGTCCTGCTCAATGCCGCTCACAATGAGATTAACCACAGCATACGGCAGAAGGAAAGCTGGAATGGAAGCGTCTTGACCATGGATGATGCGGCAACATATGGAGAAGATAATTTCGACATTGTCTCCCGTACTTCTGTGAAGGAAGTCCAATGTAATAGTTCGAAGCCAGTCGCGGTGCTTCATACCTGGCGTAAAAAGAGGATAATGACTCTTTTCAGGGGCCCGAACTTCCTGCACCGTATACTTGGAGCTCATGAACGGCGTCAATACGTTCTGGGTAGATTCAGGTAGCTGATTCCACAAGCTTGTCGCTAGATTTCCGGCTTTGTCTGACGAGGTGCCCTGCCTGCAAGAGCTCAAGAACTGCTGCATCGCCCAACCAAGGAAGCCTTGAGCTCTAGTTGTGTTCGCAGACAGGAAGGCTTTGACCAGGACGTGCTGCAGGAAGAAGAAAATCCACTCAATGACCTCGTCTGCACTTACGAAATTTGCCAACACGACCATTGTCTTGCGATCTCTCAGGCTTTCGATCTTGCTAGCATCCATGCATCCTATACTGCCTAGGCATTGCCCGCACAGTCTTGAGACCTCATTGCTTGTGTTGAACTTCACGCAACAATCAAGCAATGCACGAGTCAAATCGGCAACAAACTCATCCGGTTGTTCCCTGAGGATAGATCGTTGGAGGAGATCCTGTTTCTGATACAAAAGTGGTGCTAACTCAACCAAAGCTTGTTCAACGACGGCGATGTTCTCATCTTGTAGTCTCCGGACGTAGGCAATGAGTTGATGACGCTCGTCCATCTGACCCTTCAGAGTCATGATTTCAGACTCGAACTTGCTCATAGCTGGGATCGAAGCTAGTGATGGCATTGTGCTAAATTGATCTCGCACGATGTCTGTGTGGTGTCTGAGCAGATCACCAACGAGGTCATATGCTAAACATTGGGATGGGCTGTCGAGTGCGTCCCAGGTTCGGACAATAATTGCCAGAGTCTGATCAATAAGAGGTTTCAAGTCGTCCCTTTTCAATGATTTAATCATGGCAGCCCAAGAGGTAAAGGCAGCATCACAGAGTTCGGGGACAGCCAACCCAGATCTGAGACAAGCACAAATCTGAGGAAGAGCTCGCACAATCCGGGTTCTGCCCAGCTTTACCACCTCACCAAGTGCAGCAAGGCATCGCCTTTTGTCTACCTTGGATTCCTTTGCCTCCAAATCATTCAAGAGGACAGTGAAGTGGGTGACGATTGCAAGAACATTATTCTCCAAAAAGGTTCCCATGCTATCACTGCGTCTCGTGTTGGCTGATTGTCCACGTTGGCGGGCTACTAAGTGCGCTAATAGCTGCAGAGCTTGATAAATCCGAGAAGATTTGCCTTGACCACTGTCTCCGATGGCTTTTAGAAGTTCGCAGGTGATGTGGATCGGGTCCAGAGCCACCCAATCCGCAAGATCAGTCTTACCAAAGTCTGCAGATACTTCTGACAAAATTGAGATGATGGATTGTTCCGCATCAGGAAATGGCTGAACAAGTAGGAACGACAGGATGGCGATGAGATTCTGTCTCTGTGTACACAGGTCGAAGAGAGTAGTTGATTGCCCATTGGCCTCGGCGAATTTCTTTATGACATCCTTTGCTTTGTGAAGGACCAGATATGGAAGAGCGAATTCGGCAGCGTGACCCATCAAACCTGTAATGTCCATACCCAGTAGGTCAGACAATTGAAGTGCAATATTGGATCGAGACATCAGAGACTTGGCGAAGACCACACCGAGTGTCCGCCAAAATGGCCGAAAGAGGAGCCACACTGAGATCTGCAGGGATTGGGCGAGATGCTGAATCTCAGCATATACCAAACCACTGAGATACGGATTCGTGTGGCCAAGGTACTCGACGAGTCGGACCAGGATGATATTTAGTTCTTCGTCCCCGACAACTTTAGCCACCTGTGTCAAAGCCATGACTGCAGTCTCCTGCAGGGAAGCATCTTCTTTCTGCCATAAACTGTCGAGATAGTCCAAAGCTGTGATTCTGTTTTCCCGCGTAAGAGATAAGTCGTGATGCTTTCTCCTCATCACGTATGCTTGCAAAGCTCTGCCTGCGACGATTCTGAGGTCTCTGGAGGAGCTCTTGAGAGACTGGAGGCACCAGTCGCCAGCGGGGGTTTGGCCAAGCTTCAAGTCCTCAGTTGAGTTTGTATGCATGATGATTCGACGAAGAGAAGACATAGCAATTATTCTTGCTCGAGAACGGCGGGATATGCTCTGAACAAGGGAAACCAAAGTCTTGAGAAGTTCTCGGCTCGAAGGGGGAGATTTATCGGGACCTAGACTTGTCGTTTCGAAATCCTCATCACACTTCGGACAATGGCGATCCAGAGAAGGCAAAGCAAGCTGGCACGCGGTCAGACCAATCAATTCAAGTGCGTTACATTGCTTCTCTTCCGACAAGCGTCTGAAGTTCTCAGACGATGTTTGATCCAGCCCATCAAGGTCGGGAACGGCGCAACCAGTCAACTCTGCTGTTAGTCTGCGGCAGATTTTCTGTTGCAAGTTATCATTTGACAGTCCATCCTCGACATCGGTGGACAGCCGCAATCTCTTCCGTGCTCGATCTGTATCAGGCCAAACTTCGTCCGGGCCTTTGGACAGCATTCCTGGCGGCGCAGGAGGTGTGATGCTCAAGACGCGAATTTCGTGACAGAGATTCTGGCAAATGGTAAGTAGTGGTAGGCCGATATGTGCCACGAATTTACCTCAGAGTGATCATTCCCTATTAAAAGGCTCTCATTTTCGTCGGCAAACCATCGGAATCGTGAGAAGACTTTGCGAAACTGAACTTTGCCCTGTGGCGAGTTAGACTGTCTGGAGACCACCTTCAAAACATGGGCCAAGCCGATGAGCAGGTGTTGCAAGGAGGGAAATTTGAGGCTCGGAACATTGATATCAAGGCCATATGTGATTTTGGAAATGATTGAGGCAAAGTCCTCCCCATCGATGACTATGGCCTTGGGCGGCTGAGCGCTTGGTAGCGACTCGACAACACCAAGGATGCCTAGTTCAGGTCAGTGTGGCCCTGACTAGAATTCAACAATGCTGACTGGCTGACCTGAGACGCAATTCCTCAAGAAATCAAGAACGATATCAGACGAGTATGTGGTTGTGCATTTTCTGTCAGCTTCCACCATAGAACTGAACAGCTCGAGAACAACATCCCTGACCACATTTGCCTGGGCGGAAGCAACCAACGGCAGAAGAGTCGGGATCAGCCAGGAGTATAGAGGACAGCCATTCCCACCCGTGGTCCTGCTTTGGGGATCTGACTTCACAAAGATGACCTGAGGTGATCTTTCGATTGCAACTTGAAGAACTTCGAGGCAAGTTTTGAATTGGGAGTCCGCCCTACCTGCCGCGGTTGCGGAGCGGAAAGGATCTTCTTCAAGGACGCGCTCGATGCCGATTTGAAAGACGATACAGATTAACTTGTGATTGATGGAGACATCGGCGCCCAGATTCGGTTGGCCTTGTTCATCGGAACCTAGTGCTTCGGCCAACAGCTGATTGAAGTTGTCTTGATCAAAATCAGACACTCCGTTTCCGTGTACAATATGGGTAGCCAGTATAGAGGATGGCGGGGGCTCGAAGCCATTCATTTGGCGGGCAGCAGGCACTAGGGCCATGAGCTCTCATACAAGCATGCCGGATTTGCTGGAAACGATCAAGGACGCGTCGATGAAGAGGAAAAAAGACGTGGTGACAGGAACGGGCATGTTACGCGTTAGACGATATGCATCACCGTGGAAACTGCCATTTGTGCGGACACCAACCCACTGTATTCCTTGGCACGGAGTTTCAGTAAATCCGGCGTTTCCGGAGAGTCATTGGCTGCCTCTCCGTCTTCGCGGTGATCTTTTTCTTCTATATTCAAAATATCTCTTCTATTTTCTCGTCTTCATCCAGCTCCTCGATCTTTGGAGCCCCGTCCTCATCTCGCATCAGCACCTGTACTAGGCGGTCACATGCTTCCCTCACGCCCTCGTCCGCGACGTGCATATGCGTCTCTCTAATCAAGGGATAAACCTGCACCTTCCTCAACTTGTCACGCCCTTCCTTCGTTGTGGTCAGCAGTAACAGAGTTTCGAGATGGGTTACAAGGATATCGTTGTCGCTATCTCTAGCCTTGTCTGGCGGCAGTAGTTGCAAATCTGGGAGCATATTGGCCGATTCTTCTTCTGAGAATTCTTCAGATCCAGCCAGCGGTAGCAGGATATACGGTAATATGTTGACGCCAGGGACCCCATCAAGGGTTTCGGTGTCTTCAGCCAGAAGTAAAGGATGTTTGTCAACTTCAAAAGCAACATTCTTGATTGTGCTGGCGACTCCCCTCCTCCGAACGTGGCTTTCGTGCTCCGTGAAGACTGTTAATTTGCTTATCGGCACAACGCCATCATAATCCCTCCTGCTCAGGAAATAGTCCCGACCAACTTTATGTTTTGACAAGTCAGCTAAAAAGTAAGCCAGATAGTCGAAGTTGGCGTGTTTGTTAAGGGTTCCGTCGGCCCCTTTTACAAAGCAGTCGAGCAGCTGGTCGAGGGCATATGGAGACGTGGATACTGCTTTGGCGGGCAAGGCTCGCTCAAGGTTGATCAGCTTTTCCATGTGGTCCGATTTCGCCAGATTTGAGAGAAGCATAGCAATTTCATCGGCGGTTTGCTCTTTCGGATTCTTCAAGATTCAGCGAGCTCTTCACGATACTGCGGGTATGAGGTCGAGGAGGTGGAGGTGGATTCCAACCTACATACTGTTATCTTCTTGAGCAGTGTTTCAACAAAAGCATCATCTGCTGCGAGGTTCTCGAAGATTTCAGTGTCATGACTGATGTTGATCAAAATCGTAAGAGCATTCTTGGCTATAGGCTGGAAACGGAAGCATAGGCCTGGGTCAGCACAGCGTACTTGATCTCATGTCCAGGATCGTACTCACAGGGTAGTCTCTAACGAGAAGTTTCAAGTCTTGGACTGGGACAAGTTGAGGTTTCTTGAAGACTGCCGGATCTGAGGAGTGGCCGACAAGATGGTCGCAGGCTGATTGAGGAGGACTCGGTCAATGCCAGCGTCCACACAGCCATTTCCGCGTATAGAAGAGCCCCGGAAACTTCAAGTAAGGGTTTGGAACGAACAGGTTGTGCTTACCAAGTTGACGGATTTGAGTATTTCCATGATGTAGAAACTCAAGCAACTGGGACAATTCAGCCATGACCGCTACGGCATTTGCTGGGACTGGCTCACCTCTTCCAACTCGGTGGGCATGACGCGCGTCTTTCATGAGAGGCCTAAATTAGTGGAAATAGGGGGATTTGACACCTCGTTGCGAGACATTGTCGAGGGGAATTTTTGATAGAGCCCGAAACAGGCCTAGTTTTCAAATGACACAAATGACGCGGGGATTTCTGTCTGGGCAACACCAACCACCTCCACCACCATCAGCACCTTGCAAATTCTTCCTCTCTTGTCAACGCTCGACGCCCACCAAGCCACTTTCGCCCCTCAGGCTGGTGCTGGCGAGACCCCTCACCTCGACAGCACAACAGAGTTCAGCTCCCAGCGAACCATCAATCATCAATGTGAACCACCTCGCCTCCCGGACCACTTAGCACATGGCGCGTCCTGCATGAATTGTACAAAGACGCATATGCAAGCGCCCGATGTCTTTGGGCCGTTAGTAGCCTTTCGTCACCCTCTTCCCTTCCCTTGTCGCAAAATCATTCCCATCGAGTTTCTTCGATCATGTTTGGGGCGGGAAATGCAAAATTAACTCGCCAAACAGGCGACCACGACATTGACTCCGCGTGACCCTCACATCAATCCAATTCAAAAAGGTAGCCCTTTCTTCCTCAGGCTGACATTCTTTTTTCCATGTCCTTTCTGCCATCACGGTTCTGCGCGAGCCTCGCTTCCTAAAGCAAGACATTCACGCCGATTCGCGCCTAGCTCCTAGCATTCTGATTCGGGCTTGCGATTGTCACCAGCGCGCTTTAGCTCTGGAGTGGAGAGTCTTTCCTTCCACGATAGGATCTGTGTTGCCATCTTATATTTTATGTATCTGAATACTTGATCAAACCCAAGGCTACGAATACCTTCAAACTTTCTCATTTGCAGATGCAGAAGCCATGGCCGCCACTGTTCTGGATCCCGACTTGTTGCCACCTCCACCAGGGCCGACAACGATCCGACAAGCTATCGAGGACCTACAAGTAACCCTCAATCAAATCCGCCGCAAACTTCGCACCTTGATCGACTGGTACATTACTCCGGATGTTGTGCCAAACTCGATCCAAGCCTACGACCCACGACTTCAAATCTTACAATTGCGACTGAAATCCCTCTCGACCATCGACTTCCAGCGCCTCCCCTACTTGATCGACGGTTCCGACGATCTGGCCTCACAATATCTGAACCAAATTGTGGAGCAGCTACTATCTTCCGTACGCGGAATCCAGAAGATTTTCGTGGAACACTACGATCGGGACCTCCAGGAGCGTCGCCCTTTCGGCACCATCTGGGATACTCTGATCTATAGACAGGACCAGATCAAGCAACTGCCTGTCATATGTCCTAGCATCCCGCGGCGCGCTGCTCCAGAAGATCTGCGGCCGGCGGAATTGGGCAATTTCTGTCCTGGGGCTCTAGGGATCAGTAACCACCGCGACAGAGGCCGAATCTCGTTCGTGGAGACGAAAGAGCTCAACGATGAAAATAGGCGCAAGCTAAAGGCCTTTGGGGGCGCATTTTTAAACTGGCAATGCTCCGAGTGTGCGTGCAAAGTGCGCTACCACGTCGCCGCCAGCACGACATCCAACATCCACAACACAGACGAGGTCCGCGACCATCCCGGTCTGGACATCCAATACCGCAGCTCCTTCCTGGCCAAGTGCCACCTCTATCTCCCGCCATCGGGGAAGACATCCAGCTCGACTAGCACTGCTTTGTCGACCAACACCCGTCGCGACAGCTACGGCTTGGTCAAGTACGGCTGTGTGTTCTGCTTTGCCACTGGCCACGAGCTTGAGCGTGGGTTGACCGCCTTCGCCACGGTGCGTGAGTTCGCGGAGCACATCGCCTGCGAGCATAAGAAGCCACTGCCGCCAAGTTTGCTGATTCATCGCTTCGCTGTTGCTGTTGAGGGGAAAACCGTCATTGGGGATCGCTGGGACTTGAACTTTTTGTAATGCGAGATGATTCTATTATGCTTTACCAAAGAAATCGAAATAGGGTATATTCCCTCTTCCTTTTGGGATACGGTTTGCATGCAACTGGTATTATGACTGAACGATTTACGGCGCAAGGGATTACAATGGATGATGCTGATGCTGATGTTGCAAGTGACGCATCAGCTCGAAGAGAGAGAATGCCAGCTCTGTAATGATGTGCACAGCCATGTAATTCTATGTCTAGGCTACTTCAAGCTTTACACGGGTGCTTTCTTTCCGCTCTATTTCTCTTCCTTTGTTTCGTTCCCCTACGTCGTCTGGGAAAGGAAACGGAATTAGAGCGAAGCCATCAGGATCCTGCGCTGCCCTGCGCTATCCTGCCCGCCCCCGACCCAGCGATGCCTGACTGACACTCTCCACAGAAAAAGAAAAGGACACAGCCCAAGAGATCAAAGTCAGAAAAGTTCATAAAAACCCACCCTTTCCCTCTTGCTTGGCTAGAACCCATGGATCCATCCCTTGATTCCACCGCCTAAACCGCGCGATCTTCCCAGAACCGTCCGTCGCCTTGCTTGGGTATGCATGTATGGAATATACAAATGCACAGTCCCCTGCACACATATATATGCGAATGTGTATGGATATATGCAAACCGTCATGGCATGGTATGTAGATAAATAACAACCCCGCCCGCTTTGAGATAGTCATAAGTCGAGCACTCCGGGAAAAAAAAAGGAAATAAGACAAAGGAAGAAATATATATCCACAAGAATCGAAACCCAACACATCTTTTATGATCCTGTTCGTGGAGAAGCATAAATAGACAGATAAGAAAGGAAAACCACAAATCACACGCTTTCCACGATCAAGCCAACACTAACGCCAGGCCGATGGCCCCTCTCAGCCTGCACGACGACGGGACTGTAGCTCTTCTTCTCGAGGATCTCCCACTTGCGCGCCTCCTTGATGAGCTGCTTCTCCGACTCTCTGCTCCAGAGGAACTTCCCAAACGTTCCTCCAGACGGCTGCGTCTTGGTGACTTTGAGGGTATTGGTGATCGTGGATGTGGTGTTCTTGTTGCCTCCTCCTCCGATGAGGTCCTTGGAGGCGCGGCGTGTGGACGATGCGGTGCGTTTGTGCCTGTGGCCGCTCCCGCTGCCGCCTAGGAACGAGTGTTGTGATTTGTTTGATTTCTGCGACGTGCTTGACGGGTTGCGCACGTGTCGCTGTGGTTGAGGGGCGACCTGGAGACGGGATTGTGATAATGAGGCTTGTGCCTGGGGTTTTGCTTGCGCCTGCGTCTGTGCCTGCGCTTGAGCTTGAGCTTCGGCGCGGCGGGCAGCGAGTTTTGGTCCAGGGACGAGGATGCGAGCGGACTGCTTGCGGGACAGCGAGACGGTGCGCGCCACCGCGACCTCGGCGGTTACCGGATTCGAGGCTACCGGGTTGGGTTGTCGAGGCGGAATGGCCTTTTCCAGGCCGCGCAGAGAAGCCTTGTGGACTACATCGCGAGCGTGAGCACGAGGCTGGAGCGACGACGGCAGCGTCGCGGATCGTTCTTTGGATACTCGCGGCGACGCTCCCGAGCGTAGGGCCAGGTCTTCTGTATTGGCGCGCACCGGTCTGGTAGGCGTCACGCCAGACCGTTGCTCGATGGCCGTCACGGTGCTCTTCGCGGCGTATTTGGACAGAGGGATGAACTTTGCGTCCTTTTTCGGGACCGGAGGCGGCTTGTCGTCCTCCGCTGGTGACGATATCTGCTTCGCGGTCCTCTTCGGACTAGGGGGGCCTTGAGGAATTGTGGGTGAATCGTCAATAGGACGATCGACGCGCTTGATCGCGGCCACGCGAGGAGTTACGCCTCTGGCAGCCGCCGTCTGTGGTGGTTGCTGCACCGGCGACGAAGTCGCAGAAGCTTTCACGGGCGACGTATTCGGTCGGGGAGAGTCGTCTTCTTTCACTTCGACCACCGGAGAAGGAATCAGGCGGCCGACTTCTTCGTGCGTCTTGCTAGTGGCCAACCGTGCATGGTGATCGGACGGGCGTGAATGTTGAACGGTCACGATAGGAGTCGGCTGATGCGGTTTTTCATCATGATTCGCTATCATAACAGTTGGAATGCTGGGAACCTTCTCGATGGCAGAATCAGCATTGCCGGTTGGTGTGGTGAGTCTCTCCACTGCAGCGATTGCTTCGTCGAAGTAGGCAGTGTTGATCGAAGTGTGCTTCGTTGTCCATGCAGACGGGGCGCCGCTAGATGCTGCCTGCGGCTCCGGTGGGATCGGCGTGGTTCGCTCAGGGGCCTCATCTGCTGCCGCTGCTGAGGCTTCCACATGCCGCAGGTGGCTGGGCGCAGGGACTCGTTTGGACCGCGTTCGAGCCAGTTCTACCTGGGCCGAGTCGGGTCTGGTCATGACGAACTGGCCATCCTCAACGCCTTTGGAGTCCCGAAATGACTTGATATCAAAGAAGATTTCGTCAACAGTGGTTGCAGAAGATACTGATGACTGGAACGAGTGAGCAGAGCTCCAAGGCGCGCTGCGATCCGTCGACGCTGTATTATCCTCCGGACTGTGAATCGCCTGCTCGTTCAAAGCGATCTTGTTCGGATTGAGAGGTTCCGGCCTTGGTACGGAGGAGAAATGGTCTTGCATAGGAGACAGGCGGGCCGGGGACGTAGCTGACCTTCGTAGTTGACCCGCTGGCAGATGGTCACGATCCGAGCTGGGCACTCGGCCATGGATCTTCACTGGCGCAGGAGAAGTGGTTGGGAACAATGAGTATTTGCTTGCTGCCGGTGATCTCGTCATGGTCGGTGTCGTCAATCGTCTCGGTGGCATTAGGGGCGTGAGAGGCTCCGAGTCAGGATTTGGATGGTCGTCATGCTCGCCGTTGGTGGTAGTCCCTTTCGTCGTAGGCCGACTGTCATCGAACGATTTAAGACTGTCCAGAGCCTTGCTCCGTCTGGCGAGAAGTGAGGAAGATCGTTTAGCAGCAGGAAGATTAAATGAGATGTCTAGTTCTAGTTTTGGTAAAGGCGGACGTGTGTACGGCTCCCCCGCGGACTCAGCATTCATCGTGGTCGCAGTCGAAGGTCTCGATATCGTGTCGTCTTCAGGCTTTTGAATAACCAAGTCCGCGGTCTTCAGAGCCGAAGACTTCTGATCCTTTTCGATGGGTGCTGGCGGTGCTTGACGTCTGGGGTGGTCCGATTGTGTCGGTCGCAGTTTATCTCCTTCGACTATGGGCGTCTCGGTAGCCGGATCTTTGTCCAGAACCACGAAGCCGGTTGGGAGGCCAATAGTCGGTCCTGACGGAACCTCGTCTCGTCTAACAGCAGCTTGTCGGGATTTGAACAGAGTCCCTAACTTCCTCCATCTCTTAGAGTGCATCTGAGCAGTGTGGTCTGGGATCTCCGGGTGCTGTCGGAGAATCGTGTTGTGCTCGATCGTGCTGGGTTCCTCCGGAGGAGCGCAGAAAAAAGCTGGAGGATGGCTCGGACTGCCAAACGCCAAACCTATCAAGCTGTCCTCCGATCTCGATACACCGTTCACGTTCTGGAGAGGTGAGGGCTTGTGATTCTCCGAAGTCCGTGGTCGGATTGCTGGAACCTCAACACGCAGTTTCCTCTTCCCAGTTGGGCTACCGGAGGTCGTTGGACGAATCTGAACCAGCCTGGGCCCGACGATCCTGCCTGAAGCACTCTGGCCAGCTGAAGGCGATTCCCCAAAGGCAAAATCAAATTCCTGCTGCTTCGCAGTCGGTTCAGCAGTCGGCTCGTTGTGAAGAAGAGGATTCCGTTTGCGAATGGACAACCACCTCGTCGGCATGTTCAAAGTTCCGGACCAGCCAGCAGGGAAAAGGAAACCGATTAAAACAGGGACAAATGAGTGACAGGAAAAAGAGTGCTGATAAGCGGGTGACCTTGCAACTCGGCTCAGCAAAGTTTGGGGACCGATGGCACCATGAAACAGTTACAAGGTGAGCATTGCGACACGGCCGGGTGTCTTTCTCGCCTGCAACTCTGGGTTCACCAAGGATGTCGAAGTTATGTCAATGCTGGGGGCGGTAGTGGGATGTTAGAAGAGCCAGAAACAAAATCCGACGCACGAACTGCAACAAAAAAATATCAACAGCCAACCATCATACCACTATTCACCCGAGCGAGAAGAGAAGGACTAGAGCAATGGCGAAAAAGCCCGTCCCCCCGACACGAAGGCTGCAGGAGGGGACAACATAATAGACTGGGATGCAGCATGACTTGCATGGATGAGGTGGTATGCAAGTCCCGCGATCTTTGGTGGCCGTCAACACGGCCATGTTCGATAGCCGAATCAGCATTGTTTCTTTCAGCCATGCGCACCCGGAGGGGGGGCAGTGGCATTGTTGAAAGGCGGTACCAGCAGGGGAAGCGTCTCCCAGGCTTGAGACCAATCTTCGAACAACCTCCGTTGCAGGACTGATGAGGGATGGAAACGCAGCGGAGAGGGCACCAAGGATGCGAGGGAAAGATGGAGAGCGGAGGTTCGAGGGAGCCACTCACAAACGGGCGCCGTTTGGGCCCATTTAGTCCCATCAGCCTGGCGTGCTTCAGATTGTCCCTAGTCTCTCGCGTGGCGTCCTGTCGCATGTCAGAGCAGGGTCCAGAAATCTTCCGAGAAGCTGGAGGCTCTGAAGGGGAAGGAAAAGGCTTTCTATTTTCCGCACAAGATGGAAAATGCCCTTAAGGCAGATTCTACCGGTGGAATAGAATGATTCTGCTTCTGCCTTAAAGACTTGAGCATCGCAGCCTGTTCAAGGCCAACCACGCCTTGCTTGTGAGACGAACGGCTTGCCGCCGGACTGTTTGGCTTGCATCTTCGCCCAAGCTCGTGTTCGGTCCTGTAATCTCGTCACCCACGGGGCTTTCTTGCGCTCGGATTTCTCGGTTGCCCCTGAAACAAATCGGCCTCAAGCCTGCGCAAAAGACAAGGCGCCACCACATGCTTTGTCCGAAGTTCTTCCAGGTTTGCTGAGATTGACTCCAATGTCGTAATCCACCTTCTGGACTGTGACTGGCCTCTTATTTCGGGATGATTGGGGAGCGTCACTGATCACTGACGCCGAAAGATCGCCCGCCCGTGGCAAAGACGTCAGCAAGCAGGCGTCGCTGTTCTTGCTCGCCAGATCTTCTTTTCGGGGCTCTTCAGGCCATGGCGCTGCTGCGTCTCTCTATTGGCGCGCTTCGCAAGATTCGATGGCGGGTTGATCACCTGGGTGTTCGTGGCCGTGGATGAAAATCATCAAAACAATCTTGAAATTGTCCTCTTTCGTCTGGGCGGCTGATCTTTCTTGTTTTTCTTGAGCTGACTCACTCACTGCATTGTGTGCCGCCTTGTGGTGCGTGGTGCCCAAGTGGTTCTCGCAATACCATTGAATTGTCCGATTCGAAGCCATGATCTCGCTTGTTGAACACATTATTGAAAAACAGGGTTCAAGGCTATCACCCTGACCAGGAGTCTTGATTCATTAGAAGAATCAAATGCCATATTTGTAGTCGCGCTCCTGCCCTGAGCACCTTGTATATAGGGCCTTCCATATGCCGGAATGGGATGTGAGGCAGGGAGATACCTTCACCTCAAGTCGAATGACAGGGCTTTGTCATGTCACAGACCAAACCGCTGAGAAGGGCTCTGGTCTTGGGGGCTCTGCTGGTGGACGGGTCACAAATCGTGCATGCATCCGCACAATGAACAGGTAAGCACACGGTGCTATCTCCCGCACACAAGCCAGGGCCGTGACAGAATAAAAGACAACGCTATGCCGCTCTACTCTGCATGTCTGCCACGCCGTGTCATCTTCATCTCCAGCCCAGAACGGATCTGGCGGGACTAAAGTGGATGGATGATCTACTAGAGTCTCTTTGATTTTATTGAATGCAATATGAACACAAGGCTCTGTCCCGGTCCAGGTCAGCAAGGCGATTGGCACACTGCGAAGAGAGCCCTATGTAGTAGCCTAGTGAGTGGAAATGAAATGGAATCAACAAGATGAAAGCAGACTGACCCCCCCCCGTGAGCTGGGGGAGTAACATCAGATCAAAAGATTTCGATCATATAAAGGCCAGGAAGATACATATATCGTACGGTAGCTCTCTCTGCAGGGGCAGAGTAGGGGAGACTGCATGCAGCCCACTCAGTAGATGGTTATCTTCTGCGCCATCCCGTTCGCCAACGACAGCGCCGTAGTCTCCGCCGCCGAGTAGCTTGTACCACTCGCACCTCCTCCGCTGGTGCCATGGGCATGCTGCTCTGCAGTTTCGTTACCCTCGTCACCATAGCCACCTCTTTGAGAGGGCAAAAGCCATACCGCCCCGATCCTGACGAACTCCCATGGCTCCCTGGCCTTGAGAACTAGGCCGTTCTCACTGTCGAGCAGGAGGGCGAAGCTTGGGAAGTCCGGCTTGTCGTCGAAGGTTGCCATGCCGCGGCCCTGCAGAGCTGCTTTCGTGGTTTCGCCATGGACGAGGAAGTCGACTTCGGTCGTGAAGGGGTGGCGCACGTGATGTTTTGCATCTGATTTGGCCGGTCGGAGGAGGTATAGCGGGGCCTATAGGTATGTATGGATCTTTGTTAGTGATCGTCGTCAGATGGACTAGGATGAGTGGGTGGATGGGCGGATGGTGAGACAAAGGAACAAGAAACAGAGAAAAGAATAGTGGAGAGACTTGACCTCGAGCGTAATCCATCCATTCTTGACCCTGCCATACCGGTCTCTGCCCGCGATATCGACATGCGCACAAACACAACGAGCCCTCAAGTTCTTAGGGTCCAGTGGAAAGAACTTGACTTTCCCATCTAGACTCGCCCAGGACCACGAAGGTGCGCGGTACATTGCCGGATACCTCACTTCTGACTTTATCGCGGGAGGCATTGCCGCGTCATGCGCGGGGTCATCGCAGTGATGACTCGGCTCGAATGTTTCTATGGACCAGGACAGGTTTTGCAGGAGATCGTTTCGCCAGAGGCCCGCGAGATAGTCGTCTCCTGTTTGGCCGGCTACGGAGCTCGCAACACCGGAGAGCGCAGGCAGCTTGTCTTGGTCTCGTGTCAGGTTCCGAGAGGTGTACTCTTCGATGAGTCTTAGCCAGACGTTAGGCCAGGAGCGTGTGCTCTTGTCCTCAGAATCGGTTGCGGAATCAGAACCATCGGCAGCGGAAGATGAGGCGGGTCTTCTTGACTCGATGACCGTTGATATCGTTGGAAACTCTCTTTGCAAAAGTGCCCCGTCCTCGGCAAGCAAATATTGCTGGCATTCCCAGTAGAGCTCCTGCGTTCCGAAATGCAATGTACGCGGAGATAGCAGTCGCTCTTGAAGAGTCCAACCACGCTTGTTCAGCGGTTCGTGCTCAAATGGCTGGACTGCGGCGCCAAATTTTCCAACGACGTATATCTTTGGGTTCTGTTTCAAGGACGACGGCATCCATTCCGGCGTGATGTACGCTCGAGACTGTCGGTCACCCCGCATACCGAACATGTTATTGAATGTCCTGCAAGTAACCCCATCGCCTTCGTAGGATACGACCAGAGGTGCCGCGAGCGGTTTACAGCGTCGCCCAGTGGATAAGGTGTCGTTTGAGATGAACGGTCTGAAACGTGACACTTCAATTGGTTTCGATGCTTCGCGGTAGCAGCCGGAAGAGTCATCCGCCGAGCTCATGGCGGAGAGTGTCAGATATGAAGCCAAGTAGACAATGCCCATCCTGGAAGCCTCCATCTCCCAATCAAGCTGGTATGTCATTAGTGAGGAAAAGCCGGGTCTAAAGTTGGATTCCGAATGGGAATGTAGGAAACGATAAGCAAGGAACCACAGCCCGCAAGGCATGGCGAGGATGAGGGCCTAACAGCATTCTAACAGACCACTGAGAAGACTTACATCGTCATCCTGTATGATGCACAGCGAATCAATCCATAGGAAAGGGACCTCAAGCTCTCGAGTAATGGTCACAGCCTGTTGAAAAGTTGCCGGTAGTTCATTAAGCTGGATACCCTCGCAGTGCTTTGCGTATGTCTCCTTCGTTGTGGTAACTCGGTGCGAAAGGCCCCAGCAATGACTCAGGGCTACGTAGTGTCCCTGCCGTCCATTGGTTTCAACGAGACGAACAATACCCCCTTTGCCGTTGACGTCGAGGACCCGAGTCGGTAGTGATGGAGACATGGTGTTGATCGCACACGAATGACCTCGATCGCAACTATGGCCTTCATCACAATCTTTCAACCATTTCTTTATTCTTTGGACTGCTATGGAAGAGCCTTGATGGTTTGTGCGAAGGCGGCCCGGAACTATTTCTGCTAGGTCAGAATCTCGGGTAGGAGGTTAGCATAGTATTGGCCATTTGAAAGGAGAAGCATTATACCGTCGTCTGTGCGAACCCTTAGAAATGTGCCTCTAAGGCGAACCTCCTCGTCGGTATTGCTTTCTGCTGCTTCTGCACTGGGTCCCATGCCGAGCCTTACGCCCAAACCGATCAACTGAAGCGGTTTGCCCTTGAAGGGCGATTTGTACCAGCTGCCAAATATATATGGTCGAATTTTCCCACTGGTCTCCTCGGTGGCCGGAAAGCAAGAACGCGGACCCATGAAAACGGGTTCGCGCAGGTCAGGTTCTGGACTGGAAGTATCGAGAAATACTGCTCCATTCTCCATGGCGCGCAACAACCCGATGGGGCTATAGTTGCTCCCCGTCTCTTGGGTCATAATCTTGCGGCCTGAGGGGTATTCCACGCCAGATCTAAAGGCTACCATTCCGCCGACGTTCACCAAGGAGCAACCGGCCGCCCACCAGATGAGACGGCATATTGAACACGACTCTTTAGAGGCCTCTAGGGCGTCAAGACTGGGTTGATGCGGTAGAGCATTTTGCTCTTCTGATGGCAGATTTCCAAATGGGATCGCCTCGCAAATGTTACAAAGCATCATGGAGTGCTGTAGCTAGAATTTGAGACCAAGTTCGCCACTTGCCTACCTTGGAGTTGTAGTGGCCTTCTACCACCACGAGATCGCGGAGAGAGAGAAGCTCAAGCCATTCATAGGTCTGAAGTCGTCGAGTAGTGTCCCATGATCGCTTTTCAGCTCCTCGGACTCTTTGTGTTCTAGACCATTAATACGAGGCATGCATGGACAAATCGAAATCCACAATTCGTAAAACAAAGTTTCTTTGAAAAACGACATTTTAAGCTATTGCAGTCGAATGATAAATTTCAAGGGGCCTGGCAGATAGGAAGTCGAGCCGGCAGACCCTCTTCGTGGAGTGAGTGACAATAACCATTCAACACGAGGAGAGGGAAAGGAATGAATAACACGAAGTACTCGAGACTTGGAGAAGAGAACCTTGGGAACAATGCTGCCGCGATCGGAAAAATGTTGCACCGAGAAAAGGAGCCGTCCTCATCTTCGGCATCCGAAGGATTCTTCTCCGCACCGGCCGGAGAAACACCGCCCCTGTTGCAGCCTCGTGCGGGGAAAAACTATCAACACCCACCGAGTCTGGAGTAAGGAGCAGATCCACCAGATGCAAACATGTTCCCTTACTCCCTCCTTTGCTCTGTGACAATGAGCACTTGTCACCTGGTGTCAAAAAGGGCCGGCACATTCTGACGCTGAGAACCAAGACTTACAGATAGAGTGAGCGCCGTCTTCATTAACACAGCAGGATCATCAGATATCTCAGAGCACAACGGCAAGATGGGGGGACTTCAGCATGATTTTTCGAGGCTGATCTGCCGGTCAAGCATCGTTTCAAGGGCCCAATGGGGCACGAGCAGCTATTTTACCAGACGGTATTCGGCCAAGACTGAGCCAACGAGAAAAGGTCAGATACCGCTCTCTCAATGGAATGCCTGGCCGAGTTCGATATCACGCAGAGGTGCTGCATCTCACCGCTATATGGGCACGCTCAATGTCCCGAATTCAGAAGCATTTCAATTCAACGCACCCTCTAGCCGACCTCTCTCCGACATAACAATCGTCGCTCTCGAACAGGTCATCTCCATGCCTCTCGCAACCCGCCATCTCTCCGACCTCGGCGCCCGGGTCATCAAGATCGAGCGTCCCGGGACGGGAGACTTTGTACGGCACCACGACAAGCGCGTGCGCGGGAAACTCTGCAGCCACTTCGTGTGGACGAATCGCAACAAGGAGTCTCTTGCGTTGGATATCAAGCAACCTCGCGACATGGAGGTGCTCCGCAAGCTAGTATGCGAGAAGGCCGACGTGTTTGTTCAAAACTTGAGGCCAGGCGACGCCGAAAAGATGGGCTTAGGGTACGAAGATATGAAAGCTATGATGAATGCAGCATACCCCGGAGAAGGGAGGGGTGATAGAATGATATATGCATCGATCAGTGGCTACGGAGCCAACGGCCCATACGAGCATAAGAAGGCGTATGATCTCCTCGTACAAGCGGAGGCCGGGTTATTAAGCATCACTGGCACAAAAGACGAGATGGCAAAGGTGGGATGCTCAATAGCGGACATCGCGGCGGGCATCTATGCATACAGCAGCATTTTGGGGGCGATCATTCAAAGACAGAAGACCGGGAGAGGGTGTGTGATTGATGTCTCCATGTTAGAAGCCCTGGTCGAGTGGATGGGGTTTCCTCTGTACTACGCATTTGAAGGCCAAACGGCGCCGAAACGGGCCGGGGCAGCGCATGCAAGCATTTATCCTTACGGCCCGTTTTCGACCGGCGTTGCGCCTGACGGGAGTTTGGGTGCACAGGTCATGCTCGGCGTGCAAAATGAGCGGGAATGGAAGATCCTGGCCGCCGAAGTCCTCGAGCGCGAGGACCTGACCACAAACCCCAAGTTCAAGGACACGGCATCGCGGAGCGATAACCGGGCCGAACTCGAATCCATCATCAGCGGCATCTTCGCTTCGTGGGGAGGCGGAGCCGAAGAGGTCGTCCGGCGTCTTGACAAGGCCGGCATTGCGAATGCAAAAGTAAATGACATGCAGGGGGTGTGGGAGCATGAACAGCTCACGGCGCGAAGGCGATTCAGGGAGGTCGACAGTGAAGTCGGGCCGATCAGGGCCTTCTTGCCGCCTGGGATGAGCTCCGATCTGGATGCACGGATGGAGAGAATCCCGGCGGTGGGCGAGCACAACGAAAAGATCCTGAGCGAGTTGGAGTCTTCCAAGGCGAAGATATAGAAGGGTGAAAGAACCTTCTAGCTCCCACATGATATCAGACCTGGCAACGCAAGGCTTTATGCACTATTACCACCCGGAAAGGTCAAAACATAGAGATAGAAGCATTTATCAAGAAAGTAGACTGCAATCTATTTTTACAGGATGAGACGCTCATTCTGGCACCAAAGTAAATACTACACTATATGCGTACGAAGGAGTACATCGCAGGATGACAACGAGGCTGGCTACTGTGTCGAATACAACGGACGATATATAGATAGAGATACCTTAGTATTGATGGTCAGTCTGATTGTGGTTAGGCCCTCGGGCTTCTAGGTATTATATACTTACTTAGGTACCTAGAGAGGTATACAACGGAGCTACATTGAACACCGCTTGCGCCAATGTGATTACGGAGGATCCGTACCTACCAACAATGTATAGAGCCTCCTCGCCCTCGTACAAATAATATACCTGGGGACATATACTCGCCCTGTCCCTGCTCTTAACGAGAAGAACAAGTAATGAGTAGTTCCATGTTCAAAAGGATTCAAAGGTCGCCGCCACTTCGATGAGATACGGGGCCAGGGCTACCGAGCTGGCGTCCTGTGTTGGATACATAGACAGGGGCTTTGGCCTAGCGGACTTCGCAGGGTCGGAGAACAGTTGTATGAACATGAATGTGGAGGAGTGTTGTTAATGTTCTCTCTCTGTCTGTTTCCCCCCTCCCTCTTCAGTGCTCCGGTCCCGAGGGAGATAAAGTAAGCCATATCACTCGTCCATTTGCCATTGAAACCGCAATTCCTCTTCTCTCCCCCTCTTCGAGCGTGCCTGGAACCATTCTTTCTCAAAGCCATTGCTTCGGTCGACCCCATCCCACCGCCACCCAGGAAGGATTCCGTACCGATTTGGGGCGGCCGGGGGACCTGTGTATACCTTCTTCCTCACTCCCGCCTTTCCACCTCTATCTCCTTTAGATTTTCTTGTGGATAGTGTACCATCGGCTTCCTCCGCTTTCTGCTGCGCTAGGTACCCAGCCATAGGATCGTCCCACCTTACTTTCGCACGTAGCTCCTCATTCATTGCCTCATCATCCACGCCTCTGGCCAGACTCAAGAACTTCGCTTCTTGCAATTCTTTCTTACGTTCTTCCCGCTCGCGTCGCTGCACGTCACCCATCGCTTCTTCCTTTGCCTTCCTTTCCGCGCGGACCTTTTCCTCTGCGGCGGCCCGGGCTTCGGCTCGTTTTAGGCTAATGTCGATGCGCCGGCCAGTGGCGTCACGGTAGATGGTTTCCTCCTCCTCAACGCGCCGATCCTTGTGTTTCTTTGACTTGGATCTTGGATTTAGGGATTCAAGATCTCTTTGCTTCTCACGCTCTTCCTTCGCGACCAGGGCCGCAGTGTCTGCAGCAGTCTGGAGACCCGCGCGAACACCAGATTGCATGCGGGGTCCGCCATCTTCTTCGACGATCATGGGAGCGTCTTCATCCTCGATCTCCTGGCGGCGTAGACGAGACTCTTCTGCTGCTTGAGCGAGGATGCGATCCGCTTCATTATCTTCATCTTTGTTGTCCAGACTCTGGCCAGTTGTCGAGGCTGGAGTTGCAATAACCTTCCAAGCCCCTCCGCCTTTCTTTTTTCTAAATTCTGCTGATTTTATGCTTGTTTCGAATGTCGGTATATCATCCGCATATTCTTCCCCTCGCCTTCCTCGTGAAGCGGTGCTTCGAAGTGAAACGTCTTCATCGTCATCGGCAATCACCAGTCCACTTCCAGCGGAATCGTCCTTGTTCTTCCGCCGCTTTTTCTTTGGGCGAGTCGAATCTAGGAAGTCTGATGAGACTGTGTCGGACTGAGGAGCGGACTGGGAGGTGGTCGCGGTCAGGTATTTCTTTGCTAGGTATGCTGCAAGATTTGCGCCGGGCATTATAATCCGTGATGTGCAGCGCGGTAGTCTTCTAGTTTGTGCTCGGCAAGGTACGGTCGAGGGGGATGGGTAGGCGTTCTTCAACTACGGCTTGCAAAAGTGGTCGGAGATTGTTTTCGCCCCCATGTTTGTGACATTTGTCAAGTTTGCACCATTTGCAGGTTTGAAAAGACGTCATTATTGTCGACGCCGAACGCGTCACATGCTACGAACACGTACCTAGAGGGGCACTAATCGAGGCTCCATGGCTGTTACGATAAGGATGGGGTCTGCATGCTTAATGATATGTATTGCTTAGTCCTTCCTTGACCTCCTGCGCCTTCTGTGCTCTGATAAACAACGCCAATAGGAATCTAGGAGGTAATCCTCCTCTCCAAGGTCATTCATATCCTCAAGAAGCGCCGTGTAGTACCCGTGATGATTGATGTATTGATACAGCCTCGCTTCCCTAATGAGCCCTTGGGGTATCTTTGATGAATTGAAAACATACAAACAGTAGCAACTCGGTTGTTCTGTTAAAATCATTACAAGAATGTGAGATACAGCCGACAACGCCGAGTCCGGGTCTGTCACAATCTCACCGAGAGTTGTGCATTCACTTCAAGTGAGAGTAGTCGACGAGTTCAAAATCGTCATCATCATCTTCGGTCGAGGCCTCGGCCATTTCCTTGTCGTCAACGACGTTGTATTCTCTGTCGACAAGCTTCTCGGTCTCGTTGTTCTCGAATCGTCGGACAGCCTGAATGATGGCCTGGCTAAGGATGTCACCGCCGGTCCGTGGTCCGGTCGCGCAGTCGAAGCTGTACATGAAGTCCGCTTCTGCCGGGACCGTGGCTTCAGACGCGTCCGGGACTTCCTCTTCCTCAGAGGTGTCGGAAACGTGGGCCAAAGGACCGTCCACGGCGTCGACCACTTCGTTCCGGAAAGCCTTGCGGGCCAGAGTAGCAGCGTGGCCGCTCAGCTTGTTCTGAATGTCATGCTTGTGTTTGGCCTCAGATCGGCCGACTCTGCGATCTTGATCTCGCCGATTCGGTTTGCCCATGCATTTGCGGCAGTTGTCCTCCGGGTACGGGTGCTTGTGGCAGTGATGTTCGGGAGGTTCCTGCGCTCCTCTTGCCCACTTCTTGTTGTGATTCTTTTCACGGAGGTATGGTTTGGCTGCGCTACGGAGGTCGTTGCTGGGCAAGGCCGACATTATATAGGCTTGAAATGGCGCTCGGTAGGTGGGTAGACAGTTGGTGTGACTGAGGTAAGAGGGGTGTCGGTGCGTGTGCGTTCAGAAGAACTATAGGTCTGATGGAATGGGCAGGCTGTAGCAATGGACAGGACCTGATTAGGTACCAGATGAGTCAAAGAATGACGCGTGCAGAGATGACTAGAGAAGAGGAAGGAACAAAGGAGAGCGACAGCAGGGGACAAGCAGTGTGTATGTGGCAAGAGTGGCTGATAGAGAGGTAATAGAACAAAGAAGGGAGAGACAACCAAGAAGTTGTCGTCAAGATGAAAGAGAGGAGAGAATGAGCGGGTCTGAGAGATAAGGAGAGCAGCTGTGTTATTTGAATCGGGCCCGTGGTTCGGAAGTGAGGATGATGAAAGAGCAGAGGAAGGATGGAGGATGGAGGAGGATGGGATGCGTGTCACACGCAGCAACCACTGGCTGAGAACTGGCACGCGGGGCGGTTAGGGACCGACATGATGGGAGTCAGAACATGTATCAAGGTGCCAGCCATGTACTACTCGCTAGGTACTCGTATCTACTGTATCCTGCTGGTTGTTGATCTGAGATGTGGAGGAGGAGCAGGAGGGGCTACTGACTGATGCATGAGCAATGAGTTGATGCATTAGTGCCGAGTAGGGCCATGGTTGAAGCCGCGCGTGGGATACTGAATGCTGGACTGAGCGGGAATCATGCACGCGGCCAAGGCACAGGCGTGGGATTGGTGGAGCCTGGTGACCTGGTGGCCTGGAGGCCTGGGCAGCCCTGGGCAAATACGAGCAGCTGCTCGCTCGCCGAATGTCAGGCTTGCTAAAAACAAAGCATGTCATTTGGTGGCTTGGAGCTTGCAGCTCGGGCGAGTTCAAGAGGGAAATCCAAGGAACCGAACCGAGGCAGGGGACAAAAGCAGGGAAAACAACGCTTATAAGGATGACTGTTGAGACCCTGAGCTTCGGTGCTTTCCGGGGGCGCTTGGAGGGGTCGGGAGTGAGGGATCCAGGCAGGATACGAGGTTGTCCATAGGGCGTGCAGGGCATGGAGGGCATGGAGGGTAATTGGGGGCGTCTTTTTACTGCCTGTAATACCTGTGACGCCTGGACAAAGACGAAATGACCTCACTCCAGGCGCTTCTGTCGTGGCCATGTGACGATCCTCACAGCCTCTGTCCGGCTCATCTCTGTTCCCACATATACAGACTTTTGCACACATCATAATCATCATAGTCATCATCATCAACATCATCATCATCGCCACCAACCTTGCTTTCAAAGTTTGGTCTCAGTGACCCATCAAGTCAACACCAACACCATGACGGCACTCGGCTGTGATTCCATGCAATGGCTCAAGTTTACCTGCAAGAATTCCAGAGCCCGCCATTAGCCATTACGTACAGTCTTCCTATCGTTCCTAATTCTGCCTATCAGGCTGTAAAGCTACACTCGTGGCACATTCAATCGCGAATCCAAAACATCTCAAGAGCCAAGCAGGTCCCCAATAACTCAGCTCCAAGCAGTGAGGAGCATTGGCAACCAGCACCGCCTCGACTTTCGGCGAGTTGCTGAATGCCCGGCCGAATTCCTCAATGTCCTGCTGCGATGCGTGGAACAGCGAGTCTCGCTCTCCGATGGCTGCCAACACTGGCATTTTCACCTGCTCCGCGTATCCTTTCCAGTAGTTGTCCCAGTGAAGTCTTCTGTCCTCAAATTCTCCGAAGGGCGCCCGATGTGTGATTTCCTCCGAGACCCGACGCATCTCTGCACTCGCCAGTCCCAGCTGGGCGTCACCAAACATCAAAAAATCCTTCGCCCCCGGAGGAAATTCCACGTAACCCAACTCTCTCCCTCGTGCCAGCTGTTCTTCGCCTTGTGACTTGGGGAAAGCCGACACCATGCCCCGACCGGAAAGAATTACACTTGCCCATGGATATTGCACTACTGGCTCCTGAGCGTGCAAGGATGCAGCAATAACGCAGGGAGAACAGCCAAGTGAATGTCCCATCACCACCATCGTACTTGCGCCGGATGGCACGCCGTACTCCTCCCATATCTTGGGCAGAATATATTGATGCAAATACTTTCCTTCTTCTTGCGCATATGTTGATCCATTCGGCACAGACGGCAGGGATGAACTGTCTCTGTATCCCGGACGATCAATGGCCACGAAAGAAACCCCAGTTGCTCTGGATACTGTTCCAGCAGAGTGTTCCGGGAGGGTGTCGAAATATTGTGAACTGTAGGTGCCTCCATGTATTGCAACTATCAAGGGTCGATACGGCGGGGTTGTAGTGGTCTTGCCAGGAATGGAATATATGCCCGAGAGACGTGCATCGTTCGACAAGGTGAGCAAGAATGGCTTCATAGCGGAAATATCCAACGTTTCAAAGACCGGTCGACATTCTAGGGTTTTCGAGAGAGATCGAAGTGCGGAAGTACGAGCGCCGGTATATATCCGTCAGGGCTCGACACTTCACTCGCAGTCGTTCACAGTAAGTCGTAAGCGAATTGTGGAGAGAATAGTCCTCTGTTTGATTGACAGAGATGCCGTGTCATCTGGCACGATTCGGACCTCTATCCGCTTCTCACTCATTCTGCTGGGCCTGCATGTCATCCTCGCTCTCCTCTTCCGGCAGTCTGGATGGAAACCAACCATATTTGCCAAAGTCGACCGTCATCTCTTCAATGCCCCTGGCCGGGTTGACTTCGACGCCTTCCGCACGCAATCTCTCCGCCTGTCTGTTTGCAGCTGCTCCGTCATCACCGCGCGGACTGATGCCGCCCTTGGAGTTGACCACCCTCTGCCACGGGACATTCTGATCGTGAAAGAAGAATTGGTCCGGATCGGCAGGATCAAAGGTAGGCAGGTGTTTGAGACACACACCAACCTGTCTTGCACGTTTGGGGAAGTCGAGGAGCAAGGCAATGTGTCCGTAGCTGGTGACCCTGCCGTGGGGGATTTGCTGGATGGCCGAGTAGACAGCGTGGTACCACCACTGTGCTTCTTCGGATTTCTCGCGAGGCATGACTCTACTTGTAGATCCAAAGCCCGCCAGGACGACGCGAAATTCCTCAAAAACAAAGAGGGTTGATGGACAGACAAGCAAAAGCTTCTTTCGAATCGGTGGACCAAGGTGGACACAAATTCGAGATGGAGAAGCTTCAAGCAGTGTGCATGGGTGTAGGACCCCTGCTTGCCATGCTCTGCCCTGCTCGCCCTGCCAATGATGCTCGCAAACTCCACAAAAGATCCCGCTGCGGTCTTTGTTTGTTTTTCCCCCTTCATTAGGCCATGTTTACCATGTGTTTGGCCCACCAAATAAATCCCAGACCTTGAAGTCAGCCCTGCCTTCCACTTTGCAGTGGTGCTGGCAGAACACTGAGTTGTTCATGTGTTGACTTAGGACCTTCCAAGCTTTCTCCCCCACAACATGGCGTTTCGCGGTACAGAAAGTCCCATGGACTTCGAATGGCAAGGCCACGGTCCCGTCGATCCCACCTCCCCCTACCATAAACGCGTTCTCGAGATGCAGGCCAAAAAGCGTACGTCTTGCTGTTCTTCTACGTTGTTGCTATACTAATTATATCAGGTACTCACAGCGAGTTTGAGTCTCCCGAGAAACCAACAATGCCAGCGCTCCGCGAACCCAACAACCAGCCATTCTTCTTCTCAGATACCCCGGTATCGCCGCCTGAATCCTCTCCTTTTCGCACTCCCTCATTTACAACCCCTCGGAAACCGTTTGACATCGACTTCTCATCCCCGCCTGACAATTCCTCGCCGCTGGCACCCACAGACAATGAGGAAACGCCAGACGCTACACCGATACCCATCGAGTTCAAAAGCGGGCCTTCAAAATCAGAGAATAAGAGAAGCTCGTTATTTGGTCTTTACGGCAGATTTGCTCCAATCCCCGGAAGAGGAGAGATCAGAAAGCCCACGAGCGATGCTGTCGCGAGACGGATTCATAAGAAGCGACGGCGCGCTCAGCAGTTTGACAGACAATTGATGATAGGCAGAAAGGGTTCCTTGGATGACAGCGATGATGAGAGCACCCCAAGTCCGACTGAGCCAGGACCAAAGAAACCGCCGGCAAAAGACCCAGGGTGGATAACCGGACTGTTCACATTCATCCACACATACCCCGATGCACCATCTATTATTGCCAAATACCTCCAGGTTTTTTTTAACGCCGCGATCCTCGGTGGTTGCCTGTATATGTTTTGGTCGTTTTACGCGACCATTCAGGCAGATGTGGACCGAGCGAGCGAAGATGCAATGGCCGAAGTGTTGGCAGAGATGGCGGCGTGTTCCAAGAACTTTATCGAAAATCGATGTGCTGCTGATACCAGGCTGCCAGCTTTGGAAGCGGTGTGCAGCAATTGGGAGTTGTGCATGAAGCGGGATCCTAGCGCTGTGAAGCGAGCGAGACTGAGTGCACATACATTCGCAGAAATCTTCAACAGCTTTGTCGAGCCTATCAGCTTAAAAACTATGATCTTCACCATCACCCTGGTTGTGGTGGGTTTGGTGGTGAACAACGCCACATTTACCCTATATCGGCGACAACAAGAGAACCAGCATATCTATCGAGCACCCTCTGGATCATATGCGCATCCTCAGCAACACCCTATACAAATAGGTCAGTTTCCGCTCTCTCCCGCCGCACCCTACGTTCAACACCCATATGTGGGCTGGCACGGTGAGCCTGGGTTTGGCGGCCAGCAGCAGTTGGAATATCCTCGAAGTCCCAGCAAAGAGCATCGAGCACGGAGCAGAAGTCCAGAGAAGAAGAGAATTCAACTCTGAAATATTACGATTGATGTGATAAGTTCAGCGATTGGTGTTTGGAGGTTGGATATTTGTCTAGCGACGCAAATGTTTGTGTGAGTATTTGGATGGCGTTTGCTCCACGTTGACGCAGAAACTGGAGAAACGATCAATTCTTTACAGCGACGGCAATTCCAAAGTCGGCAAGAGAGTTCTGATCCTGGATATTGGGTTGAGAACGTTGACAAGCGAGAAGTGTGGGGGAAGTCGTGCAAATCGCCGTGCGTGGGCGTCTATCCACTTCGGCCAAAATTCAGATGCGCGCCCTTCAGACATTTTCAATTGACATTGTCAACTCGAGCCATTTTGTTTCCTTCGCTGACTTTCTATGCCGCTCCTTCTCTGATATAAACCATTCACTCTCTCACTCGTGTCCACAGCCGTATTTAGCACTTCCAGCCCAGCATCTTGTCAAACCGCCACTATATTCACGCACTCGTTCTGCAAATTTCAATCCCAGGAAAAGTGTATATACTCTACAGGCTTTGTGACCTCTTTTTTAGCCTACAAACGTTCTGTTCTCGGCAAGAATTTATACGAGTTCTCTCCTTCGACCTCGTCCCTCTCGCGCCGCTACCCCATCACAAAGAAACAAGCAGAGAAAGAAAGGGGAAAAGAGGAAGGACGGAACGAGCGAACGATGGCCGAACAGGTAACGTCGACGTACAAGATCCGATACGCCACGGAGCGCGACGTTCCCGTGATCCTGCAGCTGATTCAGGAGCTGGCCATCTACGAGAAGGCGCTCCACGAGGTCTTTGCGACGGAGCAGTCGCTGCGAGAATCGCTGTCGTTCCCGCTCGACCCGGCGGACCTGGACAAGGGCTTCACAGAGGGCTATGCGAAGACCCTGCTCATCTGTCCTCCTGCTGATGTCTCGTCGCGTGCTAAAGACCAGGAGGAGGTCGCAGGCATGGCGCTGTACTTCCACAACTACTCGACCTGGCACGCTCGGCCGGGCATCTACCTGGAAGACCTGTTCGTACGGCCCTCGCACCGTGGCCGGGGCTACGGGACGGCGCTGATCCGCGCGCTGGCCAGGGAGTGCCGCCGCCTCAACTGCAGGCGGCTCGAGTGGTCCGTCCTTAAGTGGAACACGCCCAGCATCGACTTTTACCAGGGCGCCAGCGTCGGCGCCACCAGGATGGAGGAGTGGGTTGGTATGAGAGTCGAGGGTGACCGGCTGGAGAGACTGGGTAGGATGGTTGAGGGAACGAGAACGTCATAACAAGACTCGTTACCTGAGGGACTAGAAGTAATGGCGATCGCGAGAGAAAGGAAAAGGTCAAAACGGCACCGGGAAGGGGGTGTTTCTCTCTCTTCGTAGAACCGTTAGCTCCTCCTTTTGCATAGATCGACATCTGCTGTATAGAACGGACGCAGCACGGAAAAAGGATCGCGGACGGTCACCCAGAATATGGTTTTGTGGCTGTGAGGTCAACATCAAGTCTTTGGTTTCGTCTCGTCCGCTGTAAACACCGAAAACGCCTACTTTGCCTGATTCCCGCATAGGTGTCTGACTCCGAGTTCCAAGATTGCAGTTCCCTTCCAACAGTTAGGTCTGCCACTGCTGCATTCTCACTCTTGATTCATGACCGACATCAGCCCCAACTAACAAGTGCCCTTTGTATCCTGCGCACCTCTTCGATTTCTCGTAGCCCTCCAAGCCCTCCACGCTCACATAACCACACAACAACTGTTCTGCTTCTTGGCTTGCTGATAGAATATCCTACTCTGCGCGCTTAGACCGTCACTCTTGGCGACGAGAGAATCAATTTTTTCTCCTCTCTCCAGAACGCTCTGGATCGTCTTGTGCAGCACAATCTTGGTCTCGTCCAACTCTCTTTGCACTTTCATGATACTATCGGCTTGGCCCGGATCCTGGTATTTCACGATATACTCCTTGAGTTGCGGGAATGGTCTTGTGTTCGGGGGGTTGGTCGAGTATGAGGATCGCGGATTCTGCGAGGAATATTCGTCGATTATCTTGGAGAGGAGCTGGTGTGCGACGAGCGCCGGGTATTCGGCGTCGGATATGATGATGCCGCAGAGCCCTAGGCTGGAACTGTAGGCGTGGAATGTGTAGGATTTCTCTTCAATGTCGGATCTCACGCCGGGCCGGGTGCGTTCGGCCACTGTTTTGGCGAACACGGTCATGAATTCGCCATAGCTGGACAAAACACGTGCGTTAGCATCGTCAACGAGGGGGATATATGAGCTTGCAGGCGACGAATGTGGTATCCCTACCTGTCTCGAGTGAAGCGAGAGAATGAGGACAGGTCTCGCTCAACAGCGAGTTCGATGGCAGGAGCGGATTCGTTTCGAAGGACCTGGAGAGATGTTAGCATATACGTCCTACACTATAATGTATGATCAAAGCATTTGCTTACTCCAATGTAGAAGATCTTCATTCTGGCGGTGTGTCCTGCTTTCCCACGGTGGAAGAGCTGAGGTAGCAGAGACGGATCAAGGTCAAATTTCCGCCTGAGAGGTTAACACGGCAGTAGAAAGCCAAGAGACAGGATTCTGTTGTAGAAATGAAGAATTGCAGGAGCAAGGAGAGTGGGATTTTGTCAAGAAATGATAGAGCGGCTGAAATGTGAGTGCCTGTAATCTGGGGGAACGTCACAAGTGTAGCGCCGGGACAAAAGGTCCCCGCCGTCTTGCCTTTGTGGGCGGTGCCAGCCTTCTCAGCCTTCTCAGCCTTCTGTAGCCCGCCAAATGCCCCTCCTGCCTCAGGTTTGAGCCCCCATTCTTTGCCTAGGTACCCAGCTTATCAGCCTAGAACCTCCCAGACCGCCGTGATACTCCTTCAGCCTATTAACGTCGAGTCCTTCTAGGGCGAGGCTGCACTTACTACTGTACTCAGTTCCCAGTACGTGCGAGTCATCAGTCACAGAAAAGTTACTTTTTCACTTGGTCGAATCTCTCTTCCTGCACCAACAAAACACAGCCTCCCGGCACAGGCTGCTAAGTTCATTCTTATCACACTGCCTGTTTCGGCCATCTTTATTGCTCTGCCTGTGCAGCCGATCGCAAAATGGTCGACCCGACTTTTCACTCGGAGGAACAATGGCTGGCTCAAGTGGCTGCCATGCGACAAGCCATTGCCGATTTGAAATTGCCATCCCTCAACGATGCTTCGCAGATGTATGGGATAGATCTCGACTTGGACGAAGATTTGAGTGAAGACATTGATGACGACATCTGGGATGCCGAAAGCGCTGATGACGAGAGCCCTTTCACTGATGAATTCGGCGAGACGGCTAATGGGTTCAAAACTCCCAACTTTGTTACCGACGGTGTCTTTGACAGGGCGTGGCTGCGCTCGAAATGTGCTGCCTGGAGTCGTTCAAGGTCTGGCATTGACGCCTCTGACATTGAACACCGAATCATTACTCTTTTGGCATCTGGCAGTTCGGACGATGAATTGCAGATGTCACTTGCAGATATCGTGGGCTTTGACGATCTCGACCTTGTCATTGAACTTATCTCTCATCGCAAAGAGGTTCTAACTGCTCCAACTGCAACCACTCGTCAGACAGATGGACTTTTCGGGACGCTTGAGACCCGTCAGGAGCGAGAAGCAACGCTACGACGACAAGACTATGAGCACAAACGTGCTGCTCTTGCCCCAGCTTTTGATCGATCTGGGCCCAAGTATCCTCATGTCTACAAGTCTGATGTCGCTGCTACGGGCAACATGTTGGATGTGGCTGGCAGGAGATATGCTCTACCTGTTGGCAGTACCCGCCTTGACCATCAAAAATATGAGGAGTATTCAATCCCTGCCTCAAAAGTAGGCTCCCTTGCTGCGGGACAGAAGCTGGTCAATATCTCTGAGATGGATGGTTTATGTCAGCGGACCTTCAAGGGCTACAAGAGCCTGAACCGAATGCAGAGTCTACTTTATCCTGTGGCATACACTACTTCCGAGAATATGCTAATTTGTGCTCCTACTGGTGCTGGTAAAACTGATGCTGCCATGCTCACAATTCTGCAGGCGATTTCGAAGAACGTCATACCCAATCCAATCGAAGAGCCCACCGCCACGGACTTTATAGTAATGGCAGACGACTTCAAGATCGTTTACGTTGCACCAATGAAAGCTCTCGCTGCAGAGGTCACCGATAAGCTGGGCAAGCGTCTAGCTTGGCTTGGTATTCAAGTGCGAGAGTTGACTGGCGATATGCAGTTGTCCAAGAAGGAAATTGCTGCCACTCAAATCATCGTGACAACCCCGGAGAAGTGGGATGTTGTCACTCGGAAGAGTACAGGAGATACTGAACTCGTCCAGAAAGTCCGGCTTCTCGTTATCGACGAAGTCCATATGCTCCATGATGAGCGTGGCGCTGTTATCGAGTCTTTGGTTGCTAGGACCGAACGACAGGTGGAAAGCACACAGTCACTGATCCGTATCGTTGGACTCTCAGCCACTCTTCCAAATTACATTGATGTTGCAGATTTTCTGAAGGTCAACCGGATGTCTGGTCTGTTCTACTTTGATGCTTCTTTCCGCCCAGTCCCGCTTGAACAACATTTCATTGGCGTCAAGGGAAAGGCTGGAAGTAAAACCCAGCGCGAAAACCTAGATCAAACAACCTTCGAAAAAGTCAAGGAGCTTCTGAAACAGGACAAGCAAGTCATGGTCTTTGTCCACTCCAGGAAAGACACTGTCTTAGCTGCACGAACTCTCAATCAAATGGCTATTGACGACGGATGTGCGGACCTGTTCGTCCCAGGTCCCGACAATGCTGCCTATGTGAGAGCAATGGCGGATTTGAAAACCACTCGAGGCCGAGAATTGCGAGAAATTGTGCCCAAGGGTTTCGGGTGCCACAATGCTGGAATGGCGCGATCAGACAGAAATTTTGTCGAACGAATCTTCTCTGAAGGCGCGATCAAAGTTCTTTGCTGCACAGCAACCCTTGCATGGGGTGTCAATTTGCCTGCGGCTGCCGTTATCATCAAAGGGACGCAACTTTACAGTGCTGAAGCTGGCAAGTTTGTGGATCTTGGGATCCTAGACGTGCTTCAAATTTTCGGCCGCGCTGGGCGTCCGCAGTTCCAAGACAGCGGTGTGGGATATATTTGCACCACTCAAGACAAATTGCAACATTATCTATCCGCCGTCACTCAGCAACAACCCATCGAGTCCAAGTTCTCCCAGAAGCTTGTCGATAACCTCAATGCTGAGATCAGTCTAGGCACGGTAACGACAGTTCAAGAGGCCGTTACCTGGTTAGGCTACACCTATTTATTCATTCGCATGCGGCGGAACCCGCAGGCGTACGGAATAGATTGGACCGAGTACCAGGACGACCCTCAACTGGGCCAAAGACGGCGGAAACTAATTGTCGATGCTGCTAGAACACTGCATCGAAGTCAAATGATTATTTTCAATGAACGGACGGATGAACTCCGGGCGAAAGATGTCGGTCGGATCGCCAGCCAATATTACGTGCTTCAGAGCAGTATCGAAATATTCAACACCATGATGCGACCACATGCAAGTGAGGCAGATGTTCTGAAGATGATCAGCATGAGCGGTGAGTTTGACAATATTCAGTCTAGAGACAATGAAGCGCAAGAACTACATCGACTGCGACAGGAAGCAGTCGTGTGTGAGATCGAGGATCGAAAGAGTGGCCCGAAGAACTCCGAGGATGAGAAAGAGCAGAGAGTCATCGAAAACCACGCAAAGACAAATATTCTGCTTCAGTCATACATATCTAGGGCCAAACTTGAAGATTTCGCCTTAGTGTCAGACCTGGCATATGTTGCACAGAACTCGGCTCGGATTTGTCGAGCCTTGTTCATGATCGCTTTAAATCGTGGCTGGGGTTATCAATGCCAGGTTCTACTTTCCATGTGCAAGGCCATCGAGAAGCAAATCTGGCCTTTTCAACATCCCTTCCACCAGTTTGATCTTCCTGTTCCAGTCTTGAAGAATTTGGACGACAAGGCGCCTTCCTCAAACATCGAAAGCCTACGAGAAATGGAGCCAGCTGAAATTGGGAATCTTGTCCACAACCAGAAGATGGGGACTACCTTGACGAAGTTGCTCGACAATTTCCCCACAATGTCTGTCGAGGCGGAAACCGCACCACTTAATAGAGATGTGCTCCGTATGAGGTTGTACCTCTATCCAGAGTTCGTCTGGAATGACCGTCACCACGGTACTTCCGAAGCATATTGGGCTTGGGTTGAAAATTCAGAGACGTCAGAAATCTACCACCATGAGTATTTCATCTTGAGCCGAAAGAAGATGCACGACAATCACGAACTCAACTTCACTATACCGCTGGCCGACCCTTTGCCTTCTCAGATATATGTCAGAGTCATATCGGATCGATGGCTGGGCGCAGAGACTGTACATCCGGTCTCTTTCCAACATCTCATTCGGCCGGATACGGAGAGTGTGTATACTGACCTCCTTGACTTACAGCCCCTTCCCATTACCGCTTTGAAAAACCCAGCGCTAGAAGAGCTCTATGGACAACGCTTCCAGTTTTTCAATCCGATGCAGACCCAAATTTTCCATACTTTGTATCATACTTCGAACAACGTCCTCTTGGGCTCACCAACCGGTTCTGGGAAGACCGTCGCCGCAGAGTTAGCTATGTGGTGGGCGTTCCGTGAAAGACCCGGGAGCAAAGTCGTGTACATTGCACCCATGAAAGCCCTTGTTCGAGAAAGAGTCCAAGACTGGCGCAAGCGCCTCACCATACCGTTGGGTTTGAAGCTTGTCGAGTTGACTGGTGACAATACACCAGATACACGGACTATTCGCGATGCAGATATCATCATCACCACGCCTGAGAAGTGGGACGGTATATCACGATCATGGCAGACCAGATCCTACGTTCGACAAGTTTCTCTCGTGATTATCGACGAGATCCATCTTTTAGGCGGTGACCGCGGTCCCATTCTTGAGATCATCGTGTCAAGAATGAATTACATCGCGTCGCAAGCAGAAAGTGGCTCGATTCGCCTGGTCGGCATGTCGACTGCTTGTGCCAACGCCACCGACTTGGCAAACTGGCTTGGAGTCAAGCCTGGAAATAATCAAGGGCTGTTCAACTTCCGTCACAGTGTCCGTCCAGTTCCGCTCGAGATATACATCGACGGATTTCCCGAGCAGAGGGGATTCTGTCCGTTGATGCAAAGCATGAATCGGCCGACTTACCTGGCCATCAAAAATCATAGTCCAGACAAGCCTGTCATTGTGTTCGTGGCATCGAGAAGGCAAACTCGTCTCACTGCAAAAGACCTCATCAATTTCTGTGGCATGGAAGAGAATCCGAGAAGATTTTTACATTTCGACAATGAAGATGATCTCCAGCATACTCTGTCGGCGGTCAAGGATGCTGCGCTGAAAGAGGCGTTGAGCTTTGGTATCGGGTTGCATCATGCCGGGTTGGTTGAGTCTGATCGAACCCTCTCTGAGCAACTTTTTGCCGCAAACAAGATCCAAATACTCGTTGCCACGTCGACGCTTGCGTGGGGTGTCAATCTACCTGCTCATCTGGTTGTTGTCAAAGGCACACAGTTCTTCGATGCGAAAATCGAAGGATACAAGGACATGGATTTGACCGACGTCCTTCAGATGCTTGGTCGAGCGGGACGACCGCAATTTGACACGTCTGGGATTGCTCGCATTTTCACCCAGGACTCAAAGAAGGCATTTTACAAGCATTTCCTACATACAGGGTTCCCTGTGGAGAGCTCTCTGCACAAGGTCCTCGATAACCACTTGGGTGCCGAGGTTTCCGCTGGAGTCATAACCACCAAGCAAGACGCGCTCGATTACTTGACCTGGACATTTTTCTTCCGTCGTCTCCATAAAAACCCGACGTACTATGGTCTTGAGATTTCAGCGGAGGAGCACAGGGACAATCAGCTTGCTGCTAGACAAGCTGCTGCAGATTACATGATCACGTTGGTGGATAAGTCGCTCGACGACCTGGCTGAAAGTGACTGTGTTTTGGTGCACAATAATGGTGATGTGGACAGCACTCCGTTCGGAAAGATCATGTCGTACTACTATCTCAGTCACTTGACGATTCGCAAGTTCTTGTCCAAAGCCCGCAAGACTCCTTCGACTACCTTCGCGGATGCTCTGGCTTGGATCAGCCTAGCTACCGAATTTGACGATCTCCCTGTCCGGCATAATGAAGACCTCATCAACGCTGAATTGGCCAAAATTTTGCCCTTGGACACCGAAGGCCTAATGGACAATCTGCCGATGTGGGATCCTCACGTCAAGGCATTCCTCCTCATCCAAGCGTTCATGGCTCGCATTGACCTCCCCATCTCCGATTATGTCGGCGACCAAATCTCTGTGCTGGACCAAGGCATTCGCATCATCCAAGCCGGAGTGGATCTTATGACGGAGCTCAACAGATTTGATGCGGTTGTGCAGATGGTCCAACTGCTGCAGTCCATCAAATCAGCACGATGGCCGGAGGATTACCCGCTGAGCATTCTTCCTGGTGTGGATGAGGTGTTTGACGATAGACTTGAAGGAAGAGTCCCAAAGGATTTGGTCACGACGGCCGTGCTGTCAACAAGGCATGGCACGAAGACGATGGACGGGTTGATGAACGTGCTTGGAATCAAAGCTCATAATACTCGGACGTCGTTCATAAAAGTTGTGAATTCCCTCCCAGACATTACTTTGTCGGCGACAGGTGACACGGACAATCTGCAGCTCACTCTGAAACGCAGCAATCGATTGCTTGACCGTGAAGCTAGAATCTACGCCCCGAAATTCCCGAAGCCACAGACAGAGGGGTATTTTGTGCTTGTGCTCCCTTCTTGTTCGGGGTCAAGTCGACAAGGAGTGGATATCTTGGCCCTCAAGAGGGCAAATTGGTCTACCACGAAACAGGGAACTCAGAGCAAGGCGATAGAAACCGCAAACGTCAAACTCAAGATCCCGGCTCCAGAATCACTTTTGGGAAGAGAGCAAGCAGAGGTGAGAGTTGATATACTGGTAATGAGCGATGCATACCCAGGGATGGAGTGGCGATTGGAAAATGTCGTTGTGCCCGTTGCCCAGAAGACCGAGGTTCCAAAGACAGTAGAGGTCAAGGTTGATGAGAGTTTGCTGAAGAAGAAATAAACAAAATGGGAAAGGAGCGAAAGCTCGGTTACAGCATGAATGAATTGACATGAAAGGTTAGTTTCTATTTGAAGATAAAAGAGCAATGGTTGCTACATCCAACAGTCATGGGTGCCACCGCGAATACAAGCAAACTTTTCAGACTCGGACTTGTTTATCCAGGCTCTAGATGGGGACCTGCTCCCGCTATGAGATTCCATGGCTGCTCCGTAGTCTCCGCCTTACAAACTCCCTGCCTTGCCCGCGACGCTTGACGTTCCCTCACAGGACCAGCAAACCCCTGATGGTTTGTATTTTAACCAGGTCCGAATGCATCAGTCGCCTTCCTCACACAGATGTATGGGGTATCGGCGCTCTTGACTACCCCTCTGCCTTCTCCAGCGTTCTTCATCTTGCAGAAGAAAGCCTCGTGACCTTCGTGGTGTGCTTACGCCTTTCTTCCCCCCAGCACGTGGACCTCGACCTTCAAGTCTTCTTTCCCGGCACTCTTTCACCACGTTGCGCTGAAATCAGTTGGGGTCGTTTTGAGGGCTAAGTTCCCCAAGGGCGGAAGTCCATTGGTAGTCGCGGTATGGTTTCTTGGTGCAGCTTTCTTGCAGATTGTAGATGATTCCGAGGTAGTGGTTGTTGCTGAGTGCGGGGCGGACGATGGACAAGGGTATATCTGCCTTGACGGCGTCGAGTAAGGGCTGGGCTGTCGTGGCTTTCGCGCACGGGATGGGGGAGGAGTCGACCGCGTGCTTTCGGTTGAGGACGACGCGGCAAAGGATTTTTCTGTCCGTTATAGCTGGCGTCTTCGTGTGTTTCTTTGGCGGGTTGAGATCCTTTGGCGGCTTCAGGTACTTCGTTGGTATCTCGAGGTGGTCCTTCGGCGTCCTCGGGCGTCGCTAATAGTGCTGTCAATGCCTCTTGTTCGGCCATTGTGGCTGTTTAGGTGTGCTTTCGATGGACGAGTTCACGGTTTGGCTACTTTTCAGAAGTTCTAATAGAAAGAAACAAGACGATATTTGTAATTGAACGGCGCAGGTAGTGGTCGCGAATTTTAGCGAGACCGAGGGCAGAAGCGCTCTCTTCACTTTGGGCTCACATATTAGCTGCAGGGCCCAATGACAGTCATCCAGTCTCCATCTTTAGCTACCTGTAGTGATTTCAAGGCTGGTTCGTCCGATTGTCTCTGTGTAGCTATGGCCTCTTGTGTATTCACCAAGAAACCCCCTTTCTCATACAGCCTTGCGTAGCCTTGTCCAGCCTTGCCATATTGGCCATAGACCTTTGTTGTTGCCGCTACATAGAACATTCAATATTGATGTGACTGGGAGCCAACGGCGCGGATATGTGATGGATTGTTCTGTCTACCCAGTTTCAGGCCCAAAAGGAGCTTTTTGATCTCCTCTACAGGTTCTCGCCGTAGCCGAGGAGGATCGTTCTAACACCAGACACTAGATATCTGACCGAATGTCAAAGGTATAGGTGTCTTCAGGAGACTCCTGCACAGAGAAGAAACTAAAGACACCAGCTCTCTGTGGATTATTGACTCACTCCGTAGTAAACACATAGCACTTGCCAGGAAAGGCGACGCTGGTTTCTCAGGCCCGACCCGAGCTCTATCCTACTCTACATAATGTCATCATCAGCCGTATTCATTCTTCCACAATAAAAGTTCATAGCAAGTCTAGCAGGTCTTCAGGTCTGAGACCATCTGCTGTTGGCAGCTCCGGTGGCGGTGTTGTGAGCAAATGAAGCGGTATTACGGGATGAGAGACTTTGTAATGAAGCTCATTTTGCCGTATCAGATATCTTCCATCCGTATCCCATCCACCATGTCAAACCGAGACGGTAGTTCTGCTTGAGGTTGAAGAGAACCTGACTCTAGAATGCTTCTCGAAGCCCACTATCGCCAAAGTTGTACGAGCGCGAACGAAGATCTGTGTGTGAGGGGCAAGGCAGAAACGCTCCATTTGAAGATATCGTGTCATGGTTTCGTCTTCGGCGGCGTCTTCCAGCAAATACTGAGCCACACCATGGTAGTCACATCGGCCCTCCTCCAGGAAATATTCTTTGATGGACCGAGTGAGGTAGATCTCGGGGAGGGTAATGCCTAGTGCGTGAATGTGAGAGTTTCGGCCCTCTTCCCAGATCACTTCCCCCAAGAGCTGTTCCAACTCGCGTGGGGGTTGGGCCTCGCAAAGGTGGCCAAAGCCTGAGATCCAAGCCCATTCCGCTTTGTGTCCGTCCTTCTGTAAAGATATTTCCGCATTTCCGCTTCAAGTGGTAGGTGGATCTTCCCTTTTTGGATCGTTGCGAGCGACAACTCTCGAAAGATCCCGGCTGCCGAGAAGGACGGCGGTGAAAAAAACAAATAAGGGTAGATAGATTCGGCTAGATCAGGCGGGAAACTATCTTCAATCGGCGCTTGAATCAAGTGGGGAACTTCGATTGATGCGCATGCATCGCGTGTCAAGTTGTTCTCAAGTACATGAAGCACTATTGTATATTTGATGGGAGCTTGTGAGATCCTGAGTCGTTCGCAAATGTAGAGTCGAGGGCTGACGAACCCGTTGAACTCGACACACGCTTGGCCCTTGCCGGGTTTGTCTTCAGGCGTGAAGCGAGCCGTAAAGACGCAAGTCAGGTCCCTCTTCTGATACTGTTAGAAAGTGAAGATCAGAGCCTGACGTTTCGAAGCTTTACGAATGTACTCAGGCTCGTCGGCTCATCGGTACTCCACAATCACGTGAGAATATTGGCATGCACTTTTGGTTGAAGGGCCGACTCGCTAAGTACTACCGAGGCTGGGTTTCTTCACCGAGCCGTCAGACAGCCTCCTCCATAAGCCATAGATTCTTGAGGTCAATTTCCACTCACTTTTTCTTAGATGATGATTGATGATATTGATATCGCTGAATACCCATAAGGTTAAGATTGCACTCAGAGAATATAGCAGTCACGTATCATAAAATAAAAGGGGGAAGCCAAGTCTATTTAAGGTCGTTCTTTCGCTGTGCTACTCTTTTTGCCACTTAGCCCGCTAGCTCTAGAAAGATGGGTAAAGAAAAGCGAACGCTCAGGAGGATATTCGTGAGCAATTTCACTGTCGACAATCGCCCAATCGAAGGCGATTCTAGACCTAGGAGTCCTCTACTATCGAAATAGTTATTGGTTGGACTATCCGGGGCCCGGTTGCCGAACCTGCTTCGGCTATTGAACGCCGACTGCACATTGTCGACATGCCTTCGTAACGCGGCCGGAGGTGCAATTCTCCGAAGCGAGCGGAGAAAGGGCATCGGCTCGGTCATGTCCTCACTTTACAAAATGTCTCACTGTACGCTAGATAGGGCGGGTCTCAGGCCGGGCTTGCTGCTGGAGCAGAGGATTGGGTTATGGAGCCACATTTGGACGTAATGCAGTGGGCTGGATTTGCTGTCAAATTCGACTCCCTTGAGGGCAAAACGAAAAGGGTTAAAAAAGGGGGAATAGACACCAAAGTCGACGGCGGTCGTCGCAAGAGGAGAAAATGAGTTGCTTCATATTCGCCGGGAGAGCTAGCAGAGACTGTGTTTGAACTGTTAGAGACTCGAATAGGGTTAAATTCTGCAACTAGTCGCTTTCACAACGCAAGACTCTGATTGCTGGCCAGATCCCTCCTTTTTTGTTTACAGCTCCAGGATTTCAAGGGGGATATCGATCGTTTTCGCCCGGATATAGTCAGCAAACGCCTTGCCCAGGGAATCGAGCAAGGTGCTTGCCAACACGCCACGACCGAGGATACCGTATACCACAAAATGCACCGCCTTGATCTCTGGGAACTCCATTCTCTCGATGAAGTACGTGTCTCGCCAGTCGTCGCCGATCAACTCCTGAAGTTTCTTCCGCGACATGTATCCGCGGAACCAGTCCCAATGAGCCGGGTTCCTGGGGTAGATGCCGAAGTTACAGTTTGCCCCTTTGTCTCCGGATCGGCCGTATGCTATATCACCCAGAGTGACAGTTCGAGTGGGTCCCTGTGGGTTACGCAAAGCATACGGTTCGGCGTCAAAATTAATCCTTCGTTCCAGATGGTAGTACTCGGTCGGCAATTTCGCGTCAATGGTTTTGACGACTTTTCCATCTTTGCCCAGAATGTGTGCTGCTTCCTTGAGAGCGGTCTGATCATACAGACCGGGATAGAAAGATATGTACGGCTTGGGGTGAGCAGTACGGTAGTCAAGCGACCAGTGCAACCCTAAAGCAAATATCAGAATGGATTGAACGACGACAACGGTTGAAAGTGAGTCCTTTAAGAGGTTGGGTGGTACTTACCGTGGAAGTGTTGCATTATGTGGTCCGCCCAAGCTGGGAATATCTGGGAAATAGCCTCTTCAGTCGGAGCCTGGGCAAAGACACGACAATATGTCGTACTGCGGAGTTGGCTTCGAGGATTGGGCTCCGGCACGCCCACACTTTTGAGGGGTTGGAATATGTCAGCTCTGAAGGTCCGAAGAAACAAGGCATGCATTTAGAACTCCCCAAGAGCCACAAAAGAACTCGAAGGATTTGCTCACATCTGGAATTCCAGGTGGTCAAACTGATCCAGAACACCTCTCTCGTTGAGGAAAAAGCGCATCTGCTTCTCGAACAACTGCCATTTCTTCTCTGTAGCGTACCCAGCTGCGTTGGCTAAAAGCTGGCATTGATACCCTGCGTCGTAGAAGACAGCTAGCTTCGTCGTAGGAGGCGGCGGATAGCCCTTGATCCCCGACATTTGGACCCGGTTTTTGCCAACGTCCCTGATTACGATGTTGGTCGTGTCGGCAGAAACATCACTGTTCAAGTAGATCGCGCCCTGGATCTCGTAGAGGAACTGACATGTGATAGTGTCCGCGTTTACTATGCCTTTCGTGGTGTTTTCATGTTTGGTAATCACCGCAGTACCGTCGTTAGCCACCTCGGCGATACCGAAGGGAAGGTCCACAAACAGGTCCAAATCGAACTGATCGAATCCGGCAAAATTGGCGCCGGTGGTGTATGCTGAGCATTCGATCAAATGACCAGCGATAAGTGCACTCGCAAGTTGGTCGTAGTCTGTTGGCTTCCATTGATGCCAATACCAAGCGGCAGCAATAACGGGAGATGCGTCGGCGACTCGGCCGGCGATGACAATATCTGCGCCGCCGTCTAAAGCCCCAACAATACCCCTTGCACCGAGATATGCATGTGAAGTAATCACTGGTCTAGATTGGTAATCCTGTAGCGCAACAGCTAGCTTCTCAACCTTGACGTCGGGATTATTAGAATCGAGATGAGCTGGGATTTGACCTGTTCGAGCAATTTGGTCTTTCGTTTCTTCGGTCAGATCATCGCCGGAGAGGTAGGCAACCTTGAGAGAGAAGCCTTTCTCGTTCACCTAAGGCTTAATTAGATACTTCCCGATGTCGAGAGAAAGCGTATTGCGTGGATGTGGGAGAGTCGTACCAGTTCTTGGACTTTGGCTGCGAGCCCAGCAGGGTTCAGGGCTCCTCCATTGACGATGACTTTTAGCTCTTTCTGGGCAATCAGATCGATGGTTTGCACAAAACCGTCCCAACAAGTCGGCTCCCAACCCTCGTGCAAACCGGCATCCATTCCCTTTTTGTTTTCTGGGAGATTGATCTCTGTTCGATATCACGCACAGAACCATCAGTCTCGCATCTTGACAATGCCGGAAAACAGGAATTCATGTCATGTCTCAGCACTTACCCGCGAGGTAGTCGCCCGTCAAGAAATCAACGTCGCCCCATTCCGCTTGTCGACGCATGTGATAACCGGGATCGGCTGGTGAAACGTTAGCCTCTCTACCTGGGTTGATATCAACAACTATTTAGAGGAACACGAACTTCTGGCACCTGAGACATTGGCAATCCTGGCGGGCCGCTTGCCTCGCTGGTCCCATCTCGATTCTTTTACAATCATGGCCAGGTGTTGGAGTGGCGTAGAGAGTGGGTTGATATCCAACGAGAAAATAAGGCGGCGGTGATTACTGTGGCTGACAGAAATCAGATTCTTGAAAAGAAAAGAATGTCCACTGGGCGCAGGATGCTCATGTAAATATTCTGGAGTGGAGGTCTCCTGGCGGTCTTCGGTTCTCCAAGTTGTGCAAAGCGTCGCGAGGTCTCTTCTGTTGCAGCCGTTCCACTATGCCCCGGAGTTGCTACTCACCTCCAACCCACTTGCATCCGTAAACATTTGAGACCTGGCTCTTGGAAAACCCGAGGCCTCGGAGGTTTGGATCACCGGGACCGAGACCCCTTACCTGGTGCAATAGATCAAGCTGACTTCCATCTCCTTGGCGGCCGTCCAGATCCTGTTGAGAATTGGGTAGTTTCGCGGAACAGACGAGAACTGAACACGCCTTCTATTCTACGTTTCACATCTCTGCGCTGCACTCCTGCTTAGCTACTACAGCGGTGAGCTCGTAGTACGAAAATACAAGCTGTCTATCAGCAATCATTCCGCATACCCTGCCTCGAGACGAATCAAACATGCTGAACTTCACAATCCTCGATTCAATTGTCTGTCCGAAGCACATGAAAATAGAGCGTGCGGCACAGGCTCAGCCAAATAAGGAGAAGAGACCGGCATTGTTAGACTCCTAGATCACCGAAGGGCCACAATGGCCCACTTGACTCGAGTCCATCGGGATCAAACGTCGTAGAGAAAAGCCCTTGGTCGTCATACAGCGAAGGCATAAAATCCGGAGACAGTATTGGCAGCGACATGCGTAGCCTGGACAGCAACCCTTCATCCTCTTCGCTCCAGTCTTTCTGTCGTTGTGATGGTAGAGGTGGGAAATTGCACCGACGCATCAGGGAGAGGACGATGTTGGACAGCGTGCGCGCGGATGCGAATGATGTCTCCATCTCTTTGATACTGCGCACACAGGAATCCACACGCTCGATGTACTGGCTCTCGTCTGTCGTTCCACCCTCAGCCCAGTTTGCAACCAAGACGATGACCGCAATTGTAATGTTGTAGAGTGAGTTCCCTATCATGGTTCGGGCACTGCCATGATTCGCTCTGTAATTTTGGGTAATAGCGGCCAGCTGTAGTGCATGGTCTGTATAAATGGTCCGGGCACTTATACTGTCGGGAGATGCATTTGACGTTTCGACGCCAAAGCGCGCTTCCGAGAGCTTTTCTAGTATGACAGCGCTGTGGTAGTGGAGACTTGCTCTTGTCAGTATAGTCTGTTTCATTGTCCCATGGCTATACCTCTTCTCGAAATGGGCTGGATCCAAAGACACGTACACGGGAGCGGAGTAGATCACTTACTGTAGAACCTGGACTGCCGGTTGTGACTGCGGCAGATAGCGGAGGAGAGGATCCAACTTTAATTGCCAGTTACTGAGTTCCTGACGCACAAGCAAGGGCTGGGATAGCTTGTGGTTTCTGAGGTGAATCGATCAGCAAGTTGTCGCACAGACCAGAATATGCTCGCTTCCAAGGGTAGAGCTGCACCAACATTGAGTCGCATATGCGGCCAATAATATCAAGGAGGTCCGTCCAAGCACCAGCAATTATTTCATCCCAGTTATGCACTCCAGGCGAGGCGGCAGGACGGTCAAGTGTAACCACGTCTAGGCGTATTAGGTACGGCCGACCTAGATATGTAGCCCATAGCCTGTTGACGGCAGCGTTAGTCAATCTCACAAGCTCGGAAACCTGCACGCCGCAGGGAACAGTGCAGAAACTACCTATCCAATGTAAAACAGCCCCAGAATGTAGTCCTAAGCACGCTGCTGTCGACTCCACGAAGACTGTTTGGTCTGATAGTTGAGAGTTCTTGATGTAGTCCGAACTCGAATGCGAGACGGACGGCACGTCCTGCGGAAGTAAGTGCTTGCCATTCCAGGAGGACACGGTCGGGCGCAGGAAGAAGGAAACGAGAGAGGCTCACGGACCGGAATCCATCCACCCCCTGCCATCGGATCCCGCGTAGCAGCAGCACAGAACGCTCAATAGTGCTAGAGCCTGCACTGTCGTCACGCTAGCATCGTGGCGGAGCTCCTCCTCGACCAGTGTGGACGCTTTCTTGAAAAGATACGGCTCTTCGAAACGAAAGCTACCGACTTCTGGTGGTACAACTAGCGCTCGAATCTCTGGATAGTCCGATACCCTTGCAGCTGAAGCGAAAATGGCGTAAAGCAGTGCTTTGCTGTAGTATTGACAGCGACCTATCTTCATGTCGTTCAAAAATGCCTCGCGGTTGACCACCTGAATAACTCCGTGCTGGAACTTCCAGTACTGGTCTAGGAGATGTTCTTGTAGTTGGACAGGCAGTTCGCGAGCAGTTTGCTGTGGCGTCTCTGCATAGATTGCATCCGTAAATGTGAACCAAGATGAGATGCTCTCGGCAGTGTGCAAGCTTGAGGAAGGTCCGTAGAAGTGTAGTCGCCCTGCTCTATCGGTGCACAGCCGGGGCTCGGCCGCACATAATCTGCCAATGAGACTGTGAAATCGTCCTCGGGGTTTCTGGCCTTGTCCCAACAGGGGCTGAGGGGGTTCATGTCGAGAAGTTACTGATTCCTGCAAGACGGCTGGAAGGACCTGGTCTCTTGTTTCGCCTGGTGGTACTTCCAGGTTATTCTTTCGCAGCTCGGCCTCGAGCTGGCGAACTCGGCGCTCTAGTTTAAGCGTATAATGTCGGGAAGAATTCCTGTATTTCCAGGTGAGTAAACGTGTCTCTATCAACATCTAGACCCGGGTGGGATTGACCCCAGCACCTCGTCACGGGGTTCATACAATTTTCTCCCATCCTCTTCAGGAACAGAGCATGCCAGGCCGAGCTTAGTGCATCGGGCACAGGAGCGAAGATTATCTCGTTGACACTAGTACTCCATTAACGGACGAGAATAAATTAGCATTGGATATGATTGCAGTGATCTGTAGATATGTTCTACCAAAGGGACTGCACTATACCTTGACTTTCTTTTGCCTGCAAGTATTACAGGCTAGAAAGATATCCTGGCTAGACACATGGCGCCGAGTCCTGCCTTGTCCAAGGGCCGAGGGCTCATTTCGGCGGGCATTCGATGGACTGGTCGCAGCGTTCAAGGGGGCTGGTAGACCGAAGTCGAGGTTGGGCCAGGTTTTCTCCATGGATATGACAGTTGCCAATGATGTGCGGCAGAACCAGGATCGAACCTGCTTTCATGAAGGAGGAGTACAGGATGGCACAACAGCGTGACATCTCGCCTCACCCAGAATAACTGATGTTGAGGGCCTCGGCTGCTTGTGCGGGGACTAATAGCGCATAGGATCCCCACTCGCCCTTGCTTGAACTTGTTATACTCCAGATTCTGCCCCACTTTCCGCTAACCATTCTCCATCCTCCACAAGTTTACTTGGTAGGGACTTGTCCAACCAAAGCTGATTGGCCGATACTTGGATCTCGGGGTTGACGACGCCAGGTTCGGATATCGAAACCTCCGAGGCCTTAGTATCTGGGTAAAACCACACCAGGGGTTTGTCGATAGGACCATGGAGTATTAAAGTGAGTTACGGAAGTCTCTTCAGTCGTTGAACGCACACCACGCTTGTGCGCTTAGTGCTCGGTTCTCGGTCCTAATCCGACGGTTGTTGAATCTCCAGGCCCTCTTTGGATTTGGAGTCATCCGGTTGGAAAGAAGCATTGTCATTCGCAGCTTTTGAGAAAGCTTATAAAAGGCTCAGACTCCTGTCACGGCAAGCTTTTATTTTTCCTCGGACGCAAAGCATCAACATTTCACCCCAAATCTCTTTACACTTACCATTCTCAACGCAACGATGCCATCTATTCAAAGTCGCGCCGTGCGCATAGGGGGATGCGAAGGAGGAATTACAGACCACCATGGAGTTCTAGCACGCATGGCCCAGAACGAAGATGTGGACATTATCTTCGGCGACTGGATGAGTGAGTATAACATGACCACTCGGGGTGTAGAGAAGATACAAGACCCGACAGCACCCGGCTATGAAGCAGTCTTTCTTCAATCGCTGGAACCCGCTTTGGAACACCTCGCGGCCAAAAAGATTAAGCTCGCGGCCAATGCCGGTGCTTCTGGCACTGAGCTCCTGACCAAGCATGTCAGAGAAATCATTGCACGGAAGGGTCTCGATTTGAAAGTGGCTTGGGTTTCTGGTGATGAGATAAACATCGAAGACCTCAAAACCCTTCAAAGGAAGGGCGAAAAATTGCAGAGACTGACCACGGATAAAGAATTTTCCACCTGGGAATATGATCCCATTTATGCCCAATGCTACCTCGGGGGTCGAGGTATTGCAAAGGCATGGTCTGAGGGGGCGGATATTGTCCTCACCGGCCGAGTGTCAGACCCGGCTCCTGTCATTGCAGCGGGCATCTGGTGGCATGGCTGGAACGAGGACCAATTGGACGAGCTCGCCGGCGCCCTTGTCTGTGGCCATCTCATCGAGTGCGGCGCATACGTATGTGGAGCCAATTGGTCGGGCTTCAAATCGCTCGGAACTGGCAAAAGTATTATTAATCTTGGCTACCCTATTGCAGAACTTGCAAAAGATGGCACATGCATTATTACCAAAGAGCAGGGATCAAACGGCGTCGTGTCGACGGAGACTTGCAAAAGTCAGCTCTTGTATGAAATCCAGGGCCCTTGGTATTTCAACTCGGTGCGTTCCGCCTGAATTCGCGCAATAGGCTTCGTTCAAATCCACAGCTGACGGTCCTCCTAGGATGTTGTTGCCGAGCTCTCGAACATTAAAATGGAACAGATTGGCGCAGACTGTGTGAAAGTGTCGGGAGCAAAAGGGCTCCCGCCGCCACCGACGACGAAAGTCGGCATCACTGCGATCGGCGGCTATCAGGCTGAGACCCATTTCTATGTGGTGGGTCTTGATGTCGAAGAGAAGGCCGCCATGTTCGAAACACAAATCCGAGATATCCTTCCGATCGAGAAATACCACTGTTTCCGAGTGTCCCTCAACGGCAGGCCACCTGCCAATCCGCGCAGTCAAGAATCGGCCACATGCGACCTCCGAGTCTTTGCGCAGGCACGGAATCTTGACGATCTAGAAACTTCTGTCTTCCTACAGCCGGTCGTAGACACAGTGATGCAGACGTACCCTGGAGCGCAGTTCACCTTGGATATGCGCCAAGGCACTCCAAAGCTGTACTATGTAAGAGAAATCCTGATAGAATTTGGGGGGTAATGTATCGAGTGTGTTGCTGACCCGATTTGTCGATTCTCTAGGAGTTCTGGGTCGCATTGATTCCTCAAGGAATTGTTACCCATCGCGTCCATTTTTCGGACAAGACGTTCGATATTCCCATTCCAACCAAAACCCACACTTACCCACGCCATCAGCCATCGTATGACCCTGAAAATCCACTGCCTCTGACGTCCTGGGGTCCCACGGTTTCGGCCCCTCTGGGATATATTGTGCACGCACGATCCGGAGACAAATCATCCAATTGCAATGTTGGCTTCTATGTCCGCTTCGAGGAAGAGTACGAATGGCTGAGATCGACTCTGACGATTGCAAAGATCAAAGAGCTTCTCGGTGATGATTACAAGGGCGGTTTAGTTGAAAGGTTTGAGCTTCCGAATATCTGGGCTGTCCATTTCCTGCTATTTGATCACTTGGATCGCGGAGTTGCGAGCAGCAGCACTTATGACATTCTCGGAAAGAATGTTGCCGAGTATCTGCGAGCCAAGTATGTTGAGATACCAACCGCATTCTTGGAAAGAGGGAAAATATGAAAAGAGGTTGGTGTGCATATCTCGGGTTTAACTGCGGTCACCCATCGTAGTGCTGTTATCTGGTGGTGTGTCATCGAATTCAATTCAATTGCCTGTAAAGATAATTACACAGCTGACCATCTTGAGGTCTCCCTGCGGTTAGAAAGTCGACCTTAATATCTTTGGCTCAATTTCCATTCTCGTCTGTTGCAAAATTCGTCACATGGATACCGAACCAACCTTGAAGTCGTTGCTGACGTTGGGTCGGGGTGGTTGGGAATGCTAGAAAGTCATACCCGACCACTTCATTTTCAAGGTCCCCTGGGTATATAGATAGACACCTCTCCCTCTTATAGATAGACAATCCACACTTTCAATCCTCTCAATCTCTGACAGAGAGCTGTTGCTCATGTTTGAGCTAAGATCGCAGGGAGGTCTTTGTGATCTCAGAGGCACAGACGCCTTTTGTCCGCAGCTCATCGGGGACAGGAAAAGCACCAGAATGTTCCCGTCTGCGGAATATAGATATGTGGCAGCCTCGAGGGGCCGATCAAACAACATAGTAGGAAGTCTTGACGCAATCGCTGAACCACTCGAAGTCTCGAACCCACGCGAATCCAACACGCATATAGATCATCCCCTCCTTGTCAAGTGGGTACAACGCTACACATTGCGCGCCAATCTGGGGTTCCTGCATACGCGACTCCGGATGAACTTCCGTCATGATGGGCGAGCACCAGATTTGGGTGATATGCCTTCTATCGATGTTGTCGGGGGTGTACCTGCCGACTGGGTTCCGGGTGTTCAGGTCAAAGAGGCTATCTCCGGATCTCGAGCGGGCCCTGATCTCTTCTAAGAGAGGATCGATATCTCCTTCTCGAAAGTATGGCCATGCCGGTTTCAGGAAAGCTTTGATCCGTAGTCTCGCAGAAGAGATCTCCCCAAATGGGTTCGCTCCTTTGACATGCACCACAACGTCTTCAATGTCCATGCAGCTGGTGTCTGGCTTGTCTTGGATTAGCTCCCGGACGAAGAAGGTACAAGTGGCCGGCAACGATGCCCACGACCAGGATGGCGCGCGGTATTCCCTCAGGTCCGCTCTCGATGAGGTAGAATCAGGAGCCGTCCACATGAGCCCACGGTGGAGGTCGGACTTCCACAACCCGGCAACGTACCGGTCTCCGGAGGCACGAGAGATGGAACTTGCAATGCCGGAAATGGCAGGGAAGACGTCGGAGGCATAGGAGAGGTTACATTTGCCGTAGAGCATAATGAGATCATACCAAGCGTCATATATCTCTTTCATGTCGGTATCCGATATATCGTGATGTGTAGTGGAGCCTACCTGTTCTGTAGCACCACTATCCTGTTTTTGAAGTCGGTCCAAGATGGGTTTCACGACTCGGTCTTCGTTACTTCGACCAATCCACATTGACGATCCTTCGGGAGTCTGTTCGAACGCTTCCTTTGACCTGCATCTCCAACTCATTTGAGTTTTTGAGAACATCAGAAGACGCGGAGACAGGAGACGTTCTTGCAAGACCCACGCGCGTTGCCAGAGTGGTGGACGCTGAAAACCGTCAGTCCTCTTGCTGGGATCTTCGACTCGTGAAGGTCTAGAAAACCCGAAGGTATAAGAACTCGACCAAGGCAGCTTAATCGCCACAGGACATGGACTCAGCTCCAGAGGGTTTCTTCTGCTGAAGAGACCCCCAGAGCTACTGAAGGCACTGATGGCCGCCAGGGTCAAAAGAGAGTTCGCATAGTACTCCCCCATCCTTCTGGATTCAACCTCCCAGTCGAGAGCAGAATCTTGGACTATACATAGGCTGTCGATCCACACAAAACGAACGGACAGCTCACGCGCAACAGTCACCACGTCCTTGAAAGTCGGTGGCAAGCTCTCCATTGGGATTCCGTTCATTCTGTCATTTGTTGTAGCAATCGTCGTCGTCAACATTCTAGCACGACCCCATACATGACTGAGAGTGACGTATCTGCCCTTTCGACCTTCACCCATGATAAGTTTGATGACTGGTCCGCGGTCGTCAAGATCCACATCAAGAACCCGGGTTGGGAGTGGGGGATGGTCTGCGTGCAAATCACTGCATTGTGCGTGCTGATTTAAGCAACGACCGAGCCATTCCCTAGCAATTTGGAAGTCTTCCGGACTACCAATACGTGGATTCGGCTCCATTGCTTTGTTGAGCAGGATTCTTGTTAGTGACTCTATTCAAGTGAGCACCTTCGCCGGACAAGCTCTCAGGGGACGAAAATACCAGGAGATGGAAGAGCCGTGACTCACTTGAGTACTGTACGAAGTTGAAAGGGACTTTAACTTCGGCATGTAGAGTTTTTGCAACCAGATAGAGCTCCAGTTCCTCCACGTCGTTTTCGTTATTGCTCTGCTGTTCGTAATAGCGAAGCTCAAGAGGGCCGTCGTGTCTAGGCTCGCGAGACTCGTGCCCTCTGTGAATCCATAGGGCATATCGAAGCTGGATGCACAAATAGCAACCTTCCTCGGCAGCGGAGACAAGTTGTCTGATGCTAGGATGATGTGCATACACATAGTACCTTCCACTCAGCTCGGAAGGCTGGTAAGGCAAACCTTCCCAGCGATAAGGCGCATCAACGGTATGATGGCGTAGCAAGGAGTTGTTGAAATCTATCGAACGGCAGCAGTTACAGAGTGAAGTGTCGGCATCCACTTCGCCCGAATCCATCATCCAACGCAACGGGATCGATGTTGGTCAAGTTATCGCCATCTCTCATTTTGAGTGATGGAGTCTGATTCTTTTGTGTCCGTTGTTGGTGCAGATGCATATTCTGAGAACGCGGAGTAAGGCAGCAAAATAACTGCTGATCTTTCAAGTGACGCCTAGTTGCTTCAGGCTGCCTTTCAGAAGGCCTGGTGATGAAAACCGCCTTGTTGGTGGCGATGAACAAGGCTCACTCCTAGATATTTCGGATGCCTCTGACTTGGCTGCTAGGCGAAGTCATGCCCAATAAACGTGAGGCCGCGGCGGGGTCAAATGGGCTTGAAGGGGCTAGTGCATCAGGCTGGTGAGGCGTATACACGCGCCCAGAAACACAGCCCACCAGCATCGCTTACCGAGTATTCTTCTGCCCAAATATATTTCTGCCTCTTCAAGCTCAGCAGCCGGTGTCAAGGAAAATCAGAAGCCGTCAGAGGATGTATTCAAATGTGTCGACTTCCATCACAGACCTTTCGCTAGCGGGAAAGAAGGCCTTTGACCTCATTCCACGGGTGAGAAAACCCCTCAGACACTTTGAGATGCTGGATAGGAGCTAAGCAGGATGAATATCATTCTCTCTGGGCATCTCTGGGCGTCAACGCAGATCGGCAATGTTTTCTCGTGTCGAGCTGCTCTGATCCCAGTACAAGTTGCTGTCTATTCACTATTCCGATAGTCTACGTCTATTCTGAACCTGAAGCGATTGCAGGAGTGTCCAAGAACGATGGAATAGGCCGGTTTGAGACTCGTGTCTTTGTTTCGTGAATGCAGGAAGGCATCTGTCCACCTCGTCGTCCTTTTTCTTGCAGATGTCCATGTGGCTGCTTAGCGCTGCCCACATATCTCAAGGCTGCCCGTCCGCTTTTGATAGCCGACAGGTAATACCCAGAGGGTCGAGATCAAACAAGGATATGACACTCCCGATCGCGTGAGGCTTGGAGAGCTTGATCCCCCAGCCAGGTTTATTAGAAAGGGGGCAAAGATATCGCCTAAGAATTCCTGGCTCATTCCTAGTCCGGCTCAAGGATCCAGAATCAGGCCATCCACTGGGGTTTTCATCAAAATGAAAGCAGGTTCGGGAGCCCACATAAGTGTCTATCTATCGGGGTTATTCTGACCATGCAATTTGATCCACATCGAGGCCGCATGCTGGGTAAGTGGAGATGAGAGCGTCGGACTGAGTACCGAGTGCATCTGACTGGTCTCTAACGAGGTGAGCAGTCTAATCGAGTTTGATGAAATGGAAGGGACAATATCCGAAAAGATTTGTATGGCGTGAGCAAGCCGGGCGAAGCTTGGTGCATCCGGGCAGGGTGTGGAGCTTCACCAGCGTCCAAACAGAGGCAGATAAAGGAGAACTAAACCCAGTCGAGGCCAAACTAGGAGACACTCAAATGACCAGAATGACGGTTCGCGAGTCGCATAGCCGGGGAAAATCCTTCCCCCTCTTTTTCATTGTGTTTTTACACCCTAAGAGGGTCAAATTCTGATTCAAAGAGGTTTGGGAGTGAGTATACGATCCTCCAACTCTGGTCTCCATCAAGCTAGTTCTCGCGACACAGCCGAAATTTGGCCAAAAGATGCCCACTCACGCCATTATTCTGAACATTGCCACAAGACAACAAAAGTGTTATGTATCTTCCGCTCATCATGGACGGCAAAATCTGGAGCTTTTGGCTTGCAATCAAGTTTTAGGAATAGTGTCCCAGAACTTCGTGGCGGCCAGTTACCCGTTCAGAAGAACCTGACTTTGCACACAAATCAAGCAGAACATGTCTACCACAGTCAAGCTCGCGGAGTACTTGTTTACACGCCTCCGTCAACTGGGAGTGCGCTCCATCCACGGTGTACCCGGTGATTACAACCTGACCTTGTTGGATCATATTGAACCCTCAGGGCTTCATTGGGTCGGCAACTGCAACGAGCTAGATGCGGGATATGCTGCGGATGGCTATGCACGGATCAATGGCGTTGGAGCGCTGATAACCACATTTGGAGTCGGAGAACTTTCAGCTATCAATGCCATAGCTGGTGCATACTGCGAACGTGCAGCAGTTGTCCATGTGGTCGGCGCCCCCGAAACAGCCACTCAGGACTCTCGACTGAAGGTGCACCACACATTTGCTGATGGCAATTATCAACGCTTTGCTCAGATGCATGCCCATATTACGGTGGCACAGGAGAGCCTCAGAGACCCTCAATCAGCGGCAGAACAGATTGACACAATTCTGAAGAAATGCCTCTTTCACAGTAGGCCGGTCTACATCCAGGTCCCGGTGGACTTGGTAGATGCACCAGTTGAAGCCGGCAGGTTATGGTCAGAGTCTCTGTCGTCGGAAATCACTTCAATCGAAACTATGGTCTCACCGGCTCATGATCTGACCCTTTCAATTGTATTGGAAAAGATTAGAGCCGCCCAACAGCCGATGATTCTGGTAGATGGCGAGAGCAGAGCACTTGGAATCACCGAAGACGTCCAGAAAATCGTCCAGATAACGAAGTGGCCCACCTGGGTAACGGTCTTTGCCAAAGGTCTTGTGGATGAGACGGCTTCCAACGTCCATGGAGTCTATCGAGGCAGCTACGATCCAAAGGCGAAGGCTTTCGTGGACAGTTCGGACCTGGTCTTGTGCTTCGGGCCTCACTTTAGCTCTACTAACACCTTCGACTCTACTAGCATCCCTCCTAAGGCAGTCACTATCAGCTACACAGATAACGAGATTCGGATAGGCGAGCAAACCTTTCGCGACATCCGGGCCAAGCTTGGCGTCTCCCGGCTGCGGCAAGAGCTGAGCGCTATGCACTTGAAGCCTTCTGGCATGCCTGCCAACTTGTCTGGTGAGGACCGTGAAATCTGTTTCTCATCGCTTCCGAGCAACCAATGCATCACGCAAGATAAACTGTGGCGTCTTCTGGCCAATTTCATCCATCCAGGCGACATTGTCCTAGGCGAAACAGGCACCGCAGGCTATGGTGTCCAAGAGATGGTACTTCCACGCAACACACGCGTCTTCGCGCCGGTGACCTGGCTCTCAATTGGATATATGCTTCCCGCGGCCCAGGGCGCGGCTCTAGCCCAGAGGGAGCTTATAGCCTCTTCAGCTTATCACGGCATCAGCCATGCGCGGACCGTGCTCTTTATCGGCGATGGTAGCTTCCAAATGACCGTGCAGGAACTTAGCACCATCGTACGTGAGAAGCTGGACGTCATAATCTTCCTACTCAACAACGACGGCTACACGATCGAACGATGCATTCACGGCTTGAAGAAAAGGTACAACGACATCGCTCGTTGGCGCTACCTTCAAGCACCACACTTCCTGGGCGCTGACGATGGCGTCTTCACAGCTACCGTGAGCACTTGGGGAGAGCTCGAGCGGGTACTTTCGGCTACAGAAATGGCCGGCGGCAGCGGTTTGAGGATGGTGGAGATAATGTTGGACCGTGAGGATGTCCCGGAAGGTCCTTTGCTTGATTTGCTCCGAGAGGAAAAGAAGGCTGTCTCGGGGGAATCGTAACGTATCCATCGCAAGGACAACCAGATGTAGTCCCATTTTAATATATATCGCCCAAAAGCCATCTTTCCAAGACTATCTAGGATAAAGGGTGAGCGAGTCACTCCTTGTTGTCTTGACGTATATATACCTGCGCGCTGTTCCCTCTCAGTCAGGAAACCCTGCTTGTCGTTACATGTGTCGTGGAATTATGCAGCCTTCCTGCCCAGTTTCGGAAGGTGCAGTCGAACTTCTTGCCAGAAACCAAGAGGGACCTCAACAAAGCTGGCTTCATAGGCGTCGATGACAGGACGCTCCCACACTAGGTCCGCCTCTTCCGGCTTGACCAGCTTCGTTTTCTTGAAGACTTTCCAGCCCACGTAGAGCAATGGGCAGACAAAACACATGGTGTAGTAAGAGAAGAAAGTCCCGACGTCCCACCATCCGGGCAGGAACGTGGTGTAGCCATAGATGCCGATGATGCAGATCAAGAAGATCATGGCGATCCATGCCACGTACGGTTGGCCCCAGCCCTTGTAGGGCAGGGTGTTTCGGTCGTAGCCTTGGGCCTTCAAAGCGCGATAGAAGAAGATGTAGATGATGCACTGTGAAGCACATTCGATTAGTGAATAGATGGATAGCACATGGAGGTAGAAAGGAGATTCTCACCATCACGATGAAGTCGATGATTTGAGATGCCTCCGTAAGATTCGTCAACCTGGCTTGACGTTAGCACCGGGCAGATACAGAATGGATATAAGAGTGCGCACCACGTGATAACTTGGGTACTACTAGCTCCCAGGGTGAGCAAGGACAAGAGCGGAAATATCATGGTGACGCAGAAGCAGTAAATAGGCACTCCGGCTTTGGTGCATCTTTGCAGGAACCTCGGAGCATGGCCGTCCAGGGAGAGACCGTAGAGCGTCCTGGAAGCGCAGTAGCTGTGGAGTTGACATTAGTTTAACGTCCCGCGCAAATAAACCGTCAATTAACTTACACATAGGTGTTTCCGGCAGAAAAGATACTCGTAACAAGGAGAGCATTTGTCAAGTCCGGGAGCACACTGACTCCCATGTTCTGCATGGCAATAACGTACGGGGATGCGCCAGCCGTGCCAGTGGAACCTCCGTTCAGAACAGCGTTCAGTGTCGGGTCATCGTACGGGACAACAATGCCGACGCAAAGAGCTCCGACGATGAAGAAGACGCCGAACCGCCAGTAGACGGTCTTGAAGGCCTCTTTCAGGTGCTTTCGTGGGTACATTGCCTCGCCGCTGACCATGGCCACATACTCCGGCCCAACAATGGTGAACGCGGCCATAAACAGCGCGCCCAGGAATCCCTCGAACCGACCAAGGGCGCCAGTGGTGACGTAGGGCGCAAACGCCTATGAAAAATTAGCATGGTAGACCAGGCCGTAGATATCACATAAAATTTACCCCAGGATTACTCCAGTAGCGAAATCCGTATGCATCGTGCTTGGGATTACCTCCGACCTACATCCTGTTATCGAACGGCGACGGCAGATGCGACTGTGGAATTGCACATACCATTGTGACAAAGGTAAAGGAAAAGACAATCGCGACTAGAACAACCTTGCCGCCAGAAAGCCAGAACTCGGATTCTCCGTACCACTTGACAGCGAAGAGATTGATTAATCTAAAATATCAGTCTCATGGCGAGGAATAATACTGCAGGACATTAGCTTACCCGTAGAGAACGATGCAGCCAATGCATATGGCGACCTTGGGAACGTTGTCGGACCAATAGGTCAGAACGAGGTTGAGAGCTGAGATCTCCCAAGGGATCAAGACAGCCTCGTAAAGGAAAAAGTTCCAGCCCACCATGAACCCGAATGCCTCGTCAACCCACTTGGATCCCATTCGAATGAAAGAACCGCTGACTGGCATGAACACTGCCATCTCCGCCATACAGCTGTTGACGAGACCGAGAATGCAGGAATACAGAGTGAAAGCGATGAACAGACTGCCGGGACCGCCTTCAATGAGCCCATATCCAATACTGACGAAGAGCGCAGTGCCGATTGAGCCGCCGATTGCTATGAGCTGCATTTGACGATTCGTCAATCGTCGCTTGAGAGAGTCGACATTCTCGATCACGGAGGAAGCCTCGCCTTCCTGGACCTCGTACACACCCTTGTCGCCGACCTTCTCCACCGAGTGATTAGGCACGGGCTTGATGGTATCCATGAGGAGTTCTGGTTATGTAGGAGACAGAAAATTGTCGACGGGATACCAAACTATTCAAACAGCGACGTGGTTCCCATGGTGGAAAGATCAGCTACCCGAACCTCAGGGTTGCAACAGCCTGTTGACTTGCGATCAAGATGGCTGAGCTTCCTGAAAAGGTAAATCAATACGATAGGTGGAAGCGACAGAATCCTTTGCAGAGAGAACCATCCTCCGCCGAAACTGGGTGATAAATAGAGACTCCTTATCAGTCCGAAGGGTCTAGACGATCGGTCGTCCCCTGTCGGAAGATTAAACATCCAGCATAATTAACCCTAGGCCGTTAGCACTCATCCTAACGGAGTGAGACGTTTTGACCTTTCCAGATTCTTCCCTCTTGTTTACCACGTGGGCGCGTTCAACTTAAGGATCTTGCAGTGGTTAATATAAGATTATATCAAGAGTGCCACAACCTGGCTAATAGTGGGATGCGTATGAGGTGCAACGGGTCACTGAACAGATATCGCTGGAGTTGCTTCCCCAGATTTCGGGGTGAATATGTTGCGGAGCGCTATTCCCAAACGCCCAACTGCCTTGGCAAGGTCCGTCGCTTCGGCAGACGCAAACGTTAGGCGCAGGAAGACGGCAACCTTTTCCTTGCCCAGGGATGTTCCAAGCACAGCCGACGATCGTCCATCATCATTGATAGCACCAGTGTTAGTCAGTGTCGGCGTTTGAAAGGGGCTGCCTTTACAGGCTAGCACCCCTTCCTTCAACGCTTCCATATAAATCTTGTCCTCGATTTTCACAAGTGCCCGATGCCTTGCTTCTGCATCCATCAGTGTTTCGGACATGTCTAGTAGCGTGCTACAGTCAACTTTCAGCCAAATGAACATTCCAGCCCGGATTTCGCTCCAGGAGCAAATGTCTGCTAATATTCCCCATCCAAGCTCTCTCTCCATCGCTTGAAGCAATGCTGAAGCTCTATCACGATAGTTGCCCGCCAGGACGTTCAGCCATTGCAAAAACCCATCGTGTCCCCATGTCTCTGATATTAGCTTGTATACAGCCACCTGGCTGAGGCCACTAGGATGGACAAACCCGAGGTCATGCGCCGCTTGAAATGTCTCGACGATGGCCTTTGGAGCCGTAAGCCAACCCAGCCTCAACCCTGGGGCAAGAATTTTGGATGTGCTGTCGAGCCGTATGACACGTCCGGCCCTGGAGAGTGCGAGGTAAGACGGGAGGGAGAGGAAGTCTGAGCCTCCATGAGTTTGTGGAAAATGAAGATAATAGTAAGGGTCGTCTTCAAGAATCAGAATGTCGTGTTTCTCAGCAACATCTAGGATCTCCTGTCGCCGGTGCAGAGGCTGCGTTATGCCAGTTGGATTGTGTCCGGTTGGTATAGTGTATAATAATTTCGGTGCCGGCTTCCCCTGATGAAAGTCATTCCACGTTGATAGGATGTTGTCTAGCGAGTCGGGATTTATCCCGTCTGCATCCATTGCCACAGGAACTAGAATCAGGCCGAGAGCCGACGCTGCTTCTATCATCCCAGAGTATGTGTACTCCTCCACCAAGACATAATCGCCAGGATCAGTGAAGTTGCGAAATGCAGTCTCCATGGCTGATGTGTTCCCCCCTGTGAGGCATATCTCCCAATCTGAATAGGGCGGAGAATGAACATGAGAGACATGAGTGGTAAGGTATTGAATGAGTTGCTCAGACCCAAGAGAGTAACCGTAGGACAGCGCGATTGATAGATCGATCGAAGCCGACGGATCCTGCTTGTATACGATGCCTGTTCCCTTCTTCTCCTGAGAGCCATGGATATGCATAGCCTGATCAGTCCAGGCGGTAACGTTGGGCGAGGAATATGCAAACTCCATTCTCTCAAACGGATATGTGTCTGGCGACGGACGACCTGTACCGAGACTAATCATATCTTCACCGAACTCGGCCACGCTGGCTTTCAGAGATGACGGTCGTCTAACACGTCCCTCGCGACTGAGGAATTTGCTGATATCAATGCCAGACTTTGGCCTTTCCGAATAGCAAGGAGGCTTAAACAGGTCCGCCGTTGTGATCGGGGCAAGGGTCCTTTGTAATGTACCGAGGTCACTGAGACCTAGAAGCATCTTTTGGCATGGAATACTGTTCTGTCCAAGTCCGTTTCCGGACAAGCTGCAGCTGCAGCTCCCGTTCGATGTTTCGTTGCTAATGTGCATGCCGTGCTCTCAGAGACCCAGAGGCAGCTCCTTGAAATCTGTGCTGCCAGGTATAGGGCTCCGGTGTTCTTCCAGACGAGAGTAAATTCAGGACACTGTCAACGCTCGTAGTGTTACAAGAGACTGCCTCTTTTGCGAGACCAGTATATTCCAGTCTCATGAGTCATATGTCTTCGTTGAACGTTGAGAGCAGGAGCCATCAAGCACAGGGCGCCACTGTGTACCTAGGAGGCCTACCGAGGAAGGAAGTGAGAGATCTTTCCTTGATTGGGAAACCTGGATTCCACAGTTCACGTGGGCTAATCCTGATGGAGGCAAGGAAAGGAGAAAAACCACTCGGCAAGGTTCATGGCCTTTTGCTCTTGTTGAGAGAGGTAATTCCCATACTCCACCAATCAATCATCAACCATCGGTTATCATGGTGCTCCTCCCAGAATTGATAAGGTTTCAATCTTACCGGCTTCTGGTTAAAGGTTGTTCCCACACGAAAGTCGTCGTCCCAGATACCTCGTATTTGTAACTGATCAGCTCAGGCACGCCGGATAAGTTGTCCTTACTGAGACACAACCACTCGAAGCCACTTTTACCCACTTGATGATCGGGACACAATATCGGCGTCTTTTCGTGTTTCATGTTGCTCAAGAGGCGAGTCGGAGTCCATGTCTGATCTCCCACTCCAGGGAAATGTTGTCCCTTATGGCGTGCACAATTGGGATCGTCGCGCTTCGGTTGATCGTCAACGGCCCCAAGGAAGTCATTATCGAGGCAATCGTGGACCCGAGAAAGACCCTTCGATGAGTACGCTCGACTTCGGATGTATGACACGCGCAACTCCGCCTATCGACCTGAAGAAACCACAGCTCGGCGAACCTGCCGCGCCGTACCCCCACTCGACAAAGTCGTTCTCAAACCAACGTTTGCGCATCCAGTTTCGTCAAGGTTGAAATGCTCGAGGACGGTAATGATGGCCTAGCCGGGTACGCGATCTAGGGTTAGAACGAGGGTGGTTAGGTCTTCATTAGAGATTTTCCCGCTTCGCTGTACCACAACCTGAGGAAGTGTGACATCCTGTGTACTCTTTGCACAGAATTATGCGTCTTGCCCTATTGCAATATTTGAACTGACAGTGACAATTGGTGCTTTAGGAGTTGCCGTCTCCAGTACGACGTCCAAGGTACCAGAGGCATTCGATTGTGGGCTTAGCCTCGCACCGCCATCGCTTGGCGCTTGGCACTTGGCACTTGTCGCCAGCCTTGGGTCTTATCAGCCAAAGCTTGTCACCACAAGAATGTCTTCTCTTGCTCTCGTCCAAAAGCTTTCTTCAACCTACCTGTCATCTTCCATCAGCCAACGCGTAGGCCTTTGGTACTTGCTCCGGGTACTTCAAAAGGGACTCATGTGACCAAGCGCGAAATGGATCTTCAATCACTATAATGGTGTTCGGAGAATCCAGTCTACCATCGAGTCCACTTGCAAGCAAAGGTACGCATCAGAATGGGCGTCTTGGCCCCTCTTGCTTAACGTTGCCTGCCAGATTGCCGTGTTTGCAACAGAAGGCGTATCCATTGTGACCGAACCCTACCGTTTTGTAAGAAATGCGCACGGAAAGGCGTCGAATGTCCTGGATATGGACCGAGATTTCGATGGACGAATGCAATTGCTGTTCGCGGCCGGTTCAAAGGCCGCAGTGCGCCTGATGGATCTCAACATACGCAGCATGTCATTTCCGAGTCCCAGTCCCTGCCGAGGGTTGCCGGAGAAGACACTCCCGCCCCAAGTTACCAGTCCGGCCTCGCTTTGGCTCAGCAACTTCCTTCATCCACAGCAAAACGTCTATTGCAATACTATGCGACTAATATTGCTCCACTAATGGTCTGGCTGGACTCGGAGAAGAATGAGTACAAGCGCATAGTTATTCCCCTGGCAGAAAAGGATACAATCCTCCAGCTTGCCGTTCTTGCTATCTCCGCTGCACATATGTCGCAGGAAGACTGCCTTCCACCAGGCTTTTCACAGCGCGCAGGTGAGGCTGCCATTCTTATGATTACCGAGCAAGTACGCCAGATGACGGAATGCAACATGAATGATTCACCGATTGACGTCAATGGTGGAATTACCGCAGGAATCTTAGCTGCCATGCTCATTCTCTCAAATCATTCGCTGCTGAAGTCAGAGTTATCTCATGCTCAATCTCACAGACAGGCGGCGAGGATCTTAATGAATTCGTTAGCACTGAAACGGCCTCCCGATGACGACCTCACTATTTTTCTGAAAAACCAACTAGCCATTTACGACGTCCTTGCATGCACAACGTTATTCGATTATGAGCACATTCAACACGTCACTTTGCCACATCTTGCGCAACAAGATGTCCCTTTCGGGGACTTTCTCAACATTTTGCACAATATCACTATCATGTCACTCGACAGAGCCCAGCATGCGAAGCAGCCTGAAATGTTTGAAGAGGAATTGAAGCTTGCAAGTGGTTCAACATTGCTGGCTGCGGGACCGCTCAGTCAGACGTTGACCAGGTCATCCAGGCGAGACTTTATACGACTAGTCCAAGCATACCATCATGCTGGGATGCTTTACGTCTGCACTCGCCTTTGCGCGTCTCCGGGTGGTCAACAAGCCCTGGTAGTCCATACCAATAAACTCTTCAAAGTGATTGAACAATTTGACGACATAAATGCCTCTTTACACAATCTTGCATGGCCCCTGTTCATTGCCGGAACTTCTTGCTGCGGAGATGATGGACGCATGAGGATCATTAGTGGCTTGTGTCGGACGCTATCCGCAAATACACGGTTTTAGCACTACGCCAACCTGTCAACTTTTCTCCAGGAGCTCTGGCAAAGTTCGAATTCCGACTGGACCCTGCTTGCTCGTCAATGGGAAAGAAAAGGCACGCCGGTTATAGCCGTCTGAGCCACCGGACTGGTCATATCTGTGTGTGACGTATCTGCAAAGACAACTACCAAAGTACCATCCCCTTAGCGCGGGTCGCCAAAAACAGACCACGAATCCTCAGTCCATGGACATCGCTCTTAGATTCAGGCTTAGACTTTGTACAAAAGAGAAATGATTGCTATGATCAACTACACACCAAACCTGCTGGACCGAAGGATTCTATTGGGCAATCTGCAACTGCTGCTGTCCTGCTTGATATTCTAGTTGAGGTATCCTCGAATAATTTCTTCCGGTGCGTCCTTGTGTAAGAAGTTTGGAATTCTCTCGAACATCTCCCACGCACTGCGCCGCAGAAAGTCCATCTGCTCTTTCACCCATCGTTCAACCTCTTCCCGCTCGATCATCTCTCCACTGCTCTCTTTCTCTGCCAAGCCTGCCAAAACTAGATCAATTCGACCTTGAAGGCGAATAAGCTTCTCCTTTAGAAACAGATTGCACATCAGGGGAATGTCGTCATTTGCCGGGTCGACACTGCGAAGCGAAGAGTACCGGTCATCCAGATTGGGATCTGCGAACGTATAACTGGTCACCATGCTAATGCGCTCCGGCACGTTGGTCGCTCGCAGCGCGGCATGCTCGGTGCATCCGCCTTGCATGATGACCGCTCCTCCTATAGTTGGACTTTTGACCTTGACGATGGAGCCATCGCCGGTTCTGATAGCCGTCTCACCACCTTGCATCGCACTTGTGTCACTTAGCATGACCACACACACGACGGGGACCTGGTCTTTGTGCCAGGAGTCGATTGGAACGTTGTCGTACTCAGACTTCTTCAGTTCCAGAGGTGATTGTGGTGGTAAAGGAGTTTCCGTGAGCTTATAGACCCCGGCCAATCCATCTGGACCCAGCTGAATGTTGACCATCCCAATGTCTCCCGTTTTGTAGAGCCGTCGCAACGGGAATCCGGCTGCTCTGTCGATGGCAGCTTGGGTGGCAGGATGTTGCCATGCCTGCAGCATAAATTTCGCCGTCTTTTTTATTGGTCATAAACTCAGGTCAGACCATCCATAATTCACCATTATGCTTTGTGGGAGAACCCAAACGAGGGACCAACCTTTTCATGGCCAGCAATGTACGCAGGAGCCCGGTCCCAGGACCTGAGATATTTGTCTAGCATTCGCTTATCGAGCATCTCGCGCCGCAAGATACGCACTCCTTCTTCTGAGAACAGAGGAAACGGGTCTGTGTAACACAGGTCCGGGGCATTATGGGGTTTCGGAAGTCCTACTTCGCTGAACGTGTGACGTTGAGCAGGCGGTTGAAATGCTAAGTGGATCGCTGGGTCGAAATCAGGCAGTTCAGTGGTGTCGAGGGTTGTGGCTCCCTCCGCCGTTGGTATGGCGGCCAAAGGGGTAGCAACATCAGCTGCCATGTCGGACAGTCTTTGAGGCAGGATATGTCACGACACTGTTGCTTCGTGGGCGTAAAATTGGCGTTGAGAGAGGAGGTGCTGCAACCATTTATCGCCCACACGTTGATGGAGTCCGTTCAAGTTCCTCTCCGCTTGAACTAGGGAGTAACACCCCAGGAAACATTGGTCCTTTCAGGTATTATTCAGGTGGCGGCCTTGTATCTGGTTAAGGCATATTTAAGGAGAAACAGCTATGATACAGGATGCAGGCTAAAACGTACTCGAAGGATATCGGGATGCCATAAAACCAAGAGAACCAAGCCACTTCACCCTTTCAATCCTCCCATCACAACTCTATCATCTCGCTCTTGCAGCCTTCCCATTCTGGAAAATATATGCACGCTCGGCGCTTGGGCTGGAGCCTCCCTCCTAGTAACCCTACTTGCTGATAAGGAACGGGCATTGTCTGTTATCTGCCTCTAGAATCGTAAGGCGAGAGGAGCTTATCCCCGTTGTGGTTAGCAATGCGAGGAACCCCCATCAAAGGTCAATTCCCGGTTAATCTCAGCTAGCTGGCCAAGTCCAACTGCTCGCTGTGCCCCAAGAAACGCCAGTCTCTGCGTGCGTGTGCATGTTGCGACAAGGGCGGGGTCAGGGCAAATAGACAGGCCTCACTCCCCATCGTCAAGATCTCCCTTTTGGCGTCCAAAAGAGTGTGGATAACATGATTTAATATATCACAAAGGATCCGAAACGGGAAATAATTGGGAGACGCGGCGAGGATACGGCCAAGGGCATAACATTACCCTCGCGCTCAGTCGCACCAGAGCTTCGATGATTAATGCTAGAATGCATTGCAAGGTCTCGGGGTTTCGATTGCGGATGAGAAGGAGCTGAAACAATGCCGAAGGCTACCCAGGATGTTGACATCTCGATGATGTAGGCTAAGGGAGGCAAATGGTGAGTGATTGGATGAAGAACTGTAGGCTGTGTTCGTTGTTGGAGTTTGTTGCTGTTGCGTTGTGCGTCGGAGAAATACATATTCGATATTATGGTGGTGACCTCAATCCACGCACCATCCTCCAGCAATTTTCTCACCTCTTTCAATAAGAGTGCTAGCGGCCTATTCAACCAAGCCATCTGTGGTGTTCTGTAGTTTGAGAGCCGAACATGACGAGCAGCTCGTCCTATCCAATGCCAATCCACATTCACGAGCACGATGAGATTCGACTTTCTGACAACACTGTCCTATCGGCAATGGTCTGGCTGCCTGAAGATGCGACGATTAATCCAGTACCAGCAATTCTTGAATATTTGCCTTATAGGAAACGCGATGGAACGGCTGAAAGGGACTCTCTCAATCACTCCTATGTCGCCTCTTATGGATATGCGTGTGTCCGCGTCGACATGCGGGGTAGCGGTGATTCCGAGGGCATTCTACTTGGCGAATATCTCAAGCAGGAGCAGGACGATGCGTTGGAAATCCTGCAATGGATTGCCACACAAGATTGGTGTTCTGGGTCGATTGGTATGATTGGAATCTCGTGGGGTGGGTTCAATGGGTTGCAGGTGGCGGCTCGACGCCCTCCGCAATTGAAAGCAGTCATCTCACTCTGCTCGACCGACGATCGCTACGCAGATGATGTCCATTACATGGGGGGCTGTCTACTTGTCGACAATTTCACGTGGGGCGCGACCATGTTTAGCATCACCCCGACGCCGCCAGACCCAGCCTTGGTGGGCGATAAGTGGCGCGACCAGTGGATGAGCCGCCTGGAAGCTGGCGGTAACTGGATGGTCGAATGGCATGCGCACCAACGGCGCGACGAGTTCTGGAAGCATGCCTCGATCTGCGAAGACTACAGCGCCATTCAGTGCCCCGTCTATCTTGTTGGTGCCTGGTCGGATGGATATTCGAACACGGTCTTTCGGATGCTGGAACACCTCGAATGTCCTCGGAAGGGCCTAATTGGCCCTTGGGCCCATGCGTATCCCAATTTTGCAACGCCTGGTCCACAGATTGGCTTTTTGCAAGAATCCCTCCGCTGGTGGGATAAGTGGTTGAAAGGCAAAGAAACGGGTATCATGGATGAACCAATGCTCCGCTGCTACTTACAAGATTCTGTGCCTCCGCGCACTCGGTATGACTTCCGTCCTGGCCATTGGGTGGCGGAGAACTGCTGGCCGGCTCAAGGTATTATTCTTCACACCATGAGACTCTCAGCAGGGCGGCTAAGTGATGACCTCTCAACGGTCGAAGAGCGGCTTTCGATTTGCTCTCCCATGACGGTTGGGTTCGCTGGGGGTCTCTGGTGCCCGGGTCTCGATCTTGATCTCCCGAGTGATCAGCGCTCCGAAGCAGGCGGCTCCCTACTATTGGACAGTTCGACACTTACTCGACGATTAGATCTCCTCGGTGCCCCAATTGTTTCCCTCCGGATCGCCAGCGACAAACCGAACGCTCTCGTTGTGGCTGTCCTCTCCGAGATTCTACCAGATGGCTCGTCTACGAGGATATCTTTCGGTATGCTTAACCTGACACATCGCAATAGCCATACGGACCTGAAATCTCTCGAAATTGGGCATTTCTATGATGTTTCAATTAAGTTGAACGAGTGTGGCCAATGTATCAGTGCCGGAAGTCGTCTTCGTCTTGCTTTGTCCACCTCATATTTTCCAATCTGCTGGCCCTCGCCGGAGATCGCCACGCTGACAATAGACTGCGCTCAGAGCAAACTAGAGCTTCCAACACGGCCGGAAGGCGAACAAGACTCTCGGTTACGACCATTTGAGCCTGCTGTGAACGGGCTGCCCTTGAAGACCCGGGTATTACGACCAGGGAAGAAAATGAGCGGCACTATCACGGAGGACATCGAGACTGGCACAAAAACGCTTTGCCGGATTTTGGATACAGGGCTTATAGAGTTTGAAGCCATCGGTTGGCATTATGGAGATGCCAGCAAAAGCATATATTCGATTTCCCCGGACGATCCGTTGTCAGCCCGCGCCGAGGTGCAATTCCGACAAGAATACGGCCGCAAGGGACTCGACTTGGTCATCGAGGGGTGGAACAGGATGACGGCCACCCAGACAGATTTCCATCTCAATGCTCGATTTGACGCGTTTGAAAACGGTGTGCAAGTGTTTGGGCGGGACTATTCGTCCACCGTTCCACGCGACCATGTATAGCGGTCTTTTGGGAGGGGAAATTATCCGATCGAGGTATATAGCATGTCGAAGTTCCTGGTACGCCCATGCTTCTCCGCGGCCCCGTCACGCGCTGGGCCTTTTTGAAAACTTCATATCTTGGGACCCGCGCGGTGAAAAGTCCACTCGAACCGTTCTAACCGGTCAGCAGCTCTCTGGGCTGAGTCTTCTCTCAGGGTGTTCGGACTGGAATCTCGAAATCTAAGCCATGTGAACATAAGTCTGCCCATCGTTCCGTCAATATTCCGGCACATATCGGTGGCACTAAGTCCTGAACTGCGAACTACAGCAGCCACCAAAGCACACAATTTTTGACAATTTGAGAATCCCCCCTCAAACTAGAGAATATTGCACTTCCGTATCACGACACCCGCGTCCTAGCCAAAAATTGAAAAGACATCATAAGTCTCGCCTCTGTCAGATCCGCTATTATCAAGCATCATTTCGCCGTTCAATGGTCATGGAGACCGCTCCAGCATTGTAGCTGTGGTGTCAGTTCCCGGAAGGGCTACTTTCTATCTCGTTTCGACTTCATTTCATCTGTTAGTCTCCTAATCTGTATAACCCCCCCCGCCTCCGAAGGTTAGGGTCGTTCCGGACGTATTCCTCGCATTGTTCCTGGGCCTTTTTCACATTCACGCAGCAGATCAGGGCAAACCCGACGACACTGAGCGACAGAGAAAAGGGGAACCCGGTCCAAGTGTTGCCCGTGCGGTCGATGATGACTCCGCAGATGATGGGCCCGATCCAAGCCGTGGAGTTGCTGACGAGCGAATATATGGCGAAGAAGCTGACCTCTCGACCCTTGGGACAAATGTCGCTCAGCATCGTGGCCGAAAAAGCGTAGAAGGGCGAAACCAGCAGGCAATCGAATACCGAGTAGCCCCACACTTCCCAGACCTTGTGGAACCCAAACTTGGTTGTCCCAATACCTATGCATCCTGTTCGCTGTGTCAGTGTTTCGTCTTCTATGAATCCACCATCGGGAAGGGGGGCTTACCCCAGATTGGCACGACAAGGAGAAAGCAACAGATGGTCATGAGCATCGGTTTTGTTCGGATCTTGAATCGCCTCTGGATAAACCACAGACTATAGATGCCAACTGTGCTCGCGACACCCTGGACGATAGAGAGCTCAGTGGAGACCGTGGTACTATAATCGGTGATGAGATACTGGCAGATGCCGTATATCTGATTTGTGGTCGCGTATCCGTCCGATATGAGGAAATAGCCGACAAGGTAAAGCCAGGTTTGGCTGAGCTTTTTGATATTCTTGATTGCGAACCAGTAGTTCTTCGCGCCGATGGAGAAGTAAGTCTCGCCCTCGGGCAGCGGTGTGGAGCGTGATTTTTCCAAGAAGAACCACGGACTTCCAGCCAGGATCCAGATTCCGGTAGAGAGCCCGACGATAATGACCGCCGCTTGCAGATTGCCTGAACCAGACTCGTTTGCGTGCAAACCGAATGCAGCTCCTAGGGCAATCAATAGAGTAAAAGTGAAACCGGCACTGGTGCAGCAGAATGCGATATTGCTGAGTCTGTTTCGTTGAAGCGACTTTCTCCTGCTGTATTCTTCCTCGGTAAGCTCCCCAACCGAATAAGCTCTCTTCGCCTCCAGCGCCTGTGGAGTGTTGCGCGCAAGTTGAGGGAACGACGGCATCCAAAATGCGTAACATAGGTTGTATGACATGCCTGTGGGACATCAGCAAAGAGCCTGCGATAACAACAATTGGATGTTTGCCTACTGGTCAAGATATAGAGCGCGATGGCGATGTTGTACTGCGATGGGTGTTTCAATCCGAGAAAACCGAGTTGCGTGCCCCAGCAGATGACGGATGCGACGATCAAGACCGATTTCTTCCATGGGCCATAGTCTCCCATGGATCCGAGAAAGAGCAGGAGAACACTCTGAAAAGCGAAAACGAGGCCGTTGCAGATCAAGACCACCGTGCTCGCATTGATGTTCCTTGTACCGAACTTGACGAGGCATGGCGCGTTAGGATCACTGCAATCTTGACTCGGGTCGTTTCCGTTGAAACCGGCACCGTAGAGCAGGTATTGGAAGACTGTCGGTCATTAGCCAACTGGGCCCAAACAAACGATCGACTCGAGGGTGCACCCACTCAAGGGAGTGTAGTAAAGAGGACCGGCAGAGTTGTTCCCGAAATAATACGCGTACCATGACCATAACTCGAGCCGGGTTGTCACTGGCTCTTCCGAGGTGACAATTTCCCCAAGCCCAATAGGCACAGCTGCTCCTAGTACCTCGGTGAGTTCTTTCTCTTTGATATCCTTGACCTGTGAGACAAGCTCAACTGCATGGTCTCCGTCGCTCGACATCGCGGAAGCCATGGCGATGAGACGTGATGTTGTGTCCCCAAACGTTGCAGGCCACCGACCCCAAAGGTCTATATAGTTTGGAGAGATGTCCTATCTCCATTAATCAAACGTGGATTAGGGGCCTTGGTTTGCGCGGGGACATCACCACCTTACGAGTGCCGACCTACCCTATCAACCTACCGCCCGAATGAAAGTGTCCTATTGGTAATGAATGGATGTGCTTATCGCCAATCTACCCATTATAACCAGAGGCGAGGGAGTCGAGATATGCAGGATTGACATCGCTGCAGGCCTGCGAGAGGAAGACCGTAGCAGGACTGACTAGAACCCAGTTAGCGAGCAAGGTGAAGTCGCTTGCTACACCACAAACTTTAGAATTTACTATTGTACTAGCGGTGGAGAAATTGTGGAGACAAAATTGGCGCCTCCATTCTGGGCCTTAATCAGGAATAGCTTCTCGCATCGGCTCCATCGCCTATCAGGATGTTTTGAGGCACGGGAATCGATGCGGGATAGTCCTTCTGGCAGACGGCTGCCGTCCACGACATCGACGCTACTGTAATTCCGGGCGCTGAGAGCGAGTTCTAGCTACGAAATCCACTTGTTCACGTTGGTCCACATTCAACATCGACCTCTCATTCTTCCAATGCGATACTTCAAGTGTGACAACAGTGGGTGCTGTTACCGGAAAAAGGAAGCATTTGCGTCTCAGAAAGCCAAATTACCCAGAAGCATGAAAGTGATTCAGAGAGAGGGCTACAGCCAATGAAGAGTTCAGATGTTCTTCTGCCAGAATCCCATTTAAGATGCTTGGAAGAGTAGGAAGGCTGTCTTAGAACGTGAATTGGGTTTCAGGAGAGCGCTTACGTTCAATGCGGACAGCTTGATGCTAACAGCACACCCGTCGGCTTCCCAACTGTGGTGCACAACACCTTCGTATCTCAAGTCCTTCATGAGAGGCTCTGATTTCCTCCTTGTTTCAAGGTGATCACATGGGCAGTTAAAAATATCCATCCACTTCAGCTCTTCACACCCTCCTCTGATTAATGACCTATTCGTCAAATCGCAGGCAGTTGTCTGGCATATTTAAAAATTGGCAAGAGCGTCCCTGCTCCAGCGATGGGCCAACTACAGTTTTGCGGTGATGCTTTCGGCAAGCTTCTCGATCTCATAGAATTGTAGATACCACTCATTGAAGCTGCTCGCGCTCTTCCTGTGTCACTTTCAGCCTGGTGGGACATTTGTTCTTCGGCATTCTGAGCGATCATTGGTCTCGCCGGAATACGTTGCTCATTTCCACCATCAGTACGACCCGTCCCGAACCCTAGCACCCCCAAAATCGGTGCTAATGGATATGGGTAGTTCTCATTATCTTTTCGATCCTTTGCGCCGGCGCATATGGAGCCGGCGGCAGCACCCAAGGCCTGTTCGCTGCGCTCTCAGCCTACCGTTTCCTGATCGGTTTAGGAATAGGAGGGGAATAGTAAGACATTCTCTCTCCGTCTTCCCTCGAAGATCTACTGACATATACAAAGCCCTGCTGGCTCAGTTGGCGCAGCCGAATCGACCGGCGAACTCAAGAAAGGCCATCGCAATCGCTGGTTCATCCTGGCGACCGACTTTCAAATTGATCTCGGCTTTGTCATCAGCGCATTCGTCCCGATGATCGTGGTGCTTGCGACTGGTGAAAACCATCTGCGTGCAGCATGGAGAATCTGTCTGGCTCTCGGCGCGATTCCGCCTCTCAGCCTGCTCTACCTCCGGTGAGCTGTCCACATTTGCATTTGGGGAAAGCCTCATTACTGATGTGCCTCAGAATCAAGCTGCAAGAACCAGAGCAATATAACCGCAACAAGATGAATAAGTTCCCTGTGTGGCTGATTGTCAAGTTCTATTGGTGGAGATGTACGGTTATTTCAATCATCTGGTTTGTCTATGTAAGTCTGAATCCTTGTGTCCGCGCTGGTGGCCTATCCTGATCGAGTGGCAGAACTTCTCCGCTTACTCCTTCGGCATCTTCGCATCGTCCTGGCTCGTTTTCATCCTGCCCACCGATGCACCCCTCTGGAAGAATTTCGGCATGGCCACCGCAATCAACAGGTGAGTTCGTCTTCTCGTTGAAAGACTGCCTTATAGCCGGAGCAGTCAATGTCATCACCGGGCTTTGATCAAATTCAGTACAAAGGCTAACACACCCCTGCAGTTTCTGGATCCCAGGTTCGTTTTTGGGTGCTTTCCTTGCTGATTGGATTGGTCCCAAATGGTGCCTTATCGCGGGCGTCTTGTTGCAAGGGATCGTCGGATTTGCCATGACTGGCGCCTACGCGGAACTCAACCACCCGTCTCGAGTTGCCGGGTTCATCATCCTGACTGGTATCTTCATGGCTTTGGGCGAGGTAGGACCAGGCGACAACATCGGCCTCTTTGCTTCGAAACTCTCCTCCACTCCTATCCGAGGACAGTTCTACGGCATTGCAGCGGCGTGGGGGAAAGTGGGTGCTTTTGTCGGCACCTATGTCTTCCCGCTCTTGATCGATGCTGCCGGCGACGACACGGTCAAGCAAGGGCAATACCCCTTCTGGGTAAGCAGTAGCCTGTGCATCTTCAGCGCGATCGTGGCCTTCGTGGGACTGCCAAACGTAGGGCAGGGCATGATTGAGGAAGAGGACGAGCGGTTCCGGCGCTATTTGGAGGAGCATGGCTACGACACGAGCAAGCTGGGGACTAAGAAGTTCAGAGAGGAGACGACCGGAGCACTGTAGTCAGAGCAAGAAGAGTGGTGGCTTGTTGGGAGTTTTTGAGAGCAACCACAGCAGCACGCCACGTCCATTACCTTGTCCACGTCAGCAAGAACATCCATCGATACCCATTGTTTGAATATGTTATATATTGGAATATCGACTCAATACACATACACATAATAATGCTCCCTATTTCACGCGCTCCCACGATCCAGTTAGCATTAAGACTCAAACGCCCTGAGTTGATGGAGATCAGCAAGTAACTCACTAGCCTTCGAGACTCCTAAATCGTGTCTTTACCGAGATAATCCTGGTCAGTGACTTCAGTTCGTACGGAGTACATCATTTGGGCACACGAAGCTGAGACGATCAGCGAGGCTCGCCATCTCCCCCCACCACTCTCTCCATATCGTCGCTGTGAAAGAGCAAAGGAGAGGGAGAAGGTCTTTAGGCGTCCCGTCTACCCTGTCTCACTGCCTTGCTGCCGCGTCCTTTGTACACGCAATTTCTCCGTCCATTCCAAACGGGGTACAAACATTCCACCTACCAACCCATTGGGCCCGTTAAGGTCCATATGTAAAGGCTGGTGTAAAGCACAGAACGGAAACTTCTTCGAGGAGGGGGACTCGGTACGTACAGAAAAGCAGGACCGCGCTCACTCAACTCTCACACATACGTGCTCACTCACTCACTCACATCCTTGCATGACCTGTTTCTCACTCTCACTCCCTTCTTCGACTTTCATTCCTGTCTGCCTTAGGCGTCCTAGACGAGGGATTGATCCTGTTGGCCTGGAGAGAAGCATGTGTGTATATGTATGTGTGTATGTGAAAAGAAGTGGCATAGGCAAGGGGATATACAATCTCACCGTCTGTGTTGTGACTTCAGATTCAAGAAGGGGAACACCATCACGTTCAAGACAAGGCCCTGGAAAAGGCTAGGCTCTCATCTAGAACATTCTCTTTGGATGATACCGCCAGTGCGAAGGCTCAATATGTCGGCCACTACAAGTACAACGACAACTACGACGAGTCAGGTCCCGGTTTCATACCCTGTCGGCCTCAAGGACAAGGACACACTGACAGCCTCGTTCAACTACTGGGGCAGCACTTCGGTCCCTCAGGAATCCGAAATCCTGCACATTTTCAATGGCTCGTCGACGGAGCTGCAGCGCGTTCAATGCCCCGTCACTGACATCCGCGCTCTCGGTCTCTCCTCCTTCAACCTCTCCACCCACGGCTTCCAAGTCCTGCGGCACTCTTCGGGCCTTCTGCCGGCGCAGAGCGACTCCGTCCCCGACTTCCACAACACGGACCTGATCAACGCCACCTACTGGCCGGAACTCGTGTCACTCTTGAAAGCGCAACTGGGCGTGCGCAGCGCCGCGGCCGTCAACACCACCGCCAGAGACATCAAGGAGACCGACAGGGACGGCTTCGACCCCAAGAATCCCAGGTTCATCAAGCAGAGCATGCAGCCTTTCTTCATCGTCCACGGCGACTATACCCCCGCGGGAGCCAGAGCACAACTGCGAGCCATCGTGCCGACGTACTTCGAGGACAACAACAACATGGAAGGCACGACGGAGTCGGAGAGGGCCGAGTTCTTCAGACTGCGCGACGAGATCATCGGCGGTGAGGACGAAGCCATGAGACAGGAAGGCATAAGCGACCACTGGCAATGGAGCGGGAAGAACTACAGTGGTCCGCGATGGGCTATGCTGAGTGTGTGGCGACCTCTAGAACCCGTCCGTCGCGATCCCCTGGGTGTCATGGACCCGCGAACACTACTACAGCCCAACACCGCCAAGCCACCGTATATCGCGCTTCAGCGCGTCTACAAGGGCCGGCCGGGCTTCGCGCAAGAATTCCGCAGCGAGAACATCCTCGCCGTCGCGCCCGACCAGCAGCAGCACGGAAACAAGATGCACACACACCAGTGGTACTATATCAGCCAGCAGACGCCCGACGAGGTGTATGCCCTGAAGCTGTTTGACAGCGAGACGCACCGCCGCGGCGGCGGGAGGAGCGAGAGCGAGAGCGAAGAGGTCGTGCAGTTCGTCGCGCACAGTGCGTTTACTCTCCCCCAGCAGGAGAACGAGAGGCTCCAACGGAGCGTCGAGGTGAGGATGTTGGTTGTTTGGTAGTCAGTATCTCCCTATACGGACCTCATGTTAATAAGTAGGCCCAGAAACCCCCTTTGAGTCCATGGGGAAAAGGTGTGGTAAACCCCGTCGACGTTGGCGAAAAAAACGGGAGGAGAAACATATTACGATGGAAAGAATCGTCTCGAAGATGGAATGCATTATCTTGGTGCAAAAAGCCATGCATTGTTTGCGTTGCATTTCGGCGGTATAATATCTTTCTCGTCAATGTTCGCTGTGATCCAGCAGCTCTCCGGTCTCTCTCTTTCTGCTTAGTCTTCCATGTAGAACCATGTTCAAATAGACATCAGAATCGACGAACCTGAGCTTGGACACAACTAGACCGGGACAGGAATTTCCACGCTCTTCTCTGTACTAGCATGCAGGCTATTCTCCTTGACGACGCCATTCTCCCCCTCCTTGTATACAACCGTGAATCCCTTCCACTCGCCCAGCGTGTCGCGGCACTGCGTCTCGTACATCTGGATGCCGCCGGGGTGTGTCAGGATCTGAACCTTCTTCCCGGGGATGTTTGACGCGTTCCACCAGCTGTTTGTTAGAGGGAAGAGCGTGTGCTTGTTCATGGCGTCGATCATGGCGTCCCATTCATCCTCGGCGTCGCGGTTCGGCTCGATCGTCTTGGCGCCTTCCTTCTCCAGCTTCTCGATGGCGGTCAGGATGAAATCACTTTGTGCTTCGATAATGGTAGGTCCGTTGGACAGTGCCGTTGGTGCTGTGTAAGCAAGTCAGAATTGAGCGGGTTAGCCGCCTGGAAGAGAAAGGGGACCACCGCGTACCATGAGGCGTGTAGACCATGAAAGCGTTGGGGAAGCCGTTGAACGTCATCCCAAGGTACGTCCGGATACCGTCTTTCCAGACATCCTTGATATCAACACCATCCTTGTTTTTCAATCCCATTTGCGTTAACCTGGAACCGGTCAGGTGGTGATCTTCACATGAAATAGCCGGCTAGAACTTACGATCCGGAAAACGAGTCGAAACCAGTCGCGAGAACCACCACGTCGAAATCCAGCTGGGTGCCGTCCTCCATCGACATGCCGGTTGCGTTGAAAGTCTTAAGCGGGTTCTGGTTCATGTTAATGATGTCGACATTCGGGCGATCAAGCATCTCATAATAGTCCTGCTCCAAAGGACATCTCTTCGTGCCGAAATAATAAGGCGCCTCGACTGGCACCATCAGCTCTTGTTTCTTCGGGTCCTTGATCCTCTGCCTCATCTTCTTGGCCCAGAAATCGTATACTTTCTGATTCGCTTCTTTGCTCAGGACGACGTCGTTGTAGTTCACCATGAGGTAGTTGAAGCCGCCTCTAGCCCAGATGTCTTCGAAATGCCGCTCACGCTCTTCGTCGGATACGTCAAACACGCCGCATGGCTCGGCTGTGCCGGGAAATCCGGCCCTTGACTGACGACCTTCGCGAAATAGCGCCTGGAAATAAGTCTTCCAGCTCTTTTGTTCTTCAGGGCTGAGTGGGCGTTGGCCCATAGGCAAGCATAGACTGGGCCGCCGCATGAAGACGGTGAGTTGGTCGGCTTCCTTGGCCAATTCTTGCACAACTTGAACGGCAGTGGCGCCGGCTCCAATGACTGCCACCCTCTTTCCTTTCACACTCATGTCTTCCGGCCAGAAGCCTGTGTGGTGCAGGATTCCTTTGTATGTCGTCAAGCCGGGGAAATCCGGGACATGCCTACGGTGCAGCAGTCCAGTGCACAGAATTAAGTATTTGCTCTGCGCAATGTGTCCCTGTTCGGTCTTGACGGTCCATATCTCGTCGGTCTTGCTCCATCGGGCATCGACTACATGCGCGTTGAACTGGACGTCCTTGCGCAGGTTCAAAACCTTGTCGACATGCGCGCAGTACGCGCGGATCTCCTTGTGACCTGGGAACTTTTCGGTGAACTCCCAGTCCCGGTATGCTTCAGGGATATTCAACTGGTAGTAGGGCCATTCGGAATCCACGCGGGCCCCAGGATACCGGTTCCAGTACCAGACGCCGCCAAAGTCGCCTCCAGATTCAAAGACCTTTGCGGCGAATCCAGCCTTGCGGAGACGATATAGCATGGACATACCACTGAAGCCCGCCCCAACGACCAGGACGTCGCAATGGACGATAGCGCCCAGGGATGGGTTTGTGTCTGTCATCTTGTTGGGATTAAAGAAAGGTATACGGGTAAGTCAAGGCAAGAGTCGTGCAGACGAGAGAAGAAGGATATACTCTTGTCGCAATCGAAGGGGAGATCTGTCACACCCTTTATGCACCTTTTATCCCGCGGGCCATGTCATGAAGCCGCACTCGGCACCTTTGTCCTAGATATCTCCAGGTGTTCCTGATTTGCTACCGAGGATCCATTCACATGCCAAGGTCAGCTGACAGTGGCGGGTGTGGCATTCTCCACAACCCTGTTGGGCGGGTTTGCGATGGGCCGATGGAGGATGGAAGCGGAGTGAGGGGTCTGAACACGACATACCCGTGGAACGCCCTACCTAGCATTCGATTTTTATATTGCCGGATACTGCGATTGCCGAGGTCCTCTCAAGATGTGGAAAGTTTACCAGCTCCAAATCCAAGACATGCTCTGCCAGTGCCAGAAGAGTAAATATCTATGTCTCAGGCGTAGCAGCCTCACGTGCGAAGCGAGACATCGAGGGGTTACACAGCATTTTCCAGTGAGTCTAGACTGTCGGTGGGCTGCACAGGTACTGCCCAGTACCGGCTAATACCCAAACCAGGAGTCCGCGCTAGTGTCAATAAGCAAGGCTGCGGGGGATCGCGTGTGCTGACATACCCAAATAGAACGATGAAACTCCTCAATTCAGTCCTCCTATGCCAGATGAGCCTCGGACCCGAAGGAATCATTCGCAGCAACTTCGGCAATTGTACATCTCCAGTCTCTGAATTTCCTGGCGGGTAAACGATGCTCAAACATGATATCGATCTCTGCTGGAGTGCGTTCCTTCATTTCGGGAACGAAGAGCCAAGTCATCAGCAAAGCGATGGCAGAGAAGCCTGCAATGAGAAATCCTGCCTTGGCCCTGAGGTCACCCTGGTCGACATTGTACGCATAAGGGAGACTGATACCGAAGGCTCCCTGCGCTAGAGCTCCCGAAAACCATCCGATGCCCTGTGTCTTTGCACGAAGTCGAAGAGCCGACGTTTCGGCGCCGACAACGTACGAGACCGGCCATATTCCAACCCCTACGACCACGATAACTACCATCATGGTAACCGCTGTGTACCTGCAGATAGATCAGCCGCCACCTTGAATGAAGAGGAGAAATTCATACCAGATCACGACGACACCGTCAAAGCACCCTGCGATCCCCATGCCCAGCCAGAGGACCGTGCTACCAATCAACGTCGTCATGCCAAGGACTCGCCGCCCAACCTTTGTCACAACCCACATGCTGACAATATTGGCGAGTAGCCCAAGCCCAACGCCAAGTTGAAGGAATAGAAGAGCATTGTCTGCACTCATGCCGACGACCTGGATGAAATAGCTGGCATCAGCGAGAAGGGAAAGTCCAAAAAGCTGAGGGAGCGTGTTTGCGAAGATGACAATCAGCGTGCGTCGTCTGTTTGTGCCTTGAAAACATTCCATGTACGTCGCCCGATCGTGTCTGGCGCGTTCCTCCTCTTTCTGCAACGAGAACAACAGAGCATCGATGTTCTTCCGGGTGTCCGTTCTCGAAGTATCAAGGCGTTGCTGAGCTTTAAATGCCTTGTCATATTTCCTCTTTCGGAGCAGATAAGCCGGACTCTCTGGCACCAGCAGAGCCAGGACGAAAGGGATAGCAGAAAACGCCCACTGTGCGACCATCGGGGTGGTGTAAGGCCGATCACCCGGGTACTTCAAGGAAGTATAGACGACGACTGCGCCAATCAGTTGACCGAGGAGCGTGAAGACCGGGAAGAAGGCCATGACTGATCCCCTCAGCTTCGGAGGCAGGATCTCAGAGAGGTAGGTCTGAGTGGTACACAGGAGCGATCCGATGGCCAACCCCATAATGAGCTTGGCTGCGAGAAAAGTCCCCCTCCGTAAATTCAGTGCGCCGAGGAAATGCGAGCAATATATGATGGCCACTCCCACAGCTGACAAGAGGCTTCCCAGAGCGAGTGTCGGACGCCGCCCAACACGGTCCTGAAGCCAGCCAGCGACAATGCTTCCGATCATAATGCCAATCGGACTGACAGCATTCCAAAGCCCCATCCACATTGACGGGATGATGTGGCGGCTATTCAATTCGCGGCCATAGTCTTCCCTGAGAACGATACGATTAACCCTAGGGACGGTATAAACACCAGGGATGTGGCATACTCACTGAAACGCTGGGATGGCCGACACGTTGCCCACTATCGACGTGTCAAATCCATAGAGCAAGATGGCTGCCGTCAAACCGAAAGAATATCCTAGGACCTTGGGCCATTTCCTGATGGATTTCCACAGTGTCGGCTCATCGCCAACCGACTGTTCCGTTGTCTGTGGCGAGAGTACGAGACTCGGGGTCGCGAGAGAAACGTCCTTGTCGGCCATGTCGGTCCTATCTGTAGAGAGTGTGTTGTGGGCGAACGGAGTAGCAGGAGCAGCTGAGATTGCGACAGGGACATTCTTCTTTTAATCCTACCATGGCCTGTAACCCCGCAGTGTGATGCGCGCCGCTTCCGTGAAGGGGGTGCGAACCAACGGAGTCCGGGGGCGGGCATCATGGAGGGTTCGCCTATGGTAAAGCGCGTGGCGGACGCTTGGCTGGCTCCCCAAGAACAGGCATGTTTGAGTAGGATGGTGGTGGTGATGGATTTCTGTAAGAGGAAGTTCGTCTCGCTTGGTCGCCAATCAAACCGCTTTCACTTGCCCCTTGGCAGCCATGTCGAGCTTTTTGATCCTTTTCCCAAACTTGGAACAAACCTGCCATCTTGAGCATTTGACGCATGACAGATGAGAGAAGACTGATGATGGAGATGAGAGATCTGAAGACCTCCTACTGCTGTTAAAGACTGTCACAAAGACTATTACGACCAGACTCAATAACAGCTGCTAATAATGTATAGACGCCACTGGACAACAGCGATATTCTGGGACAGGTTAGTGCGCGCACGTGACAGGACCATCTTGGCATTGCCTTTCGTATCGGTTGCCGGAACTGGGTTAGTGCGATACTAGCTTGTCACGCTTGCGACGTTAGCACCACTAGGCCTTGGCATATCTCGGTCTATTCGGTACAGTGACGGCGACAGTGAAGAAGCTTGTTTTCTTTCCTCTTCAGCTTATTATTCACGATAGATAGCAACCATAATAGCAACACGGACTCAATCTGCTCCACCTGTGCCCATACCGTCACACATGACAGACGACACAAGACTCATGGAGCTGAGAGTTCTGATTACACCCTACCGCTGTTACCGAGAATTGACTTGGGCAATCGCAGGATACACGGCATACACACATTCACACATTGCCGTGCCTCTCTGCCGAGATATCTCAAGTTTTAGTGCTTGTCTTCATCCTCGTCATAATGTCCGGACGGATCATCCTTCAATGACGGGTCTAGAACAACACGTGGGTCATCACTTTCCACCCACCCACAGAACGGCTGGCTTAGCTTGTAACCCATGAGCTGTTGAATATGAACAGGCATTTTAAGCACCACGTCCCTTGGAATTGCCAGGTATTCTATCACAGCTTGTTAGCCTTTACAGCTGTCAAAAGAGAAGGGAAGGCAACTCACGGTTTTCCTCCTGGCGCAACCAGCCCTTGGTCATGAAGCAACTGAAATGGTCAGCCCTTCGTCTTTTCTGTGTTTTTATACATGGGAGCTTACCTGAAGAGCAAGCGTTCCTGGTCTGTTGTCTTGTTGGCAGATCCACCATGATAACATGAGCTCAACATCATAAAGGCATCCTATTTACACCATTAGTGCCTTCAGGTGTCGACGTGACGAAGGGTACTTACACCTGGTTCTAACTCTGCATGTACAGCAAGTTCCTCCTGAGGAGGTCGGTCCTTGGACCAGAGATGACTGCCCGGAATAAACCTCGTCGCACCGTTTTCCCGAGTTGCCGGTTTGCCAGCAATGAACCAGCCGATGCCAACATCTCGGTCATAATTGTCAGGATAAACGGCGACTTCTTGCTCATTAGTCTGGTGACACCAACTATCCCTATGCAGAGGCTGATCCCATGCTCCTGGTCCGATGGAGAAGCATATCGAATTGTTGAGTTGGGGATCCGACGTTGCGAAGATTTTCTTCTGTCCACTCCAATACCAGTTCTTGGTCGTCAGGAACTCCTTGCACACAGCCTGATAGAGCGGATGGTTGATGATATGCTCAGCACAGATTGGACTCTTGCCAATCATGCCTTCAACCCTCCGGGTTTGAATTGGAAAGAAGTCTCCCTCCCACACAACATCCGCTTCGATGTGTGGACGCAGCTCTCTTTCCACCTGGCAAAGGATGTCCTTATCAACAGCTGCTTTGACCCTGCATCCGCCACTGATTTTCAGGGCTTTGATGACATCTGCTGGATCCGCATCAGCCTCAAAGGTGAGGACGGGTGGAAGACTCTCAGCTTTGATTGGGATGAATGCCCTTTCCGTCTCAGTGGTTGTGACTGTTGTGGTTGCCATTCTCCGCTGTTCTTTACAACTTTCCCAGGCTCATTTCCCTGCCCTCACGAGCCCGTATATAACAGATCGCGTTCCTCCACTGACGAGTCATAACCTTTCCTACCAAAATAGGCAATTGTGGCTTACTCGTATTTCTTATCTCAGAGGCTGGTTCAAGTCGGTCATCTCCACAAACTCAGTTGCCTAATCCGGCGTTATCACCCTGCGACATTTCGCTTAGCTTGGAAGCTAGCCCTGAAGCCGAACCACTTAGCTGCCGAGGCTGTTGCATAGTATATCTCGTCAACCTATCGCAAGGGTCTGGACCGTACAGGACTAATCTCTCATTCCTAGAGGGGCAATCGAGGTCTATCCCCAGCTTATCACGCCGAGCTTCGCGTTCGTATAGACGAGCAGATACATATCATGGAAGCAGGCCTTCTGCCTCGTGGGCAGCGACATCTTCTTCAATCTCTTCGGAACAGACTTCCGTTCCAAACGCCTCAGTATGGCGACTTCCTCCGCCGCAGGAGACCGCAAAAATGCACAGATCGACATCGACGACCTCGAACTGCAGGCCCAGGGTTATACCCGAGCTATGCCGCGTCGATTCTCTCTACTCTCCCTGATATCGCTTTCTTATGCTCTCCTTGCAACCTGGAACGGCTTTGGCAGTGCTTTCGGTACTGGCTTTATCGAGGCCTCTTCTGCCGGTTCCATCTGGACTCTCACCATCGCCGCGTTGATGACTGCAGTCACAGGAATTGGCATGGCTGAATTGTCTAGTGCCTTTCCTGTAGCCGGCGCTCAGTACTACTGGTCCTTTGTGGTTTCCAGTCCTGAATGGGCTCCATTTGCTTCGTACATGTAAGTCGAAAAAAATGACCGTGTACAGCTCTTGCTAAGCCATGCCAGATCTGCGGGAATCAGCACATTAGGATGGTGGCTAGGTCTTGCTAGCGTGACAAACTTCATTGCAGCTATGATCACTGGGATTGCCGTGCTCAACCATCCAGACTATGTCATAGAAAGGTGGCATATCTGGTTGGTTTTTGTGGTGGTTACTTGGTTGGCCATTGCGCTGAACGTTTTTGCGACAAAATGGCTTCCCATGTGGAACAAGTTTATTCGTACGGCTTCCTTCTCGGATTACTGTGATATGCACTGATATGGGACCAGTCTACTTCTCGGCAGTCACTATGGTTGTTACGATGATCACGATTTTGGCGTGTGCCGCTCCAAATTATCAATCCGCCAAATTTGTCTTTTCCGACACCACCAACTCCACTGGATGGTCGAATGACGGCCTTGCCTTCCTTCTCTGCATTGTGAATGCTCTCTATGGTTTTCTTGGCGTAGATGCTGGTGCGCATTTGTGAGTATCTGCAAGATTCAGCGTCATTGGGAGGAACAATTGTCGCTGCGCCTCAAAATCAACCGCAAATGTTAACGGCAAGATACAGGTGCGAAGAGATCCCAAATCCGACGGTCAACGTACCGAAAGTGATTGTGAGGCCACCTGTCCGAGCGCAAGAGCACATCGACTGACTATTTCAGATGTATCCGGTTATAATGGGATTTGTCACATGTGAGTGATTCAGATATTCAAGGACAGTGATATTGACAAGATTCAGCTTTCCCTTATGCGATCTCGCTGTCGTTTGTGATCACCGACTTCGAAAAGGTTATCTCGACTCCCACCGGCCTCCCTCTTATCGAGGTCTACTATCAAGCAACGGGCAGTAAAGCTGGCACTTCGATCCTCATGGTGGCATTTGCCATCTGTTTCTTCGGATGTGCTAGTGCAAACATTACCAGTGCGAGTCGACAAATGTGGTCAGCCTCAAGGGACGACTGTTTTCCTCTGTCAAAGTATTGGAAGCAAGTCCACCCCCGATGGCAGATGCCGCTGAATGCAGCATGCTTGCAAGGAACCCTCGTTTCGGTGGGTCACTAGCCGGCAAAGCAATCGCTCACCTGCTGACCATGACCCAGCTATACGGCCTGATCTTCTTGGGTTCTTCGGCAGCATTCTCTTCCATGGTTGGAGCTTGCATCGTATTCATGACGACGTCGTATGTTATTCCTCAAGGCATCTTGGCCTGGCGTGGACGAGACAAGATTCTCCCGCCTAGAGCATTAGATCTGGGGAGATATGGTCTGCCTCTGAACGTGCTTGCTTGCGTCTGGGTGGTCTTCATCGACATCATCTACTGCATCCCTGTTTCATACCCTGTCACACTCGAGAACATGAACTGGATCAGGTAAGTGCCAATACACGTGTGAAGTGAGCCTGCTGACGGCATGCTAGCGTGGTCACCGTTGGTCTGGTTTCATTCCTTCTCATCACTTGGTTCACGAACCAGAGACATGTTTTCAAAGGGCCAAACATCAACTTCGAACTTCTTCAGGCGGCTCGCCATGATGAGCTCCTTGGCCACCGGACAATCGAAGGAGTAGCAATCGGAGACGACAATGAGGTCATCGAGGCACTTAGACAGCGCTCAATATCCTCAGCCAAGAAGGCGTAGCAAGGTATATTACCAGCCGAGGCCGGTGTATTGATAGAGAAGATAGAGCTCTTTTGGCAACGAAACAGTCCCAGTCTGTATTTGTGGGACTTGATAATATCTCCCGCCCGCACAATCTATTCCTGTTTCGGTCGTCGATTATAATATTATCCACAATCTTTTACCTTCGTACCATGTCCGCATGGCCGCTTCGGTCTGGGTGTTTGAGACAGGCGCCGCTAGTGCGCATCTAGTTCCAAGTCGCCAAAAGTTGACGTTTCCCATTTCTTCTCCTCCTTCTACCAAGTCCGACCATCTTCAGCTTCACCCATCTGTCTCGATGAGTTCTCATGGACCCGAATTCTCTCACATGCCATCTTCAAGATAGTAACAATTGATGCTGCAGGCAGACATCCACAATGACAACCACGTTATCTCCTTATCAGCAAGGCTCATCCGTGGCGAAGACTCGCCGGACTAACTCTCTGGCCTTTGCGAAATCCAACTGTCACAACTGTGAATCATTCGGCTTACATTGCGACAGACAGAGGCCGCGATGCACGACATGCCAACAAGCAGGACGGCTTTGCCAGGGTTATTCCATGCAGTTGACATGGCACCGCAATCACTCTGCCGCTGATAAGCCCCCGAAAGTCCGGGCGACCCTTTCCCCGGCGAGAGTTGACACGGCCGCGTCGTCTTGCATCGGCAATGGTCTGCCTCATGATTCTCAAGAGGGCCATGGCGAGAGGTCTGCCCCCAGTCAGCCGCGGCAATACATGTTCGTTGCCGGACGACCAGCGAAAAGACGAAAGCGCCAGCATGTCCCGGGAAGCACGACGACAAGCCAGGGCTCATTCGATATCAACAACGTCACCCGTGCGGATGACGACTCGAATCCCCCTCAGGCGCCAATAGATGCATACCAAGTCCCTTCGGTGGCCAGGGAATATCTGGGAGCCCGGGCACAGGTCGAGCTGTATCCGCTACAATTGCAGTCTCCCTCGGCCGCTACATGGCTACCTGGCCAGTTAGATTCGGACATAATAAGCGAAGTTCAAGCTGTGGGGACTCCTGACAGCGAGAGTCTGGAACAATGTCTGCAAATCCAGCATTCTCAAAGTTCACCAGCAGCATGGAGTCCTGTTTCGTCGGAGAGTGTCTACAGCTCCTCGTCTGAGACTGGACGCCTCACAGACTCGGGATATGCGAGCCAAATCAGCCTCTCGCACATCCCCCAAGTCTGCTTTCCGACATTGCACGACAAGTTTTCGGGCCTTCTCGATATGTGTATGTGAACCGATTGTCCAGCTCTGACGAACCCAGAAAGCTATTTCCTGACTTTGGCCATTCCAGATGATCAAGAATTCTGCAAATACCCAATCACCAGCGACTTCAGCGTCAACCCCTACCGCTATCGACCCGAAACCACCAAAGGCTCTCAACATTTGCTGCATGCCATTATGGCCATTTCATGCCACTTTCGGTTGCGATCGCCTTCTCAGCCTTCTCCGCCCGTGGAGACTTTGAGCCACAAAAACACGGCAATGACGTTATATCAGGGGGCATTGACAGAGGCCGACATTTATAACAACGCTTTGAGCCTGCTGGACACGGCACTCGCTCTGTGGCAACTTGAGGTGCGTGACCGCGGCAGGCGATGTTCGTTTTATGCTAATTTGGCTTTCGCCGAAAGGCCACCATCTCATCACTCAATATATGGAGATCTCACTTGACCGATGCATATCACCTTCTCGAGCTCTACGGTGGGGTGAGAAGATGGTCAGCGAGCAGGAAGGCAAATGTCCAAGTCTCCATGATTCTTTGGTAAGCCTGAGCACGACCTACCACTCTTTCCGAAATCCTTGGTTGATCAGCCCAGGTGGGATGCCATGGTATCCCTTTTAGCACGAACAGAATGCGTTCTCCCCTACGCATACCTCGAAACTGTCCTCAAAACCGAAGGACGTCAGCCTTGGACATTCTACCAGCTGAACGGCTGCCCACGGGAACTGTTCGTTCCGATGATGCAGCTCGCCAACCTCTCTGGGCGAAAGTGGAGCAAGGCGGTGTCGGGGCTGGTGGCGGAAATTGAGCAGTCAATTACAAAGTACGAATATCCCGGCCGAGGCCTTCAGTGCGACTCGGACGACGACGAGGAAGCTATGCACACCGAACGCGATCGATATCACTGTTGCGAGGGATTCCGGTACGCATTGTTGATCTACATCCTCAGGGTATTTAAGAGCCAAAGGAGTGATCGTCCGAGAAAGCTGGGAGCACGAATTTCGTTCCTTTCCCGACTTTGCCTCGACCACGTCGCGGCCTGCCGACCCACTTCGTTGATTCAGAAGCAGCTCCTCTTCCCCGTCTTCATAGCGGGATCAGAGACACGCCATTTCACGCATCGCGAGCTTGCGGAAGAATACTGCAGGCGGTGGTACGGAAAGTTCGGATATCAGATGTACGTGACCGTGCTGAGTGTCATGGAGAACGTCTGGACCAAACAGGATGCGGGGGAGGAAGACTTTTGGTGGGGAGATGAGCTTGATGCACGGCGAGCGGAAGAGGGAGATTTTGTACAGTTTTGTTTTGGATGAATCGGGGCCCCGTCTCATCTTGCGCGGAAGCTCAGAAGCCGGTTTCGCCGCTTGAAGCTTTGGGCTCTGCCGGAGTTGACTCATCAGATCAGCTGGTGGCCGGAAAGCTCGTTCATGAGAAAATCTGACGAATCGCTCCATGAGTTGCGACCCATTGGGCAACATGACACCGAAAGAACTTCTGGTCCCCCGGCACGAGACTCGGGTCACATGTGCGATTCGGGGTACCCTGTCGGCAATACTTATTCAATCATTCATTCAGTCCTTCCCGCCGCCAGAAGAAGTCATGGTCGTCGTGGTGCCATATCCCGTCGCATAGTCCTTGACATGACACCCCGCCGCCTCGGCCTCGGTTCTCGCGCGTTCATTTTCCGTGGTGATTCGCGCACATTGCGCTGTTTTGTCTGAATCTCGCGACACACGTCGCCCTCTCCCTCGACTGGGTTCGCCGGCGGCGGCAACGGTACGGACCGGGAGGTTGCACTGGTGGTCTTGGTCTTCTTTGACTTCGGGGTCGTCGTCATCGTTTGAGTGTAAACGGAAGGTTGAAGACGAGGCAAACTCGGAGGACTCGGTGCTGCTGCAGCTGCTGCGGGACATGATGTTACTTTTGCTTCTACGGTTGGGGTTCGATAAAGTGGTGGACGAAAAAGTTGGTGTGGATGTGAATGTGAGCCAGCCCTTGTCGTGTCTCGGGGAGAACGGCAGTTTTTTTTTTTGTTTTTGTTTTTTCAGGTTGTTGCCCACCTTGTTTGGTGTCTGTGTGTGGCCGCTTTGACAGTGGGCATGAGCACGAAGGCAGGAATGGGACGCAGGTGGTTGTTTTGACCGACGAACCTTGTTGCATTGAGCGCTCGCTTCCCTGGGCTGAGTTGAGACGAGAGGACTTGTTTGAAGGTGTCGCGGGGATTGTTGATGAGGGCAAAACACAGAGCACACAGGATGGAAGGTCAATTGCGCGGGTTGTATGTCAGGGAGAGCATGCCGACATGAGTGAACGAGTGAGCGAGTGAGTGGCAGTGAAGAGCGGCAGTGACGCTTAACAGCAAAGAGTGAAGGATAACAAACAAGAGAGGCATCCTGCGCCATCGAAAGCATCAGTGATGCATGACTCTTCAGTATAACGAATTGCACAATGACACTCAACCCTCAGTAATTGCCCCAGATATACCTGGTATACCATACCTCGCATTCCCAAAACTTGCCGACGTGTCTTCTATATCAACTCTTGTCGAATACTTGCTGCCCACCCCTCATTTCCATATCGAAAGAGGAGGGAACGTGATCGACTTTTCATTGTCTGCAAAGTCAGCGGTCGATATCGTGTTCTCGTTGCCGATCATTACCAGTGGCTCTCTGGCGCCGGTTCCCCCGAAACTTGCTGGAGAGATCCTTCAGACATTTCAACACCTTGCAAATAAGACGCTGATCACACATGAACTCTGTCATGCGAAGACTCACCACGATGTATGGTGGGATGAGTTGGTGCAGGATCACTCCTGGATAGACTACTCAGGCCAATATCCATTCACCACCACCTGCCTTGTCCTAGGTGCTGGGCTCGACCCTCGCCCGATGCCTTGGATTCTATCGTTGTTGACGTTGGGGAGAAGAAGCCAGTCTGGTCACAAAACTCACTTGCTTTCGAGCAGAATGGACTTCATCAAACGATCACCTCAACTGCGTGGTTGATGGACTCGATTGTGAATATTGGATCCCTTGAGAAGATTCTGAGCCTGTGTCCCAAGTTAACCGGAGTTATTGTCTTCCATACCGATAGCTTGCCATAGCTCCCGTTATTGGATGCACGCGACGGACCCATGGCGCGGAAGATTTGGCACCCAGACCTCCTTCGATTACCTCTTTCTCCCTCTGAAGAGAGCCGATCCTGTCCTCGAGCAGCTGAACTTCATCACCAGAGCGGAGAATTCGTTAAGCAGGCCGTGTCATGGCATATCTCCGACCCTTTGTTTTTGATCAACCTTGATACTTATCGTCTTACCCGCGGCGTGTCGAGATGGAGCAACCGCCTGATCGAAAGGAACCCTGGATTGGCAACACATTACACTCGGATGAGGTATGCGCATCAGCACTTCCATCGCTCGACGCAATGTTAGACCCTGCTGAGATGCATGACTAGTTTCATCACTTGTCGAATTACGTTTGAGGGCGTGGGCATTATTCCGCAGTCGTCGACTTCGAGAAGTATGCGAAGCAGTGTGCTGCCCATCTCTCGATTTCTATCACGGTAGGGAACGATAATGATTTCATAACATCTGCCAACACCGTCCTGTAAATCCAGGGCCATTGGACGGTGAAGACTCTGCCAAGGCAACTCTAATACCGATTCATCCTTTAATCGATTGTCTGTTTCGAGGATCAAAGCGTACATGGCAGTGAGGCTTTTTTCGTTCGCGAGTAATATTAATCTAGGCAGTAGTTGGCCTGGGAGTATGGACGCAGTTATCCTCCACAAAGGGCGGGAGGGCGGCCCTTGCTTACCGAGGCCCGAAAGGCCAAGCTCTAGTCTGTACTGTCTAAATCTTTCTATCATTTTTCATGATTTTATACACAAACTGGGTCCGCTTACAACCACTTCAATCCAATCTAACCTAACATGCGCCATACCATCCTATCCCTAGCGGATTTGTCGTGGTTGACCGGCGCCGATAGAGGCACAAATGAGCCGGTCGCCTCGTCCCTCCCCCCCCAACATCGTCGTCATCTCCTAATGCGCTCACGAGTGAGTGAGTGCTGGTAGTGGTGGTCCGTGACTGACCTTGAGCCAACCAACTGTTGCTCCCTTTTTGGTGTCGTGGAAGCCTTCCCTTCCCGCCGGCGCGCCACTAAGCTCGGTTCAAAGGAGCATTTTGGAGCAATATTGTGCACCTTTCTCCCGTGGAGGCGTCTGCGCATCTGCACACTCGCGAAACAAAGGAGGGAGTCAACTTCTGCGATGATAGGGGCGAGATTGTGCAAGCAAGGCGTGCGCACTGACGATGGGCGGGTTGGAAGTTCCCGCGGATGGAGACGGCGGTGACGACTGTGCTGTCGATTGATCCGGATTTCTTCTGTTGGACAAACGGTGGAGAGTCAACCATGGAGACAGACGGGATGTAAAATAAAATATCTGGCCCTCATGCCCCGAGAGAACCGCCGCAGAGTCGGGTGTGAGGAAAGAGATGAATCGGGCAGCTAGAGGAACTTCTCGCTGATATCGCGATTGCCGCCGTCGTCGTCGACGGGCCGGTAGCGGACAGCGGAAGTCGGAAGTTGTGGTCGTCGGCGTGATCGTCCCGTTTCGTGACTGCTTGACGGAGTCGGTGGGCGTCTCAGATGTCTTGCTGGAGTGTTCATTTCTTTTCAAGAGACATCCAGGCTGAGAGCTGGAGCAGCGGCGCCGGTGATCCATCTTCTCGATAAAGAACATAGAGATGGAGCTTGCTTCCCCGATGGCTCCCGGCCATGAGCCCTCGTCGCCTAGACCACTCCACTGGAGACGACGAGGCTGGGCGACAACCGTGCCGCTGCTGAACTTGTTGCTCTCCGAAAATTGTCACAGCATTTTGTTGCTGTGTCCACTCACTCCTCATCGCTTCTCACTTTCACTCTCACTCGGACTCGAGCTCGAACTCGACCTGGGGCTCGAACCGGAACTCGAAGTGGCGCTCTTAGTCGCCGCACGGCTCCTCTCTCTTTCCTCCTTATCCTTCCTGGCCTTGATCTTCTTCGCAGCCTTGTCGATGGCTTTCCTCCTGGTTGCACTCCACTTGCACACCTCCCCGGCATAGTACAGCCGGTACGCCACGTCGTTGTTCGTCATGCCGGGCTTGACTGACTGGAAAGTGTAGACGGGTCCAAACGACGGGTCGACAGAGGGTTCCAGGACCATCTCTAGACCCTTTTTACGGAGTTGGGGATTGATGGATTTCATTTTGAGTGTGTTTGAATGCAGGAGCTTGAGCCGGAGAGGAACAGCATCGGCATGAAGGAATGTGGCCTTCTATTATACCTCAATGCAGAGCTACCACGTGACCGGTAGAGTATCCGCCAGATTCCGAGCTTGCGCCGAATCACAGAAAATTCTTCCCCTTTCGAGCGAGTTAGCGCCACCAGGAAAGATTACAAAAGCAATCTAAATGATATTGAGAGTATCTATCAGAGTCAGCTGATATCCCTTACTTCCCTGCCCAAACGTACCGTGTATCAAAGCTATAGTCTAATTTTCGCTCCCAATCCTTTCCCTTCGTACCATACATGTTCCTGCCATTTCCCTATTCTCACGCCAACATCTGCCTTTGCGTCCAATTTCAGAGTGCCTCCCAGCGCGTCTCTGATGGTACCCAGGGCGTTACTGCCCCATTCGACAGGCAATCTTGGGGTCAGATTCTCCCCAGGCTCGATTGCGAATGGATAGTCCCAGTTGATCGTTCCGACTTCTGACCCGTTGTAGAAGGCGGCTGCTGTAATGCTTGTAACGTAAAAGGCGAGCGGCGATACCAAAATAAATGTCGCGGTCGACGAAAAAATATGCATCTGTTTCCATCAGCCAAATTTCGGAAGCGTCAAGCGACGTACCGTTGCTTCTCTCAAGGGGTGCGACAGCATATGTGGAGCCGGTACCGTCATTTCCACGCCGGGATCAGGAAAATTCGGGATCGAGCCAGCGTGGCTCTTGATAGTCAGGCTCGTATTGTACCCCGAGATATATTGCGAAAGCCATTCTCTTCCAATGTTACCCACTTCCCATGAGGCATTTGCAGTCAAGTTGTTAGGACCGGGCACAACGTGTTGTGAAGACGCCCATGCATAGCCGACTCGGGTGTCGTTGACCCATATACTGACATTGCAGTACGGGATCTTCGCCGAGTAGTCCGTAGGATTCGTCACATTAACCCTTGCCTGTAGAGTTAATGAGGTTTCCGATGTAGCAACGACTTCCATACCCTTTATTTCCGGCATCTGAAAATCCCCACTGCGAAGGGGTTTGATGAAGATTTGGCCTTTTGCTGGTATTCTTCGGACCACGAATTCTCCCAGCGCTGTATGTGTGTTGACGTCAACAGTTGCTTGCACCGAGAGCGAAGCCCCTTTCCCGAATATCAGCGCTTGTACAACTTGGGAGAACAGACTCTCGTTTTTGATCTCGAGCGGCGCATCCTTGACAATTGACTGGATTAATAAGTCATCATCTACCTGCGTCGCATTCGCTGCTTGCCATTTTGAGAGATCAAGGTTGCCCAGGAGCTCTCCTTTGTAGAAGACGTCAGCGTCGGCTCTGACCCTATCAACATCTAAGTTGATATTCATTTCAGCAGGGAGCCCGACTAAAACTTTGACAATGGCAGATATCTCCGGCCGTGAGTCGGTCATAGGATTTGGCAGAGCAAAATGAACATCCGCCAAAGAGAATTCCTTGATCAGATTATCAAAAGGATGGCCAGGAAGCGAAAATGGGAGCACGGTCTCCTGTAATAACTTTCCTATCCAATCTGGAGTGTTCTCGTCTTGCTGCCCTCCACGGATGTACACAGTAGTATCTCGCCCAGCGAGGTAGTCTGCAACCAGGCTGTCCAGTGGGGAGGATTTCGAGCCAGGACATACAGATGTCAGCGACGTAGGTAATTGCTTCACCAAGCCAATCACACTTGCGCTGATGTTTTGCTCGGGCAAGATATGGATGACATCAGTCCTGGCTGTTCCGAAGAGAAGGTAGTTCTCGGAGCAGTCTGGGAGAAGGACCTCAAACGCCAACGGCGGGACGTCAAATTTGACAGGATACTGATTCATCACAGAAACTGTCGCCATGGCCTTGACGCCTTCAGGGTGTCCGGGCAATCCATATTCGGCAAAACGAAGTTGTTGAATGTCGAAGTCTGGAACGGCCGGCACATCGCCACCCTGGAATTGTAGAGTTTGTGAAATGGTTTGTTTGCCCAATCTAATCAATCCGCTCTGCAGGGAGACGGTCACAACGGCATCGACCGTAATTTCATCCAATCTGCGGTCCATGAAATCTTTCGCGAGTCTCCGAAACCCATCTAGATCGCCCGGCTCCAGGTCAGCAAAGAAATCGAGATGGTTGAGTCGGTGGTTCTGGATAGTGACCCGGATAGGAGGGATGGTGACTGTGCCTAACAGAATATTGTCGTATTCTGGGAGATAGACATTGACCTTGGATTCCCCACTCTTAACTTCCTTTGCAATCCAGGTCCCAAATCTGCCCAAATCTCTTGTTGCCTTGTTGTGGACTCTTGAGGCATCCATATAGAAGTCTCCTTGGATCCTCGCACGGATGCCCAGGGAGGTAAAGGAATCGATGGAGAGCTTGGTGGGTTCGAAGACAAGGGCTTCTTTCGCATATTCTTTGATGGTGGATGGTAGCGTCAAACTAAAGCAGACGGCCACTACCACCAGGCATAGAATGGTCAGGGCTACAATGCTAGGCCATCTCTGCTGATGCTTTTTGGCTGGAGGGTCCAACGGCTCGGGCGACGGAGGAGCCACATATCCATTCGGTTCGTCAGAGTGAATTGATCGAGGGTCATCTTCAGGACCAGAGAGGAGGGGAGTTCGTTCGGACGGCGGCGGGGAGGTTTGTGGTGAGGCCATGGTGAGCAGTCGGAGCTGCCCCGTGGAGTTGATTCAAATCATGGGATGGGGGAGAATAGAGACAATGGTGGTTGAAGTGGTGAGAGGCAAAGAAAGTGATGACGACCATGAAGATGAAACTCGGCATGACAATTGGCGCTCCGCAATCTGCAAGGAACCCGCAGGCACCGAATAATTATACCCGGTACGCCCAACACGCCCTCGACGCCCGGCACACGCCAAGCCGCATGTATCGCGGGGAGAACACAACTGGAAAGTCTTCCGAGCTCCCACCCATCGTACTCGGTATTTTCTATGTCAAACCTCCAAGTCTCGCAGCCAGCTTCTTGATATGCCCCGGTGTTGTCTTGCAGCATCCACCCACAAGGATTCCTTTCCATCGGCCTCTCTCCTTGACTTCCTTGACAATGCTGAATACTTGCTGGTCCCATGGCAATTGACCCTCGTCATCGCCAATCCACTGCTGCAATTTGGTATTGTACAGTTTTTTGCCAGCGCCATCTGGATAGACGACCAACCGTGGAAGGTCTATAGGATGCATTTTAGCGACATCTTCAAACCTCCTAATCAAGCTAGCGACTCTGTAGACCTTTGTACAGTTGATACCGATTGCGTACGGAGGTCGCTCTCCTTCCAGCATAGTCTCGACCAATTCTTCGACCCCAGTCCCATCGGGCAATTTCTCAGAATCATTTGGGAAGACACAGGATATCCAGTATTCTTTGTCTTGTACTCTCTGCATCATTCTCCTTGCCGCTCTCACTTCATCGATTCGCGGGAGCGTCTCGATTGCGACAAGATCAACATCCTTCCACTCTTGACTACCCACAAAGCACCAGATCCTTTCGAGGTGGAAGTTGAGAAGATCGTCTTCAGTCCTTTCCCCGTATTGTCCACTGTATTCAGTACTAGGAACCATGGTAGCCCCGTATGCACCCAAGCTCAATGCCACCAGGCCTGGTCGTCCATTGAAGGCTTCCCGGGCAATTCTGACCGCCGAGAGCATATATCTCATCGCCTCATCTCGGGCTATACCATCCTTACTTGCAACCCTGGTGTTTTTGAAGCCATGGAGGCTTGCCTGATAAGTGGCAGTGAGAATAATGTCCGCTCCTGCTTCTGCAAAATCTCGCTGGACCGTTTGGAGGGTTGCAACGTTGTCAACTAGAAGGTGAGACGACCATAACGGTGTTGCAGACGAGAATCTTATGCCGTGTTCGTCTTCAAGCGTCGTGCCCAGTCCACCATCCAGGAGCAGTATTGGCTTGCTCAGCAGAGGATGTTTCATATTGCCTGGATGGAATGGACGGAGGAGGACCGAGTCATATGCTTGGGAGAAAAGCTTGTGGACAAGGCTCGACGCTTTTCCCCTCACGGGAGATCGACGAACCAAACCCTTCAGACTGCGGAGCAACAGCCCGCAGGCTGCTGCAGCTGCAATGTTTTCATGAGAGTGTGACTCGTAAAAAAGAAAAATTTACTTTGCACGCCATACCAAATCTTCCTCTCCAAGGAATCTCTCATAGGTTCGCATTGCTGGCAATGCCTCCTACCCTTTCACAGTGCCAACATTGAATTACCAACACCATGGCAGCTCTACGTCCCTTCTTGTCCCCGCTACGCCAATGTGGCCGCTCAATTTCTACCTCTACAAAACCCGGTCCCCGTCACCTCCTGTCCATATCCGAGCTCACACCCACGGAGCTGAATACCCTCGTGAATAACGCAACGACCTACAGAACTTCCGCCCTCCAGCCAACATGGCCCCAGCGCACCGCACTCTCAAACAGGACCATCGCAATGCTCTTCTCCAAGCGCTCCACGCGCACGCGCATCTCGACAGAGGGAGCCGTTGTAGCGATGGGCGGCCACCCTATGTTCCTGGGTAAGGATGACATACAACTTGGTGTGAACGAGTCACTCTATGATACTTCGGTGGTGATATCGAGCATGGTTGCGGGCATCGTGGCACGAGTCGGGGCGCACTCAGAGATTGCAAACCTTGCAAAGGACAGCTCTGTGCCCGTGATCAATGCACTGTGCGATACCTATCATCCCATGCAGATCATTGCCGACTTTGCGACCCTGACACAAACCTTTTCCACGCCAGCGGAGAAATTGCAGGGGTTGAAGATCGCCTGGGTGGGAGATGCCAACAATGTATTATACGACATGTGCATCGGTGCCAGGAAGCTGGGGATCGACATGGCAGTAGCAACGCCGAAGGGCTACAAAATTCCCCCGAACATAAAGCAAGAAATCGAAGCTGCAGGGCCCGGACAACTTTTCGAAACAAACATCCCCGAGGAAGCAGTTAAGAATGCAAATATCATAGTCACCGATACGTGGATCTCCATGGGCCAGGAATCCGAGAAGCAAAAGCGCCTGATGGCGTTCGAAGGTTATCAAGTGACGGAAGAAATGGCACGCAGAGGAGGCGCAGCGGAGGATTGGAAGTTCATGCACTGTTTACCGCGGCATCCGGAGGAAGTCAGCGACGAAGTATTCTATGGCCCGCGATCTTTGGTTTTCCCGGAGGCCCAAAACAGACTGTGGTCGGCGATTGCCACGTTGGAGGCGTTTGTGGTGAATAAAGGCGAGGTCAAAACCGCCGAGCAGTAATGGATATTGAGTAAGGTGTTTTCATGTGTCACCATGCATGGACTAGCTGGCGCCAGCCACAAGCAAAAGAGACCATTGGATAATAGTACTTGGTATTTCAAGCCCATATCCACGAGGGAGAGGGACGCCGAGTGACCACTTCCGCGAGGAGGAATCGTCAGAATCCCAGTCTCAATTACATAAACGCATTGAAGATTGTGATTGGACAAACAGCTGGTGGGAAGCACATGCCTCGGTCTTCAAATCACGAGAAACATTCCAACACCGACATCATCTGCTTCTCGTCTTGTCGTCTCCCCCCCTCCAACACAAACTCTTCCTTCACTCATCCTGCCACCGTCGTGCACTCGTTCTTTCTCGCCGGCCACGCACCATAAGGGCCTCCCCCCGGAGCTTCCTTGAAGATCCTCATTCCCGTCCGCACAACAGAAGAAACACTCACATGGAAGTCTGTCTCCCAACACCTCTCCCTTTCTGCATCTCGACCCTGACACCCTCAGCACCTCCCCCTTCTCCTTCTCCTTGTACCATCCCACCTGGCCCTTTGTTCACGCGTGTCGGAGATATTAACCACGAAATACCACAGTCCCCTTCGTCGCCTCTCAGCCGCTCCTCGTCCTTCGCCCCTGGCCCGCACCGCCGCTCCCATCCAAACCTGCAACACCTGTCCCTGGCGCCCTTGACGCCGAAATACCCAATCGACCCGGCCGACTACGCTGCCTACTTCGACCCAGCGACCTCGGAGCTCCACACATCCGCGTCCATCTCGCACGTCGCGAGCTTGCCGTCCCCAGGCGGCATTCTGTCAAGGAGCGGTTCCGCAGCACAGTCGCGGGTGCAGTCGCGGGCGAGTTCCCGGACACGAATGAACCAGAAGAAGAAGAATCGATCCTTCGTGACGACCCAAGCCCCCTTGCCTCTCACGGATGGTGGCACAGGCGTCGCCGCTCCCCTCTCCGGGGAGTTGACGAGTGAAGGGCTCGGCCACAAATCCATATCTCGTCTGTCAAACTTGGCAAACCTCTCTGCACAACAGACGCATAACCCCTCCGACTACTCGGGCGGACAATCACTACACAAATCCGATTCGTCATGGTTCATCCAAACGGGCCTCGCGTTGACCGAAGGCTCAAGAGAATCAAAGGGCCAGTCGTGGATATTCAAGCGCGATTCCTCCACATCTTTGGCAACGCCGGTCGATGAACGACCGTCGATGATGATCAGGTCTGGACGAGCGACGCCCAGCGGCAATCTCAGCCGACGAGGCAGTTTTCAAAGACGCAGTAAGAGGTCCTTGGCTATGACCCCGGTCCCAGCTACTACGCCAATGATAAATGTGGACACGACGCCAGATTGGGCGGACGAACAGACGCAGGCGGAGATCGCGGCACAGATGGACGCTGAATTCGCGGATGAGTTGGACGATGGCGACCCCTATGGCACGTTGGACTTTGAGGCCCAGTTTGATAGTGATGACGAGGAAGAGCTACGGAAATCGATCAGCGGGTATAGATTGGGCAGATGGATGGATGGGCTTGTGGATGTTTTTCTTCGATTGGAAGATGACTTTTCTGCGTCTCAAGTCGACCTTGAGGCTGCAAAGACGGGCATCCAAGCCGATCCGGCTCCTTCGAATGCTCCGCCAGCAAAAGATGCTGACCCGCCGGGGCATAGTGTGCGATTCGACGATTCAGTGGAACCGCCTCCAGACAGACCTAGGGGTGTATGGGACGACGTCGTCTGGTTTGGCCGCATGCTGGCAAGGGCCGCGCGATCATAGCTGTTAAGAATATGCCTAGGTCTTCTTGTAGCTAGATGTAGATGTGCATATAGATGATCTAGCTCCGCTTTTGCCTGGCGTCTGCTGCCTCTCCCTGTCTGTTTGACAAACCCCGTGGCGTCAAGTCCCACAATGCGCGCGGCAGTAGAAGCCCTGCTTTGATACCCTTATGTTGGACATCTCCCCGTGAATTGTGTCCACACGAGGGGGGAAAGAGGTCGAGAGATACATACGTTGCGAGGACAGAAGGACACAAAATGGAAAAGGGGAACATACCTCATATTTATTAGAATAAGTGGGTTAGAGTGGTACATATGTAGGAGCAGTGTGGAGGGTCGATCGCGTGTCCAATCTCCGCGCACGACTCGGGTTGCCCTTCCTTTGACACACACGTACATATTGTAGGAAGCTTGAGGGCATTGGCGGAGTATGTAGCTTCGATCTTGCGCCTTCGATATGGAGCGTCGACGCTCTCGCTATCCCTACCTCGTACAGCAAATCAACTGCAACGCCTTCCCCTCTTGGCCTCGCGAGAAAAGCTGTCTTGCCGCCGTGACGGGCCACAAACTTCTCGAGTCATGAAGGAAGCTTTGGCAGATATATCTGTGCACAGCCCCGATACCACCGCATTGGTTTCTGTCATCGTATAAATTGTTGATTTTGGTGGGTGTACAGACCCGAATTCGAGGACGTCCGAGTCGTCCCGGAAGACCTGTGTCGGCGCTTGTGCGGGCGGGAGGAGGGGGCCGGGGACTCGGGGCTCCTACTTGTACAAGGAGGCTGATCAGGCGTTGCGTTGGACGACGAGCCATTATCGCCTAGTCGAGCATTGCCAGGGTCGTAGAACGGCGTGTCGGTGATATCTTCCATTAGTGCATCATCCGCGTCCGCTCTCTCTGGTATCTTGCGACTAGCCCAGCGAAGTGGGAACTTGCAGCAGTGGCCAAAAATCACCGCTCCGTCGGCAGCGAGCTCTCGTGGGCTTTGGAGACCGTACAACTTCGGGAAGGTTGCAGGCAGAAGGACCTGCACACGGTCGTGCTCACACCTTTCGGAGCCCTCGCAGTGTGCAAAAGGCTCATCCGGTGCATGCCAGTAAATATCACCAGCCAGTCGCCAGGGACGACTCGTCTTCGTCCCTTTCTTCTTCATGATGTCCTTAATGTCGGCGACACGCACAGCAAGGTAGTCTTTATTTCTGGGGAGCTCTTCGTTCCATTTGCAGGATCGGCAGTTGTATTGTGCTTGATTCGTGGGCCGGAACAGCTCGCCAAACCCGGCTCCAAAGAAGGCCAGAGCGTGTATGGCTCGGGTGAAGTCTATCCAGCCTTCCCCAACTGCCTGTATGGTCGTGACTTTAGGCCATAGTGTGCCTTGGTTAGTCGCCACATCCATAAAGTCGAAGCCTTCGAGTTGGCGTCTGGGAGTATACTTCAAACGGAAACCCACCCCTGCTTGTGTGTGAACGTCGTCTTGGTGAGCTGTAATCTGCGCCAGGACATGACAGATTTGTTCAACACGATCACGAAGACATACGTTTGTTGTCATGCGCTTTTCCACGTTTTCTGTGGCTGGCAGCCCACCAAGCGCATCTTCCTTCGTAGTCGTCTCCTTATATGTCTTCTGCATTTGAGGATATAGCGGCAGCCTCATGTTCTCCTCGTCTGAAAGAACATCGAAGGCTGCATCTCCTCCGCTAGAGTCACAACTCGCATCATTGAATTTGTCGAAGTCGAATTGGAAGAGCTTCCTTAGGCGTCTATCGTTTCGTAAATCGTGAAGAGAGGCTCTCAAGAAGTGTAAAACCCCGCTGGCTCCGTCAACCAACCATGCTCGCTTGGCTTCCACATCGTAGAAGACGAAGTGTCTGTCAGCCATTACTTTTAGCATTCCGAAATAGTCATCTCCGAAATCGATATGAATGGCCTTATCTTTCATGCCTATGGCGAACGTGGCGCCAGCACTAACAAACTTGCCCCCTGATATGGATACTCTTTCAAAAGCGCAGCTCTGGTGAGGTGCTTCCGAACCCGACCACTCGATTTCGTAGTTAGCTATTGACGTTCCTAGACCTGCTGAGTATGTGATTGACAATGTCGGCAACATTTGACTGACCTGTCAGATTTTTCACGTTGTTGCACCATCCCAGAATATGTCGGCCCGCTTGCAAGGTACTAACAGGGACGAGATCTGTGAGATACCGGTCTCGGGGAACGCGTGGGTCTTCGAAAGAGACATATCTCCGATCCTGATTGCAGATCATATGCCAATATGTCGTGTTTGCTTCGCTGTATGTGGCAGCAAACATCGTAGAAAACCCCTTGAGATAAGTCATTCCACAGAAATCCACTACCCTCCGTGCATTTCCGAGGGCCGATAATATGTGAAGAGGGATCTCAAGCCCAGAGTCTTCCTTCGGTCGAGGCAAGATGGGATAACCCTTCACGACAACCGGATTCCTCATTATCTGATGCCAACAACTTCCATTCACGGTTCCTTCTAGAGCCAGATCCTCAAGAACGAATCCAATCTTACAAATCCCGGTCAAATGGGTGGTTGATGTTGAGGCAAATCTCTCTGACCTTTTCGACAGACGCAATGGAGTCCAGGTGCTTTTGATAAATGGGGTGCAATGCATCAATCGTTCGCTCTCTGGGGAGGATCGGAGAGCAGATCCTAGCCACGCAAGCTGTTCACCGACCTCGGCGATTGAGTATGCAGTCCCAGATACGGTAAAGTTGATCTTGTTGTCAACATATTTTGCGCTAAGCCGTGTACCGGAATCTAGGAATTCCTGTTCTCGTGATTCTGCTGTAACGGGTGTCAAACTGTCGAACTAGAAGCGACGTTCGGCTTGAAGTGTTGAAAAGACAAGTGAAAACTCACCAAATTCGCCAATCTGGATTTGATTGCCCAAAGTATCCTGAAGGACATGGATGATATCGCGTCCATTGTAAGGCCAAGTTTGTTCCACGTACTGTAAACATGTACTTGCTTGAACGTTGTTGGTATTCGCGTTTCCGGTCAATACGATTACCCGTGGAAGGACTGCCTCCACTGAACACTCATAATTCTGCTCTTGTACGAACATCACTGGATCCCAGTCAACCTCAAAAGTGATCGTGAATGTGGGGGCGTGTGTGCCATCGGTGGGAGTCGCCGGCGGTTCGATTGCTTGCAAGATCTGTGCCCTGATCTCTGTGCGCATTACATCTGGTTTCGCAGGGTGGAGGCTTCCCTCAGTGTGGATACGCGACACCAACCACAAATACGCTGGAGACTGCACGAGTATTCGCCGATAGAATGATACATTGGGAGAATCTGGGCCGAGAGCCTCACCGGGATCCGAACCCTTGACAGCTGGAGTCTGCTGCCAATTGTCTCCATTGTCGCCGCTCTCTCTCTCTGATATGGTCCAAAGTGACATCATGTCCTGGAGTTCCATTTCGTGGAGTTCCATTTCCTGAAGTCCCGTTTCTGACGTAGTAAATGAAGATTCGTAATCGCCTGCTGCGCAGTGCTTCTCAAGCTCGATCACGATTTGCCTGTTGGTACACTGATACGTCAGTAACCGAAAGACACCGCGATACCCGTACCTCACCTCTGACAGCGATGTACGTCCCCGGCAATTTGCCGGTGGACGTCTGTCGTGCCCTCTAGTGCGAGCCTCGTAGTAAAGGCCTGGAGAAGCTCCAAAAGAGCAACCCTCTCCAAATTGGCTTTGTTGAAGGCCGCAGGGAGCGTGGAACATAGTTCTAACATGAACGCAGTAACATAGCCCATGTCCGTGGCGTTGCTAGGACTCGGTGCCACTAAATGCCGCGGTGATTGTTCGACAAGCTGTGCAGAGATCTGCTCAGCAGCTCGCATCCGGCCCTCTAGTCTAGATTCCGCTCTTCTATCGGCTTGTGAATGTGCTGAGGAGGTCGCAACGATTGGAGGCACGGCTGACACTATATTTGGGGCCAAGTCTTCGATGGGATATTTATCGACATCTCCAGTAATGCCCTCATGTGACGTGCGTTGAGAAAGCTTGCCGCCGGCTTCGCCATGCTCTGTCGTCGACTTCTTGTGGACGGCCATAGCAGCGAATTTTTCGGTGATTGCTTCCGTCAGCTCTCGAGTCCCGGTGCCTGACAACTCTTGTGATCTTTCTAGAGCCGACTGTTGGGTCGCTGACTCTGCTGGCTCTTGAACGGTATCACCTAATGCATCTTTGGAAGTCGCCTCTGATTCCGGAAAATGAATGAATTCGGTCCAAGACAGAGGAAAGGGCTCTTCTTTGTTTTGATCCCCGGCGATCTTGCCGGACTGGCTGCTCGGGCTACTTCCATGGTAGTCCCTACTCGAGCCCGGCTTGAAGGAGTCGTCTGTTTTGTATGACTTTGCGATGGTATTGCTCCACGAATTAAACGAGGGAAGTGCTGCTATCGAGACGGAATCCTTTTCATATCTGCAAGAATTACATCGCTTAGAGTAACAGGCTGAGCAATGCGTGTTTATGGCGAACGACATCGGTCCATTCTTGCAGTTGCAACAGTACCAGATTACCTCAACCCCCATTTTCGTTATCAGCTGGCCACCAGATGAAAGGCCAGTTGTGTAACATTGATCAAGGAGTCAGGAGAAGGCTACATGTATATTACTAGAAACTAAAATAGCAGGAGGGGTTTGTATAGAGCAGCCGGATGATATACACGCCAGTCTACTCGGTACGGCGGGCGGCTCGCCAGAAGCGGGTCGACGCGTGACTGCGTCCAGGGACCCGCAGCATTCAGCCTCGTGGCCTCGTGGCCAGGCTGCAGGCCATTGCCTTGTCCATGACAGCAGCATAAACAACAATTACTTGTTACTTGGTCCTACTCGTATCACTTGACCACAGCGACGACCATGTAATATGGTATACAAATAGAAGTACCAATCCACTCACCTCCTCGCACCTTTTCCTTTCCTTCCTATTCCTGCCTCCTAGTTCCCTTCCATTCCCTCCGTGTCCTCCACCAACACAAAGCGAAGAATGCACACCACCACTTTCGCCCTCTGCCTTAGCACCATTCTCACCCTACTCCCACCGACTGCGGCATGGGGTTCCCTGGGCCATCGCACCGTCGCGTATCTCGCGTCCACGTATTTCACCCCGGAATCCACACGCTTCACGAACCACCTGCTCAACGGCCAGGACATCTCCGAAGCGGCCCTTTTCCCAGATAAAGTCCGCCACATGCCTCAATTTGCGTACTCGCGGGGGTGGCACTACATTGACGCGCAGGACTCGCCGCCGCAGCAATGCGGCATCAACATGACGCGCGACTGCGCCATCAACACAGGGTGCGTGGTCAGCGCAATCGCGAACCACACGGGCCGCGTCGCCGATCCCTCCCTGCCGCACTACCTGCGCGGCCAGAGCCTGCGGTTCATGCTACACTTCTTCGGCGACGTGCATCAGCCGCTGCACACCGAGGCTGAGGACCGCGGGGGCAATGAGTACGAGGTGGCTTTTGACGGGCGGCGGACGAATCTGCATAGCGTATGGGATACGCTCATTCCGCACAAGTACGCCGGAACGGGCCACGACGACGAATTCGTCGCTGCGTGGCTGTGGGCGCAGAAACTCTCTGGTGACGATGACGACGATGAGACAAGACTAGAGGGAGAATGCCTGTACGATGCCGCAGACTGTGCGCTGTCCTGGGCACGGGAGGCGAACAGCTATGTCTGCTCTCATGTACTGGCTCACGATGTGCACGGCCAGGACCTCGGCGGGGAGTATTACGAGGGAGCCATTCCCGTCGTCAATGAAATGGTCCAGAAGGCCGGGAGGAGATTGGCGGCTTGGATCAATTCCATCTCTGCAAACTATACCACCACAGCCAACGAGGCCGGTGATTTGGATGTCGATCACGCAATACAAATTCAATGAATGAGCTTTCGACTAGATAGATATACCCTGTTGGCGTACGCATGCATCATGACTGCTCACGTTCAATTCCAAATACTGATTGTTCAAGGCAGGGGGCGGGACCAGGCCTCGGAGGACGGGAGGGGTAATATCAAGGAAGACACACAAGGAGAAGAACACAGCTGGATGATGGGCAATATGAAGGAGAGGAAAGAAGTGATGAGCCAGTGTAATATTCGATTAAGTCGCGGCTCCCGATAGTTCGGTCTGCGCCAAAGCTGCGCTTATTCTACTGCGATCGTGGGTGCACCCTCCCCTCCGCGCCTTTCCCCATTTCAGCCCCGTATCAGGCTCGATGCCATTCGAACAGTAGTTGTACAACAACACAGCACACGTCGTCTTAGGCGATGCGTAAGTAATATTCAGACACCGTTGTCTTCCTCCCTTAAACGGCCTGCTCAGCCAGTTGTTCCCCCTGTTCATCAACGATATTCCTTGCAATTCTCTGCGCCGAAGTGATCAACCCGCCATAATGATCTTCCAGTCTTCCCTTCTCCACAAAACTGTTCAGTCTTGCTTGTTCCTTTTCCATGTCCTTTTGAAGGCCTTCCACTTCACTTTCGGCCAACCTATCCTGGAGACTGACGGGGAACGTTTCGCGGCGCAGAATGTCACTGGGGGCAAACAGATGGACCGGCGTCCCCTCGATCTGTTCTAGCAAGAAAACATGCTGTAAAGCGCGGAACAGACTCGACTGCTGCATCTCTTCCTCCACTCGTTCATCATCTTTCCCACCAGTCTCGTTTAACACAAGCCAGTCGTCGCGAATCATCGCTCTTCTCCAAATTAACGCTCGAAGATCATCTTGCTTCGGCATCGGCAGACCACATTCCTCCACGACGTTCAGGGCGAGACTAAACTCTTGACCACCAACTCCAGGGTCCTCTTCTGGAGGTCCGCTCCATTCGACCGGATCCAACAATGTCAGCAGATCGACCAACTCCTCTGCAGTCAAGGGCGTCTGACGCAACAGTGACTTCAAGATCTGCTTCAACTCTCTCTTGAAAGCAGGGCTCCTGATCACTACTCGAGAAGCAAACGTCTCCCCGGCAAGGTCGATCGCAGCTTTCTCATCAAGGGCCGCACCGACCGTGCCCATGATGTGGGTATAGACCTGCTCTTGAATGGCGATCATTGCCAGAGCATCATCGTATGGTTTCAGGTCTCTGTGCTTGCCACTATCTTCATCTGCAGCCAAGCTAGCCAGCTTTCCGAGTGCCAATTCCGTCTTCTTGTTCCAGACATTGCCGATTTCTTCACCAGCAACATCACGGAGTGTCTGTGCAGCATGGTCGTAGTTGTCGCTTGATATCACATCGTGAATCCAGCTGAGCTTGCCTAGGTTCTGGTGGGCCTTTGGAGCTACCCTGAAGAACCAGGTAAGGAATTTTTCTTTCTCTCCATCCTCTTGCCCCTTGACTAAAAGACTCCCGCATTCACCATCAATCAGCATCTGACTAAAGGCGGCGAAGGCCCATCCTTTGCCGAATCTCTCGTAATAGGACTCAGCTCTCTCTTGCATCTCCTCGAGCTTGCGCTGATTATCTTCAGCCAGGGTGGGGTCAGCTTGAGCTTCAGCCACCAATTGTTTATAGTAGTCGTAATGCAGGGTGACGAGATCTCCGTAATATTTCAACTTCTCCGCTAGATGGATCGCTCCAGGCGTGTTGAACAATGCAGTAGCTTGCAGTGCCTGGCCCAGCCTTGCTTGCTCTTCATGATCGAGATTGCTAAGCTCATCCTTCAGTACGTCAGGATCTTTTTCGACGGTTTTGAGATGGCATTTCGCTTGAATGCATTCTTCGCGTACTAGTCGTGAAAATAATTCGAGCTCTGTAGGTAGACGATTGGCCAACTCCTGGAGGGCCATCTTGCTCGGTGCGTCGTACGGCTTTCCGTCCAGATTTGTCGGCATTTTCTTCTTCTTGTTCCTGCCATGAACGAACTCCCACCATTCGTTTAAGAACTTGCATATGTCGTAAATTAGACTCTGGCCAAATCGCAATGGTTCGGGACTTGATGTCCAAGGGTGAGGCATCTCGATCGGAAATCCCGACAAAAGTACTCCATTCTCAAACACTTCATCTCCAAGTCCGTAAAGAGGAGCATTGTCTTCACGAAATTTGAAGGCGGCAGTGTATGATGCGATCCAGAGGTCAACAGCTTCTTTGAAGTAATCGGCGACCACTCTGGGATCTGTCACATCCATCGGTTCAAGTTCCGGGATGCAGCTGACTAGTTCAGACATAAGATGGCCAACGTTCTTAACACTGTTCACGAGCCAATGTCTTACTCGATCTTTCTCCCCTCTTTCCGGGTCGGGGTATTTTTGTCGAGATTCATGCAATGCTCGGAGTGTAAAATCCAAGTATGACATCTCCCGGTCGGTTTGGGGATATTTTCGTTGAATCTCTTCCTGAACCTTCCAGATCGCTTGAGCGGCGGCGAGCTTTTCTGCATTCAGCAGTAATTCGAAACGCGTCAAGCGAGACATCGCGGAAGGATAGTGGTTTATCAAATGTTCGGCAAGATCGTCGAGGGCTTTGGCACGAAGTCGCATTTGCATGTCAATCGAGGGTGCAGACTTTGGAAGATGTTTGGATGATGACGATAAGATCTCCGAGCTGATATCCAAAGCGGCTGCCTCGATTTCGTCATGTGGGAACGATCGGTCGGCGTGCTTGAGGTCCAGTGGATTTTGTTTGATGGTGCCAAAGAAGACTGCTTGTTCTATTTTGCTCTTCGCGGTTATCCGGTCTCGTTCTTCGGCTTCGTCGACATCGACCTCCTCATCGTCGCGAAGATGGGATGTCAACTTCACCATGCCGAAACCCTGCACACCAAACACAATAGATGAATGTTTCTCTGTCGTTTCAAGCGCAAATCCGAGAACCTCGTAGATAGTGGACTCTTGGAATCGAATGCAATCTTGAAACGGTTCGGGCAGTGCCTGCCGTTCCATCAGGAGCTGGGATGATGGAGACTCTCGGATCCTGGCCAGTGAAAACAGGACAATTGCCGTCTCGAAGACAATAAACGCCACAGGCTGAGATTTCGATACACACAGTCGAGGTCTCCAGTGGCTGGGTCGTGAAGTTGATGAAGAATAGCAATTGACGGGGTGTACGACTTTGACCTTCACTCCTTGATCAACTACCATCTCGATGATGTGATACCTCGTCTGCTGCTCCGTTGATGTGGAGACGAGAACCATCATTGGCACACCCTGACTGTCTCGTCGATTCAGAGCCGCACTCGGTCCTATCGAGAGCTCCACATCCAGAACCTTGAACTGCGTCACATCCGGTTCGATTGATTTTAATGCGTCCAGAATTTCGTCCTTGAAGTTGTACGAGGTCTCGAGAGAGTTGCCGACAGTTAGATTCGTATTCCAGAATTCTAGCTCAGCATCCACTGTGGCAATGGCGACGTCGCGTTGGCCCTTTTTTGAACCCCCAGCTTTGACGATTGGCGTCCCTTTCCTTCGATCGGAGCCAAACACATTTCTTATACTCCCAAAGATACCTCCTGACGCGTTTGTGTACTTGCGAAGGAATTGGACGCCGATTCCAGGTCTTCCCATTTGGTCGCGTATCGTCAAGTGGGCTACACGACCATGACTGAGGGAAAGGATAAATCCCGACGGCTCTGCATTGACCAATTCTTCAACGACTTCACCGCTCATCATTCCCGGTATTGAGCCTTGAACACTTGAAACTTGGCCAGGTATGAAAGAGGAGGCGTTGGACAGTGTCTCCCAGTACACAATTTTACCCCATTTTGCAGATACCGCCACGATACCGGGTTCTCCGCCCGCAGATTTTGCCGTGAAGGTCGCATGTGGTAGGGGATCGCCAACAGAGGCGGGAGGGAAGGGGAGTTTGAAGGTGACTACGTCTCGAGAGGGAGGTGTTGATGCGGTCGCGTTGTAGGGCCAGATTATTGCGTCGGTATGGGTCAATGCCAACGCATAACCATATTCGGGAGAAATAACACATGAGTATTGGATGCTCGGTCGGTTTCTGATCTGGTCTGGAAGGGCGGGAAGCTGGGCGACTGTATAGAAGTCGTTCCTAGACAGAGTCAAGCCAGCGTTGGTGTTGGTGGCCCTGTCGGCGCGCTTTTCTGCCTTTTTGGCTCCTCGCAAAGTCAATTCTCTTGTCGGCACAACTGTGACTGCATGTACGTTGCTCTTGCCCTCGCCTACATCTCGTCCTGCCACATCACCAATGCTTGTTTCGGTCAGGGGTTCAAAGGTGTCCCGTCGCAGGGCGGATCGTTTTCGCTTCGCCTGAGGTAATTTGAGGGAGTCTTCCGGGCCTGCTGCCTGACGTGCTCTTTTGGGACGTAGCGACTGGGTCCGCGAGGTGTCTGTAGAAAACATCCTGAACAAGAGAACTCAGACCCCCACGTTGGAGAGGAACGAGAAAGAATCAGGGTCGCCAGGCGATGTGTTGTTGATGACGGCTTGGAATTATTGTTAAATGTTATTGCCGTGCTAAACCCGAGGCGGTCTGGCTTCGCGTTCGTTGTCGCCAAGATGAGTGGTCAAACCGGCAGCGAATTCACCCCTCTTTGGGAAGAGAGTGACCAAGATGACGTGTGCGCCGCTTTTAATGTCACGCGTCCCCAAGACCTCTATTCTTTTCAGTTTGTTATTCCTCTTTTCCTTGGGCGGCTTTGCAAAAGGATTCTATTATTAGGTGAACGCAGTCGAGATATCATTCGAAAACTGTTATTACGTCCAATATACGAGCTTCCATCTCTATACAAGACCACCAGGGGGGGAAGAGGTAAATTTGCTATAATTACAAGGGGAGTTTGAAAGCCAGGAACTCCGTCCCTGAGCTTGATGAACCGACAGATCCAATGCTAGTGCTCAAAGTACCATGTCCTCATGTTCAGTTCCTAGGCATGATGACCGAGGATCCAGGATCCTACCCTTCGCTATTGTTCTCAACACCCCGATGAGGAGGATGGCTGAACATTTCCAAGTAAGCGACCACCAGGATTCTCCTCACAACATCCCAATCAATCACCATTCTGCAGCGTCAAGGTCAGTGTATTCACATGTGATGATGACCGACGCGTCACAACGTTGGATGCAATGTACTGTAAAGTAAGGAAGAGGAGAGAAACTCGAGAGCCGATTGGGCGCTGAAACGAGCAAGTCTTGGACATTCGGGAGCCGGCGACTTGGTTCAGGTGGCCCCATGGCGCAGGCAGCTTGAGGACGTGAGAGGCCACCCTGTCGTTATGTTTTGTGCCAATGGTGTACCTGTCGCCGCTGGAGACCTATGGACTGCAAATGAATTGCTATGGGTAGACTTCAGTCTCCTACCAGCGCTTTCGTCATGTTGTCCGCCCTAGCCCATTGCTATTGACTAAAAAGCAACCCTTCTTTAACTGGCTAAAGGCGACAACGACCTCGCACACACAGGACGATGAATAGGAGATGAAGAATTTAAGGAGCCGTCCGCATACTCTGTTGTCACAATTTCCAGTGATGGTTTGGATTCTGGCTAAGCTAATACATGTCTGCTTGAATCATTTCACTCCATCCCTGGTTCCAGCCCATTCATTCAGTTCAATTGGTTTGTTTGCAGAAGGAAGAGCCTACTGCATGGTGTCACGGTATACATTCATTCAAAGCCCCTTCCTTGAGCGCCATATATCGAGAATGACAGCTGAAGCAATCATCGTCTCGAAACAGGATCTTGTTTGTAGTGTTATTACATCTTCTTGTCTTCGTCATCGAGGCTCCCTCCCAAAGTGCTGGAGTCAATGCTCTCTTCCTTGGAAAGATTAGAGGCCTTCTCGATATCTTCGTCGGTAGGTCCGTGCAACTCCTCCTCAAAAACAGGCTCCGCATCGTGGGTTTCGAACTTTGTCTTGAAGTCACCTAGGACCTGGGTGCTGGAGTTGGATCGACGACGAGCATTGGTGAACTTGTAGTCGTAGTCCTGAATTTCGTCACCCTCACGGCCCCTGTCAACAAGTCAGTGCCTCTGGGCGCAGGTGAAGTCTTGTGTGAGGGGAAGTCATACCAGTTGCCCTTGCCACCGCCTTGCTTCTTCACACCTTTGGGATCGGCATCAATGTGGCCATGTTTGGCGAAGTAGCGAGGGAGACGTTCTTCAGGGAGGGCAGAACCATCAGCGATGGCACTGTGGTTGCGGTCATTTCCTTTGTTGGTTCGGGTCACTTGAGTCAAGGGTGAGTCAGAGCGCAGATGTACAGTGCGGAAGACTGGGAATGACCTACTGATGGAAAGGAGGATGAGGATGGATGGAATAGAGACGGTTGAGGAGGCTAGAGTGATAATGGGATCGCTGTCGTGATGGATTGTCGCTGCGTGTCAGAATCAGAGTCAGTTATAGGAAGTTGGAGATGAGGTTTGGGCAAAGGACAAGAACGACACGCGACCCTGCGAGTCAATTGAGAGACAGAAGCTCGGACCACCCATTGCATGTTGACCATCGATAGATTGGGGAGCGGATATCACATTGAACTCACCACACAATACACTCGCTTACTTTTTGGAGCCGACAGGGGAAGCAATACGAGCAGAGGACAGATCAAGATGAAGCTGTGAGGAGAGAGAGAAGGTGGAAGAGGTTACGATTGACTTCTAAGCAGAAGGGGTGAAGCAGTGAGTAAGTCAGGGAAGAAGAAAGCCGGGCCAGGGTGGAACCTTAGAAAGCTCTAGATGGGATGTTTGCTGTGATTGGGGAGCAAGCAAGCAGAAAGGCCACCGTAGGTTGGCTGCTCGCATGACCTGGTTGCGCTTCTGCCCTTTCTGGCGCCTTCTTCCCCTTAGTTGCCCCTCGCTCCAATTGTTAAGGCGCCTTCCCCGGATTCCTCATCCTCAACCTTTCCCCAACGAGTTGTTTTAGCGCGGGGCTTAGGTCTTTGCTCGCCTCCACTCCTAGTGTGCAGCCCACACTGGCAGCCCCCCATCCACGGCCTTTCATGCAGTTGCTATTTCCCATGATAATAAACGAGGCTGAATGGAATTACCAGACCAGGTCATAAAAGTAGCATAAGCACAACACTCCTGAGTAGTTTTCTTGATAGCCGGTGCGATGGCTGGCGTCAGTTCGATGTGGATCCAGGCGTGACAAGTTATGAGCGAATATTGAGCCACAAAGTCAACTGACAAAAGCCACCAAATGTCGCAAAATGGAACTCCATAGCGGTCAGCATTTCCACATTGTGCTTCAGTCAGACGTCAAGGCCCTGGGAAAGTGGATTGCCCCTGAACAGTCAATAACAAGTACGTCAGTACCTACTTGATACCCACACGGCTGTCTCCTGCTCGAGTGGTGTGAGCGCGGAGGTTTCCGGGACCCAGCCATCACGTGAGTGGGCTGGTGCGTGGTGGGAAGGCTGCTTCATGCAGCATCAGATCTGGTACAAGATATCTTCTCCCGGATGAAAAGAGGGCGTTTGCATTTTCATTTGCCTCAGGCATCCAGGTACCGCGCATTTACCAGCACAGAAATCTCCCACGTGGGTAGGGAATGGATTTGGACGAAGGGGAATTAACAGCCGGGGACTTAGGTATGCAATCTGGTATTGGGATGATGCAGGGCCTCGGGCTTAGCGTCATACCTGCCCCTCTAGCCCTCTAGCGCAGAAACAAGTCTCGATTTCTAATCCCGGCCTTTTATCATTCTTGTTGCTTCCTCGACTTCTCTGTACGACCCTCCCAACTAACTGGGTCCTGCGATTGTCGTCCATCTTGCTGCCACAATGTCGCCCTCTGTGCTCATGGACACCTCCGACGATTTCGTCATGCCATCCTCCAAGGCCCCGCAGTCCTCGCTCCGCACCCTCCTCCTTTCGCCTCCGTCGCTCTCCTCACATCAAGAAATATTGACCAACGTGTGGGAAATGCACGACCGCGCCCACACCGACCTGCAGATGTTGGACAGGCTGTCCCTCGGCCTAGTTTCTCTCCCTCAGTCCTGCTATGATGTCATCATGATCCTCTCCGATGCGGATGGATCGCGCCGCGAGAGTCAAAATCTGATCAGTCGGGACATGCTGGGCGTACTGGTCAAAGCATTGAAGAGTGGCGGACATTTACGCAGCCAGGATGGAACTTTTGGGACTGCGGATGGCCCAGAGAAGAACGAGACCATCCTCGCTGGCCTTTCTTTTCAGCCAGGTGTGGGGTTCGTTAAACCAAATTACACCGCACAAGATTCGGTTCCTTTGAACTTCGGAAAAAGGAAAGCAGCACAGGTCGCTGGCGGTCTTAACAACAACAATAACACAACGAACGGCGAATCTTTGTCGCTGCCAGTAAACGGCAAGCGGAAGAGCATGGACGATGCTCTGCCGGCGGGCGTGGGATTTGACGACGGAATGGATGGCTCAGACGATGAATTAATTGACGAAGATACGTTGCTGGACGAAGAGGATTTGAAGAGGCCTATTAAGATCCGTAAGTGGATTATCATTTTCAATGGCAGTAAACCGGCTAACAGTACCAAGCCGCTGAATGTCAGCCCAAGGCGAAGCGACGCCGAGCATGCAAAGACTGCACCTGCGGGCTCGCCCAGAAGTTGGAGGCTGAGGACCGAGCCCGACGGGAGAACGCGGACAAAGCATTGAACACGATGAAGTTACAGGCAGCTGATCTGGCCGAGGTCGATTTTACAGTGCAAGGCAAAGTTGGAAGCTGTGGCAACTGCAGTCTTGGAGGTGAGTATCCCTTTCTTGCTCCTGGCATGGTCCTCTCCTAATGTGCGGATTCCCCATTAGATGCATTCCGATGCGACGGCTGCCCATATATCGGGCTTCCTGCCTTCAAGCCTGGCGAGGAGGTTCGGCTGTTGAATGATGAGATTCAGTTGTAGAGGTGGATACAATGAGTTTCAGGCCATGGCGGCGGCGTTCCGGTTGGCGGCACCTTTTAGACTACTACTGGTATGTATCACAGATGTAAAGTCCTCCATGTAGGCGATGAGTGGAATAGCCTTGCGAGACCTGGGTACAATACAATTCCTGCGTACAATTTAAAACTACCTAGCCTCGCTAGGTACCTACTCCGTACACAAAGAAAATTCATCTTTTGCTCCGGGCAATGCGGGCCAATTCCGAGGCTTGACAAGAGGGCTGGACGAATCATGTCCGTTGCGATTGCCCAGTTGTCATCCTTCTCCACAAGTTCGCCTGCTCACATCCACTTCATCCATTTTTGTTTTATTCTACCTGACCGACTTGACCGACTTGCCCACTCTTGCGGAAACCAGTTTCCCTACCGACAACGTGGTGGCTTCGCTTTGACGAACATCTTTGATACCCTTGGTGCCTCGTCTTTTCTCTCACCTCCACGCTCCCGCCCTGCTATCGTCGACCTCCACCCCGTCTCCCGCCCTTGGCCATGTCCTTCTCTTCCCTCGTTCAAGACATCGCCTTCCGCGACTCACCGTCGCAACCGAATGCGCGGACAAGTGCTAGCAATGTCAGCAACAACGACACTCATTCTAGCATCTCCCGGCCATCGCAGGCTCGTTCATACACTTCCACCGCCGCCACCAGCGTGAGCATTGCGGGCGACATCTCAAGCCAATTGCACGCCGGCTATAGCCATCCACTTTCAAGAGCATGGCAAGCAGAGAGACAATTGACAAAGGTTCGCATTCACTGTCTTATTCGAAGATATAATCACTACTCTAACACGAGGTCAAGTCAATGCTCATCTACCCCATCTTCATTACCGACAACCCCGATGAAGTGACTCCTATCCCCTCCCTCCCCAATCAAAACCGTCTGGGTCTGAACAAACTCGTTCCCTTCCTCGCACCCCTTGTCCAAAAGGGGTTGCGCTCTGTCATTCTCTTCGGCGTACCCCTTGCCCCCGACGCGAAAGATGCTCTTGGCACAGCGGCCGACGATCCCGAGGGCCCCGTCATAAAAGGCATTCAGCTCATTCGTCGACACTTCCCGCAACTATTTGTGGTTGCTGACGTTTGTCTTTGCGAGTACACCTCTCACGGCCACTGCGGGATCCTCCGAGACGACGGCTCCTTGAACAATGCCATGAGCGTTGAACGCATCTCGGATGTGGCAATGGCATACGCTCACGCCGGTGCTCACTGTGTAGCGCCTTCCGACATGAACGACGGGCGCATCCGCGCCATCAAGCTCAAGCTTATTGAGTCCGGGCTGTCGCATCAAGTCAACCTGATGAGTTACGCGGCTAAATTTTCGGGCTGCCTGTACGGACCATTTAGAGATGCGGCGGGGTCGTGTCCGAGCTTTGGCGACCGGAAATGCTACCAACTGCCTCCGGGTGGGCGAGGACTTGCTCGTCGCGCCATAACACGAGATATCCAAGAGGGTGCCGATATTATCATGGTGAAACCCGCCTCGTCATTCCTTGATATTATCTCGGACGCCAAGGAAATTGCAAAGGATATGCCCATCGCGGCATATCAGGTGAGTGGAGAGTACGCCATGATCCATGCCGGAGCCAAGGCGGGTGTGTTCGATTTGAAGACCATGGCTTTTGAAAGTACTGAGGGTATTTTAAGAGCCGGAGCAGGGATCGTGGTGAGTTATTTTACGCCAGAATTTTTAGATTGGTTGAGTGCCTGAATGTGATGAAACACGACAAGATGAGAAGAAATGGAAAGTTATGAGGAAGCGATGGTCGCGTGAGACTTGTACAGATAGATAGTCTCCCTTATGTGGTCAGGAACTGTAAGCTCCTGGTGCTACCACAGTGCCCAGCGGGGTTGGGATTATTGGAAGAGACGAAGCGAATGGCATGTTCTATGATACGGGTGCCTTCAGTAAAGGTGTTCAGGCGAGACATTTCTGACGCTGGCTTGGATGATACATGGCACGTTACACCATTGGAGAGGTGAGGGGATGAGGTCAAGGGCAAGGAGAAGAAAGCAAAAGAGCAAAAAGAGCAAAAAGAGAAAAAAGCAATTTACCCAATCTCCTCCAATTTCCTCGACCGCGACGTCATTGCATCCCTCCCTGCGTACTCGAATTCGCTCAGCCCAGCATGGTACGGATGTCAAAGTCGAGGTCTGGATACCTTTGTCGTACAAGAATATAGAGTAGATCCATTGGTTCCCATGCTCATCTCTCGACCACCCACCCATCCTGGCTCCTGTCACGTTCCCTGGCGTTCCCGGCATGTCCTTCAGAAGTTGATATTTTACGTGTCTACGAGAGAGAGTGTGTGTGTGAGTGTGTGCTCATGACAATTCCCCTCCCTGCTGTTCCTGTTCCTTCCAAACAAATCTTGACAAGTGAGTGACTGGCGTGGTACTGTACTGGTGGCCTGCGAGCCCAGTAGCCGGCCGGTAGTCGAGCGGCGCATGCGTGCATTGTCTACCTCGAACTTCCCCCTCCTTCTCCGGTTTTTACCCTTGCTCGTCTTTCTATGGATTCTTTTCGTACGATGGTTTCGTCTTGTTGGTCTGACTTCCAAAGGACAAGGAAGATGAACTTGCATGGCGGGCCGATAAAGGCGATACATATTGCATGGATGGGGAACTACATGGTCCTCCGTACATGCTATACATGGTATATGCCCTGGGACGTACCAGGACGTACGTACCCGTCGGTAGCTGGCTAGTTGCTGATTTTCAGTTATTTCGGTGAACAGCGAAGGAGGTATGTACTTGTTACTCTTTGTAGATCCATTGGGTAAGCGTCCTGCGAGAGAAATTCATCGAATGACCCATCGAATGGTCCCCGTGCGGGAGGGGTGTAATTTTCGGATCTAGATTTGAAATTCACTACTAAATTTTACCCGGCAAAGGGCGAAGAGGAGGGGGGGAGAGGGAGAGAGGTATTTTGGTGGTTGGCATTTGTGCAACGCGACGACGGGGGACGGGGACACAAGGGTGAGTGAGTAAGTTATCTTTTTTCATTTTTGTTTTATTTTATTTTCGTCTTTCTTCCCAGTTCTGCCCTCAACGGTGCAGGTCGGGAGGGAGCAAGAGCTGATCTGGGTACGGACGGGTACATACTTGCCAGCACGGCACGTATGGCTCGCTCGCTTGCCTGCTCTCCTCGCTATGGTTGTTCTCGTGGTCGCACGCAGCGACAGCCCGAGCTCCATGGCGGTGTTTGTTCACGGTCCACGATTCAGGATGTGGCGCGGGGGGAGGACCGGGGAGGACAAGACAGGGATAAGGACTGAGAGACTGAGACGGGGAGAAAGAGTGAAAACGGCGAGCCCCATGTGCGCCTGAGATGTAAATAAATGGCTTCTTCCTGTTCTTCTCGTCCTTGTTCTCGCTATAGCCCTCCTCTGGCAATTCTGCTTCTCTTACCCTCATTTCTCTGGCGAAATCATTTGCGCCAATTTTTCCGTGTCTGGTGTCGCCTGACCGTTGACCCGAGGGAAACAAGAAAAGAAAGGACGCAACAATGAAGCTTTCCTCCATCCTCTACTCAGGTCTCGCGGTAGTAGCCACTGCTTCTGCATACAGCATCGACCTGTGGAGCAAGTACGACTACCAAGGGGATCAAGCAAAATTCGTAATACGCCTCCTCTCCTCCTTTTTATTTGAGATCAACAACCTGCCAGTGCCAAAATACACTCACTGACAACGAAGCACAGACAACCGCGTAAATCACACTTCCCTTTCTCACTACGATAATACGGCGGAGGATAAAGGAAGACAGAAGCTAACCAGTTAACGTGAGATGACATAGTGGCATACACAAGGTCACCTGGTCTGGGGGAGCGGGTTCGTGGATATGGAAGTCCGACTTCAAGGATGGATGCTGTGTGGTCTTTTGTCGGGGAAGCACGGTGAGAAATCCTCTTATTCTCCCACTTCCCTCATCTTTGTTCCTTCCTTTTATATTCGCTGACCCCTCTCTGTGTGGAGTAGAATGTCGGGAAGTATTGTCAGTCGGCTGAGAAAGCAGAATCATCCGCAGGAGCGAACAAAGTCGTCATAGGATGCGGAAACACCACCTTGAACTGCTAAACGGATCCTTTTGCCCCGTAGAAGGGCTGGGATGATGTTCTATCGTTGACGATCGATCACCCGAACCCTCTCAAGCCATCCCTCAGTTGAAATAGATGTGCCTCCGTATTCAACACGCACTCATCCAGACTGATCGGATCCGCTCACTGAGGAGATAGAATTATTTCAAAGTTTCCGACTAGAGAATCTGACGCTTCTCATGTACTTTTCCTCCTGAGTCATTCGGAAAGCGGAGTGATGAATCCCCGAACTCTGCCAAGTTTGGGAGGCAGTCTGACATATATGCTGAGGCCATAAGCTGCTATCAATCCTTACAGGGTGCACGCGGTGGGTGCGAACAAGTTGATCGCACAGGTGCCTAGGTCCTGGTGAAAGCAACTCTGAGAGTAGCGTTGACAGCTTCCTGACCCTCGTATTCGAGGCCATGCAAGGTGTGGCTAGGATTCACCGGAATCAGTGGAATGATGTTCAGTAAATGAATGATTGTTAATACAGCGAAGCCAATCAGATTGAACTATTTCCATGGCACATTCCGCTGGCTCCATGACAAGTCCCGAAAATAGACCCCTCGGTTGGAGGACAAAACGAAGACAGAGGAAGCGAAGCCGGCTGAGCTTTGTGGCCAACAGAGAGGGTTATGCTAGTAAGCAGCAGGCGGCATGAGCGGCCGCACAAGATGCAGTTAGCGATAATAGCAGCTCCTTGAAGGTCACGCAGAGAGGTATGTAATTGAGACGAGCTCTGAGCTCTCTCAAGGACGCGGCTGAATGAGTCTCGCGGATATGAGGATGGGGAGTCGTCGCCATAGGAGCCTAGAACTAGAGAGTAGCCCGTCCCAGATGGGCTTTGATGATCAGGAGAGGTTGCATTGGGGGAGTTTGTCAGAAATTGATTTGATGTTGATACAAACGCGCCAAGATCCGAGCAGAGGCCAATGCCATGTGGCTCAGTGGAGAAGATGAGGGGGACGCAGGGAAAAAGCAAGAGCAGTTGATTGGGACGGCTTGACCGCAAGATTGGAGTGTGTGAGAGATGAAAGACGCAGGTAGGGCAGGCAAAAAGGACGGTCAAGAGTCAAAGACCCAAATCAAGACAGTCGTTAGTCCCGTCAGATGGCAATGCACAAATCAGCCTTAGGCCTCCCTTTGGTCTCTCTCCTTTGGCCTCCTCCGCTTGTCCTGTCCCTCCAGCCCTTTCTCCCTCCTCTCCATGTCTCCATGTCTCCATGCCCTGTCATGTCCCTCTCTTCTCTCTGTACCGCCTATTCCCACTCCCCTCAGAGTTCTAGAACCTCTGTTCCCATCAGGCTTCATCTTTTCATAGCAGGCATGACTGCGCCTGACAATTGCCGCCCCCCCTGCCCCTTTCCCCCTGGCCCCCAGCATACGTATCCCCTATCAAACTGTTCAATTTACTGCCGCGACCACGGAATACTTCGCCTCATGCAATAGTCTCGGAACTCTATGCATCCATCGAGCACCTGCAGCTTCCCTGACTGCCCTCTGACTGGACTGTGTCCCTTGATTCTTGCTGCATCTAGTGCAGAGTGCTCTAGTGCAGGGTGCTTTTTCTGGAGGAAAACATTTCCGCAAAGTCCTAGGGGCATCCCCAGCATTGCATAGGGCTGAGTACCCTGCAGCCGCCCGATGTCGACTGCATCCAATCGCCGAGCCTCTCATGGAATGTATTTGTGAATTCTCCGGTACATAGCTGGCCTCGGCTCGCATTCGCCAACAATTGGATCCTAAGTTGCCGTGGGGGGTTCGATTGACTTTGGTCGAGCTGCAACTGATCAACGTCGGACGGGATGGCAATGCCGCCTGGGGCCTCACCAGCCTTCACATCACACATCATGGTTGTATTTTTGTGCTGCCACGATGACCCCCTCGTACCTGTTAACCCTATGTTCTAATTTCGCTCATACCGCTTTTTGGCAGATCGGTGAAGCCTCCCTAGCCTCTCGTATGCGCCAGAAGACGGCCATGCTGGCTATGCCCCCGCTCTCAGCCTTATGCCCAGGCACCTGCGCGGGTCTCGCACCCTCTGCCGACATCGCTCCTTGGCTCAGTGTTGGCATTGCGCGTTGAGCAACGCATAAGCTACGCATCAAAGTGCATTGGCACCATTGGCATCAGTGGTAAGCAAGCTCAGGCATCAGATTGTTAATTGACTCAACCTCTACACACTCCGCACCAGCACCATCCTAATTCGCTTACCTCCGCTTACAACCGAGCGTATTCTGGAAAAAGCATCTCGCCCAGGCAACAGGCAAGAAATGCGGTTGCAGATTATGTAGGCCCTGCAGATCGCTCCTCGATTTGTCTTGCCTTAGGCCGAGCAGCTGAAAAGAGGGTTCCGCTTCATATCCGCGTTGCGGTGATATTGTAGAGTCATGTTGTCGGCGTGATCGACCTCCAGAACATCTTCGCCGTCATGTGCGGGAGACAAATGCTACCATTTGCAGGCAACGCCATTGGCAGAGGAAGTAACATACTGTCTAGTCTTGCGCCAGAGTCCGAATCATCGGTTCTTTTGCACTTTATTTACTCATCATGGTATCTTCCGCGAGAACACACCTCATCAAGGACCTCGAACTCGACCGAAAGACGCCTGAAGCAGCGGTCGGTACAAGGGAGGCATGGGTCTCTTGAGTTTGCCGACGACATTAAGCCCTATGGCCCTAACCAAAGTGGACTTACATACATATCTCCACCTGATGACCCGTGTCTACTACTGGAACGTCCTCCTAGGTATGCTCCCGGGCCCGCCCTATCAGACCTAGAGGTGAGAAGTCAAGGATAGATGGGAGAAAAAACAGCTCTGTCAGCAACTGCCCACGAGGAGCGCTACCTTGCGATGCAGTCCCAATCATGTTCAACGACCATCGTGGCGCTCTTCCACTATCTGATCTCGACCCCAGAGTCGGATTCTCTTTCGGCCCTCTCTACAGTAGGCCCTAGGTCCCTATTGTTTCTCGCCCCGTGGAGGTGGAAAGGCACAGCCTAAATGTGGACGAGACCGCTTGATGTCTCTGCTGCTGAGCCACAGTCGTGACTTCGTCGGATGAAAAGAAATGGACTGTTCCAGTTCCCTGACTTGCACTTTACAAGTTACAACTAACGAGGGACGACCAGTGACAGGACCTCCCCGACCAGTCCTTGTGCTAGGTTCCACCCATTCCGATTCAGCTCAAGTACCTCTGGCTCCACATGGTCTCCCAGTGGTACCATATCAACAAACGATCTGCTCAGGACAATCTCTCAGGAACACAAGACCCTAACATAGCCGCGCAATGGTAAGTCAACTCAAGCACGATACCACCGAAGAGAAATAGAAAACAAACCAAAGGAGGAAGGCAATGAGGCTGAGACTTGATCTTGTCCCTTGGGGCCTCCAGACACCACTGTTATCCCTCCTTCCCCTAATTATCCCACCCCTGCGTCTTTCCCTTATTATACAGAGCGCATAAGTTGAAGGTTAATTTGTCCCTTACCGACCCCAATATCCGGGACACTATCTCATTACCCGCCTAGCCAACTACATCTGTTGCACGGCGTTTATATTGTTCCTCACCGGGCCTTTCCTGTCGGTCCTGTTTTGCTTCCTGAAAAGAACTGCATACTCACAATCCCAGTTTGATAGGCTAGGCCTTGCTTCTCCCACTTCAACCTCGACCTGTCCGAAGATAAAGTTGAATCTCTTTGGATACCAGTCCAATCATCGAATGCTCGAAGATATATCCACAACTGCCATGGGCAGTGACCCGACTGCTGTCAACCCCAAAGAACCTCCTCCACTTCCTTCTCGTACGATGCCAGGCGATAAGGCGCGAACGAAAAAATGGGCCCCGAAGACGTTCAATGGGTGTCTGACGTGCAAGTGTGTCTCAAATGTCTCCTTATATTCTTCCTTATTCCTGACAAGACGATTGAAGGCGAAGAAGGATAAAGTGCGACGAGGGAAAGCCGACGTGTCAGAGGTTGGCGAAATCCCGACAATTTCATCAATTCTTTCACTGATATGATCCAGATGCATCAAATCAAACATCAAATGTAATGGATATGCTGCACCCAAGATCAGGCTGTTTGAACCAGCATCAGCATCAGCAGCTTCATCCTCGACACAGCCACCAGCGGCAGACACAGGACTTCTATCTGGACAGGAGTCAGCAGTCCTCTACGACAGTCAAACGAATTCCCGCCTCGAATCTTATCATCATCCTCAACAACTCTCCCTCGTCCCCAGATTCGGCACGCAGGAAGAATCTCAGTCCTTCCAATTCTTCCTCGAAAAGACCTCTGACCTGATCTCAGTATACTCGCAGCCGTATCTATGGACGGTACTCCTGCCTCAAGCCACATGGCACCAACCCTCTATTAAACACTCTCTCATTGCACTTGCCTCGCTACACCAATACCTCACCACGGTCGGCCCAGCCTCACAAAGAGCAAATCAGAACTTCGTGTTCCACTACAACAATGCCATCCGCGCCCTGGTGGCGGACAAGCCGTCCATTGACATTGTGCTGGCGGCATGTGTCATCTTTTGGGCGCTGGAGAACTTCAATGGCGGTGGTCAATCGGCCATTGACCACATGCAAGCTGCAATCAAAATCTTAGGGGAGTGGAAAAGTAAACGTCGACCAAACGACCCTGCAAAGGACTTTATTACCAAATACATCGAGCCAACGATTCGAGATGGCGTCAAATTCGCCTCGAAATGCCGGGTTGAGGAGTTGGCGGGCCAGATGAGCGCTCTTTCTCTGACAACACGCGACGTGAGGATCATGAACTTCGACTACCCTCAATTTAACAACCTGGAGGACGCAGGAGACTATCTGGGGGACTGCATCAACAAGATTCTAGTACTGAAAAGCCAGGCAAAGGCACCGCTCTCTCCAAGTCCCGACCTCATCGAACAGATGGAAGAGCTGGACGCCCGCCTCTACAAATGGATGAACTTGTTCCAGAACCTCACGGCTACGGGGCCCGTATACATCCGACGCATGCTCGTGGTGCACAACGTCACGGCAAATATCCTGTTAGATCAACTCAAGACACAAGCACAATACAGCAGCACGACCGACGAAGAACAGGAACAGGAGGCGCGTCGCTGTCGATTCGACTTCACAGTCATTGAGGTCGAGGATATATTGAGATACGATCCACTTGCCACAGTGGAGTCCCGCAGGAAGAAACCCCCGAGTCTAGGATTCATTCCACCCGCCTTCCTGGTGGCAACGACAGCGCCGAAACCAGAGACCAGGACAAGGGCGATCAACTTGATGAGGATGTTGAATGTGACCGAGGGGCCGTGGAGCACAGAGCACGCGGTGCAGATTGCCGAAGGGATGCTGGAGATTGCCCGCGACTGTGCTGTTCCCATCTCGGCAGTCGACCTGCGGCACATGCACTTCGAGTTTGACGAAGGCCGCAGGGTGTTGAGTATGAGATGGGAGCCAGAGGACCGGGCTGTGCTGAATGTGAGCATGGTCAAGCGCATCAATGCTCAGAGTATGAACTGGAGGGACTCGGTAAGTCGACTTTTTCCCATTGTGCTTGGGACTAACACTTTGCAACAGGATATGTGTTCATTTATCAGGAGATTCGGCTACCAGTTCCCTTCCTCGGCTTTGATGCAGTCTTCATGATTGATACGAAATGACCATCCTCTTAGCGATCTGTTTGCACGGAATTGGGAAGATCAGAACAAAGTGAAAAGGGTCAACGGGACGGAATCAACAACAGAAGCTCACGGTTACTTTTCAGCACAAATGGTTATGTTTCAGGATCCTCTCCTCCCCCCGGGCGGAGCTCTTGATGTGTCTTATTTCCATTCCCCCTTTCCCTTTGACTTTTGGAATTATGACCATAACAACAAGTCTACGATATCACGGCGGTGTTCGTCAAATGCATTATTTAGCATGGCAGTTAGCTACATTATACAAAGCGCTCATTTGTCACCAGGTGCATAAGGGACGAACGAACGCAAAGATCTTACAGGTTTCATTTGCATGCAATCTCATTTTAGAATTATGCTTTGAAACCTTCGTTTCTCTGTGCCCCTTTTTTTTGGGCGTCGCCCCTTATCTGTCTCGTTTGGCTGGCCGGCTGGCTGACTGGCTTGGAAGTTCTCTCATTTCATCTCGGCAGCGCAGAGATGCCTTGACCTGTGCTCGGACCTATACCCGTGCCCGTGCCTGTAGTCGTACCCGGGTGGCTCTGACTCTGACTGCCCTGCCTCGACGACTTGGCCGCACTCCCCGTCGCAGCCTCTTGTTCCAAGAAATGCTGCCACAGTTCCGCCAGGGTCTCCCGCGAGTGCGGACTGGTCGCGCTGTCGGGCCCGGCTGCGCCGAAGTAGTCGGGGTGGTTGAGCGCCGGCGTGCTCGGCGTCCTGTGCATGATCGGCGACCCAGGCGCCGGCGCTGCCAGGGATCCTAACCCGCGCAGAGAATTGAAGCTCGAGGTAGGAGGTGCCGTCGCGGTGGTGCCGGGCCTGGCCAGGCCGGCCTGTTCGCGCTGCTCGTCCGTCCAGCCCAGCAGGGCGGCGATGAGCTGGAGGATCTGGAATTTCTTGGGGTCCGACCGGTCGAGCGCCAGGAAGTGTAGGAGGTGGTTTGTCACTATCTGCCTGTATGGGCCGCGAAAATTCAAAGGACGGCTTGTCAGCGAAAGAGAACACCATTGATTGGTTGCAATTTCCAAAGAAGGGTTGAAAAGGGAGCAGGGTCTTAGGCTGAAAAGGGGGGGAAAGGACCTCAGCCTCGTCAGGTGGCAAATGATCTGCGCTTTGGGCGCAATGATCTAAATTTATAGTTCTTACACCGCATCATCACCAAGCCAGAGGGTCGAAATGCGGAGTAACGAGCAATCGGGTAACGATGAATCCATGACTCGGAGTTGAAAGGGTAAGGAAGTTGCATCGCTGATAATGCAAAGAAAGAAGGATGGGGGGAAAAAAAGACTCACCTGTCCACGTTATCCTCGGGCTTGCCCTTCTTGAGAAACCTCAGCGCTTTGGTAAGATGATCGTTGAGAATCACCGCTTCGTGCCTCAGTTTGCCGATCAGGAGGTTCTTCTCCTTGACTTCCTTTTCGAAGGGAAGGGCTCGCTCGAGTTTCTTTTTGGTCCCCTCCAGTTCCGCGACGGTAGAGTCATAGATCGATTGGAGATCTGACAACTGTTTCCTCAGTGCTTCCTGTTCCTTCTGGGAGGTTTCGACCAGTTCTTTCAGCTCCTGTTTTCGCACCGTTTGGATCTCCTGGAGGGCTTTCTGCAGGCCGTCGACCGCTCCAGAGTGGGTGTCCCTCTCACTCGCTGCTTTCTCGTACGCTTCCTTTAGCGAATTCAATTGTTCCTCTAAATCGGCGTTGCGGTCTGCCAAGTCCTTCCGCATCGTGCGCTCTTCCATGGCGAGAACTTCCCAGTCGTGCATAGCCTGTTTAGCATTCTCGAATTCGTCACGCATGTAGGCTTCGGATTCAACGAGTTCTTCTTTCTCCTTGAGCCAATTTTGCTGAGAAAGCGTCAGGCGGTTGCGGAGGGTGGATAATTCTTTGGATTGTTCGGCTTGTTTTTGCGAGAGGTCGACGTTTCGAGCAGTGAGTTCTTCAACTTCCGCGGCGCGGGCGGTGTAGCGTTCTTGAAGTTCGGATCTTTGTTCTTCAAGTTCTTCTATTCGCGTGCGCGCTTGTGCTAGATCTTCCTGTAGTGGTGATTTCGTTAGTCTGGCTGGCGGGTCTCCTGCTCGCCTGGTCAAGAACCACGTACTGCATCGGCCTTTAATCTCTCGCCCAACTGCGACCGTATAGTGTTCACTTTTCCTAGGAGGGACTGATATTGTTCTTCTGCGTTTTCCTTCTCGGCCTGCGTGTCTGCCAGCTCTGTCTGGACCGCCTCGATTTCGGTGGCATGCTTGGCCTGCAGCTCTTCCAGGGACTTCCGCAGCTCGGCCACTTCAAGACGCAGAGCATCGCGGTCCTTTACAAGAGCATCAAAGCGGGCAGCCGCATCGTTGCTCTCGTCGACCGACAGAGCTTTGATCCCATTTGCGACAGCAGCCGTACTGGCACCTTCGTCCGTCAGCTCTTCTGCGGTGGGAGAGGCAGCAGGGCGCTCTGCTTCTGGCTCGTCATTTTCTTCTTCGTCCTCGTCGTCGGGCCCGTCGTGGGCCTCGGTGGAGTCGACCACCGGCGTCGAGGGAGCGTCTGTCGATGCGGCTTGCGCGTTGCCCTTCTTCTTGGACCTTTTCTTCTTCTTGGATTTCTGGTCTACCACAGTCAGCATGGGCGCACTTTGACTGCATCAGGACATACACGGACCTCCTTGAGGCATCGAAGACATGTTTGGGGAGGACATGGTCTATTCTGGGTCTGGAACAGCCCCGGACATTGAGATGCTGGATCTCGAAAGGTGTCAATTGTTGCTTGGCGTAATGCATTGCGCAAAACGCAGGTGCTGGTATCGGGCCCGCCCGTTCGCTTACAATTCGACCGAAGCAAAACATTGTCCTACCGAGTTCGCAAGCTGCCAACACAAAGGGTGTCCATGTACAGGATACCAGTGAAGAAATCATTTGCCAAGCCTCATTTCATATACAGGCCATTGTAAACCGAAGTCAGCTTGGGAATCATTTCAGCGTTTCCACAAACAACCCTCTCATCCCCTTCAAGAGAGTCCCGATCTCCCTGGTCGCATTCAACCGGTCCACGACCTTTGCGACTTTGGCGGCCTCTAACCTAGGCCTCATGTAGACCACGTCATATTTCCCATGCCCAGTGTCGGGCACCAGCAGTTCGAAGAGGGCCTCCCTTTCCTCACCGCCATTGCCACTACCTTTCACAGGCGGGAACACAAAAACAATCCTGACCTTGTTCTCATCCCCACTGCCTTCGATTCGACAACCCAAATACGTCTCCCAGAAATTCAGTTCAGGCCCGTTCAGTCGGCTCTGCCCCTCCATCTTCGCAGCGTATTCCCTCTGAGCCTGCAGCTTCGCATCAATCTGTCGCTGTGTTTGCGCAATTGCGGATTTGAGACGGTCTCGCTGGGCAGATTGAGCTGCTTGGTGGGATTCCAGTTTGGAGATTTGCGCGTGCATCTCGTTCTTCTCTGCCTGTTCACGGGCGAGGACCTGGCTGTGTGTTGACAGAGTGGATTGCAGAGTTACGATTTGTGTGCTTGCCGACCGCTGCTCCTCTATAGGGTCCATCAGTATCTCTCTCTCTCTCTCTCTCTCTCTTTTCGGCAATGGCAATGACTTCTGCGGAATGTTTTCCCCAGCTTACCGTTCAATTCCCCTAGACGCGCCCGAAATTCATTCCTCTCTTCTAGCACCCTCTTCCTCCCTCGTTCGATGAATGCGTCGAACTTGATCGTGAAATCGGCCATGCGCTTTCGTAGATCGTCAAAATTGAAGTCAACTGCGGGCAGCTGCGTGAGGGGGCTGTCCGAGTACGACATGGGCGTGGCCATTTGCGATTGCGACGCGCGGAATGAAGATGTGCCGGCAGAGAATGTCGATGGGGGGATAGCGGTGGCCATTATCGCGACAGAGTCCGTATTGCTTCGGTGAGGCGATTTCAGGAATTACTGCAAGCTGTTATGAAGTGAAGTGTTGGATACACTGGCAACTGCAAAGGTTGGGTGCGCAGCGCACAAATGCAGTCGACCGGGCAACCACCGCCGAGCGCCCCGCAGCTCATCGACCAAACACCACAGCTTCACTGCATTGTGTTATGCTGAGAAACAATTATTATATTTCTTTTTTTTTTTTTTTTTCCAGATTCACATCCATCAATTGCTATTTTGTTAATATAATTCGCTATGTCTTCGCTTGCTAGAACGCTTGTCGCACCCCTACAGAATCTTCCTTCACTTGATCGAGTTGTCCCTTATTTCCTGGGCCAGCTCTTCCCGCCCCTCGCTATTCTCGCTACTGGCATCCCCCCCAAGTAGCTGAGAAAGCATAGCTTCCATTTTTTCCAAGGTGTCTTCTATTTTGTGCAGTCTTGCCGTCGCCTCCAATAGTCGGGCGTCTTGATCACCGCCCAAGTCAACCAGTGAATCAATTCTTTGACGCCTGCTTGGCTTTCGATACCCGGCCGGATGTTGCCCCTCGTCCGCTCCCTCGTCACTCGAATCACGAAACTGATTTTTCAGCTTCTGGTCGACTTGGGACTCTCTTCTTGCGTTTGCCTCTGCCATTGAATCCCTTCTGTCTTTCTTCTTTGTCCGCGGACTAACCGACGGCCTTCGGTTCGAATCGATTGTCTGGCTCGCCCTCCTTTCCTCCGCTAATTGCGTAAATTGACCCTGCAATCTGGTGTTGGATAGGATCCCCATATCGTCGCTGTGATTCAAATTATCTTCTTCGGCAATCTTGTCCAGTACTGACTGTGGCGGATCAATGTCGAACACTGCGTGGATATCTCCATGTACACTAAACCTTGAGAGCGCCCAGTATTGTGCAGGTGTGGCTCGAGGTCCACCGGGGTTCTTCCAATCGATTTTCTTGCTGCTTGAAATTTTCCGCTTGTCAGACATCCATAGTGTTCTCCTCTCATACCATGCAACAATCAATAACGTTGGTAAGTTAATGGTCCTGACCGCTGCGACGTTGATCTTGTGGAACATTCTGTCTGAGAGTATCCACTTCATAGGGAGCATGAGGACCAGGGCCAGGATGTTAAAGGGTGGCATGTACGCGAAGATTGCGTCTGACTTGACCCCTTCAAAGGTGAGGACTGCTCGTCGAAACTGGATTTCTTGCACGGCGTTGCTGACGATGCCGCTGAATGTGTTGGTCAACATTGAGACAAGGACGGTCAAGAACAACGTGTTCCCCAGGAAAGCGAACAAAACCATCAAGACGGGCCCAAGAAGCCAATGGAAGTCTGGTGACTGGTCGATACCGGTCCCGTCCAGACCGAACCAGATCCAAATCATCCACTCTCCGATTGTCACCGCCTGATGCGCTCCAGCATGCAACCACTTGAGACTCAGGAGGAACCCAGCAAAACACCACACGGCCAGAGCGGTCAATGTCAAGAAATCAGACATCATCGCCCTCAGGGAGAGAAACAGCATGTTCTCAGACATGACGTTGAATGCCAATCGAGGAACGAGCACCGGGGCACCGCAGCTAAGGATGTCAAGGGCAGTCCGGGCGAAAGTAATGGACTTCTCCTCGTCGACAATCGAGAAGGCGTAAATTCGTAAGACCAGGTATATCATGAAAATTGTCGAGAACAGGACATCGAGGAACGACCACAGATTCTGTGTATACACGCCCCAACCGTGTTCGAGTATAGAAGCGAATTGATCGAGTACCTATCAGCATTTCCTAGTCAGCTTCGACCCTTTCTCGCACAGGGAAAAAGACGTACCCAACCAGCACCATAAACATCAAACACCATCTCGAGAATCTGATAATCAGTATTCATCCGGTTTTCCCTCCTGGCCATAACGGCAATGTACAACCCCAGCAAGACGGCAAACTGGCACACCTCGATCAAGTTCCTCGTCCGCGGCACAATCAATCTGTACTGATTCAGCAACGGAGCGCGTCGTGGATCATAGAGGGAAATGGGCCTTTTCTTCCAGTGGTCCGGGATAATGTCGATAAAACTGCTCGGCGTATACACGACCTTGCCACGATAGATGGCGTCGACGACCTTCTGGCACGCGCTGCTCGCCAAGAAGGACTTGCTTGCGCTGACAATGGCGACCTCCAGGGCGGTCAATTTCCTCTCCACCTTGCCCGACTTGGACTTCCGCTGCGCGGCCCAGTAATGCATGGCGTGCTGACTCTGCTTGGTCACCTCTTCAGGCGCACCTTGGAACGGTTCGAAGCCCGCAACGAGGATGTTAGCCAGTTTGAGGAGCCCCCTGGGCCCCGGATTGTGTTCGTTGTATCGACGGAGGATCTTTTCGGCGACGAGCTCACATAGAAGCGCGCGCGTGAGGTTTACCGTCTGATGGTGTGTTGCATAGGATTGTTCACGGATGAATTGCATTCGGTTGACGAGGAGGCAGTACACTGCAGTGAAGGGTCAGCGATAACAGTACAGTGGCGACCCCATGGGCTGTAAGGTGACAGACCGATTGATAAGTCGTTCGTCTCGTAGAGTGAATCGACCAAGGGACGCACGACAGAGATGTTCATGCGCGGCGCTTTGAGCTGGTCGAGAGAGTAGGGATCGTCTGGCATGGACGTGAGCGGTTGATTGTTGACGGAGGAGTATCATATTCATGCGCAAGCAACGTCAGGGGGGACTTACCGATACTCGTGATGATATCCCTCCGGATGCTATGCTCGCACGGCATGTCAGAAGCTTGATCCCGAAAAAGCATAAAACGAGAAAAGGCCCTGCTCTCTCTCCATTCATTTCTCCTTCCTCTCTAGACATTCCTCCACAACAATCTCACACACAATGTAATCTCCAAAAATATCTGCAATGCTCGCAATGTTCTCAATGGAGCCATCTGCCTTTTCCTCCAAACCACATATACCATTTTGTAGGTAGGGAGGCAGGCAGGCAGGCGGTTAGATGCAGTACAACACCTCTAGACACATGGTATGAAAAGGAGTCTGTAGGACGACCGTCGAACCGAACCAAACTCACCGATGAATATTCTCATAGACATTACAATGCGCGTTGCCAAAGGGGTCTGCCTCGCGCGGCGGGCGGCCGCCCAGCCGGTCCTGCTCGAGGCTCGTCCACGTGCAATGCGGCGGGTACAGGCCGTCGCTGTCGGCAAAGTCCTCCTCGTCGTGCTGCGTCGCCAGCAGCGCCTCGGTCTCGGTCCGCTGCCGGTTGAGCCGGAATTGGTGCGAGAAGGCCGAGCCCTTGCCGCCGCCGGTCCGTCGGCGCGAAGACAATAGCGAGGAGGACGAGGATTTTGATTTTGAGGGTGTTGGGCGCGGTGGTGCTGGGTTGTTATTGGTATTGGTGTTGTCGGCGCCGGTTCGGCTGGTGGGCGAGGAGAGGGAGGGCATGGTGGCTATGGTGGCTATGATTCGTGTGCTTTATGTTTCTCCCTATGTATGTGTCTGTCCTTGTGGGGAGATATTGATATAGGACGGCGCGGCGCGGCGCGAGAGGGAAAGAGAAAAATGGGCCAAAAAAGGGGGGGAAACCGCCAAAAGGCTTTGGAAAAGGCCAATCAAGAATTCAATCCCACGGTGGACATAGTCGTCGATGTCGATGTCGATGTTGTTTCGGGTAAAGGATCTACACATAACAACGGCCTCACGAGCTGTCGAATGCAAGTCCTCCGGTAACGTGCGCCCACGTGTAGAGATACAGAGGCGTATGCAGGGCTGATGCTGGAGTTATCGCGACAGACAGACAGATAATGGAGGGGGATAGACAGATAGCAAGATAGGTGGATAACAAATAATGGGAATTAGTGACGCCGTGCCACCAATCGGGAAGCCGGTGACGTTAAGCTTATCGCATCAAGCACGACGCTGAAAGCTTTACTCGGTACTTAGTACTTGCTAGTAGGACTCGGTAGCTGAAAAGACAAATCAGTAATAACAAGTCATTAGTAGTCTTCGCTATATCTCGTCAAATTGTTGGTCAAAGTCATAAAAGCCGGCCAGCTATATACAGGAGACATTACAGCGGGTCCCTCCATGGAACATTACCGAGTCCTTGGTGAGTGGTGCCACCGTAGGGTTATTATAACATGATCATGATCGTCGCAATGGCCGCCAACAAGATGCCCATCGGCCAAAAACTCGACAGTACGCCTTCTTGCAGCGGGCCTGCTTCACTGCTCACTTCGTACACCACGCTGGGCGACGCCGTCTGGGATACCGCACTTGAATCCACCATGACAATAACCAGTCCATTACTCGTGACCGTCTGTATGGCTTGAGCCCCCGGGGTAGTGGTGGTGTAAGAAGTCACCGTCGTCGTGCCAACCCATCCATTCGGTGAATTGGATGTCGGAGGGTTGTAACAGTTGTTGTCGCATTGATCACAGCATTCCCAGTAAACAATGGTCGAGGTAACAGGACAGGGTAGCACCGACGTGACTGTGACGATGACGTTCTCCTGCGTGTAGCGTGTGACATAGGTTGTTGAGGGCGTCCAGTACGACCAATATGATGTGGTTGTCGGTGTCGGTGTCCAATATCCGGAGTCACTAGATACGTGTCAGCGACGCCATGATCGGCAGAGGGAGGAGATGTGATGTGCTCACTAGGCCAAGCCTTGCCCTAGGAGAGTCCCGATGAACGTGAGAAGAGGCCACAGCATGACGGTTACTATTAGTAGATAGCGAGCGAATCGGATAGAGGAAATGTGGCACGGATCAAAGAGAGGCGGTCGTGGGTAGGGATGGGAAAGAGAGACGACAATCTGAAAGAATTGGAAACATCAAACCATGCCCACCTTTTTCATAGCTGCGAGATCTCAGCTGGTGCCATGGCTTGCGCGTTACGTAGTCCAGGAGCTTGAGCTGCAACAAACTTTCTCTTGAGTTCCAAGCTCGAAGCTCGATGGCGGCGTGGAGCTCCTCGCAGCTCACTTCGCCAGCTTGGTCGCCCTGGCAGAAAGGGTCGACCCCGCCATTGGATCCGCGGTTGCAGTAGAACAATCCGGGAAGAGGACTGTTCGAAGAGGGAGGGTGTGGGAAGGAAAAGTATGTCTTATCAACATGATGATTGCTTCAGAAACAGGTGAGGGGCTCGAATTCGCGCAGGATTTCTGGGTTCTGGGCGAAACCCAATGAAGGGCGCAGGGGCGAGCACTGGCGGGCAACAAGGATGTGAGGGTGCGGAAATGCCTTGCATGAAGCGTGCAGGGAGTTTTGAGGTAGGTAGAGACAAGTCAAAGTCCGTGGAGGAGCTGCGGCGTGATGTCAGCCTACTTGTTAGTGGCCCGAGCAAGTTGGGTGATGGCGGTGGATGAGAAGTTAGACGAGCGGACATGGATGACCGTGGAAGAAAAGAAGTCGAAGTGGTTCTGGTGTGGTGGTCCTCGCACATGGTGGTGGATGATGGTGGGACCCCAGGCAGTTCAGCGAGGTCGGGCGGGTGCGGCGACGGCGGGTGCCGGTGGCGGGGAGAAGTTTACTAGGAGGGTAGCGAGGAAGGTACCCAAACAGTTTCTCTCCCTCTTCACTAAGTGCCTATGTACATATACTCAGTACCTCTCTTTGCTCCTCCATCAACTCCTAGCTATGAGGCACTCGCCCCAACAGGAATATTAACCCCGTTGATTCCCGTCGAATCTTCGCTCAATAGCCATGTTATCGTCTCGGCCACCCTTTCCGGGTCAAGCAATACTACCCCTCGCCGCGCCATATCCGCCTCGGCCTCTTCTTCATCCTTGTACCACGATAACGCCATTCCAGTCTTCGTTGCGCCTTAAGAAACTTGTCAGCAAGCGGGTAGTGTAGGACAAATGGTTGTAGTGGCATAGGCTCACTTGGAGAAACGGCGTTCAATCTAATCCCCAGGGGTCCCAATTCCTTCGACACTGTGGTCGTTAAACATGCCACGGCGTGCTTTGTCACACAGTACGACAAGATGGTCGGGTCGTGGAATAGACTTGCAGCACTCGCAATGTTGACGATGCTTCGCGAGGACTGGGGCAATTCCATCATCGCCTTCACTTGTGCTCTCATGCTGTACAAGATCCCGGTGAGGTTCACATTCACCACGCGGCTCCACGTTTCGTCCGTTTCGTTCAGGAACATGGGCGGTTGTTGGCTTGCAGACATGTTGATGACCCCTGCGCAATTCACCGCTCCATCGAGACCGTCAAATGTGTTGACCGTGTCCTTGATCCAAGCATTGACGTCCAGGCTCGAAGTAACGTCGACTTTGGTCATGGATACCTGCATCTCGGGGTTGATGTCTTGTAGTTTCTTCCTTGCCATGTCAAAGAAGCCAGGGTTGACGTCGCCGATGGAGACGGCTCTGGCTTTTAGCCTGGCAAGTCTGCAGCATGTCGCCAATCCGAGACCAGAGCTGGCACCTGTCAGCGCAAATACTTTTCCAGCGATAGAAGCCATCAAGAGGCTCTGAAAGAAAGGCGCCCACGATTGGTCAGGTCCGTTTCCGACGAGAGGGCGGATATCAAATCCGAGACGTTGGAGAGGGAAAGAAGAGGATTCGTAGAACATCCACGACACTTATCACCACGTAGATACATCTCCCAAGTACTTCTGCCGAGGAAGGGGGATGGGTTGTTGCATTGCAGCCCATCCATGCCAGCACATCAGATCTGGTATTGGTCTGGGACGCTAGCTTCATGCAAGATATCTCGTGTGGCACAGCGATTCGGCCGAAGCACAACATTTTCACATTGTGATATACCCTACCACTTTTGGGCCGGACTGATTCCGTTAACTGCCGAAAGAGGGCTGCTGCAGACAGGCGTGAAGAATCCCTCGCCTGAGGGGCAGAAAAGGCGTGGTGGCGGCGAATCATTGCTCGAAGCACAAGGCGAAGGATTTCTCGAACGGGCAAATTGCATCGGCTTGCTATTGTCGTATGTTGTATCATTTCTCCGTATTACCTATGAGACAGAAACAGATGGCCTCCTCCACCTCACCTTTGACCACCTCTCCCAGCACCAGCGCCGCCGGCGCCTCCGCCCATGAACTGTTGTGCACTGTACATGTCAGCAAAAGTTCCCCAGACTCTTCGATCACACTCACAGATTCGCGAGGGCAGGGTCCTGCATCATTTGTTGTATTTGACTCATGTCAGGCATACCACCTCCGCCTTCTCGGTGGCTGTTTACCATGTTCTGGAGGGTTGGATTGCTCATCAGTCCGCTAAGGACTTCCGGGTTGCGCATGATGTTCTGTGCAATGGACGCGAACATAGGATTGCTCATGATGCTGGACAGGTCGGGCATGCCGCCGCCGCCACGACCACCGCCGAACATTCCTGCCAGACTGGCCAGATCCGGCATACCACCTCCACCACGCGTCTCGCCCGCGGCATCGTCCACTTCATCTTCGGGTATCTTCTGTTCCTCTGCCTCCATCCGAGCTAATTCCTTCTTGGCAGTCTCTAGACCTTTTCTCATGGCTTCACTGCCTCCATTTCCTTCAAAGTCGATGCCTTGTTGGTAAGCCTCGACGCTTCCTTTGGCATCGCCCATGGCGAATCTCGCAAGACCTAATCTTGACCAAGCCTTTGTATATTTGGGGTCTGCGGCGACGGCAAGTTCGGCATCCTTGACAGCGGAAGCGTGATCACCACTTGCCGAATACGCCGCCGCACGGTTGGAAAGATAGATGGGGTTTGTAGGAGCGTAGGAGATGGCCTGGGTGTATTTCTCAATAGCGGTCTTGTAGTCTTTTTGTTGCATGGCTGCGTTGCCTGCACTCTTGAGCTTCTCCGCCTCTGGGTTTATGGCTTTGGGGGCCGCTGGCTGCGGAGGAGGGGCTTGGGTTTCGGTCGTGGATGCCTTCCCTTGGAGTTTTTCGTAGACAGAGAAGATGTTGAGCAAAGATTGAGAGCCGACGGCTTCGGTCATGGCAGCCTTGTCGGAGGGGTCGACTTTGAAGGCTTCGGCGATACAATTACTCGCGATTTCAACATTGTCGGCATCATCTGCGGTGAGAGTGCCATCCTTGAGAGAGGTGGACAAGAAGTCTATTATCGACAGCGCCAGGCGCTTTTTGGAGTCGGACAGAGACTGCGACAAGATTAGCAGCCATCAATGACACGGACCAGTGAGACGTACCATGTTAAGCTGGGGAAGGAGACACGATGTTGGGGAGAATGGACAAATGTACAGTGTGAGGTATCTTTGCTGCCTTGTCAACAATGGGACTCGAGACTTTCAACATCCATGTCCAATGAGCGTCATCGTCATGCGGATCTCTTGGCATGCGGGCTGGCCCTCCTCTGCCCTCCATTTGCCCCTCAAATATCAAAGCTCCATGCCACGACTCAGACCACAAGCCCTTTCCTCTTTTCCCTAGAACCTGAATATACTCCATTATTTCCCTTGTATAAAGTCTTGCGGCTTCTGCTACCTCTATAACTGTTAAACTGACTGAAGCTTACGGCAGACGAACCACTTCCGACTCGTATGAAAGCCAATTGTCACTACATAGTGTAGAGAAGGATATAGATATTGATTCTAGATGGTTGGCTACCACTACGCCCTCACGATACCACAACTACCACCCTTGTTCCATCATTTTGGGCAAATAAAATTAAACAATGCCTACTCAGTCAGACCTGGACGCCATTCTATAGATCATAAAGTGGCTCGATGCTAACTGGGAAAAGATCTCTTCATTCTGGTTAGAAGCGGAATGGCGAGGCTGGGCCCGATACGATCTTTACGCGCATCTCGAAAAGGAAACCTACAGAGTTTCTCACAGCGTTTCTCTATGGGGAGACAACGAGCCCGAGGTGGACCTGACGGACAAGAACGGAGGCGGCGATCTCGAAGGCGACAAGCTTCTCTTCTTGAGAATCGGTGACAAGGCCTGTGAGGAGATGGGTTTCAATTTCGGCGATCTGAAGCCGGAGTATTTTGGCTTCGATGGTAGGACTCAGTACGAGACAGCAGTTTACATGTACTAGCTTTGGCTCGATCTATGAAAGGTCAGAGAGGGAGGAGATAGACGCACTAACGTGGGAACTAAGCTTTGGGAAACATCTCGGTTTAGCGGCCTCACAGAAATGATCCTTCGGTCCCAGCACCCACGGTTCGCCGGGTGTATGTAGACTTATCCTGCTCTGGTACCAGTCAAATAGAATGGAAGCATCAAGACTCCCTATGTGAAGTCACAGTTTTCCGTAAGCCAGTTCATTTCGTTTGTAAAATCCTTTCCCCCAGTTTGGGCCACCCAATCGTAGTCAGGAAACAGGTGCAACAGGTTTTGAAGACGGGCTTTCAAATCATCAATGGTTGCAGTCGACGTCTCCTTGATCATGACACGGTGCCACTCGGTGTCGGCTATAACAATGGATCAACTTCAACCCCGAACCCGGACCAGCACTAGATTCTTACTCACCGCTGAGGTTGCTGTGAAGTTTGAAGAAGGTCCATTCCAGACACTTGCCGATCCTCCGTGAAACTTCCACAGTTTTTCCCTCCTTGGTAACGGAGATATTCTTCGTAGCAGTCGCGCTCTGATTATTTTCCGTGTAGCTTGAAATGGTTAGCTCGACACGCTCTTTTCTGAAGGGGGGAAGATCATTCTACTCAATAGAAGGATTGTGGGTGCTGTAAGCCTCCCAGCTTGCCCATCTCCAAACTTGACAAAGAAGACGTTCTTGTTGCTGTTATTGTTCTATGAGAATGTAAGCAAGATTCCTCGGCGTATGGATCAGATGGAGTTAACCCATTGAATGCCATAAAGGTGTGCCGGATCCGGGCTGACGATAAAATAGCACCAATGCGCCATGTTGGCTTGATATATTGCTCGACAAGCCTGAGTGAAAAGGTAACAGAGTGACATGGAAAAAGCAGATACTGAGGATATTTTATTTGTGAGAGGGCTGGTACTTGCCACTGGCCCATACAGGACAGGGCCCATCGTCGCCCTGCCGTATGTGTTGCAATTCGCCTTTGTATCTCAATTTCAACGCGCCAGTTTGTCTCCATCCTCAAACCCCAACGCATAGCGACAAACCTGGCGGTGAGAAAATACCAGTGGCCAATCATATGCTTATCGCTTGTCGGGCGGTGTCAAGCAAATGCATGTACGCATTCATGTGGCTCTACCTTCAGCCAGCCACTTGTTCAGTACCCAGTACAATTACACCAAAGTTTTTAGCAACATTACAGTCAGGAGCGCAGGCGGAGGGGCAGGAGGATAAGAAGGAGGAAGGAGAAAAGGAGGGTAAAGCAGAAAGCGTGGTCAGTGTATATAAGGTCATCGCCTTGCGGTTGAGGATGGCAACAATTCGCCTGCAATGTTGAGTTGCGTCTAGACTTCCCATACCAAGCAATACCCTAATCAAGGTCACCTAGTACTTATTGGGATGGTGGGGTGATCGGGCTTGGCCTTTTCAGGCTAGCGTTGTTCCACAAGTGCTACGATAAACATTAGATGCACCAACTTCCGTTTGTCGACCTTTGTGTCGTTGACAATCATTCCCAGGCTTATACATTGATCAATTTCCCTGGTCTGCTCTACGCGACCAATCGGGGTTCCAAAGGGAAGCCTTCTTTCTGGCTGTGATGCTGGCAAAACGCGCTCTTTGTTTGTTGCAAAATGCCATATTCAACCTCCTTCCCCTGGATCCGTTTGTACCCATGACAGGTCGCTGTCTGTGGAACGAGCTTCGCAAACGACAAGAACACACAGGGAACCTCAAATCTCTTGAACATGTCATCTTCAAGGCAGCCGGATCAACCGCCAGGGACACCGCTTTCTGATTTAGGAAGCTCGCGGAAGGCGGTTCCAACAAAGTCTTCCTCGCTGTAGTTGATCAAAGACAATTGATAGTTAAGATCCCTGATCTAGTTATCCACCCCACCCCCCACGTTTTATCACGGCAAGTGAAGTTGCGACACTTGAGCTCTTATGGTCTGAGCTAGAATTACCGGTGCCAAAGGTGGTCTCATGGAGCGACAACAGTGACAATTCTGTCGAATACATCATCATGGAAAAAGCCTAGGATCGAGCTTTGAACACCGTATAGGATCACCTTGGAGTCGATGACAAACTCACTGTTGTGAATGAAGTGCTATTGATGCAGAACCGGGTTTTTATCACCCCATATTCGGTGGGTATTGGAGTCTGTACTTTCCTGATGATGCGGCAAGACTGGATTTTACGCAGCGTCTTCCAGTATCGTCGATTCCTACCCCAACACATTGCATTGGTCCATTGGCACTTCGGCACTTCACTGGACTGGCGCTTACAGCCTCTGACATGAATTTGGCTCTTATCAGTCCCTGTGGCGGATTCATAGTTATTTGGCTGCTGACAAGTCAGGGCATACTGCGCGAGATTATCTCATATCCGTTGTATACTCATTAATGACACAGATTGAAGTGCACCAAGACAGAGATGTGACCGCCGATGGAGTATTCTCCTTCCCGATGAACACAGTAAGCAACACATCGCCCAATGCAATGTGTGACATACTTAGAACATTTTGTACGGTCATACCGCATATCCTCCCATAGTCTACAGACCAACTTCTACCGTTACTATGGTACCAATATCTTCACTTTAGTAACTTGTTGGTATCTCCAGAAGGAAAATTAACCTACATTGTCGACTGGTAGAACACTGCCATATTGCCGATATTTCTAGCTCTCCAAATACCCTAGTTTATCGACGTGGAACAAGATGAAGTTCTCTAAGAAACTTCTAGAGAGTTTCGACGAGATGCCGAGAGTAAGACGTGAGGTTTGGTAGATGTTTAGTCAATTAGTGCTCCGGCAGTACTACTTAGCTGCTACTAGGATGAGCGTACCCGATCTTTTTGCTATACTGGTTGACGAACAGCTAGCCCCTATTGGGAAACAGGTAGAGATATACGCCCGAGTGCCTTTCGGATAGGATGCCGACGCCCTTTGGCTGAGGAAGACGCTCCTTTGCAGTCAAAGAAATTGGCCTGGCTTCATACCCGATGGTGACGGGGCCATGCATTGCTCTGTTCAGATCGAGGACGAGAATTTGGAATGTCAGCAGGAACGTCCAGATTTTAAGGACAGACTTCGTCATTGGAATTTGACGGACTGGGAATCTGCATAGCCATTCGATGGCGCGCACTCGTCGCAGATAAGGCCCCGGATTGAGCAGCATTTGTAAACTCTGCATGTGGTGTCGCTCGGCGTCACCTGGACCGTGAAGAGTTCATTGTGACTTGCTGGTCCTTGGCTGTTGGCTTGGACGTTGACGTTGTAAGTGTCGTTAGGCTCGTCCTCACCCTTCTCGTCCTTCTTAGGAAGCTTTCCTCCTTGGTTCAACTGGACCCCATAATCTTCATCATTTCTAGGTATTCGTGATAGAAAGAGTCGGTGTCCAGGGCCCTATTTACTTAGTTTGTTGCGAACGAATCCGAGTTGTTAGCTATGCGGCCGACGGGTTGACCAAGTCTTTCGAGATTGACATGGTGAAGGACGGTCTACTAACCCTCCTTCGTCAAGGACGAGACATTATAGGAGGGTTGGATTAATTACTGTAGTTTCGTCAATGCTGGGCTGAATGATGTCTGACGTGGTTGAATGTGATGATTGCTGTCTGCTCGGTTTACAGTCGTAATTTAGAAAGATTACCAGATTTCTTATAGCTTAAAGGATTTCCTCAGCCGATGCGGTGACGAGAGTTCACTCTGTAGCAGTGTATACATTACAATGGCCCAAATAGGGCCGGCAGCTTTTTACAGAGAGATGACCAGCTCTTCTTGGGCACGAGAGTATAGCCTATTGATTTCCGTGACATGGAGCTGTATGCAAATGATATTACACAAAATCCGTGATAGATTCCCAGGTCAGAGAGACGGAAGGTAATAGGGTCTTGTGATCTCGCATCGGAGAAACACAGATATTTTGTGTGATAGGGTGGGCAAGTGCCAATAATCAGGTGGCGGCCGCAGTCGCGTGGTAGGACTGGGAGGATGCATGGTGATGTGTTCATTGAGGCTGAAGTACAGCGCAGTTCGGCGGAAGCAGTGACTGGGCGAGGTGAGGGAGTAAAGAGGAAAATCTTGGCCAGAAATCATAATGACCACTTATTATCTGTGACCAGTCCTGCACCAGTTTGTTGAAATCTACCTAAGCGTATGAGAAAGTAGGTGGCAGTAGGAGAAGGAGAAGAAGCCGGGGAGATTCCAGAGAACGTACTTTGGGAACCTTGTTCACTGTGACAGATTTTATATGCTGGGTTGACGACAGAGAGGACGATAGGCGAACAGGAGGTGAGAGGAAGGCGTGAGGAGTCCCTTACCAAGTTGCTCTATATTTGTACCTTCTTCAGAGTCCAGTATTCACCTCACCGACCACTAGGAAATACTCCGCGTATGCCGTACTGTTTGGCTTCTGGACCCGATATCCGGGACTAGATCAAACTCGTCCCTTCTTTGGTCTTTCTTGATGTCGCCGTCATACATAGCTGGCAAGCCGAACTGGAAAATAGGTGTAACACACAAAGTCCGCTGTTGGAACGGAGGTGGCCTTCACTGGTAATGAGCATTCCGTCTACCTTGGAAATGGCGATCCTTTGTCGTTCATCCTACACTGTCAATCATCCTCGATATAATGGTTGCTTTGGCGTTATTGAGCACTCTTGAGATTCATCTTCCGTAACAGACTGTGTCACTAAGTTTTGAATCCGCCTTGCTGGGTATGTAGATGTCACCAACGGCCTTGCCCTTGGATAGCCACTTTATATTCATGGTTGGCTGAATCACAAAATCTGTCTCGTTTGGAGTGCCACCATTGATGTATGCCCTGTATACTTTTTGTGGGGAGCACAGCCATCCCATCAGATGGCAGAAGACGGTATAGTGGAGCTACGGCGCAAGGCTGGTGGCTGTGCCTGCACTGGGGTAATCTGCGCGGGTTGTTGTGCACCGGTGATAGTAACGCTCGCGGTTTGTTTGGGTAGTGTCCAAGGATCAGGAAGGGTCTTACACGCTTTGAATGCTTCTCTGCGATCCTCGAGGGTTTGTCGGGCATTTGCCCATAAATCCGCCTCATCCTTTCGGAGTCTCCCAGGGAAAAAGGTCGTCAGCACTGCTAAACCAACACCAGGCCGATACTGCTCTGCATTTTTTAATACAGCCATGACGTTCTCGCCACTGTTGGCCTTGATGCGCGTGCAGGATCTGAGGTCCTCTTCCGCCACGGGAACTCCATGAGCTGCGGGGCTGCGTACTGCATTGGCGGCATAAACGTTATGCACCATGCCGAGCCCGCCTACCCCCATGAGATACCAAGTATCCTGTTCAATCCCCCCCGCGGTGATCAAGAAAAACACCCAAGAAGTTGCAAGTACAACAAGTGTGAATCTTGCCAACCTTGTGGATTGGGGCGACTGAATAGCCAAGTCTTCCATGTTGAGACTTGTTCCTATTTTCCTAGTCTTGCCATTCTCGAGTTTTTCTATCAATGTGGGCCCATTGTCTATAACAAAGACATGCTGATGGCCATTTCCTTTAGTCAAAATGTAAGTATCCTTTGAATCTTTTCGACAAGCGTACTTCTCCTCCATCCACTGGGGCAGTGAGCCTGTGATGATGGCGAGCAAAGACCCTGCCGCCGTGATCAAGAGAATTCCCCAGTTGCGCTGCGGCAGGATGGTAGGAATTGCAGCGATCAACAACTGTAGTGGCAGGAACACAACGAAGCTCCACCAAACCTTGTCAGCTTTTGGACAACCTGGGTTTTCCTTGGCCGTCAAAAAGGTGAAAACAGGCTTGGTATACTTCTTTTTCGTCTTTTTTATCTTGCCGTCCAGGCCCGGTTCGACTACCTCGTCGTCAGGGATTCTAAGATATTTATTGATCTCCAGGTCGCGCACTAGTCGGCCAATGATCCAGGATTCGTTTTCACGAGCGCCTTGGCTGCTCAACGGAATAACGCGGCATACTATGTCTGGGGGAGGCATGAGTGAGCCGTCACTGAGAGCCGAATTCAGCGCATTGAAAGCGTAGGCCACCCATCCAAAGCTAAACGCGGTGGGTGTGATGTAGAAGCCTCGCAGCTGGTGGCCTACTAGCTGAGCAATCGCTTTTTGTACAATGTCCCCGCCGATAAGCAGTAAGACGGAAAATGTCTCCGCCGGGTTTTCATATTGCTGCTTGAAGAAGACACTCGGATTGGAGGAAGTGGAGGTAGGTGTCACCGGGCCGGTGGCATTTGTCAGAGCTTCGGAGGCACGAACGTGGAGGGATCGAGAGGCAACGGGTTGCAGCAGGAAGAAAAGAATTGAGTAAAGGAGCATCTTCGAGGCTGCATGATAAGCAGTTCATCACATCCCATTCACCATCTGTCACGACTTTAAACTTAAGGTGCGCTCTTGTATGTGCAAGACATGGACCTGCATGCGCAACTCCGCAAATTTCCCAGCCTCGCCACGTGCTGCCACGTGGTCCTCCGAAGGTGCAGCGAAATCCCCTTCCGCACCAATTGTCTCGTTGGACTAGGGGACTGACGTGTCGATAACCACCAGCTTCCAAAAAGCAACATAGCGACTTTCTACCATTGGAACCCCCCGTCACCATGTCTATTTGACTAATCGATGCCACAACCCTGGGCTGAAAGTCTTCACGGGATAAGTTCCAGAATATGTCATCCCATCCCATACCCGGGCGGCGGAAAAGTCAGTTTGCAGGAAGCCACTCGCATCTCCAGCGACCCTAATAATCCAGCTACAATGAAATCAGGCTATCACGAGATACGAGACACGTACAAAAAGGCCAAAGGCCACGCTTTTCGGTATTGTGCATGGTTCGACACTTGCTGCACGTAGGAATGACCCCTACATAGATGTATTCCCGTAAGACGCTGGCATGCCTTGCCTGCTAGATCCTTGCGATCCGCTAAGCGCGTACATAACCTTACCTAGGTATCCTAACAAAAGACACGGCTGCGCTCTTTCATTTTGCTAAAGAGCGTGTATGTCAAACAGCATGAGCAGGATGTGCATGCATTTTGCGTTCTACACCTCGAACTTGAAGATGGAGAGCTGATTGACGGTCCATCCATCTTCATCATATTAGTAGCTTCTTCGCCTTTTGATAGATGCGGGATGCGAAGACGCGAGGGATACAAGTGTGGACTACATCACTTGTCTTCTTCCCTTGCAGATTTTCACCAATGCGGTGTTTCGGTGTTCTCAATGCTGTTATGGTAATACCATGAATTAGTGGAGGTGTCATCACGGTGTGACGGCATTCTTCCCTCGATGCCAAAATCGCTGGCACCAGCCCTTGCCCTTTCCCCCGGTGCTTCTTGGGACTGAATTGCCGACCACCACCATCTTGCAAAACGCAATGTGGGATCCAGTCCGTTCGACTTATCGACTCGGTCCTATTCTACTCTACTGCCGAACACACGGTACGCGATGTCTTGCCGTGTCCACATCTCTAATGGGCGTGAAGACCATTCGATTGAGGATTCAAGTTGGCCGGCGAACGATACCTGTGGATCTCGTTCGAAGCCGCATCTAAATCATGCTTTCCATTCGACAGGCAAGTCGAAGTAGGAAGCAGCGCACCTGGATTCTCAGCAGTGCCCAGGTAGTATGAAAGGTCGCCACCATCGTACTCCCGAACAGTGAATCCATTGCCAAAGAATCCAAAGGGGTTACCACCCTCGTAGCTGATGTTGTAGTCTTCATATCGCGGTTGCGACAGAGCGTCGAAGAACAGAAGCCGCGAACCAGGCCAGATCGACAAGGGACCGTTCTCTTTGCCTTGCTTGAACCAGCTTCGGCAGCCTGACGACCATGCCGTACGCTTCAAGAACAAATCGGCATGCTCGATGAAGGCTTTGCATACTTCTTTCCGTGGTGCCATGGCACGGATGTTATGGGTTTGGACTTTCTTGATTAGCATCATGAAATGTCGCATGAGGTGCTCGATTATGGGCAGGAATGAGCCGTGGCCTACAGGACCGTATGCACCAGTCACAGTCCAGTAATTCGGAACTTTTTCAGGTCAGTAATGCGCGACTTTCACAGAAACGGGATGCCGTTACTCACTCTCGGGTACGCCGATGGAGAGGTACGAGATGGGTTTATCCTTTTGTATATCTTGGACATTCATTCCACGTGCTTTAATTGGGAAACGAGGAACCCATGATGTGTCGAATCTGCCACAACATTGTCAATTGTTTCTAATAGACCTTCTCTGGCAGCGGGAACATACCCTGTCGCGCAGATGATAACATCGACTTCGTGCTCTAAACCTAGATGGTCGATGAAACCTCTGGAGGTAACTTTGATCATGTCTCTGGGAAAAGTCGTTACATGTGGAAGCGTCAAGGCTTCTAGGATGCCATTTCTGGGTGTGGGGCGTCGGCAGCCAACGCCGAACTTGGTGGGTACCAGCATATTGATCAGATCCTGCCGGCCCTTTAATTTGTCCTGCATCTGTCTTGTGGAGAATTCCTTGGCTTCCCTCGCCTCGGGAGTGCCGTTGAGAATGAACTTGAACCTCTGGTTCAATTCATTTTCGATCTCTTTGGTATACATGACATACTCGGGGAAGTTCTCTGCGAATTTGTGCTTCTGCTCCTCGGAGTATTCAAAATGTACTCCGTCGGGCCCAGCATACTTCTGAGCGAATCCAGCGGTAATCCAGGTCGGTGACCTCACCCAGGTGTAAAGCTGTTTGACCTTTGACGAGATGTTGGCCGTGACTTGAATGCCACTGCTGCCAACGCCAATCACTGCGACACGTTTGTCATCAAGGTGGATACCGACGGCATAATTTGCAGTGTGGCAAAGAGTCCCTTTGAAATCATGAAGACCCTCGATTTCTCGCCATTTCCAGCTGCTATTCGCGTGTCAGTTCACTGTGTCTATATCGAAAGTGTAAGACCTCACTTCAAGATGCCTCCACCGTTGATGAAAATCTCGGCTCTATCAACAAACTCGGTTCCGTCAATGAGATTTTTGACCTTTAGGTGCCATCTCCCTTCGTCCTCGTGCCATTCGGCGTCGGTTATTTCATGGTTGAGTTTCATGTATTTCTCAAGTTCGAATGTGTCGACGACATCCTTGAAATACTGCCAGATCTCCTCCGAGTACGAGTAGAAGTGTGACCAGTCGGCTTTGCGCGCCCAAGTAAACTTTGACATGGTAAGAATGAGATAAGGGAGCAAGGGTTGTTGGGTAACTAGTACCTGATAGTTTACAGAAGGAATATCACACGCGCAACCGGGATATCTGGATCTCAATGTCAGCCAAATTCCGAACAAACGAAACCTTCAGAATCTTCTAGACCTGTTTTCCAGCCAAGTACCACCAATGTCGGGATTCTTATCGTAGCAGCAGAAGTCAACATTCTCCAACCTCTCCGAAGCAAACTTGGAAAAGCAAATGCCTGAAGCTCCAGCGCCAAGGTGAACGACCCGAATAGGCCTTTCTGTGCCAGAGAGTTGTTCTTTGATACGATACCCTCGGGCGTTCGTAGTCGGCCATCCATACCGCTCTGGGAGGTATTGAAGGTTCTCACCGACGACGGAAGTTATCGTTCCAGTCTTTGATTTTACGGGTAAAGAGGTCATATCTTTCAAGGCTGTCGACGTGACAAGATTTGTGGCAGGAAAATGGTTGCTGCGGTACTCAGAGTCTCGACTGCGATGCAACGAAAGGCGTGTCTTTATAACCAACGGCATCTCACAATTGGGCATAAATCCCACAAGAGCGCTGGATAGTCAAGCCCGGCGTTTTCACCAACGCGGGCCATACGGAGTAACCGGAGGCAGCAGCATCCCTAGTGCACTTGCAAGGCTGTGGCTGCGCATTGTGATAACATATTTTGATAAACCTTGTGCAATCCCGGGATAGTTAGGAAAGTGATGGCAAGACGGCATCTTGTGGTAGCGGTGGGGTGTGCTCCGTCTGGAAGACGGCGTTTTCAACATGTCGTCTTGTGTGAATGGGGAAGCATGCTGCTTAGCGGTCGCGGCGTTCCTATGGGTTGCGCATCTTGAAATCTTCTTAAGCTTAGCTAAAGATGATGGTTGCTTTGTCCTCGGATGCCGAGACTGACTCGATTGATGATTGTTGGACGTCGTGGGCATCGAAATAAAGGCCTCACTCTGGACACAGCCTGTGGCTTTGGGGTAGGAATCTCGGCTGAGCCCCTCAGCCTGGCTTGTGCCTGCTGAATACACGGACGATCTCGTGCGCTCCCCAAGTTAAGCCTCCTTGGGTCAAGTTGGGAAATTAACAATACCCGGTCTCATTCGTCGCCATGATAGGCTACGCCGTACTTACACCTCGGCAATCTCCTACAAGAGGCCCAGGCTCAGCTTTACCCCAGGATTGCCACAGTCAAGGGGGCATGGAGTGGGACATTAAGCGACTGGTGGCCATCCCAAATACGGTGCACCTTCATGGTGGCCGACATTAAACGTTCACATAGCCAACGTCGACCTGGAAAGCGTTAGTCGGGTTGCTACAGTTGAGTGGCCATCGATTCTTTGAATCTCTTCTAGTCTCAGTCCCTTGGATCTCTGTACCAGCATCTTCACAACAATGGATGCACCAACAACTAGTGGCGCAACAGGGCCGGTAGACCGACAATCTTTAGAACCACGAGCTCGACGTATAGGACGCGTTGCTTGTTCATACTGCCATCGCCGACGAATTCGCTGCGACGCGTCCCAGTCTCAACCCTGCTCTAATTGTGCCATGGCGCAGATATCGTGCCATCTGATTGAGTCCAAAAAGGGGAAGTAAGTCAACCTCTGACTGGATGCCTATCCGAAACAGCGATGATCTGACGACTCGAACAGATACCCTAGAACACGTTTGAAAGCTAATTCAAAGCCTCCGACTCCGGCAATAGGTCGTCGCGATCGCAGCCAGCATTCCTTGGTAAGAGGCACCACTCCTGTGACGCCACTCACACCTCTGCGGCAGGATGCATTGTTGCCCAACCGACCATCAGGGGAAGATGTCGCTGCTGAGAACATCGAGCTTGATCCGCCAGAGGAATCTTCATCGCACGGGGTTCAAGAGCCCACGCCCGAGGATGGCTCAGACGACCTCTATGCCAGATTATCACAGCTGCGCTCATCGACGTTACGGAATCGCAACCTGCTAGGAATGCACACGATCTATCTGGGAGAGTCATTTTTACTCACCTATGTAGTCCGAAAGAGTATTGATGCAGAAGCAACACCACCGTCCGTTTCTACGCTGCAATTGCCTTTGCCCACAGCTGCCAGCAACAAGGACAGACTCAGACCGGATTCGCATCTCAGTGAGGAAGACCTGGAGGTTTTGAGATTGAGAAACGCTTTCACATTACTGGAGAAAGAGGCCTGCGATGCGCTCGTAGCAACATTCTTTCAGATTGTCTATCCGGCTTTTCCGATATTCGACAGACGAGACTTTGCTCGACTGTATGAAACAAACCAGATCTCATTACTTGTTCTCAACTCAATATTCGCGTTGGCAAGCACCTTATGCGATGCCAAGGTGATCAAAATGGCCGGCTTTGACTGTCGAAGGTCCGCTCGAAAGGCGTTTCTCAAACGCACCAAGGCCTTGTATGATGCAGATTACGACAGAGACAAGATTTCTTTAATTCAAGCGACCTTTGTCATCAGCTTTCTCTGGGATGGCGCAAACGACGCGAAAGATATGTGGCATTGGCTTGGCATCGCGATCAGCACTGCTCAGACGAAAGGACTGCACAGATCGTGGGTGGTGCCTTTATCCACTAGATGCTCTGGAGCCCTGACAGAGAAGCAGCACGAGGCATTCGATTCTACGATTACGCGACCGCAAGCTGTGGAAGCGGCTATGGTGGTCGCTTTATGTATGAGATCGGAAAGAACAGTATTTGTAGAACAGTTTCACTTTGCCGCAGGTTCGCGACCGCCACTGCGCAGGTACCGTTGGTCGTCCATTGCGGATCCGTGACGACGACTGCGACGTCGAACCGTTGGACGAAACAGACTTTATTGATGCCGATGACGATGAGTTTGGCGACAGCGACCCGGTCGTCCGCTCCAGTGTCTGCACGAGGACTAACGTTAACTTTGCACATATTCAATACACTATCTCAATGTCCAGACTTGCTGTGATTTGTAAGTACAGCAATTGGAGGTCCCTCTTTGCCCCGACTGACTGCATTCGCTTCTGAAGTCGGCAACATCATCTCAAGCAAATTTCCCATTTCCCCTTCAAGAGACACTCTTAGTTCGGCAGAATTGGTCGAACACCTGAAGATATGGCGGAAACAATTGCTGCTTAGGGTTAGTGATGATGATGAAGACCAGAACATATGGTTCTGGGCACGAATGCTGGATTTGAGCTACAAGTACTTCACTCACCGTCGCCCGCACCGGGGGCGACAAGAGAGGGCTTACGGATGCTGATCTTTTCTAGTCACCTGCTCATTCTGCTTCATCGTCCTGAGCACGGAAAGGTTCCGGCGACCGTTATCTCGCCGCACCATACAGCACTCATAGCTGCAAATAGGATCTCCAGGATCGTTGATGAGTTCCTAGGTATGGGGGCGAGGCAACAAACTCAGCTTCAGATGTAAGCTCATTGTTCGGGGCCGTTCAAATAGTGCTGCCACGATTTCAGGTGCTCAGCGGCTAATCCTATGAGATGTAGATGCCCAAGCGTTTTCGCCGCGCTGACCATTTATACGTCAATGGTTCGGCATTCAGACAAGATCCAACGAGAGCTTGCAGAGAACAGGGCTCGCCTTGTGATGCTTGGCCTCAGCCAAATTGCGGAGACATGGCCTGCGAGCAGCTGGATACTGCGCCTTTTCGAGACACTGTTCAATAATCAGCAAATGGTACGGCCATGGAGCACGAGAGATCATCGAGAAATCGCATCTTCGTTGTCAGCAGGCGGCCGTATTGCACAAGAAGAAACTCTGGATCGTGGTGTGGCAGCAGCAAACAAGCAGCAACAAGAGTTTACGGCGTCCTACGGCCAGGCTTCTCTTCAGGTAGTAGAGGGTGTTTTCAAGGACGGCAATGGGTAGATGCAGAGGGACCCTTCATACGCTCAAACGCAACAGGCGCCGCTTTCCGCGAACGAGTCTTTCGATGCAGAGCTGCTGACATGGTTCCCAGACGATTGGTTGGACTTTAGATTTCCAGATGGCTTCTGAAGGCTTCTTGTCCGGCGGTGGTATGTGAGTGCAGAGCGGACCAATAAGTGCTCAGGCAGAATTCTAAAGATTAACAAACTCTTCTTGCATAGGGCGCGAAATGGCATGTAAGCACACTCGACGCTATCTCGCATTGACCGTAACCCTGACTTATCTTTACTTATAACTGACTCTTCGAATGTCAAGTTCACTTACTATCACCATCCAACATGCCTCTCTCCTGCTTCTCGACCTTTCCCTGGATTTTGATCGTGGCTATCTAGGTCTTAGCCAGAGTCGTAACTGCATATTCGTAGTGACTATGGTCCTGATCCGGAGACTCCTTCGCCGGATTACCTATCCCAGCTTCTGCATTGGCGGTGGCACGGACATTGGATTCAACTACCATATCCAGTTCAGCTTTCTCCTTGGTTGTGATGTGGGTTAAGTGGATCTCGACGTGATCGCCGAACTTCTCGTTGATCTCTTCCAAGGAGAATCCCCTCGTCTGAATATCGTCAGCTTTCGCCTGACGGGAGATGAGATTTAGGCATACCTCGAGAAAAGTCATCCAGATGATAGGAATACAAACCGTCGTCAAACAGATGAAGACAAGATAGTACTTCCAGCCGATCGTTGCAAAGGCGTAAGGAGCTGCCTGGAGGTAAGGAATAGTGCATAAGTAGAGCACGATGATCGAGAAAGCCATGCCTTTGGCTCGGATATGTGTCGGAAAGATCTCCGCGCAGTAGACGTAAGTGTTGGCATCGATGCAGCCTCCGTAGCTTTAGATCATTAGAGGGAACATCAACTGGTAAGGTTGACGGTAGCCTCACCAAAAGATATAAAAGAAGAGGATGAATACGCCTGCGCTTAGACCGGCTTTGTTCTGCGTCCCGGCATATTCAGCAACGAGCGCTGATTCGATTGCGAGACAGAGAACACAGCCCGAGAGACCGATAACTGAACCATGTCAATCAAAATCACACTTTATATCCATAGACTTACTCATCAACCGAACCCTTCCAACTCTGTCGATCAGCACTGCACATACGTAGTTGAGGAATGCAGCGATAGTGCAGTATGCCGCTCCCAATATGAGCGGCACGCCACCTTTCTGTCCCAAACCCTGGTATAGTATGACGCTGTAGTCGTCGAGGACCTTAGCGTGAGTGAGAGTTTAGTCCAAGAGAGGACCTACTATAGATGACAAGATTACCGGGAGCCTGTGCAGCGAACATGGTGACGAAAGCACAAAACATTCTTTTGCGGTGACTCGGCTTGCGGAAAAGGTCAAGCAGACTCTCGTGAGTGCTCAACAGTTTGTCAGCGTCTGCTTGTCGCGAAATCTGGTAAAATTCCTCTCGAGCAAAGAGTTGTTGGTTATCAGTGACGCCATGCAGCTTGGAGATGATGGCCCAGGCTTCGTCACGCCGGTCTTGGAACAGCACTAGAGTGACTTGTCAGCACACGAGAAGAAAATGATAAGTGGGAGGGGTAGGGATTACACCAACGAGGCGACTCAGGAACCACCGGCAGAGTGACGAGCATCAAGAGTGGCCACAAGCACTGCAGACCCAGGGGAAACCGCCATTGAAAAGCTGCGTTGGTGGCATAATAGCAGCCCACACCAACCCAAGCCGCAATCGAATACGCAACGACGATGATAACACCTACTCAGATGTGCATCAGTGCATGTATTGGGCTGAAGCGTGATTGTATGTGCATACCATTCTGTGCTACGAGGAACCCTCGAGTCGAAGGAGGTGCAATCTCGGCTTGGAAGACAGGGACCAGTGTAATGAGCATGCCTACCGGAAAGGTCAATACTTAAACGCATGTGCGATCATACAACTGACCTGCACCCAGGCCGGTGACAAATCTAGCCACCAGAAACATGGCAATACGGACTGAAGTAGTTTGCAAAATGCACCCGATCAGAGTGACGACTCTCGCAACCACAAGCGAAGGCTTGCGGCCACGAGCCTCGCTCATCCATGCCATGAAACATGAACCAAACACCCCACCCGCTGACAAAAGGCCATTGATAGCCCCGACAATGCTGGCAGTGTGAGAATAGTTACTGGCCATGGTATTGGCAGTCAAGCCAAAATAAGCATAAAAGTTGAGTTGGCCGAGAGTAGTCGAGATGATGCTGAGAACGTAGCCATATGTCATGCTCCCGAGACATATAGCAAAAATAGCCTGGCAGTCGGCGGTAAGCATATACCACACTCAATGAGAAGGGGGCCTACAGAGGTGTTGGACCACGAGATTTTCGCTTCTCTAGACATTCTGTTCTCCGTTGACTGATGGGCAGGTGTCGTATACATGAAACAGACGTGTGCAAATTCGAGGCAGGACTTGAAGTTTCGAGCAAGAAATTTGACCTTGGAACCAGGAGATTTGGTCCGTGAATAAGTACTTTGGATAACGGCCCCAGACTCGGCCAGTCAACCTGGTTCTGCGGGAAAATAGTCTGGGGAGAGCTCTGTGGGGGCCCAAGGTTTGCGCAGTTCTTGCGTGGACGGCGTCTCCATTTCAGAGAGACAAATCATGGGCTGACCGAGAGGGGCATGAATCTGAGAATATCCAAACTCAAGACTACGTCCTGTAGAATCCAAGGTAAGGTTGGACAGCATGAACAAAGACGCCGTTTTGAGTTCCGTGAGCGACGGCTTTCTGTAAGACGCCGTCTTGGCTCCTCAACAGCAGAGAGGGGAGAATTACCGGACTATAAAATATTCGTCTCAATATCTCGAAGCCCTGGACAAAGCATGACATTCACAGCCAGCATGACCTTATCAAACAGTAACCAAGAAACAACACGACCCGCGTTCCCATGGCGCAAACGAGGCCTGGTCTCATATGGCATACCGTTTCCCCAGCTTGTCGCGACGCATGTCGAAAGATTAGGGAAATTGCGGGTATATGCGTTGGTTTCTGGGTCGCTTGCGAGGAACACAGATACTCTATCTAGATTGAAGGAGGCATTGGGTCCAAAACTCGTGGGAGAGCGCATTGGGTTTCCCAGCCATGTGCCTTGGAACGATCTGCTTCGTTTGGCACAGGAAATGTAAGTTGACTTTCACATTTGAGTACCGACGCCAACGGCCCACTGCCCCTTTTTCTTGAAAGATCTGGTACGATGGACATCCAAGCTGTGGTGGGCAATTAGGTGCCAGAACCAGAGGCTAATAATGTCGCAGAAAAGAGTCGGGCGCTGAGCTGGTCATGACCGTAGGTGGGTTGTGCTGCACCCCTTGGGCGTAATGTCTATCTTCCCAAGACATGGACTAATCTGAACACTCCACCAGGAGGAGGGTCCATCACTGATGCTGTCAAGCTCGCCGGCCTCATCCTCGCAAACGATCTCCATGATTTCAAAGCCCTTGATGCAATGAGCTCGAGACTAAAAGCAGCCATGCAGCATGATATCGACTATAAACATGCCTCGGATCCCCAGGACGTAAATCCTCCACCATTCGTCATGATCAATGTACCTACAACGTTGTCCGCTGGAGAGTATTCTCCGTACGCAGGGGGGATCGATCCGACGGAAGGCATAAAGAAAATCTTCATACTTCAAAGCCTAGCATCCGACATCGTGATATTAGACCCGGAGCTCGCACGGCACTCTCCCGAATGGGTATGGATGAGCTCAGGTGTCAGGTCGATAGATCACTGTGTCGAATTGCTGGGCAGCTTGAGCAAGATTGATCCGGAGACAGAGGAGGCCGCAGAGAAAGGCCTTGTGTTGGTGGCGCGAGGTCTTCTGAAATTGAGGAATGACCCCAGCGACCTTCAGGCTCGCCTTGAGACTCAGCTGGGCTCAAACTTTGCAATGGACGGCAAGTTCACACATCACCCGCGCGATTTTTATGAACCATCCCTGATATCATGGTATCTAGGTCTTTGCCGAGGTGTCCATCTTGGTGGCTCCCACGCTATCGGACATCAGCTCGGTACCATGAACGTGGCGCATGGTGAGTTCATCAAATCGCCAACAAGCAGGGATTCTATACTTGTACTAACGTTCTCAAAGGATACACATCCTGTATATTATGTCCTTCGGTCATGAAGTACAATGCAAAGGTCAATGCAGCTCGGCAACAATGGGCTATTCACATCTTATGGTCCGACTCGTATATCCGACAGGCGCTATCAAAACGAGGTCTCACGGCCGAGAATGACTTGGGAGATCTCTTGGACGGATTTTTCCGAGAATATGGAATGCCCAGGACTCTGAAGGAAGTTGGAGTTGAAGGGGAAGCGAACTTACAAACCTTGGCCGTTCGAAGCTTGAAGGATCCTTGCTGTAGAACAGACCCAATACCCCTGACGACACCAGAACAGGTGATGAATATCCTGAACACTGTAGAAAGATTATCCCACAGTGAACACAAGTCTTCATCGAGTGTGTGTGGGCCGGGAAATAAGAACTGAACTCTCAATGAGTGGCCTTGACCTGTGCCCAAGGCCCTCAAGCTCTGAGGTTATATATATTCCGTACAGAGGAGTCAATGGCCTAGATGCTGGCGCCGGGGTGGAGGGGGTTTCTTTCCGCTGCTAAACAGTGGTGGAGTCGGGACGCCCACGGCTTAGTGACGGCCGGGCCAAGGGGGTAAGCCGGCTAGAGAGGATTCGGCTTGGCAGATTTCTTCAAAGGCTTGGCAACTCAGGCAGATCTTGGTTCGCTGGCTTGTCCGCATCATGAGATGAGGAGGTGACCACATCCAAACCCTGTCCAACTCTCTCTTGGCCACAACACCGATCTCGAAATGGAACTGTAATAATGTACCCATAAGCTATCCGCATGGACTACCTACCAAGGATACTAGTCCGGCCATCGCATGATAGACTACAAATATCATCTCTGGAAGGCCTGATCACCGCGAAACTGTCAGACTCGGACGGATCGCGCGCTGTCTCCTTCTCCTTCGAGGCCGTCCCAAATGGCAGTGTCGAGGAGAAACGGGAAGAGACTGGAATGCTATGTGATTTATTTTCCCACACTTTGACCCAATTCTTAACCGTCACCCACAGCGAGGGTAAACGACTTATCCCGGTTCCCACAAAGTCCCACGGTATTGAGACCATTCCCATTGGGGCGCTCTCCAGCGTTCTGGCAAGCCTTGTGAGAGAACACCTCAAGAATAGAAAGGAAACAGCCATCAACAACTCTGTTCAGAACGGGAAAGTTCTGGAATCTTTGCAGAGAGCCGCGACAACTTTGCAGACATTCCGAGACGACTTGACAATTCAGAATGACGCCAGCCAAATATCCCAATTCCAACTGGCAACATTGTCTTTGCAGTGTCTTATCGAGACACTATACGACTTGACACTACCCCAATTTCATTTGCCCACCATATATTCGATTCCTAATCCGTACCCTTTCTGGATCGACAACGTATTAGTCAAGAAATTGTTGCTCGACTCCGGCTGGGACGAGAGCAAAATACGGGCTCTGCCCAAAGACGTCCGATTCCGTTACTATGTCAGCTTTTTGAGCAGTGGTGGCCCGGAGCTCAAACGGAGACGGTCTTCTGCATATTTTAAGGAACGCTACTCCCCAGCTCATGTGTCTGGAAATTGCCGCTGCGTCAGGTTAAATGCAGACCTCGACATCGGAAACAAAGAAGTCACTAACCCTTACTTCAATCTGGTGACATTTTCTGCAGTCAGCAGCCACCATCATTGCCTCAAATTAGAGAAACAAAAGCTTCCGTCTGAGAAAGATGTAAGCTTGACGTTTGTGGCATTCTCACACTTGAGGTCAGATGGTCTTGGATCCAGCGAAGAGAACGCTTTGCCTCGATGTCAAGTGGAGTACCTTCAAGATCTGAGCAATCGACTACTACCAGAAGAGGATCATCCAGTTCCGTTTTACATCGATACTCTGTGCGTCCCAACGCAAGGCGCTGCGAAAGCCGCTGCTCTCCGAAATATGCAACGTATTTTCGGAAGTGCGCGTAAGGTGCTTGCGCTCGACATTGGGCTTTCCGCCATAGCAGTGTCTCCCCTCCCCCAAGAAAACTTAACACGAATACGTTACTCCTCCTTCATGCAGAGGTTGTATACAGTGGCGGAATGCGCAGTGTCCTTGGACATGTACTTCCATTTTCAGGGTGGCACCTTTGTTTCCTTGACCGATCTTATCTCGACGTACGACACCAACGAGGAATTCCCCTTGCTAAGCATCGTCAGCTTCAAGGACCGCAGGCGAAACACATTGACGTTGCAAGATTTTGAAGATTTGTCACTTGCATTGGTATGGCTGAGTGACGATCTCCATGTCCTGAAAATGTATTCGAGAGGACAATTAGACGGGCCGTTGCCTAAAATTGACGTTGACTCAGTCTTCCCTCTGGTCTCTGGAGAGCGGTCTCCTGGCCGTCAAGTATGTGGCGTGCATGTCTTGCGAAGACTCCTTCGACTTGGCTTCCTAGCACTCCCTCATATGAGGTATTTTGCACAAGCCGATGAAGCCGCAATTCTGGATGAAGTAGCCCATAAAATACTCGACGCATACGGGGGCATCTTGAGGGAGTCCGAGTCTGCAGCAAAGACCAATAACCGGGGGCTGCTACCCGGCCAGGTTCCTGAACACTCTACCATCGATCGCGTCTTGAGTCGCCTAGGGAAGGTATACAAACTGAACAGCCCGATGAAGGTATAGCCTAGGTCTGAAATATCTTGCTTGCATTATTAGACTCGATATCATATAGAGAGGGCGGTCGGGGCATATTTTTATTTCTATCAGATTACTTTCAAAGTTCAGATTTCCAATGAATGGAACACCGTGGCCGTTAAAAACTTCACCGTGAATCCTGCCGTGTTGACAGCAGTAACCGTAAACAATTGTACGAGGTATCATGACCACCAGTCATTATGGCTGTGGACGGGTGTGGCGGTCCTCAGGAGCCAACGCCGCATGCGACGACGTCATCGGCCAAGGCTACCAGGGCTCGATCTTGGTCTTCTAAAGGGGCCGAAACTGGCGCCAATCTTGCCCAGTGTTTCGTGCCCCTCTCGCCTCCCAACTCTGAAACACTGCATTTCAAGCTCCGACATTTGAGCGTCTCGCCCAAGGCTGTGCATACACTGCTCCTGACCCGACCTTGAGCCTGCATTTGTTATTATTTTCAACCAAGTGACCGGGCAAGCCAAAGGACACCACGGTTCCTATCAATGACGGAGCTTGTTGATTTCGTTCATCGAGAGACCCAAGCTTGCCCCGACGCCAGTTGCGGCCAAGGCGAAGCAACATAGCATCGCCCTGTCCAGTTCGGAGGCTCTGAGACACGAAGCTGTCTCGAGAAGCAACTTTATTTATACACTTAATTAGCCCCATATGAGACCTCGATGTGTTCCATGGGTCGATCCCCATCCAGCGTCCTGACTCTTGAGTAAGGAGTAAGTACATAACGAACACCCCCAAACCCGGATCAATGTTTGTAAGAGTGTCTCTGTTTCAATTTGCATTCCTTCTACATACACACGTTTGTTCGTTGAGAATTTTGTGTTGGTCATCGAGTCTCTCATTACTATGAATACCTCACGCGCTTTTCTATTGTTCGTCCTTGCGGCGTTGGCCAACGCTCAGTCTGCTCCGGACTTCCCTGTCCAAGTGACGACGAATCTGCGGGTCGATTTCCAGAGTTCTTTTACCATCGTCGATCCGGCTGGTATGATAATATCTCGTGATGGTGAGTGGCTCTTTTATTCCTTCCTTTGACCCTGCATTTATATACGTGTAAATATGACATGCTTGAGCTCGGAGATGATCTGACGTGGAGCAAATGCTAGACGTCCTCGACGAGCCTACGGTCAACGGGCCCAAAGACGCGTCTCAAACACTGGATTTCATGATCTTCATGATCGACCAAGACGCCACTTCGCCCGATAACAGCGATGAACGCGTGCAGTACCTCCAGTGGTACCAGCCGAATCTGGCCGGCGCATCAGAGGTGCTCTTTGACTTTGATAGCGATGCGCAGAACTTCACCTCCGCGCCGGCTGCTTCATATGTCCCGCCGACGCCGCCAGCCGGGGATAAGGCACACCGCTACACCCTGCTGCTGTATTCGCAGCCAAAGGACTTCAGCATCCCGTCGTCCTTCGAGTCGTTCTTCGGGTCCTCGGACCTGGACGCCAGGCTGGGCTTCGACATGGCTGGGTTCGCCGATGCCGCGGGCATCGGGCAACCGGTCGGAGCGAACTGGTTCCAGGTCCAGAACGATTCGCAGCCTCCGCCGTCAAGCAGTACTACGGCATCATCATCAACCTCGAGCACAACACTGAGCAGCTCCACCGATACATCCACTTCTACAACCACAATCACAACCACATCCTCATCTTCTTCTACTGATAGCTCCACCGATAGCTCCAGCTCCACGCCCGCACCTACCACCATGACAGTCGCCACGGTTACAGCCGACTCTAGCTCCTTTGTCCAAACCTCTACCGGACCGTCGACAATAACGACGGTGACGACGGCAGGAATCCCGACCCTTACAGACTCGCCCAGCCCCAGTGCCCAGCAGAGCGCAAGCGCGAGCGCGAGCGTCAGTCTTGGCACCGGCTCTGGCGCAGGAACGATCGACGCGCGAGACAGCATTAGAGGGCTGGTCGTTGCGCTGGTGTTCGGTGTTGCCGGCGCGGGGCTGCCGTGGCTGTTGTAAAAAAGAACTAACTGTAGCCCTGCGGTTTCGGTTTTCACCATGACGTCGTTTTGCATATGACTTGTATCATAAAATATTTGTACAAAAAGCGGTTCCAGTCTGTTGGATTTAGGGTACGGATCTGGATGGAATCAATCAACAACCCAATGCTATCAGCTTCAACAAGATGGGAGCGACGACGTTACAATTATTTCCTCTTTCTTTTTCGAAGGTCCCCTGGTCCTGGAATGGCTTTTGCTCAAGCTAGGAACACTTTGTTACCCATCCTACAGACACCAATCCATCCAAGGAACCTTGTTCACGACATCGTGGAAGTGTCCCGATCCGGTAGGTCCATCTCCACAAGCCGAATCAAGGACACACTCCGCTGGTTCTCCAATTAGTGTTAACACCCTCCAACCTCTTCTCATACGTTTGGGGAAATGATGCTGGTTTAAAAAAGACCTGTTGCCACCGGAGCCTCATGCACTCTCAAACTGCACTGTGCATCCTGCCACGACTATTCTTCCTCCCGGTCCAAATCAAATCCGCACCCATGATAGCACTGGTGAGAAAGACGCCCATACCAGCGAAATTCACCGATACTTTGTGCCTCATTGCCAACATGTGGTCCTAGTATAATCCGTAATTCGACGGGTCTTTGGTATTAAAGCGTTCCTTATCAAGTTTGGCATTGGTGGCTCTCATGTAACCAAAGGCAGCCGAGTACATGAAGAACATGATCAAATCCCATGGACAGGCCAGGGCAACGGGGCGATAGGACATCTTCAAGAGTATAATGCCAAGGGCGAGTCCTGCCATGACAGCGAAAGACCCGAGGACTAACTCGAAGTTCTGGACCACGGACATCAGCCTGAAACCGCAAGTTCCCTTTCAGATGAAGACTTACGAGCTTGCCGGGGAGGCCATTGTCTAACCAATATCTTTTCTCGGAGGCGTACAAGAAGATGGTGAGGACTCCGACGCTCAGCTGGATGAAGCGAACGACGCCATTGACAACGATGACGATCTTTTGATCGTTTGTCGCGTCTGAGTAGGCCATGGTGAGGTCGAGTGTGGTGCAGTCAGAAGTGGTAAAGGAGCATACAGGTGTGCGCCAGACAGTGTGTTGAACAGTGAATCGCCACGATGATCGAGTATTTGTACGCAAAGCTCGATTGCGACAGGCGTCCGGTCTGCGGACGCAGAGGTTTGTCAACGAGCACAAGGCAGACCTGAAGCTGCTGGCTGCCGCGATTGGATTGACGAGGAGGACCCGTGGTCACCATTCTGTTGCACGGCGTCCGACAGTCAAGGGAAGCGGCAAGGAGCAGCAAGAATCGAGTCCTTGCGCTTCCGTAGCTACTGGTTACAGCTCGCGAGTGTCTGCGACGTGCATAGCATAGAAGTCGACGCAGATCCGTTGCGCCCATCCTGACCTGGACCATCGAAGTAAATGGAGGCATCTCAGGTATTCCAGCATCTCGAACTGTGGGACCCGGCTCATGTTGTTCTATACATCTAAAGATTGCCGTTTTCCATCCGAACGACATGTGTACAGTACGAGTCTTTTCGAATGCCGGCACTCATATCTTTCCTCTCATTGGAAAAGCTCAAGAAACCCACCCAAGGCGCATTGAGTACTGAACGCATCGGTTCCCCTGCCGTTTTAATAGCTTTGACCGCCAGTCTCCTAACGGACAGTGATCGGGAAGAGAATGACGCGCAAGACTTTCCACGTTTCAAGGGATATGATTGCGGAATGAAATGAGATCTTGCCCAAAGGAGAAAAAAGTCAAATGTTACGGCGACGCCGGCCGGTTACCTACCTGCTTGGGCGAACAACAGGCTTCAAAGGCGCAAACGTGTGATACATCTAGCTGCAAAAAGGGAAGAGGAGGTAGTAGGGGGGGAGAGAGAGAGAGTTCCTAGCAGCGACACATAGGATGGGAGAGCTTAGCTGGAAAGAGCCATGGCAATGACTACCACGACCGACAGATGCCTCGAACGCCTCCCAGACCCGAGCGGGTTGCCGTCCGTTTCTTTCTACGAGCGCTCCTATTACATGGTGGTCGTTCAGCCTTGCTTCGCCTCGCGGGGACCAGGTCACGACGCTGAATACTCCATACACATTGTGCAACAGGCTGCGGAGCCCTTTTATTTCATGACACTATCAATACCAATAGAGTAACAAGTAGAGGAGAACCTTTTTCCTGAATATCGACGCTAAATTACGAACCTACAAAGACAAACAGCAAGCCAACTCGGCTTCAGTCGATACGCACTAGATTTGCAAGGCTCGCCTCTCCATCTTCCCGGACATAATATCTGTCGAAGGTATCCCTTATTTCCTCGCAAAGGGATAGCTATGCCCGTATGCTTGCCCATTACTCGCATTGCCATTGAAGGAAGCAGAAGCATTTGCAACAGAGCCCGGGTCAACCATTGGAGAGGTGCTTTCGCTCGGCGTCACATAGTGATTGAAAAGGGACATTCGGGGGTTATCCTCAGTAGAGTTGGCCGAACTAACTGGCGGGTTTGCATTTGGTCTCCTGGAACCGATACCGGTGTCAGAAGCATGCGCACCAGGTATCGGCCAGCCCAATGTCGATACCAGCTGGTCGTACCACTGCTCGTGTCCCCAGGAGCTGGTAGTGTTAGAATGAGCAGCAGGATCCATAGCTATCTCTGTACGCGTCATGACCTCATCGACTGCTTGTTGTGTTGTGGAGAAGGTGTTGCCGTAAAAGAACCGAGGTTCTGTCTGATTCATCACACTGCCAGGATCCGGCAAGGGGCCCATAAGTTGTGAATCGAGATTATTCATATCCATATCTGGGCCTCTCCCGCTGTACGATCGTTGCATTGACATTCCAGTCGGCGTCGTGAGCCCCAGAAGGGTGTGATGCTGACTGGCGCTGGGTGCCGTAGGATTGGATGCCGATTCCAGATCACCCCTAACGAGCGCCTCGAACTCGGATTTGAACATCGATTGAGATGCTTGTAACTCTTCGAGTTCTTGCCTTTTCGCAGCTGCCGTCACTTCCTTACATTTGAGTCTGATTTTGATGTCTCTCTGCCTCTTAACCATCAACATTTCGTAGTATCGGTGAATCTTTCTCAATGCCTGTACTGATTCTGGATCGGACATCGATTGGTCTATCGTGTTCCTCAAGAAATCAATTACCTGATCTTCTGGATCTGCATTGACCCAATATGGGTGATTCATTTGATCATTCTCGGTCCCAGCATTGAAAATAACAAAGTATCGTCTCCAGCGTTCTTGCGGGCTGAGTTTCGCCGAAGACAGCTCCTTGATCTTGTGCAACTTGTCTAAATCTTCTTTCGCATCGTTCAACGCATGTCGAGTCACAGCTGCTATGGAGCAGTTACGCCAATGACTGCATCTTATGTGGCTATGGGCATACATCCGAGGATTAGTACAATACATTGGACAGCGAAAGAACAAGCCTCTCGCCTTCCTATCTGGTGTTGTTTTGTCATTCCGGTCCGGATTCAGGTCTCGGTGCTCGTGGTCAGATTCGGATTCATCCTCCCACGGAAGGTTTGCATATTCCTCAATCCCGTTGGTGTTTTGCGCACTGGCTGCGTTGCCTTGGGGCCGCGACGAGCCTTGGCCCCTTCTGCTTCTCTTTCTATCTCCTCCGACGCGGATGATTCCATCTGGCTCGGCATCAAACTGAGGCCGAGTTTGCGTGGGTCTGAGGTGTCCACCAGCTTCGAAAGAGGGTCGAGGGTGTTTCGGGGAGAGATTAGGCTCGGTTCGCTGAGGTTGTTCACATCGAGAGGTATGGGCGAGAGGAAGGCTACGCAAAATGCGAATCTGTTGTTGCTTTGAACTGGGCCTCGAGTGGCTCGTCCTTCTCTGGAGCTTTGGCGAGGCCCTACCAGTTGAGTAAGAAGACCGAAGCACAGGCCGGGTTGCCGCAGCTGGCAATAAATGGTATTTGGGCGCCAGTGGAACTGAGGGGGTGTGTGGCGTTTCGGGCGGGGTGGGCAGCTGAATTTGATAAGGCTGACTAGGATGCAATGAGCGCTGATGGCGTCCTTTATAACGCAGCCCTTGCGACGACTGTCCAGTGAAGCAGTCAGGACCATGAATAGGAAGGTGGGATTGTTGTTGGAGCTGTGGACTTGGTGTGTCTTCTGGGAGGAACGATGATTCATGATCGCCGCCTCGAGCTGCACGCCAACCGGATGGGAAACTGTCTTCACAGCGCTTTGGCCTCCTGTTCTTTTGCGACGGGCTGTAAGATAAGTAGTAATCATAGAATCCCCGCTGCGCTTTGAGAGACCTAGGAGCCGGTAATAGTCGGCGATGCTCTGGACTATGCAACCGCTTTGGTGATGGCCTTTGAGGTTCCCCAAATCTCTTCTCGCCATTGACAATTCGTAGAACTATCTCAACGAGCCTGATCGGACACACTAGCTGGCAGTGCAGATTTGCGTGCAGGTGTGCCTCAAGAAACTGGAGTGCCAGATGGATCTTCTCCATACCAGTCGGGTGGATCGTTCGCCTGTGCTGTTTATCCGGAGTTCTGGGACGTAGCCGCAAGCACAGGGCAAGAACCGTAAAACTGAAAATGCTTGTACCCGAGACAAAGACTATCAGGGCTAGACAAGCCAGTAACACGAGTCCATCAAGTCCTCGTAGGATGGCCAATTGAACGAAACCAAGGAGGTTGTTGTCCTCTCGAGGCAGAGTCCGGGGGAGTCTCGCTAACGCGAGGGTTGCCTCGCCGCTCGCCATAGAGAAGCAAAATGTTTGATTGAGATGGATTTGATGGTGGTGCGCAAAAGGGACGCAAAAGGGACGCAAAAGGGACGCAAAAGGGACAGAGTCAGGGGACTCGGGGAGGATGAGAAAGGCAGGAAGGCAAAGCGGAGGTGGGATTAAACACGGGACCCTTGGATATCCCAAGGCTATATTCTGGTGGAAAAGGACCGAGTGGGCTTAATAAGGCAGGGCCGTCAGAGTATAAAGGAGAGCAGGTTTTCCATAGTCTGATATTGTCGGGCTGTGCATCTTCTAGATACACAGGATGGAGGGGTGGGCGGTGTGTGACTTCCCTCGAGCTGCTCTTTGCAAAGTACTGCGTAGCTCGCAACATGCAATGTGTTTGTATGGGAACTGAAGCAATTGGTGTCGTCTGGACGATCAGTGCCCAAGCTGGATCTTTCCCTGCCGTGGCGGAGCCATGAGGCTCAACGGCCCAGAGTATTGCCATTGACATGATCCGTGTCGTCGTAAACATGAAAGATGCCTGGCGAATGCAGCCCGACCACGAATCACCCCGGCGGCGCTTTCAGTGCCGACGTGGCTGCAAGGTCCAGTCCAGCGTCTATCATCACCAAGCTCTCGCTAACCGGTGAGCTCTCGGGAGATAGTCTAAGCACCAATCATTGGAGTAGCGTCCACTACAGCCCGGCGTTGCCATCATAACATTTGTCCCAGTGGCGGAAGCTGTTGTTGAACATGAGGCATCAATTTCACCGCCTCTCATCGCTAGTACTCAATGAACTGGCCAAAGTGGCAGGAAATCAACAAGATGGTCCGACGAGAACTGGATTCGATGGAACTCTGAGAGTCTACACACTCATTGTGCTCTCGTTTTCCATCGCTCAGCTTGCAGAGCGTGTCTTTGGTCGGTGTATCGAATACATTGTCCAGTTTGGGCCTGCATATACTGGCAAGTGAGGAGCAGGTTTGGTTGAGTCAAGGACCAAAAAGTGCCCCCTGTCGCGAGCGGGATCATTAGGCTGGTTGTCGCCTCCAAATAGTGCCGAAGTGCCCTTGAGTCCTGGTGCCCATCTAGGGATTCCTAGCGCCAAAGGATCAGGCCCTATCCGCTCTGGCGCCGTGCTTAAAATGACAGGCGAATCGATTGATTTTGAAGCTTCCGAGGGCGGACCGTGCTCAGTGCTCACCTCTCCGGGAATACCATTGTATTGCCATAACCACTGCTAGGTGGCTCAGACCCGGGTAGGATGATCCAAGAGACATCAGAGTTCCAATAAATATCGAGAACACCATTGCGCATGTTGCACCCGCGCCCTTCGACATGCACAACTGGTGTCCAATGCGAATTGAAAGGATCGCGACGGCGCTCGTGGCAGACAAGCACTTCATTCGGCCAGACAGCTCAAGTTCTCCACCCACGCGCTGACTCTTTGCCTTGACAACTTCTTGCAATAATCGGACGGATACTCCAGACGGACCGACTCCGTGTTCTCTTCCTTGTTTCCTTCGGCACCTTTAGGGGGGCCAGAAGGCGTTTCCGAAGCTCTCTCAGCAGGACCTGGTGGCAATTGGACCCACGGGCCTACTGTACCAAGTTCTCTGACTTTGGAAATCCACCTGACCATCATCGTGTAGGTCTAGACGGGCGCAGCCAGTCTGAGAGTGAAGCAACTCCAAATAGTGTCGTCTGGGTACGGCTCATCTTTTGCCAGTGAGCTTCTTTAACAATGCACAGCCGGAGACCTTTTTTTGCGAGGCGTAGGCATCAGCAACAGCATTAATTTCTGGTGTCGGCACGTCTTTCTATCGTGGTGTCAAATTCCGCTTGGCCCATTCTGTTTGTGTCCTCCACGGGGTTTTCATTGCTTTGATGAGCTGGGGAATCAAGACCTGCCGCGTTGTCCCGTTGCCCTTTGTTGCTCGGAGGCCAATTGGTGGTCGGCCCACAGCAAAGATCCATCGCCCCCCTGTCGATGTTGGGCTTCGCTTTCCATACAGCAGAGGTCACCGTGGAGTGGCACGGCCGCGCATAGAGGTAATATGTAAGGGATGTAACAGAGACAGCATGACAGCAGTGGGTTTGCTGGCTGTGTCTGTTATTGAATGAAGATCGAAGCATCTGGCAAGTCACTGGGTTTGAACCGTCTGAGAGTCAGGCTCTTCGTAAGTCGACGGTCAAAGACACCATATTCAAGAGAGCAGCATAGCTGAACCTTGTAAACTAGGGAATACAGCGCTTCATATCGAACATCGATGGAATATCAACAATCTCCGACGTCGACGTTTCACAAATCACACAAATCACACACGGACCCGGACAGCCTGTCGTCTTCGCCCCGTTGCAGCTGACTGATACCCAACTCGGGGTTTCCAACATTGATTGGATCTGCCTTGATTTCTACCTTGAGCTTGGAACGCAAATTCTTCCAACACCGTCATGGTTCCTGGAACCAGATGCCTAAGCCAGTTGTGGTGCAGTTTGTTTATGACTCAATTGCTGCTTGCAGACCTCTGCGGTAACATCTCCCGCGAACTGACCACGAGGTATATGACGCTGAAGCTTTTGAAGCCTGCTTTGAGATCAGCCTTCGTACCTTTCTTTACTGGCTAGATGGATTCGAGCCGCATGATTCGCAGAGGAGGTCATCGAGGCACTCTCGTGGACGCCTCACTTTCAACCACTTAGCCTCTTTTGTTGTATGAAAAGTCGGTGAAGAAAACGAGCCGCCTTGTACATCGATGCCGCCAAACAACACGACATTGACGCATTGCAAACTAAGAGAATGGCAATAACAGCCCGTGGAAACCATGGGAGGACTATCCAAATATTTCCTAAGGCACTGCGAAACAACAGAGCCAACATTTGTATCCTCAATTATACGCCTCCAAATTGGCACAGCCACGTCCAACCTGCGACTCATAAGCCTCAGTCTCGTGTTCCAACAGTGAACTAAGGGATATAGAGCTCATCTAACTTACATGCCGTCCTGACATGGAACTGTGCGTTGCCAGCGGTCAAGCGTAGCGCCCCGAAGACATGTTCACGAATGCAACCTCAGGGAACTGCAAGCTCGGTCCTTCAAGAAGTTTGACTTTTTGAGACTCCAGTGTCTCCTGGAAAAACCCACCAACGTATCTGCGCAAGATATTCATCATTCTAAGTCCGTTAATCGTCCCAATCAACTCCTTAATTGGTGAAAGGACAGTGGCGTTGATGCCGATGCTACTGGCTAGAATGGGATAGTCTGTGAAGGTACCATGTTTGGTATTGTTGACTTGCAGCTGCAGCTTCAGTCCCTTCAGCTCCTGCCAAAACGCAGTCCATGTTGCATCAGTGCTCTGATTATGTTCCTGTGCCGCAAAGATGGTAAAAGGGTCTTTGTTGGTTTTATTCATGGCCTGACCATATACACTGCCATCCATGTTCAGGCCACCAGCAAGTCTCGGTTCAATCAGCATTGCGTTTGCAGCTGTTGCGCCACCGAGAGAGTGCCCGAATATCCCCACACGCTTGGTATTAAAAGACGGGATGTCCAGTTGCTCCATCGTGGTTGAGTTGGACAAAGCGTTCAGCACAGACATGACATCGGCAACTCTGAGTGACAGCACGTGTGGCAAGTCATCCGGCAGGGTGATGTTGGCACCCTGAATGACCGTCCCGTCTGGAAACTCCACAATTGGGGCGTCGTAGGTGTGATCGATTGAAATAACATTGAAGCCCATCGAAGCAACCCACTGACAGAGCACGCTGTAAGTCAAGCGAGAAGTTCCAGCTCCTGTGGAGAAGAGTAACACTGGAAAGTCGGTGTGTTTTGGTGGCAAAGGACATGTCTGCAGGCGGAATGCTTCAAATGTTCCGTTGGGGATGCCATATGGACTGAACATGGCATCATGGAAAGCAGCCGTAACTGGCGGCATATATGAAATTCCATGGGCCTTGGTGCAATTGGTTGGTTGGAAAAGGGACAGCATCAAGCGACGAGGCTGATTGCAACCTGGTGCAAACGGGTCGACACGGGATGCGTCCGTCAGAGGAAAGGTAGTGATAAAGACATTGGTGGAAACCGGAGGAGGAGACAAAGCAACTGTTTGGCACGATGCCCTAAGGGACATGCTCAGGAAGAAGACGAGGAAGGAGACAATCATACTGACGGCAAGTGGAACTTGTTGTCTCGAGGTGGAGTCAACGAATTGTCTTTCATGAAGAACTGCTGCCGGCGAGTGTTGTGTTGGAATGTCTAAAGACTTATATAAACCTCGAATCTCGAAACAAGGAAACCCTTTGCGATTAGGATGGTGGTACAGTACCTAGGTAGTATCAGTGAAACCTAGAGGAGGTAAGTCGATGAGAGGGTATTCGAGAACCTGGCGAAAGAACAGCAGCGTGGTTGCAACGGAGCACACCTCGTATCCGTATTCATCAAAACTGTATTCTCCTCATTGATATGCTGCTAAAGCAATGAATCGTCAAGCGAGGGTTATCATGGTCCAAGCCATGAATGTGATATGGGTTGGGAGTGGGGTTAACCATGTAAGGAGGGGGGGATGGTGTAAGTATGCTTAATATAGATTGCGGCTGCTGTAATACTAGCTTGATTCGTGCACTATGTTACACCACAACAAGCGATTCGCTGAATGACGTCCATGAGAAGCCGTTCTAGAAGAAGTAAAGCCTTCATGATATTTGCCTCTTGATCCATGCGTCAGCGACCTGACCTGGTGTAGGAGAGCAGGCACGTCAGACTGCTTTGTACGAGTCGGGTAGGTGCAGTACCCAGCTGCGTGGGTGGTAGAATGTGTGTCTGTAGGCACATGTGGGACGGCTTGTCGTCGAAGTGTATCGTCGTTGAAGTCAGCAGCACCAGCAGATGTACAAGAGTCCCCGACCTAGTCGATGTGGAGGGGAAGCCAAAGACCGAGCTCGAGCTGTGGACGGATCGAGGTGGAAGAGAAAGTTAAAGACCGAGCCCGACCGCAAAGGGTCGTTAGCTTCCGCCAAGTATCAGCCATGATGAGCGCCAGATCCTCCCCGTGTATTGTCAAGCCACAGCTTCTTGTGCCTGACTGAGCCGATAGTGCCTCAGGCACCGTACCGACAAAGGTTTCACAAAGACTAGGAGGGGAGCAAGGTTGGCAAGGTCAAAGCAAGGTACTGAAGTATCAAAAGAAAGTTCAGCCTCGTAGCCTTGCGCTACTGCAGACCATAATTTGCCTTGATGCACAATCCCGGGCTTGGCAACAATTTGTCTCGATTGAACTGCGACTTAGCTCGTCTGTTCAGCATGCAAAAGCTTCAATCATTCACCACCAACACGTCCATCTCGCGTAAGTCTGGCCAGTCTCTGCGGCAATGACTGCTGCGCGTCTGTCACCAGCAGCGAACCTGCTTCGCAACTCCAGACTCTTTGCCATCCCTGCTGCTGTATCCCTGCCTGCGGTAGAACCTTCATCAGAACCGATATCATACTCTGATTCCGCCACCACTCCATACCCGACTCGAGCTGCCCTTGAGACTCCATTGACATCCTTAAATCAGGGAGATTGGGGTTTGAAAAGGCCACTACCAATCAAAACTACTACAAAGTCCGGCACGCCTCTTGTGCGGTTCCAAAGAGGAATCGACACCCCCGAACACGTTGTCGACTTTGAATCCGCAGCAGATCATGTCCTCACTTTGCGCAAGTACCAGGAGCTGAATCTTAGAGTTGTCTTGCCTGCGCCGCGGGATAGGAAATCAACATTGAATCCACAACGAACAAGTGCCTTCGACCCGGAAGTAGATCATACCACCGACCAGCCTCCCCCGGTACTCAACGGAAATGCGTCCACGTCGTGGCTAGATGAGAGTGTATCAGAACGTGCGAAGCGGATGCCGCAGCATCTAAAAGACGCGCTTGAGAAGATTAGAAAAGAAAGGGCAGATGCAACAAACCCTGGGGTTGAAGTACTTCCAACTCAGCCGCAACCTACTACCTCTGCTGCTCCGCAGTCCATGCCAACTACTCGCAGATGGCGCTACTCTGGACCGTATTTAGCAGGACTGAACGGGCTAGAATTCGATCGATTTTTGAAAGGCATCACCAGAGAGAAGAGAGCTGCGTTTAGGGAGTTGGTCAAGACCCATTTGGCCGAGCAGCGAGCACAAGATCAGCGGTTGAAAGCTCTTGAAGAAGGCCAAGCGGACGCAGCTCCTGAGCCTCCGTCAGAGATCACGGACCAGGATGTCACAGAGCACCTTCGATATCTACGATCAGAACCCGGCAAATTTGGTCCGCTGATTGCAGAGTTCTTTGATCTAGCTGATGGTCCCAAGCCCTCATCGAACACAACTGATCCATGGTCATATGGCCGTGACACCGTATCGGCGGATCTCTACAAAGAATCTGGACCTCCTCGCACGCACCCATCTGCAGGGCTATCCTATATCAAGACAGAAGTGTTCGCGAGCAACGACGCTGTCACTGGTCCCAGAGGGACGCGCGCACCTGTCGCAGCTCGCCTTCTTCGATCAATCCAATCTACCCACAACAAGCATATCCCCTTTGTGGGCGTGGCTGGATTTGTCGTTCCACAACCCACAAACCCAGGCATTTCAGAGCAGAACTGGAAGTGGGCACCGGTCAAAGACGGACCTAAACTAGTGGTTACTCCAACCGCGGCCAACATCTCGCAAACCGGCAAAGTTGAGATTCAAACAAGGATGCAGCCTGACTGGGTCGTGGAAGATGATGTACCTGTCAATGTCGCCGACCGACGGAGCCCGAAAAATATGTCGGCTCCCATGAGAACCCTGTCTTCTCAACTGCCGACCTTGACCAGCTTTGGCCGCAAAGAGCCCCCTGTTAGACGACCGCGGCCAGCACCAGAACCTAGTCAGAATATTGACGAAGAGATAGGTTTGTTGTTGCGGGCGAACTCAAAATACAAGCAGAGCAAGCTTACTTAGTGTACAAAATCTGTATAGACAAAGTATTACCATCTCTTCGCCGGTATGGCTCTCGCTTCTTGTGCCGTAAATCCATCCCTTCTACGAAGTACATCGCTCTCTCGCACCCAAACAACGATTTAAACCTGGCAGCGCTCAAATCTTCCTCTGCATTTGGTCGCTATTGAATCGTTCCGCGAAGAAGCACCGCCTTGCAAGCATTGCCCACAAGGTATGAGTTTGCTGAAAGATGGATGGAGAGGATGAGGCTTACGCCGTCGCCGCCTATATTTTACGATGAAGGAATTACGAACATCTTTCGATCATCAGTCGGTCTCCCATCAATATTATAGCATTCCGCCAAAATGTAATTTGCGCAATATTTTGGAGGCCAGAGACCCAGTGCAAGGATTAGGACCTCGTCCTCTGTAGGGAGCATGGAGAAGATGGGTTGATTTCCATACACTCGATACATATATATGTACATACTGGTACTACATTGGTACAGTACATACATACACACTGTACCCTTTGCCCTGTACACTAGAGTGAGGGCAATCGAATCTTATCTCTTGGCATTGGTCTTGCCAAGCAGCCACAACCTCCCAAAATTCCTTCCACAATTGATTCTTGCACACAATTTCCACACTTTCGCATCCCTGCTCACGACATCTTCAATCCAGCAGTCAAGATGGGTCGCGTTCGCACGAAGGTGAGCTCGACACCGTTATTCCTGATCTCGAAGTTACTGACGAGTGCTGTGCACATCTAGACCGTCAAGAAGTCCGCCAAAGTCATCATCGAGCGGTACTACCCCAAACTCACCCTCGACTTCGAGACCAACAAGCGCATCTGCGATGAAATCGCCATTATCGCCTCGAAGCGCCTTCGCAACAAGGTACCGCTCAACCCTCCCCAGTCCACGCTGCCCACCGCGTCAAGAACAAACATCTTCGGCTGCGAGTGGTCTTGTAAAATATACCGATTGCGTTGGTCTCCGTTGCTGACTTTTGATGGCCATATAGATCGCAGGCTACACCACCCACTTGATGAAACGAATCCAACGCGGCCCCGTGCGTGGCATCTCCTTCAAACTCCAGGAAGAAGAGCGTGAGCGCAAGGATCAATACGTGCCCGAGATCTCCGCCCTCGACTTCACCCAGAACACCGAGTCCGGTCAGCTCGACGTGGACAACGACACCAAGGACCTGTTGAAGAGCATGGGCTTTGACAGTATCCCTGTCAATGTCGTCCCCGTGAGCCAGCAGGCGCCCCAGGAGAGGGGTGGAAGGAGAGTCTTTGGCACCGATCGGCCGGGGCGCCGCGAGTAGATTTTGAGCCGGTGATCCACGAGGGCGCCGGTGGAGGCAAGAGTGCATGGAAATTCGAGTGATGAGATTCGATCGGTCTCATCGTCCATTTTCAACCGCGTCCTTCCCTTTCGCACCTCGATGTCGATTACCACTCAAGTCCGAGGTCAAATGTCAAGCAAAGCCTGGTGATGCGGACTATGGCAATGAAAGACGGCAGCCGCGAACCCTATCTGCTTCATTATGAGCCCTTTGCGGGACTGCCAACAGCGCTGAGACACTCAAGGTATCGACGTAGGTAGAGCCACCGCTGCCCTCAAAAATGCTGCTCCTGCAGCTGCAGCAGAGGGAGCAAAGAAAAGCAAGAAGCATTGAACAAACTCAAGGTGTCGCCTAGTCCCTTTGGGACGAAGCTTGATTGCCAAAAACACTTCCTTCTTTCACTTCCCCTTTTCTTCGTCTGGGCGTAGCCTCCGGGAGTGTGGGACTTTAGCCACCCAGCTCCTGCACATACGTCTCTGCGCTCACTCAACCCTCGTGCCTCCATCGAGTCTATTGCACCAGGTCTGGTTGACTCTCAGTGATGTGATGCGAATTGATTATGATCGTACCGGAAAATTTTGTCTTCTCCCATGACATAGGTACCTATGGATAGCCAACATTGACCCTGAATCTCATGGCAACGAATGGTTGGTCCTTTCCCAAACCTCATTGCTAACCTTCAGTCCATCCGAACGCCAATGCCATGCTCTGTACATGTAGGAGCTACCTCGCCTACCACTCGAACGATATATTGTCTCATAATGTCGAGGAAGCAATCCTCAGTCAGCCTTGCCATTCGTCGTTCCCAAAAGTCCCTCCTTCCCATCCAAGTGGAAATAGCCCGAGCTATTCCGACTCAACGTCCTTTTAATAGTGGCACCATTCCTCAATACCCAGAATAACATCACAACACTTATAATCAATAGCCCGAAAGACAGATATGGATGATACGTGCCAAAATTGCGGATCTGGAAGAAAACGTTCTCAAAGGCGCCGATGGTGGATTTCGGAGTGAGTTTTGGAGGGCTAGCGACGATTCGGGGTAATGTTTCAAGGATAGAGGTGCGGGAGGGCATGATATAGGCCCCGGAGTCAGTTACATCCCAGTATCGTCGGTTCTGTCGTAGTTGTTAGGTCATGGATATGCCAGAGCCAGAGGAAGATGGTACTCACATCCTCGTCATTAATAATCACCCTCTCGCCTTTGGAGACATCCACGCCGTATGTCGACCGAAGCCATCTCTCCCAGAAAATGCCATCCACCCAGGCAAAAGCGACCTGTTTTCGGAAAGTTTCCTCAGTGATGCTGATTACACGGCTCTTCGCCTGGCGTAAGGCACGTTGGTCGTTCCGGTCCTCGGCCTCTTCGATACGCAATTGCTTTGAATCGCGCAATTCTTGTCTCTCGAGTTGGAAAGCTTGTGTTTGCTTATCCATCCATTCCAATGCGGCGTTCTTCAGTTCGCGCTTCGATTGAAGAAACTCGTCCGGTCGGTCTCTCGAGAGAATGCCCAACACCACGTATTTTCCGCTCATGATCTCCTTCGCATTAGAAGCGCTCAGTTCAGGTACAATCGGTAGCCAAACCGATTGCATCCAAGTCAGGACACGCCGAAAGTCACGCATGTCCTTGGGAGCGAGGGCGTTGTAATAGCTTGGCCGTCCATCTCGAGACACAAGTAACCTTGGCCAAGTGGAAATTTTGAAACGGTTCGCCAGGATCTCGGAATCTGTCTTGACAATCTTTGCATGCCCGATCAGGCTCAAAGTTAGCCGATCGAGGGCGGCAAAATCTTCAGATGTTGTGGCATGGTCGAAGAAATAGACGAAGATTACTTCTTCGGTCTCTTCCATCTCTTTGAATGCAGCTGCGTCCACATACTTGACATCGCTGTCTAACGCCTTGTTTGCAAAGGAAAGAAGGTCACCTAGGCCGCGAAGACCTTCATACTCAACACGCTCGCCACCACGGAAGAAGTAGATGGTGGGGTAAGCGCTGACTTTGGCATCCTTGCATAATCGTGGAGACGCTTCACAGTTGACCTCTCCGATGTTGAGTTTGCCTTCCATTTCTTTCGCCAACTGAGCCCATGTCGGCGCCAGATGCTGACAATGTGGACACCATGGCACATAGAATTTAACGAACCACGGATCCTGAGATGTAGTAACAAGCTTCTGGAACGACTCCGGAGTAAGAGGAACTGAGGCTCCTTTGAGATTCGGCCGGGGACCGGTCTTTGCATTCTGGGACTTTCCGAGTTTTGCAGTCTCAGAGGCCAACATCGCGGATGTGGTCTCAGTGGACAGTGCGGCGGCTTTATTCTGTCTCTCTCCAGCGGCAGCACCAGCTGCGATATCTTTGTCCTTCGCCAATGGCTTCTCGGGTTCGGCTGTTCGGTCGACACCCTTTGCTCCTGCTTTGGGAACGTGCACTCCTTCCCTTGGTCTGGAGCCGGGTTTTATCTGTTCCAGCTTCTCTTCGACGTAGTTGCTGAAATCCTCCATGGACCGGCCTCCGGTATATTTCTCGACAAATTCGCCATCTTTATACAATAGGAATGTTGGCCAAGCTCTTACTCCATTCTTATCACAGACATCCCCAAAAGCGATACAATTTATCGAGGCAAAGTGAAAGTTGTAGTATCCGTGAAAGCTGTTTGGCGAGAACAGATCGGGCTGACCAGACTTTGTCATGCCCTGTAAAGGATCGGAGGTCGCATAGAACTCGTACAAAGTCTGCCAGAGCGGCGCGATTGCTTTGCAGTGACCGCAATAAGGCGAGTAATGTTTGACCCACCAGTATCCATCTTTTATTGTCTCCGCGAACTCATCACCTTGTATTTCTTTCATCGGCGGCACCTTGATACCATTGAAAACAGTATAATCAGCACCTCCTCCTCCTTCAGCTGGAGTATCTCCCTGGACGGCCTCATCTGCTGTTTCTGCGGTCCCTCTCTGTGGGCCTGGTGGCGCTGCAATTGAGGTAGAGAAGAGGGCTGCGAAGGCGCACGCCAGCAGAGCTGGCCTCATCTTGTAAATTGGCCAGGAAATGATCTATTCAGGGCGACAATTGAACTTCTCGATCAGAGTAGACGGATCGACAGTAGGGGATACCTGCGCGATTTTGGTCAATCGCTTGGCAGTCGTCGGCTAGAGAAAGAGAAACGAGTGTGAGAATCGAAGCGGAAAACAAGGTTAATGGCTGCCAAAGGTCTGCCCGCTCAACGAGACTAGACGACAACTCTTGAAGGTATGGAGCGGGAGATCGAGCCAGGTCTGTGATAGACATGAGGCGATGGGGATCTGCATTAGGAGTCCTTGGCAGCCCCCTGCCTTTTCCGGAGGCGGATTTGTAGGAGGAGCGCATGCCGAATACATGGTGCAAATGGTGTTCCGTACTCCAAATACTGTGAAGTATTCTGTGCTCAAGTGTACCAGCCCCTGACCGCTCCAGCTTAGTGACGCAATAGGCTTATATAATCGTCGGCACACCTGCCTCCAATGGAACGCACCCCCTCGGGAAACTCAAGTCATGCGCCTGCGCCACCCGAATCACCCAATCCCGTCGCCGTCACCGTCAACCTGCCGACAAAAGCCTCTTGATTGTGCTGCTCTCTTCTTTTTCGCTGCGATATCGACGACGACCATCCTTACTTGTGCAAGCAATTCTCCAGGAGGGCCACGACATATTCTTCTTTGAGTACCTCCTGTGGTCATCGAGACTCGTCACCATGAAAGTCTCAGCCGTCCTCTTGTCGCTCCTTACCGCCGCGTCTGCTGTATCTTCACGCTCGCTGTTTGGAGGTCAGAATGCCCTCGTAGACGAGGAGCCCAAGTTCAAGGTGCCCGGCAAGAATCCTCTATATGTTAGTTGTCCGCTGTCAAATTTGTGGACCTTATTCTCATGAATATCCAGTTCTGCGCCGATCCCAAGGAGCATATCCTCACTGTCGACTATGTTGATCTGACACCTAATCCACCTCTCCCGTACGTCTTCCGGAACCTCTCTAAAGAAAATTTCCTGATCTAATATGTGGCAGAGGCCAAAAATTAACGATCACCGCGAATGGAACCTTTTCAAAGGATGTCGACCCGGGCGCTACTGTCTTCCTCCAAGTCAAATACGGGCTCATCACCCTGATCAAGCAAGAGGCAGACCTCTGTGATAACCTGCCCAAGATTGATATTACCTGCCCTCTCAAGGAGGGTGTCATGTCTCTCAAGAAGGAAGTTGATATCCCAAAGCAAGTGGTGAGTTTGCATGACCTCCAATCCCGCAAAGATAAGCTGTTAACATGTCCTCCAGCCCCCTGGGAAGTACACTGTTCTTGCCGATGTCAATACGGTTGACAAGGAGAAGATCTCATGCATGGAGAGCACTGTCTTCTTCAATAGACCCTAGTGATGGATGCCTGAATGCAGACTATAGGAAGGCCATTAGCATGGCAGTTGAAACGCCTCGAAGAGATCGACGTGTTGCTGTCAAAACTGTGTGCAAATATCTGTTTAAGCTTCGTCTTTCATGGCATGCGTTGAGCCAGGATCTTTTAACACCAGGCACAGTCTGGAGGCGTTGCTAGTAATGAAGGTTGACTTACATGTGGAGCTTTGCAATACAACAAATGCGCAAACCTTGTTGTCCTCAAGAATGTCATTCTACATGTGAATATGCCGTCTCTATATTACGAAAAGGTTACTCCAGCTCACGCATCCAATGATGTGACCCAACAGCATCGAAATCCACCGTTGCCATGGGATGAAACAGGTCATGGAGGTTGGCTGAAGCCTGACTCATCCTTCTATGCCCGAAGACACATCCCAAAGTTTCTCTCCATTGCTTCGAAATAGCTTCTCGATCAAAGCAGGGTCGTCGTTGCACCATTCATAGCATTTCTCAATGAACGGTTCCGAGTCAATATTCTCAAACCTTGTATGCGGCCAGTCCGTTGCATAGACAACACGATCTGCGCCCTTGATGACCAACTCCCTGCCTACGGGATCCAAATCTCTCATCTCCGGGTCTTTGGAAAGTCGGTATGGTGCTGAGAGCTTCACCCACGTCCTTCCATTCTGAAGTAGGTTCACTAGCGACGCAAAGCCCTTCATGTCGTATGGATAGATGGTCACCGACGGGTCAAATTGTTGAGGAAGAACGGGCGATCCGAAATGATCGATGCAGACCTTGACCCCCAGATCTGGGACTATATGCACCAGTGGCAATGCCAACTTCAACGGAATATAGAGCTGCAGAACCCAATTGAAGGGCTTTAAGACCTTTGCATAACTCTCGAGTTCGGCTCGCAGTTCATCCTCATTGACTTCCCTCGATACACTGACGAGATTCAGTCTCGCCCCTCGCACGCCAATGGCATGCCACTTTTCCAGCGTTTCCGTATCGATGGTCTCTGGATTCAAGCCCACCACGGCGCGTCCATGTCTGGGAGTCAATTCCTCAAGTGCTTCCAACATACACGAGTTGTCGTCTCCATAAATCGACGGCTGGACGAGCACCATGTTCTCGATGCCGTATTTGGAGTAAAAGGCTTTGGCATCCGCAAGCGTATGCGGACGCGGTTGATATTGTGCATTGGCGGTCAGGGAGAAGCGAGTCGGGTCGACAACGTGCATGTGGCTGTCCCAGGTGCCTTTTGGCAGAGGACGGGAGAGCGTGGATTGCTTGGGTTGAGATGAGTGGACGCTACGGCAACGAACATGGTGATGGATCACGGAAGCACGACCGAGGTAGACTCCTGGCCGAGAACATAGACTGGAGCTCCCTCGAAGAGACAGCATCCTACCAACTGAGAAGGGGCTTACTCCATCCAGGAGACTATCCCTCAACAAGGCATGTTGAAAGAGAAGGATGGAAAGATGAAAAGGTTAGAAATTGATATCTTTCGGAAGCACATTTCGCCGACCCCGAGATATTGGAGCGAGGCTATGTACATAAGCTCAATCAATAGGTACGGAGTACGGAGTACGGGGTTCATCTTCCCACACACACACCTCCTTTCCTTCTTCCTCCTAAACAGCGACCTTCGGCCGAATGCTTCGGCATAATAATCAACATCACCATAATGCTCCAGGATGTTAGTCGATCGGCCTACGACGCCGGATTCCCTTTCAAAATGAATTCTCGTCTGCTTATGACTAGTCCAATCGTCGTGCTGGCCTCCCTTCTAATACCGGGTTCTCGGTCCCCTCTCTGAATAAGCCACCGACCAGGCGTACGGCAGAGATTCCCCGTCAATCAGAAGTAATGGTTAGCGAGATCGAAACCCGTGAAATGGACCCTGAGTTCGAGGTAAATCTTGGTGCTTCGTCATAAATTTCTAAGACGGATGAATTGACATTCCTTATTATGGTTCGGATGCTGGCCAGACTCCCGCACCCGATGGTTCTGGGTCCATTAGAAAACACACTAATAATATGGGATCATGGCTAGGCGAATTGGGGCAATGCTTTTTCGGCTCGCAGCCCCGGAAAACGCATGGGGGCAATGTGGGGTATATTCCGAATATACTCCCTCGATCTTCTATCCGGGCCATTCTGGGAACAGCATCCACTGTATGCTTCTCCATGTCGGGTCTGGACGCCTTGTGGACGAGTTGCGGGTCTTGCCCTCGTCTGGAGAAATGGCCACGAATCCATCCGAGAGAGCGCTTGTGTGTGTTGATAAGAACAATCCGCTTCCCCAGATGGAGTTGATTCTCTTCCTCCCCAGCTTCTTGGAGGTATTGGTTGTGGGAGGCAATACGCCAACTACTTTCGAAACACAAGACTGCTTCTCTCATCCATCACAATGGCAGTCATGGCAGAGGAGAAAGAAATTGGCCAGCCTGCGGCTGTTGAGAACGTAACGGAGCTGCACGAATTCAAGAACGCCGAAGGCTATGTTATCGACGCCAGCGATCCTGAGCATGCAAATCTCAAACGAGCGCGCGATGGCCACACCATCCTTCTACCTCAACCCTCTGCCGATCTCCACGACCCTCTTAACTGGAGCCGCGTCAAAAAGCATATCATCTTGATCATCATCTCCATGACAGCGTTTTTGCCAGACTATGGCAGTGCGACAGGAGCCGTTACGCTGCTTCCGCAAGCCGCAATTTGGAATATGACCCCTGACCACGTCAATCATTCCCAAGTCGGCAACGTCTTCATGTTGGGTGCCGGCGGTGTCGTTGTCGTGGCGTTGTCGGCATACTTCGGTCGTCTTCCTGTGCTGTTTTACTTCATGGTTCTTGCTACAGCCACTGCGATCTGGTGTGCGGCTGCACAAACCTTCGAGTCGTTCATGGCTGCACGGATTCTCAATGGCTTTTTCAGCACTGTTGCTCAAGGCGGCGGTCTCATGTTCATCTACGACATGTTCTTTTTCCACGAACGAGCGAGGAAAATCAATATCTGGGCGGCGTTCATCATCCTATCACCGTGAGTTCCAGGTTCTCTGGAGGCATCTCAAGACTCTACAATTTCGAGAGACTGACAGGTTGTTGCAGGTACTTCGGTCCATTGTTTGCAGCATTCATAATCAGCACCCAACCCTGGCAAGTGCCTTTCTGGGTATACGTTGCAGAGGTAAGTCCACGTCTATCAGAGATATGTTCGAGCGCTGACATGTACACGATTCAGACCTCCCTCTGCCTTGTCCTGATCATCTTGTTCGTTGAAGAGACCTACTACGACCGCCGAATTCCCCAGTCCTCCCAGCCCCCCCGCGGCAACCATTTCTCTCGCCTCGTTGGCATTTCCCAATGGAAATCCCGCCACCTGCGCAACACCTTATCCCAGGCACTCATGCGACCCGTCAGAGTCATCTTGAAGCCCACTGTCTTCATCTCATGCTTCTACTATCTCCTCACCTTCGCGTGGGTTGTCGGCATAAACACCACTCTCTCCATCTTCCTCACGCCGCTCTACAACTTCGGCCCCAAACAAATCGGATACTTTTATTTCACTCCCATCGTGGCCGCGCTGCTGGGCGAGATCACAGGCCACTGGCTTCACGACTTCATCGCCACAAGCTACATCCGCAAGCACAAGGGCCACTTCGAGCCCGAGGTGCGGTTGCGCGCCATGTGGGTGTCCACGCCCTTCATGCTTGCTGGTCTCGTAGGGTTAGGCTTCTCCCTCGAAGACGGGTACCACTACATGGTCACGGCTGTCTTCTGGGGTCTCTACGTCTTCGGCATCATGATCACTACCGTCGGCCTGAACGCGTACAATCTGGATAGCTACCCCGAAGCCTCCGGCGAGACGGCCTCGTGGGTCAACTTCTGTCGCACCACCGGCGGCTTCATTATCTCGTACTTCCAAGTCACATGGGCAAACGCGCAAGGCACAAAGGTCAGCTTCGGCATCCAGGCGGCCATCTGTGGTTTTGCCTTTTGCCTGATTGTCTTCTTGCAGTTCTTCGGCAAGAGGCTGCGTGTCATGGCTGGTGGTCTGAACTTTGCAACCTCTTAGACTTTTTGCTTCTTTTCGTTTGTCCCAAAAGGCCAAAACTGGGTTTCCCTCCAAAGGTATGGCCATTCATCCATGATACATGGGTGAGAGGAGCGCGGCATAGCTGCTGTGTGTTCTATCATTATGTGCAACCAAAATATAAAACTACTCCGTAACCTTTTCCTTTTTCTTAATTCGCTGTGCAATCCTGAATTGATTTGGAACAGAACAGTCGCCAAAACTCGCGAGTATCTCCTGATACAGCACGGTAATTCTAATGCCGGGGCTATGACTAGTTGTATGAAGAACAGAACATGGGGGTTTAATGAACTAACTAGCTGCACTACCTTCCCATGCAGATGGTTGAAAAGTGAGCCTAAGTACCTAATAGCTATGTACTCTACGCATGATACGCAAACAGTACGGCGTAGACGAAATTACATTCCAGGGCAGCGCGGTGTGCTCGGCGTTGCGGCACGCTGTACAACTATCCTCGTACACGGAATTCGTCCTCCATGCTCCTGGGCGGGACGAAGAATGAATCATTTCAGGGATATGGGTAGAAGAAAAGAATGGAAAATAGGGCAAGGCAGATATCATGATTCATGATGGAGTTGGTGTATTACCTAGCTCCATACGTCAACTCTGGACGCGACTTGTTAGGTGCCTAGCGAGTAGCCACACTTTCTATGGCCGAGCGGCCTTGGACACTGCGAGGCAGTCTGCGCCCCCTGAATGTTGCAGCCTTGTTGGCAGGTACGTTTGGGTCGATTTAACCACCCAATGAATGCATATTTCCCTTTACTCTCTCGCACAATACGTCGTCCTTGCTTCGAAACGGCAGGTGCAACAGGAGAGGCTATCCCCCCGGCTTATACCACGATCGCCAAAAGCCATCTCTTGACATTCCGCTTGCAGTAGAGATATCTATGTGGAGACAGCAATAATGCTGCCGTTTTAGATAGAGGGGTGGTGACTTGATGCCTGTCTCTCTTCTTTCGCATCTGTTTTACGTTGCGATACATACCTCCAGTGCCACCCGTTTGATTCGTACAGGACAGGAAAGGCCATCATATCCGATTGCTGCTCTTGAAGCTGCAGCCTCGACTCTCCTGGTAGGGCTGCTGGTCACACGAGGCGAACCTGCCAGGAAGTGCTCAGCAGGTACGTGAAGAAAGTCCTTCCTTTCTCTGGTGGAAGGTTTGGCTTGAATTTGGTGTCTCCGATGAACCAGAGAACATCCATGCCGTAAACGATCCTGTAAAGGGAGAGACTTCAAGTTGACTCAAGGTTCTTATGGGCCTCCCAATTATTTAGAAGCTTGCCCACCTCTTTGAAGCTCACAGGCTTCGTCATGTAAATGTCACATCCGCTGCTGAAAACTTCAGTTTGGTCTCTAGCACTCGCCAATCCGGTCAAAGCGATGATCATAGCACCCGGCTTGGATCCTCGACCATCTTCGTACTGACGAATGGCACGAGTAGCCTCGAATCCATCCAACACCGGCATCGAGATGTCCATAAAGATGATGTCAAATGGGTCTTCAGCCAATTTGACTGCATCAACGGCCTGCTGGCCATCCTCTGCTTGTTCAATTCTGCCATATTTCCGCTTTGTCTTGAGGAATGTTTCGAGCAGCTTCAAATTGATCCTATTGTCGTCCACCAGAAGAATATGCGGATCAACCCTTCCAGTTTTCGGCTGTGGTATAGAGGGAGTTCTTGAGTGAGCATTTGGCGCTTCTTGGGGTGAGGCTGGATTGCTTGGGCTCATATGGACAGACCAACGATCGCTCTCGCGACGCATCCTCGAACTCTCTTGACTATGCGAGGGAAAGGGAAAAGAATCTCCTTCGCTCACATGATTTCTCGGCGTCCGCAAAGCAGTTATCGGATCATGGATTGCCATCTGCGCGTTTTGGCTGCCTTGAGATGCGGCAAAAGTCTCCGTCGCCTGAACCACCTTGGCGTTAACCGTTTCGCCGGGCACATTTAGATCCATCTCGGCCAATTCTTCCGCCACCAACTCTGTTTCTGTTGTCACAGAGGTTGTATGCTCAACCCTCGGAAGGGCGTCTCGCTGATTGCTCGTCAGCGAAAACCGTGATCGCACAGCCGCTTGCTTTTCGAGAGCCAACCGTATACTACGAGCCAGTTTGTGAGGACCACAAGGCTCTGACACAAATTCGACCGCACTGCAAATGCGTTCTTCCAAAGACTGCACGAGTGCCACGCTGTGCCTGGACAGGACCGAACACATTATCACTAAGGCAGGACGTCGTCCTGGTGTTGCCACCAATCTGCTGAGCAAGAGCTCCAAGTCCTCCTCCTCTGCAATGACAACAGCGCAGCTATCACATAGTCGCTGGTCTAAGAACTGAAGATTGTACCAATCCTGTACATATGATTCGAAAATGCGTGCCAATTCATCATCAGGCTGCGGTTGTGATTCCCAGAACGTCACCGTCGCGTCCGACCATTCATCCCTCAGCAATAAAATCGAGTTATCGGCAGTGGAGCTTCCTGAAGAATTGATGCCACCAGCGCCGTCGGAATAAGGCGTAGTCTGAGTCGAAGTCTGGCCTGGTAGAGGTCTCTTGATGGGTAGGACAACCTCAACCGTCGTCCCTTCGTTCATTTTGCTCTTCACATCAATCGAACCGCCCAGCATCAGGACAATGCTGCGGACAATGCTTAACCCAAGTCCAGTGCCAGGTGCCAGAGCATTTTCTTGCGCGAATGGTACAAAGAGCTTGGTAGATAAGAACTCCTGCGAGATGCCCTTTCCAGTATCTGCCACTGTCAACACCATCACATCGCTGTCTTTCTCTTGAGAACTCTGCAGCTGGAGCCGGACCTTGATAGTCCCTCGGCTTGTATATTTGATGGCATTTCCGGTTAAATTCATGATGATACGGCGGACTGCACCCGGCTGGGTTAAGAATGTCCAATCGGCCTTCTGCACGTCCAATGTGATCCTGACAGCGTCTACGGAATGGTGTTCGAGCCGTTCTTTTTTCCCTCGTCCTGGTGCTTCACGCGCCATATCCGTAAGGTCCAATCCAGACGTGTAAGTGTAACCAAGAACCAAACCATCAACCACTTCCTCCAACACGGCCGACACGTCTATAACGCCAAGGAGCTGTAGAAGTGCTGGAGCACCATGAGAGATAGTTTTTGAAGAATTCTCCGGGCCTAGAAAGTTGGTGCGTCGTGATCCGTGCGTGTGCTTCTTGTTCGAGGCTTGCCAGTGCTTTTGAAAAGAGTTGATTTTTGAGAAGTCTAGAACGTGGTTGATGGTGTCCAAAAGTGTTCGCCCACAAGAATCGATAGTGGAAATAAGGGATCTCTGGAAAGCAGAGAGATCTGTTTCGGCCAGGAACTCGACACTGGCAAGAAGCCCATGTAGGGGGCTTCGCATTTCGTGAGATATCGTACCGACAAAATCGGATTTTTGCTTATCCGCGATCATTGTGTCCAGACGCGAGCACTCACCCATCAATGTGCTGCAGAAAGAGTTGAGGAAGGGCAGTTCAATGGAAGAGTTAAAGGATCGTGTCTCCAAAGCTGTTGCAACGAAACAAGCATACGCAAAAGATCCCGTTGTTGCATCCCAGAGAGGTGTGAAGAGGACTTGTCCCGCAGAGGGAAAGGCAGCACGGATGGCCTTAACTTCCAGTCGTCTCCGACGGCTAGGTATGCGTACCTGGCTTGACGAGCTCCTGAGTCTCCTTGACGAGTCTATATCATCTTCAGACGAAGAGGATACGTTCCATTCCAAAGTGAACAATCGACCCCCAGGATATCGTTTGACAAGATCCTGGATTAATTCAACATCCAAAGCTTTTACTCTATCATCCAATCCTTTTTCGGGAATGATCGGGTTGGATTGCGTCGAGTACGCGACAAATGAAGACTTTGTTGCCAACTGAAGCGTTCCGTTGTTGGGTCCCATAGTCTGGCCAAGAGCATTTCCATCCTTTTTATTCATGTTACGCAGTCGAGCACCCACGTTGACAAATGCGACACAACCCTCCTCGCCGAGGTCTCCTAGGCATTCTCGCAACAGATTCGCAGCTCTTGCAAATGTTTTCGTGTGAGTCCTTGATTCGCCATCGCTCTCCGAGCTTCCCTTCAAGTCATCTGTGTCCGAGGACTGTTCCGACGCGCTGAGATCTTCAGCATGTTCGAGGGGGACGGTAGTCTGGCTTCGCAAGTTCGGCTCACCCTGGCCAATCGACTTTTGCCATGTTTGAGAGGCGTCATTTTCGAGGGGCACTGTCAGGCCATATGCGGTCTTGGACCTCCTCTTGAACACGGCGTTGTGGAGGTATCCGGTTTTCTCGCCGTGAATACTCTTGCGACCGGCAATGAAAGCTTCGAGACCTTCGGCCATTCGGCGAGACTGACGTCCTTCTATTGCTTGTCTGTTCGTCTCGAGAAAGAACATTATCTGCTGCGCGGTAGATGCGAGGAACGATTCTTCGGCAGGGGTCAAACCGGTTGGACGAGTCAGGGTGTCCAGCTTTCGTTTCCTCGAGTCAGTGCCGTTGCTAAGGATGGATTTCAAAGAGCAGTCACGGATCTTGAGGTGCTCGCAGAAGAACTAAGACAAAAAGAGGAAGATATGAACGCAAAGGGGGAGAGACTTACAACGGCGAGACTGCCTATATTGACGCCATCTCTTGTTGTGATCGGGACGCCTGCATAAAATCTGTAGTATGGAGGGCCCGAGACAATTTCCATGTGAGCAAATTCAGATTTGGACAGGTCGTTGATTACAAACTTGGGTACAGTGTTTTCATCTTTATTGTCGAGCCTGATGGTCAATTCACAAATTCTCCCCTTGAGCGGCACTGAGCTGCAGTCCAAGAAGATGGGATCCTCAACGAACTCATACGTGTCGTCACCCTCTTCCGTGGAGATTTTTGTGGCTTCACTCAGGAAATACATGACATCCCGATCCATGACATTGACCATTGCTTTTCTGACTTTCAAGCGGAGTGCTGTCAATTGACAGAGGGGAGAGAGAGCCTTGCACAGGTTGGGGACCTCATCGCTGGAGATATGGAAACCGGAGGGGGGACGGCGCAAGTGAGGCTGGAGAAGATTGTCTGGTTGAAAGTAGTGGTAGAACTCTCGAGCCCTCCGTGCGGCGTCCATCTGATGGTCCGTAGGTTGGGCAAAGGACGCACCATCTTCTGTCGGAACCACCATGGCGCATGTAAAAGAGTCCCTCCTGTACTCTGCCTCCTCTTGCTCCTCACAGGGCTCGATGCTCTCTCCCCAAGGATAGGCGGTAATCAACTTCTCAACATAGCGGAAGGCGCAGGGAAGGGGGCGTGAAGCTGAGGCGAGGGAGTTGGAACAAGTCAGATAACAACAGTCAGTTCTCTAAGTGTTTGTGATACAGCAGGTTCGAGACCCAAGAAGCCTGCCCCACCTAAAAAGGAAAGAATTGTGATCACACATCGAGAGGGTGTTCCTTGTTATCAACGGACGCCGCGGCCAGTGCAGAGGGAACCCGTTGCAAGGGCCATGAGAGACCTCTGTCCTGGGTCTGGAACGCCCAAAAAGCTTCGGATCCCGCTCGAGTTACGTTACGTAGGGTCCCCGATGTGCGTGGGTTCAATGTGGCGGCCAGGGCAACACAGGGTTGTGCACTGCAGATCGAGGCTAGGAGGTCGGGGAGGTCCAAGGGAGGTCACACAAGTAACTAGCCTCACCTGTCCGCCAGATCCGAGGGCTTGCAGGGCTTCTCGGAGGGGCCAGTCTCGCTGTCTGCGGGGCGCAAGTTGCACTCCGCAGTAGAATTACGGTTAACCATATGAGCAGATGTTGCTAAAAGTGCGATGCTCCTCGACGTCAATAATTGACTGAAGCTAGAAGCTCACCATACCCTGGCAATCAGCCACGTTTGAACGAAGTTGTGGAACGCCTATTTCTTTTTACCCCATATACGTTCCCGATCCCTTCACGATGCGAGCGACGTCGCGGCTTTTTGCAACCGTCAAATCAGCCTCGAAATACCTTGAACCCAATACGCCCACAGGCCTAACGGGTCTCACAACACACCCTTCCCCCCGTCCTGCCCTCATCTACACCTACCGGCAGACCCTCAGTAAACTCGCTCAACTGCCCAAAAGCTCCGTTTATCGCCAATCCACCGAGGCTCTCACAAAACAACGCCTGCAGATCATCGAGTCCACAAAACCAGAAGGATACGAGCAATGGCTGGAACGAGTGCGCAAGCAGATTGAAGCCAGCCCTGCGGCTTTTAGTAAACTGCTGAATGAGGATGGATCGTTGGGTAGCGAGAAACTGCATGTGGAAGCCGTGGATAATTGGGATGGCAAGATCTCAAGACAGGATGCGAAGTACGAGGGACCGAATACGATGGCCCAGGCAGAGGCGAAAGCGAGAGCTGTCAGTGACGAAGTGCAAGAAAAGGACCTGGAGGACAAGCAAGGCCATCAGCCAACTGTAGAGGACCTGGAGGTGGAACCACCGTTGACGAGAGAGCAGTACGTATCCGGGTTCGGTCTAGGCGGATCATTGTATTCATTGCTGATTTACTACAGGATCGAGGGAATCGAGCAAAAGATTGGTGCTGGACTGATTGAAGAAGTCATCCAAGTTGCCGAGGGAGAGCTGGAACTGGTGGCTGAGATGCTGCGACATCAGGTGTATGTCTTCCCCGATTACCCTATTATTCTTGGCTTTTCCCGCTTACGCTTGCTTTTAGATGGGAAGATTTGGAAGAACATACCCCGACGGGTCAATGGGTGTACTTCGAGCGTGGCGATAGAGTCTAGTAGTTCTCAACAGGCTTTTTGCTCAGGGGTCTCAGGACTTGTACATATGATTCCGGAAACACGAAATGGGCATCTAGAGCATTGACATACTGTGGTCCCGCATCTGAGGGTGCTTGATACAAGCCGTGAATACACAGCTCTTCGTTGATTTTATCGCGCGGTCTTGATGTGTCTTCCTCTCCGGACAAGCGTCCTTTTCAACCCCAAGCATTCGCCCAGTCGTCGTAGCAGGCCCTCCCCAATCTAATATGTACAATCATCCCCGATAGCTCTTCCCGCGCCTTACACGCACATCCCCTGATCTGCTCGAACTCCCTGTTCCTAAGTTTCCCAGCGGATCTTGTGCAACTCCTTAAAAAGGATTGTCCTCCGGCGGCACCTCCCTGATCCAGTAACTGCCGATGACCGGAAGCTTGGACAGAATATCTTGCCTCACGCGGGGCACTTCGCCGAAGAAAAAGACTGCAAAGACACCTGCCGCAACGCCGAAACCCGATGCGATGTAGCCGTAACGGAGGGCCTTGCCCATGCTGAAGCCCATGAGGTTAGGGACGTGTTTAATTCTGTCAGGGAAAATTCGAAGTTAGCTCAACACCAACATAGAGGGCATGCATCTATCTGCGAGAGAGAAGCAGATCAGAGGGCCGAAATGAACAGTCGTACTTTGGTCCATAGGGTGAAACGTAGGTCTCGTATGTCGGCTGCGGTTTATAGACACGCAGAGGCGTCCGGCCAGAGCTTTGGAAGTGTTCGTATGCAGGCATACTGCCTTTCGTCGAACGGGTTAGAGCGGAATGGTGTCGAGGTGCTGAGGTTGGTGGGTTCAAGCTGCGGGAAGAAGTTCAATGTCGTCGTTGGATGCTGGAAAATGAGCTTTGAGCTTCAAAGTTGCATTTCTACGGCTGCGGGGATGATGCAAGAGCGCAGTCTTGCATCTGAGCCAATGAGATGAATGGAAATTTAGAACCAAAATCTGTGCTTCCAAGGCTGTCAGGCAACCCAACCAACTCGTGCTGCTCGACCTACGTCCTATTCATAATATCACCTTGCGTTCATCATCATACTCTTTACAGGCAATTCCACGCTGCGGTATTGCGTCAGCTGCACCATGAGGTCGCGAAGAGCAAGGCAGCCTCTTAGTCCTGCCCTCCATCCTCCGGCATTTCCACTGCGACGTCTTATCATCCTGACCTCACGCGCACAATCACTCGCCGTATTCTTATGAATTTTGGATTCAAAAACGGGAACTCTTTATAACGAGACTCAAAATCAGAGCCACTAGGCATGTGAACAGCGCTCCAACGACAGGCATACAGTGTAATGTGACTCAATGAAGGGTAACCAATCGTGCTCCGAAATCCAAGAAGTTCATCGCCTATTCGCTCCCGCCTCTGTTCGATTTGATGCCGTCCGAAATTATGTTCCGATTTCGGTGCAGCTGCTTTTGCATGTTGTCCAGAGTAGTTTGTGATAGCTTCGACCTTTGTATGATCGAATGGGCGAGTCTCTTCCTCAGGGAATTGGGGGACGTCCTCCGCTTTGTGAGGCGTTGCAATACCAACGACACCGTATCCTTTCTCCTTTTGAATGACTTGCGTGACGTTTCCGCTTGGAAACTGCTGCTCAAGGTGCTGGCTCGCGTCGAGAGAACAGATCTCTTGCGCAGAGTGTATGCCATCGCCATGGTCCACGAGCTGTTTCGATACGCGTTTGCGCCACAGCCTTTCCTCGAGAACGTCGAGAACCTGGTCTACATGTCCCACGACCCCTCAAAGCTCGACTCGTCCAAGGTATGCGTCAGTATTCAAGAACGTTCTGAAGAGTTGCGAGGACCCTTCATCTTCATCTTCAAGAGGTAACTCTGGGTGCCGATCGTCAGCCAGAGACTCGACGTCCCATTCAGCGAGTGTTATGCCCGCGTTTGGAGGCAATTGCGACAATTCATCTTCCTCACCGTCTATGGCCATTGGTCCTGGAGCGTCAGGGACCAGGCATGACTCAACCACGGGCTCCGAGAGTTGAAACGATGTGCTCATGATCTGCTCGAGATTCTGCGGAATTTCAAGAAGACCAACCAGAAGAGAGGGTAGGTCGTCTGAGTCGTGAGCATCAAGGGTTTTGTTCAAGCCACTCAGATGTAGACGCAGCCTGTCGCCCTCCTCCTCGAGACTTCGCAGCATTTCCTTGTCGATCGCTTGGCCACCATTACCGCAACCTTTCCCAAGAGATACCTCAGCACTTTTGTGTCCTCTTGATTCGAGCCACAACACGGTGCAATGCCAGTATGTCACTGTCCGTGTTCCTGGTCCCCCCTCCGGAAAAAAAAGAGAAAAAAAGAAAATGGAAAAAGAAAAACTACCTTTAATCGAACAAATCTGCCCACTTCTGTTGCTCCCCGGAAAATGAACTTCGCGGAATGACTCGGGCTCTTCTGCTCAAGGAAGTGCCGAAAATGCCTGATTGTACTTCTAATGGACTGAATCTCCGATTCGTGGGTTCTGATTGTCCCCAGTCTGCTACTTTTAGGTGCTTGGTGGTGAGACGGCATGGAATCCTCACTGTCACTTTCATCAAGTAAGATCTATTATGAGACATATCGTAGGAGAATCGCCACACCAGGAAGGGCGCAAGGGGATTCAAACATTTCGAATTTCTCTTCATGGACATCAGTCCAGCTTCTTCTCGCGCACGGCGTACAAGTTCTTCTTGAGAATGGTGTTCGGCTTCTTTACGGGCCCGACGTGCAGCTTCTTCTTCCACAACGGCCTCGCGCAGTAGCCGTCTCAACTGGTGGTCGGAAATATTGCTGATTCCATTTAGCGCTCCGCCGAGTCGAAAAAACTATATTTCGATCTTATGCTGAGAGACGGCCAAAATCCACTCCTGGTACCCTGGCGGTCCGAACGCCTTAAGGACCTTTTTCATTCTGCCAAAGACATGACACATCTAGTTGAAGAAGCGTTAGAGGGGTCCAGCAATGAATGCTGTGGAGATTTCAACTGTGTACCCGACGACGATCAACAGATCAATCCTTTTTTTGCCATGTCTCCTTCTCTAATATCAAGTACAGGCTATCAGTCCAGTTCCCGCCAACCTTGTATGTTTTCTCCTTGAACCCATTTACCACAAATCCGACCTTTTTCAACAACCCAACGCACGCCCCATTCCTTGGGTCTGTGTCGGCTGTGATTTTGCTCATTCCTACCTCGCCAAATAAGTACGGAATCAGCGCATTGAGCGCCTCCTCGGCGATGCCTTTACCCCAGTACTGGCGAACCAGGAAGAACCCAATCTCATTGTCTCGCCAGACGCCGATCTTGCCGACCGTGATGGGATGATGTGACGACGTCGATGAGTTGAGTAGTGTGATGATGAAGTCCGTGACGCCGTTTTGCGGGGCCGAGACCATCGTGAGAAGCCATCTTCCTGTCCGAGCGCGGCGGGTGTGCGGATCCGAGCCCCTTTTTCAAGAAGGTCTGTTACGGCGACGTTTGAGGCGGAGAAGATTGGGTGATTAAGGGTCGGGGGCAAGAGCAAAAGTGACAAAACACTTACATATATTTCATCACTTCGGGATCTGAAAATGCCTCGTACAGACCTATCACGTCGACGGCGGTCTTTCTGGCGCCTCGTAGAAGGAGCCTGGGTGTCGAGATTTCGACTTTTCCGTCTTCTAGATGTGAGATTGTTGCCATTTATACATGTCCTCAATGTTCTCGAGTCTCAGCTTAAGGAAGGTATTTGTTTCTGGAGGTAGCAAAACCCCACGCACGCCCGCAGCGCCGTTCATCTATTATCGTAGAATAGAAATTAATTCCAGCAGGTCTTCGAGGAGATTGGTCCGGCCAAGGTGAAGAGTCATATTACAACTTGTCATGGCCGGAGTCAATGCGGTGCAACCATCGAGGTTCGCCCCATCGGCCAGCTTAGACCTGATCGGGAAGGCTGGTGAGGCATAATAATAATAACCCACTTTGCCACCCCTCCCCTTGGAAGCGCAAAGGAGTGCCAGCCTCGTCTCGCTTGCTTCCTTTATCCTCTCAACTCCGTTTCCTACAGAGACATATTACACCATTCATGTCGACGCCCTCTTCAGCTTTCTTTACCTGCAAGCCGAATTACCAATTGTTTTTGGGTCTTGATCTTGAGCAGGTCCTCTGACGGAAAGAAAGGGCGCATTGCTTGGATGCTTACGATCGTGATTGTGCTCGACATACATAGTCTGGCACGCTCGTAGAAAAGCTAATTGCAAGACCACGGCGGATCTGGCTCGCTCATCAGTTGTCTACGGCCTGGAGTCAAAATACCCTGATTTTCCCTTTTCCTTTAGCGTGGGCTAATGCATTTCCGTAGAGAATGTAATGGGTGTAGCGGATTGGCGGATATTGGCCCCATACTCTTATAAGGGAATGAAAAGTGTCATTCAGAAGATAGATGCTCGCTTGTGGTCGGTGAGAGTTGCGTCGGTCATGCGAAATTAGATACATGGAGACGATATGTCCAAGCTACCGAAGACGAGGGAGGTTTCGTAGATAACGCTCGGAGCGCCCTGGCGGGGAGATATCTGACCACTTCGCAAGTCGAATGTTGACACAAAATCAGCTGTTGAAATATTTATGGTGCGGTGTTGCATTGTTGTTAAAGAATCTAGATGTGGATCCTGTCTATTGCTCGAGAACAGTCCGCCAGTTGTTGGTTGACTTCAGCTGCGGTTGAGCGACAAAGAATCAGGTGGCCACTGGGTGGGCAAATAAGTCTTGTCCACAGCATCATCTCCTTAACTTGCTGGAGCTCTGGTCCAGGATAAGCTGCCATATGTGAGCAGCGCACCATCCAGTTAATCGAATGGAGCCCCCCAACAAAACCCCTTAACTAGATTTTCCTCACAAGCTGAATGAGTTTTTTTTTTGCGACTTTTGTGGAAAGATGCAAGAAATAAAAAGTGTGATTTCGTGGGCGTCGCCGCCAGTTCTCTGATTCGCCAAGCTAAAAGCAAACTAGGGATGTATGGGTGGTGGATATATGCAAGTTTTCGAAGCCAGCGGCTCAACGTTTGGCCGGGCATGAGGGAAGGTGGTTGAGGAATCTCTGCTTTGCAGAGGAGCCTTGAAATCACTATGACTTGGTGCGCCGCTCATTGACAGTCTCAACTCCGATGTCTGAATTGGCGTTAATAAAAAACATGACCCAAGATCTTGTCCCAGAAGGAATCCTTTAATTGTTATTGATGGGCATCACCGGTGCTCTTCGACAACTCGACAAATGTAACCGACAAGGTCCTCCTTGGTTTCCGGTAATCAGTATTCTCGCCGAATAGCCATAATCGTAAATCTATAACAGCAGTCCACATAAGATAGGAACTTGGAGCGCCGTCCCGCCATTTGCCTCGGACCATTTCGAGGAGGTGATCCAGACTCTGTGATAGATTGTCGCATCAAAGGATGTACAAACGTTACGAATGTATGAGTGCACGTATGCTTGACTTATTCACCGAACAGCCTCCTCACACGCCGTAGAACGCTGTCCTTCTCCGGGTCATAAGGATGGTCTTTGCTTGGGATTTCGAGAACAGCGGGAAACGGATCTTGGAATCTGTCGACGGTGTCTCGAATTTGCTCCGCAATCTAGAGCCATATTAACATCATGATTCTGCCGTAGGCCCCTAGCCTTGTCATACATGCTGGTTTATTAGGACTATTCCAATGTCTTTCCGCTCTTTGGTATATCTGTTGAATGCTTGCTCAATCTGGGACTTTTCTGTCTTTGCGTCGCACACGAGAAAGTTCTTCTGAGAATCCGGAGGGTCGGTGATATGTCCAATGCCAGCAAGCAATAGACCGGTAACCGAGCTGGAGCAGGAGGGTGAGTCAAGAGTGTCAGCTGTCTGGCTGTTGGCGGGGAACTTACTCTTCATCCCCAATGACAGCAATGAACTGCCGGTCCTACACACAGCGATCATGAGTTGAAGTCTGGTTGCGGGAGGAAGCTGGGTACCTTGTATGCCGACACTGGAGCTGCCATGGTTGCGAAACGTTGGAGCTTGCGCTTTGAAAATAGATTGAAGCTTGCTCGAAGCTTAGAGATGTGAACGAGGTCCAGCTGGGCGCAGCAAGCGCAGTCTTGTACGACGTACCCAGTCTCGCCAGGTGCCATCAGCAGGCCAGTGACGTCTCCGATTGGCTGCCATTTCGTCATTGTTTACGTCCTCTTGCGCCCTCCTGCGCCCATGTCACCAAATTTCTTTGCTCACCTGCGTTCTGCATTAATCGTTCCTCTGTCCTTCAATCCCTTGCTGGAGATGTCGTCTGGGCCTTTGGACCACGCTCCACCGACACAATGCCCAAGTTTGTGAGGCGCCAGCCTCTCGCAGAACGTATCAAGGGCTACCTCAACCCCTACGACTTCCTCCTGTGGTTGTCGGAAGAGCTTGAGTCCAGTGGCTGGGATCAGCTGGAAAAGCAATGGGCCACGCCCATTGGTATTGCGTTGAATGTCATCTTTATCATCGCAAGAGCCAATTCAAAATCTAAAACGACCAGTTATGATGATGTGTTTGGCGAAATCCCTGGAGTGGCCTGGACCACCTGGCTGGTAAAACCTGTCGCGATCATGGAAGATCAATTGAAGACTAAAACTCTTGCAGGCGACCTTCATTGTCCACTTCCTGACGTTGGTCTGCGTCGTCAACGCCGCTTACACCTTCTGGCGAAAAAGACATTACCGCCTGTTCGAAACTTCCATCGACGATGTGCCGAGCACCCCTTCGGCAAAACGTGTCCGAGTCGATTCCTCCCCCATTTCCTCCTCGCCTCTACAGTTTCTTTCACGTATCATTGGGAGGGAGACAGCACAGTCAAGGGCACACCCTGATCCCTCAAGAGATGTCTGGGAAGTCGCCGTCTGGGATCCCTTGCCTATATCTCTACGCTTGTTTTGCTACTTCAGTCCCGGCCACATCCTCGTTTACTGGCTCTTCTTGCCTACTCTGCCTTCTGATCCTAGACCCAGCATGACTATTGCGACAGCCATGTTTGTAGCTCTGCTCCTCTCCGCGCAACTACTCTTCCTTCAATCAAGCTACTCAACTCAGGTCAAAGACTCTGCCGTGATCTCCAAAGAAGTACTGCATGAGTACGATACAAAATACGTCAGACCACGAACTCAACCCCTGTACCGGGATGTGGGCACTCAGTTCAGCGAGCAAGCCTCATACAGCCCGATTCGCGATGAGAAGTACAACAAGGTCGACGTCTACACACCCATGGTGGTCATCAATCGCGGTTTCAGACCAAATCCAAACCCCAACTACGCACAATATACGGATTTTGATGCAGCGTCATCTAGCTCTAATCTCCGACAACGAGCAACTACACCAGACTTCCGTTCACCAATTCACAATGCCCACCCTGGCACAGCTGTGAGACCTCTGGCTGCAATGCGTCAACCAAACTTTCGACCAACAGCCACCGGGGGTGAGGGCGGGAGTCTTGGTGTATACTCTCATGCCGCCTCCCCCCTCCGGAAAAGTGCGTCTGCCAATTTTTCCCGCGAGAATAGGATGATGAGCCCAGAAAAGCGTGGGCCAAGTCCAGACAAGAGAATGAGCGTGCCTGCTGTTGCTGCCCCTCAAAGATGGGCTCAGTTCCAGCCTGATAAACACCGAAGAGAGAGCGGTCGCTTTTGATAGACGTACCATCATCCGAGATGCCCCTTTTTTTGTGTGTAAATGCTTCCTGCAGAGCTCCCAGTCCCTGCCCTTGGGAAAATCCATATGAGTTGTTCCTTCCACAACTGCAGCATGACGCCTTGCACGGATGCTCCGCCGTCATGGCAACCATCTCTCCAGATACCACCTCTTCTTGTGAGGCGACGTCCTCACTACCAGGCTTGGTGCACAGACCAGCATATGGTATGAAGTACCTGTCATAGCAACCACCTCCGTTTCCCACGATGCCTATAAAGCATGCACATTCTTCGGATGACGTTTTACCTTCCTTTACATCTCGTCTCGTCCATAAAGTCTCATCCTCACTAGGAACATTCAAAGTCAAGAAGCAGGCCTCATCTGATAGAGAGGAAATTGGCCGCCTCCGCAATCAGCGCTCGTTACGACACACCACAAAGTTTTGCTACAATGAAACTATCTGTAACCGAGAGCTTGTGAAACAATCTGCGGCTTTCCACACTGACGCTACCAACGACAGGCGAGCACAACCTTCAACGGAGCGCAGCGGCGAAATCGAACCGTTATTCGACGGAGGGACTCGCTCCCAAAGAGGTTTTCGGTCGCATACATTGAAGGCTGTGCCAGAGGTCGATGCTTCGCCGATTGCCCCAGACCGGTCGAGGCGGAAAACTATCGCCTTTGTCGGCAATCGTTTAGATCAAGAAGTCAAACAAGTCAGAGCGGACACTACACCGGTGAAGAAGGCGCGCGGGGAGAGTTCTGCGACTTGCTCGGACATGCATCGTGTTGTCGACAGTGACGACTACCTTCTAGCACGAGGCGCAAACCCACGGACCGGAGTCGTTACACCAGGATCGCGCAGCGCTAGCAGCTCAATTGATCGGAACCAAAACGACTTATCCCGAGTCGGACGCCAAGTTCCCTCGAGTCGATGGCGACAACGAGGTGACCAATGGATCAGCATGGATCTAGATGAGCCCACGTCTCCTTCAACGTCTCCGACGGATAGACCTCGAGAGCATCAATACCAAGCCCTGAGGACTCCGCAAAAACTTGCGACCCGAGGAGAACGAGACCCATTGCTTGACCATGGCAAAATGCAGAGTGACCACCCGGTCAATCCATCCCACGGCCGTGGTGCGACAGACCAATTCCATCAAGATCACCTAGGGGCTAGTGTGAAGGCGGAAAGACTTCAGAGTGGAGTTGAACAAGCTATTTCGCAGGACAATCAAAAACTCAGCAGACCCATCAAGCGGAAGCCTGTTGGGAGTACTCCGGGAAGAAGTAATGCAGAGCCAGTTTCACATCCTCAGCGAGGTACCAATGAAAGTACGGACACCGTCCTAAGAAATCCCAAATTCAGTAGTGAGGTACGCTCCTCCTCGGCGCCTGATCATCCAAGAGGACACTTGTTTCCGCCTCATACTGTCAAGAAAACTCTACCGAGGACTCCCACTGATGGCTCAGAGAATGGAAGTCAAACGGCGGACGATTCTTTTTTAGGATTATCTCAGACGGGCCAGCAAGTAGACGTCCCAAGTTCAAAAACCTCAAACATCTCTGGCCGTCATTCTCTCGAAAAAGAACTACCATGTCTGCCGACGAACAATGGCCTATACCAGTCGACATCGGATATGACCCTATACCCAACGACCCCGAAGGGAGAGAACGAAGCGACGATGCCAATGAGGGAGTCTCCAACCGTGCGTATCGCAGCTTCCCAAGGGCCGAGAGATGGCGACCTGGTGTACCCATACATTCGAACGGCGAGGCTAACATACCCGGCCCCTCCCACAGCGAGACACATCAAGCGCCTAGGAGAAAGAGTGGTGCCATTCCCAATATACGACAACCCCCTGAGGCGCCTATCGCCATTGATGCGGACAACTGGTCCAAAAGTCGAGAGCCCAAGGGTCCCGTCCCCGCGAGAAATGATGGTTTCAAGGAGGACAAGACCGGGTCTCGTCCCGTTTCCGAATATCACTACCATACCCACAGACATATCCACCGGCGGACCTCATCCCCCAAGACCTCAGCCGCCCGATCAACGGTTGATGATGAATCGTGGCCAATATGGTTTCCGCTGGAGACCGCCTCCGTCAGACAGTACCGACATTATCACGAACACTACCATGAATATGTATACCGACACCATGATGTCGATTCCAATGCCAAGGATCAGGCCCAGAGCAATGACCCGTCCTCCACTGCCTACGAGAGCAGAAGGGATGTACGGCGTGCCCGGAACCGCGCCAACGTGCAATCGGTCAGACCAGATAGACATCGATGCCCGACGTCCATGGACGCCGTCGGGCATGCCGTCGGGCGTAGAGCTTGTGGCAAGAGAAGACCTTGGCGTAGCAGAGACGAACCCCATTCCGAAATCCCTAAAATCACGGCTACAGCCCTTCCAAGGCCCGTCAATGGTGAACGACCTACCACTAGAGCATGCAGAAATGAGTCCAGGCGGCTTTGGCCTGATGAGGAAATGCAGCAATTGCAATCATGGCTTCGTGGGCGTCAAGCTTCACAATACCGATAGTGTCACCCCTACGTCCGCCCTCCAGAAGAACGTCGACAAACCAAGCGAGGGTGCTAAGTATTTGCATCCCAAGGGAAGCCCAATTCCAAGACTACCCCAAGATAGATCTCCACAGCAAAATGGACAGATCCAGCACGAGATGTTGACTCTCTCACACAAGAGTGTCGACGTCGTCGATGAACGCGATCACTCCATTTGTTGTCCCGAATGCTGCAAACTGGATTGTCATGAAGGCTGCCTTGGACATCCCAGCTCCACATGCGCATCTACTCCTACAAAGAGTCTTTGGTTAGAAGCCCAAAGTTCAACCAGTTCCTGTGAACCAGAAACACAGGAAGAGGTAAAGGCCGCGGGAACCGAAGGGAAAGGCAAGTTCACCCGGCTGGCTGCTGTCAGGTCTGTCCTAAAGAGGTCGCCGAAAAAGGAAGAGCAATCCAAGTCTGGCAGTCATATTCAGGTGGCCTTGTCCAAAGTTGCTCCTGTTGAGTTGTCCATGCAGCCGCCGATTCCTGCAACATCCGCGCGTTACGACTCGGTCAAACGGTTACCTGACGCGGTAGCTGCAGCATTGGGCGCCATGGAGCTGCCATCGCATAAAAGAAGGAGAGAGGCACTAACGGCAGCATTCAGTGGCATCGGACCCTCACAACAAACAGGTTCTGCGTCACGCCCCATAATCCACAGAAGGCAGAGAAGTTCAAGCTTGCCCATTCTGGGAATTGGCGTCACTTCACGCCGTGGCAGTGGAAACGCTCAATATCAGCGTGCCACAAGCGGAGGGTCTTGGCTCCGCATCCCATCACCTCTTGGGTCCGTGATGTCTTGCTCTAACTCCAGTAAGGATGGCTCTTGGAGAAGCCGCAACGTCAGTACTGCGAGCATTACGACCTTCGAGCTGCAAGTTCCGAGTTTTGCATCTCTTACTGCCTGCGGCAGTTGTGCTGTCGTCGGGGATGTGCTTCTCATACCCCTTCAGGCTGCTAGGATGTGGATTCGCAACCACCCCCATATCCTGGCCTTTGGCAGGGAGGTGGTCCAAGGAGCTTGGATCATGACGCAACTCATGATGAGGACGGGATGGCGACTTTGGGCAACGGTATTTGTGTACTCCAAAACTGGAAAAATCAAGTTTTACGTCAGTAAAGGCGAAACGGCGGGTGGGTTTGTATTGGACCTGGCGAGGAGTCTGCTTTACTTAATCACCTTTGCTGCGGTGAGCACCCTTGTTATCAGGGTATTGGGGCTGGTGATATGGCTGTTGGGGATCATTGGATGGGTTGTAAGGGCTGTATTTTGGGTGTTGAAGGGTATTATGGGGGTTGGCCAGGTGAGGTAAAAGGGGCGATACGAGAAGACTGACGCATGGCAGAGACTGAGCAACTGTGACGAAAAGGATTCTGGTGGAGAGTCACATCATTATCCACGAAGCAGATAGATGTTTCGACAGAACAATAATATCAGCAGCACTGACTGGGTGCATTCCGATATGCCCTGGTAAATCAGTTCGTGGTGTTTTGACGATACCCGCTGTGACCATCTCGACTGCCTCGCCATCGTCCTCCATTCGTCAGACCGGAGTTCTGCCGGCACTCAAATTCCATTTGCAGTTAGCGTTAACCTCACTAGCCAAAGGCGGAAGGCGGCGAGGGGCGGACGGGGATTCCAGTTTCGCTGCAACGACTCAACCACCACCACACCGTCATCGTCGTCGTCGTTATAAGCAGTTTGGTACCAACAATCGATGGCTGTCATCCACCATGCGCGCTCCACAAGCGTCGTTCCTAGGCGTCCCCCCGGAAGACAGTGAGCACATCTATGCTGCTCTTTTCGACAGCCTCGCCCTCTCTCCACCATCGAGCGGCCTTGCTCCGTCTCACGCCCGAGCCCGAGCTGGAACAGACCCGGCTGACCATGAAATCTTTTCGCAGAACGTTGAGACTGATCGAGGCGCGACGGCGCCGGCTGTCAAACCTGCAGTAGATCTCAATATCTTCAAGTCTGTCACCAGGTCCATGCCGAGACGCATGCCGCATTGTTCAGCCTTGCAGCTTTCAGACTTGATACGGACAGAGAACACGTCGCCTTCACATAGCCACATATTCTTCCGACCTTGAATCGTGTTCGGTGTCTAAGCATCACCATGCCCTTCCTATCAGAGTGGTCGGCCCTACTCCGCCTCGTCATGCCTCCTCTTTCCTGCTTTGAAATTCGCGACATCAAAAGCAGCCTCCCACATGACGAGATGCTCGAGATCGATAATGTCCTAGACCATAGCAGCATGGCCGAGGTTGACGTTCTCTACAGCCGGGGCTCCTGGGTTCTTCCTCCGCCCATGAGGCCTAGAATAAAGCCTTAGCTTAGCTTGTTTCGCGACATACTCACCGACGTGAGGCAATATTGCAGGAGGACTATCTCAACTCCGCTGTCTGACCCGCATACTCCATGTAATCACACTTCGAGAGGGTCTGTGCTAACCTTCTCCCGACAAAAACTGGTTGCTATAAAAGATGACTCGAATTTCGCCTTCCCTATCATAATTAGTTGACGGAACAAATGTCGTCTGCAGCTTCTAGTGTCCCTCGTATGGGGACTCGAGTGATTGGGCTGATCTCTTTCTCGAGCGGAGAGGAAGAACGAGAAGAGGACATACTCCTGTGTGACAAACATGTAAGTCTAAAGATGACAATCGGACCACGAATGCCATCGAGTATTTGACACTCAAACCCTCGGAATGCGGAGTCCTCAAGAAATCCCAATTGGGCTGGCGCTGGACGCATGCAACGCTTGAGAAGCTGGGCTAGAAAGGATCCGTTTTTGACACATTGAGGCGCGATATGAAAAGAGTTCTCTGGAAACCCATCGAGCCTGTGACCGGGAGCCTGAAGCAGCCAGAGGCTATTTCGCTTCACTGGGCCAGATGGCACTCTTGGGGCAGATCCGAGCAGATTACCTCCCATCCAGATCATGTCTGCAACGCCCACCTATGGACGAAAGGTGACTATCCGGCAGCACTTCAGATACAATCTGTGTCTCATATTTGGCGAGCGTCGAAACCGTCGAACTGGGGCAAAGCGACATCATGAAGGGTGTCCTGCTCAATGATTTGAATTGGGAAATAGCTCGGTTCTCACTGCAAATGATGTTCAGATTCGACAAACGGTAAGGGCGCGTATTTGGTGGTTTCTTTTGTTTGCGCCATTTTCAGGATCGATCGGTAACAGGCAAACAATGTCACGCGGGTTTGACTTCAGACCTCTGTTTGTTTGTTGGTTCTTTGTTCCGTTGAGCCGAATCTTCGAAATAATGGTCCAGTGGAGGAATCAGAATCTCGATTCACTGTTTGCAGATCCCCAAGTTGTTCACGTTATTACAGCACTACGATTACGGTAACGCAAGATCCTAAAACATTAGTTATTGATGAATCCTTCTTCTGCTGATGCTCGCTGTGCCCTACTGTACAATGACATGGCATTCCCGCCACCGCTAGTAAGCTCACCTTGCGGAAGAAGAGCAGCCATGAGACGGAGGGGAAGTCAAAATGTGAAGTTGAGGGGCATAAACAAGACAAGACGGGAGGAGAGGAAAAGAGAGGAAGGGAAAGGAAGTCGGTCAAAAATCCACATGTCAAAGGAGAGGGGAGGGGGGAATGTGTGTTCTCTAAGACTACGGATATAGAGGTAGGTACTTATGCTTGATACTTGATATTTTTGTACTCGTCTGCAGCATGCATGTATATTCCGACTATACGGCTTTTTCTTCTTTTTGGAGAACACCATGCCTTGGAAAATTACTCTATCCACTTAGTTTTTACTACCTAAGTAACCGGAACAGAACAAGAGGAATATATGGACGCGCCCAGACCCTCGTCGTAAACAGATATGGGACGGGGGTTCATTCGACATCTCCTCCTCTCTTGCTCTCTTGCTTCTCCTTTTTGCGCCGTGTATGTACGTGCCGAGATAGTAGTGATGCTACTTGCTGCTCCTTGTCTTTGTCCTTGTTCCTTGCCTGTGTATCCGACGGTGCCGGCGGGGCGAGCCAATCGATTCCCATCCGGCCGGCGGATTATTGCACATACGAGACAAGTACGGACAGGAGGAACACGGGGCAGCCACGGGGCTAGTACATCGGGCATCAAGCATCAAGCATCAGGCACTAGGAATTAGGCATCAGGCATCGGGCATCAAGCAATCGGGCATCTTTCGTAAGAATACTATGAAAGCCGGTGCCATTCCTCGTCATGGACAGTACACGTACCGAAGAAATCACAGGAGATGCGGATGGGGATGGGGAAATAAACTGCGAATGTGGTGGAAATGCCCGCCGGCTTTTGCTGACAGATGATGCCAATGCCAATGCTGATGCTAATGCTAGTTGAAGTAGGTGGGTGGGTGGGTGGATACATAAAATGCCATTATGCATGCATGTGGCCCCCAAATGTGCTATTGCCCGCCCTGGCGCCGTGTTGTGCTGAGCTGTGCTGTGCCCACACGGTGCCTTTTGAGCAGTCATAGGCAAAATGCCATGCCACGCTATGCATGGTGCCGATCGAAGTGTGTGAATATGTACATGAAATTCAAATATCCAACCGCCCAAGCAACGCCAGGGGGACCCGTGTAAAGTCCACCCTTTCCGGTGTCGTAAATGCAGTTTGGTCATCACAAAGAAAGAACATAAAATGTTCCAGCCAAACAACTCTTGATGGCTCAAGTCAATGGCCCAAGAGATTTTGCCACCCGACCCGCTCGTACACGACGACGGCCAGACAGCTGGCTACGACGACCTCGAGAGGGATTCTCTCCTCGCGGTGCCCTATATTTCCATTCCCATGTCCATGTCCATGTCCATTCCCGCTCCCGTTCATGTGGTTCCCTACGCTTGGTCCGCCGACGACATTGGCCAGGAACACCGTCAAGGCGCCCAAGACCTCGTGGTCCCGTCGTTGCTTGTACACGGCTACGAGCGTCCCCTTTGAGTCTTCGAGCAGGAGATTCCCATTCGCCAGGTCAAAGCCGTCGTCTACGGCCGGCATTGAAAGGACCTGGCTGTTGTGGCTTGGAGGCGAGTGCCATTTGTAGCCCGGCAATGATAACGAGGAGCCGGTTAAGATGTACTCGCGCTTCCAGCCGCACCGGGCGATGGTATATTGGGACCGAATGTCGGGAATGGTGTGGTGGAGTTCTTGCGGCGCCGGGGGAGAGTGGTGCATGTCGGGAGTGATGTTGTAGACGGTCAGTGAGATGGACATTCGAGTGAAGCCTTGCCAGCCCTGGTACTTGATCTCCGCCAAAGGGTATGGTTCGTCCTTCTTGAAGTTGGTCGAGCTCTTTTTGGAGTTGGTTCTCGTGAGGACATCGACGGGGTCTGCACTAGGGTTGGCGAGGATATGGCTGACTGTTTCGTGCGGAGGCGTCAGTGGCGGCCTAGTGACCTCGCTTCCCAGCGGAGGAACTTCCCTGCCTCGCAGCCACTTGTGCTGTGGGTGCCGCTGATGGGCAACGCCGGGGAAGATCTGAAACGAAGGCGGAAGAAATGGCTTCTGCTTCCACCACTTCATGTCACTGGTCACAAACACCGGTTCATGGCGGGAAGTCGGTAGCGTCGAAAGATCGTCGGGAGAGCCCCTATGGACAATCCCAGCATCGACATCGACGACGCTCAGATCGAGGTTCTGCGGGCAAACCAGTCCCAAGGTCGTGCTTTTGAAGATTTCGAATCGGCGGACGGCGCCGTGCCACTCGTGTTGGAACTGTTCGTGTTCGTCGAATTCGAAGAGCTGCTGCTGCTGCTGTTGTCGCTGCTGGTTGATCGACTCGAACTCTCGCTGCTCTGACTCGCTGACCTTTCGGCGATTGTCGGTCGTGCGTGTCCTAGCCATAGGCAGTCGTGCAGCGGATCTGGCTCGAATGTATTCGGCGGTCGCGAAGGTTCTTGTTTCGACTTTCGCTTTTTGGACAGTTTCTTCTCCTTGGGATGACACGGACAACCCCCAGGATAGTAGATCTCCCGTAGAGTGATGGTCGTGTAGCGTCTTCGGCCATTGACGACGATGTTAGCCTCTTCCTCCGGGAACAACGCATTATAGGAAGGGAGCGAGTCGGCGTCAGCCATTTTGCGGCTGTGGGTGAGAAGGCTGAATTCGATCTCTTCAGTGTCTGGGAGAAATCTGGGGAAGAGAACAAATTCGAAAAAGGGACGATTCCTGGACACCTGGGGCTGACTGAGGGATATAATAGCAACGTGACCCTGACTGACCTTTTACAATATAAAGGGCGTCAAGGACTCAGGATCGTAATAATTGTGGATAAACACTGAAAAAAGGGTCCCGGTGTTTTGGTTGCCGGAACGCAGACGGTTGGCTCGGCCGTCTCGGATGCAGACGGAAGGCTGAGCGCACCTGGAAACTCGAAATGCTCAGGCCTGTGAAGGCGCCCCCGCCAGATGGTGGCTGAGACTTTTGCTGATGTGGAGTGCTGCGTCAGCGTTAGACGGCTGCTGCTCCTCGGACTGCTTTTGGAAGTTGTGCGTCAGAAATTCGGGGCCGCCCTGGGCCTAGAAACGCGTCGTGTATCGCCTTGTCCACGGTTTGCACGTTTGTTTGGTTCAGGAAGTCTGAAGGACTGGCGAAAATTGCGGTGAGGTTATGTAAGACTGTTGACGCTGAGACATGCATATAACAAAGCAATTAAGTGTGCTTTGCGCGCGGAAATCATCTCGAGCCAAAAGACACGTCCTGTTTTATATATATGTATTGCATGCAAAGCATGAGACAGGAATCTGCCTTGTCCTCGAAAGATGCCTTGCACTTTCTTGGGCAGAGTCACGCGATTGCAGATCAGCTGGAGCATTATGGTTAAGAGCATGAGGTACAATGCAGTCTTCTCACCCAAATCCGGGGTAAATTTAGACATACGACCGTCTCATGTTCTGAACCAACTCGCTCCGATTCGCTTCTGCCCAGACAGAGCCCGCGTACCCGTATTCTTGCGGTTTTCGGTGCCCAGTCAGTTGCCGAGGCATCATAGAAAGTGCCAGGCTCTTGGTGGCGGCCGTCAGCCAATGATTTGCGGGCTTGGACGAGGACATACGAGCCTCGTCCAACAAGACCAAGAGGTGGACTTCGTCAGCTGTGGTATGATGTTCGGGCTCCTCATGACCGGGAGCTTGGAAGTCGAATAGGTTGGAAATTGTGGCAAACGTCCACCCCGCAGGATCAACTGATCATGTTACAGATGGACGATTAAGAGTAAGCCCACACATAATTGTCGGTATGTGCGTACTTGTTAGAATGCCTTCTGCGCGGTTCGCTACTTCAAGCAAATAGCAGTCTGGTCCGCATTCCCATTTGCGCCCATATCAATCGAGATTCAAAATTGCGCCAGAATATTTTCAGTGACTGTAGTAAAGTGGACCAGCTTAGCACATGCCTCTCCGGATTGCCGATTGCCCGCAGGCTCCGAGGCCGCTTTGCAGCCATATAGATCTCTCTTTGGTTGTAAAGTGCGTCTTCAATTGAAGAATTTCGGGCTCTTTGACATTCTGTGGTTGTCTGTCAAGGAGATGACGTTCATGCCCTGAACGAATGCTGCCGTGATCTAACCCGCTTTTGAATCGTGGTCATCGTCCTTGCAAACTCGTCACCTGAGCGCCCGGCTAGTGCCGGGTCGTTGCTTGCTGCTCTGTGGAAGTTGAGTTTGGAATTGTGACAAGCGTCGGGCCAAAATGTCACTCCCAAGTATTTGTGTTCCGGTAGTGGGATCGAATTGGTTGTCTTCCCTGATCCTCTGGTATACTCGATCAACGACATACTCATTCCAATGGGCATAATTACTCTGCAGTTTCGCTGAATGTCATCGCTTTCAACTGGCGAAGCTCAGTGACTTAGCCTGCTCTTTCGTGCACTCGATCTGCTTCGCATGCACGCCACGCCATGCCTTGTTCTCATCGAACTCAGAGCCTGTATGAATCCTCATTTGGGCCACGCGCTTTGGCCTAGATTGAAGAGTGATGGCGCTTCGAGTCGACCTTTACGAGGTTCTCAATAGTCCGACGAATCTACTAGAATTTGCCTTCATTTCGCTTTTGGGTTTGCAGAGATATTGAGGGTGGTTGCTGCCTGTTTTGCCCGCAGAATGAGTTGCATTGGTATTCTGCAGTGGCCCTAAGTACGGATGTAACACCTCAAGTCGAATCCCGGCGGGTCTGCACTGTTGTGACCGAGGCCGTATAATATGGCATTGTGGATAACGAAGAAGGAAGAGACTACGATCTCAGCTGAAGCCCAGGGCTGCTCCTCGGGTTCATAATTGTCGCTATCTTCGTTCTAATAGAGGCCCAAGGGGAGCAAAGAGCTAGGAAGACGGGCATAGACTGGCCGACTTCTCAGGGGATCGTCTTCCGGGTGGAGCAGAGACACAGGATCGGAGGTGGGAGCTAGAGACGTCTTCCGTACCTACACACCATGCAATTTCACAGCATCAAGAAAAGGCGCGTTCATTAAAATAATTACATCGCGAGTTTAGTGTTATATGCGGAGGACTAGTGCTGACTAGCGCATGTTAGTGGTGCTAGTAGTTATGTTTCAGAAAGGCAGGTCTGACGAGGTTAGGCATGTGCCCAATCAGCATCGACCAGATTTTTTAAAGCATCTTCCGACAGCTTGAATTTCCGAAGCTCCTTTTCTGTTGTGAACGACTTCAATCTTCTGTATGAACATGTCCTGACCCAAACGACCTGGGAAGCGACTCTCTCTCAAATAACAGAACTTCTTCTCCCAACTGACACTTTCAACACTTTCTCCGACGCCCATGGTATCGTTGCCAAGTCAATCATGAGACAAACAGCTACGAGGTTTCTCATTAGAGCTCCGCGACCTCGTTTACCAGCTCATCCATCACTCATCCGTCCTCGAATCTCTAATCTTTCGTTTCGTAGACATGCTTCCACCTCTGAAGAGAAATCAACCTTTACCTCTCGACTAGTCGATGTACTCTACGGCGCCACGCTTGTTTTCGGCCTTGGCATCATCTACTTCTATGTTACCGACACTCGAGCAAGCATTCATCGTTACGTTGTCATTCCAGCTCTGAGGCTGGTATATCGAGATCCCGAAGATGCCCACCACGCTGGCAATGCAATTCTCAAATCACTTTGGGAGCTCGGCCTCCATCCACGTGAACGAGGGGATCCCGATCAGAAGCATGATCTTGAAGTCGAGGTCTTCGGGCAACGTCTCCGGAATCCAATTGCCACTTCTGCAGGTATAGACAAGCATGCCGACATCCCGGACGTGCTGTTTGACATCGGTCCCGCAATCATCGAGATTGGAGGAACGACTCCGTTGCCGCAAGAGGGCAATGCAAAACCTCGAGTTTTCCGTTTGACTTCACAACAAGCTATGATCAATAGGTACGGATTAAATTCCGAAGGTGCCGACCATGTGGCCATGAGACTACGAAATCGGGTGAGAAAGTTTGCCCACTCCCTTGGCCTTGGTGACGATGAGATTGCGGAAAAGGCTGTGCTTGATGGCATCGCAGGCGTCCCACCGGGCAGCTTGATCCCAGGCAAATTGCTCGCGGTGAATATTGCCAAGAATAAGTTCACTCCCGGGGATGACGTCGAGGCTGTCACCAACGACTACGTTTACTGTGTTGACAAACTTGGGCCGTATGCTGATATCCTAGTCGTCAACGTTTCCAGTCCCAATACTCCCGGTCTTCGCTCACTGCAACAGTCTGACAAGCTGCAAAAGATTCTGAGTGGGGTAGTAAATGCAGCTAGATCTGTAGAGAGGCAAACGCGGCCATATGTGATGGTTAAAGTGAGCCCGGACGAGGATTCAGAATCGGAGATCGCGGGAATATGTGACGCGGTCTGGGCTGCTGGTGTGGATGGAGTCATCGTGGGCAACACTACCAATCGTCGACCTGAGCCTCTTCCTCACTTGAAAGACCTATCTCCGCGCGAGCAACAAAATATGCTTGAAAAGGGAGGGTTTTCTGGGCCCCATCTCTTTGAAAATACGGTTGATTTGGTGAAAAAGTACAGGAAGCTTTTGGCAGAGAAGCCTGCATCTGTCAATACGTCAAACACTTGGACGAGGAGGAAAGGGGCGCTGGAAGCTGAAGCGGATCGGATCAAGGCCACTCTGGAATCCAGCTCTCAAGAGCCCAGCCCTGCCAGCGAACCCATCTCGGACTCCGACAGAATCGCGGCATCCGTTGAGACTGGTGTTGTGCCCGTTTCTGGCATGCTTGAACAGCGTGGCCCGGAGGAGCAACCTCCGATGAACCCTCCAACAGAGCACCAATATGACATACCACAGGCGGAGACAGGAACCGCCGAGGTCGAAGAAGCGCCCGCATCTGGTTCAGAGGTACGTTTGGTGGAAGAGAAAAAGCAGCTGAAGTCAATTCAAGAAGCCATTGAGCGACTTCCTCCTGTGACGCAGCGTGACGCCCTCGACCGACTTGAATCTGGTCCAGCACACATGGAATCCGTCGATCAGCCGAAGGTAATTTTTGCAACTGGCGGAATTACCAACGGCAAACAAGCTCTCGACGTCCTCAACGCGGGCGCCAACGTGGCCATGGTTTATACTGCCTTGGTGTACGGAGGCATTGGTACGATATCACGAATCAAGGACGAGATGCGGAAAGAAATGAAACGGCAAGACGAAGAAAAGCGCGCGAAGGCCCAAAAATAGAGCGGTAATTCTGAACCCTATTCTGGCCGAGCGAGTTCGAAAGTGATCAATTTGGTGGCCATTCCATCCTCTTCAATCAGCTCCTCCGAGACTAGGTGAAACCCACATTTAGCCAAGATTTTGGCACTTGCAACGTTTCTGCCATCTATATTTGCTCTGAGGACTTCGGGCACCGTTGCAACCCTATCATCGGACCTCGATCCCACGTCTTCCCCCTCGATCATCACTTCTTTTCGAGGCAACTCCCACCAAGCTTGAAGCCATCGCTGAAGTGCTTCTGTAGCATACCCTTGACCCCAGAACTCTGTGCGCAACATATAACCACACTCGGGTGGTTCCGAGATATGACAGCCCAACACACCGATTGCCTTGCCGGGGCCCGCCCGCTCCTCAATGGCAAAGTTGAAAGTGGTGGCATCGTTTGGCGGAAGATATCTGTTCATCCATACTTGTGTGGCCTCCTTATCAGTGTCGACTTTCCCGGTCGAAGTCCACTTCATTACTTCAATCTCTGTGCGAAGGACATGGAAGTCTTCTAGATCTGATTGTTGGATGGGTCGAAGGACCAAGCGAGCAGTGGTCATAGGCGACGCAGGGACCGGAAATTCTGGGCGTGTGGTTTTCATCTTTTACAGCTTCGATGGAGTTGGCGAGAACATCAAATGGGAGGTCACAAAAAATAGACACTTGAGTAATATCATTAAGATGTTAGATAACTCGTTCGCAGCCGCTCTACAAGTACCTAGCTCGCTAGGTAGCGAGATAGTTCGAGACTCGGTGCAAGAGCTTTTCGTGACTCGGCCGTGGTCTGGCCAATGGGAGAACGTCTGGTCAACACCTTGGCATTCGGCAAAGTTGCCCTTTCACCGATAAGCGATAAGCGAATTTCGAGTTTGCGAAATTTTGTGCCGCCCGCATTCGAACTTTTGTAACTGCCACGACCTCTTTCTCCCCCTTTCATTGCCGCCTTGAACGCTTTTCGGCAAGATGAAGACGACTTGGAAGGACATTGCACCGGTTCCAACTTCCCAGGAATTCATTGACATCGTTCTCAGCCGGACCCAGCGGCGGCTGCCTACTCAGATTCGTGCGGGCTTCAAAATTAGCAGAATTAGAGGTTTGTATCATGTTTATGGTTTGTGTGTGAAGGAGAGAGCCCGGCTAAAAAAGATTTACAGGTTTCTATACGCGAAAAGTCAAGTTCACCTCCGAAACGTTCTGTGAAAAGCTGCAAGCTATCCTCGAAGGATTTCCTCGACTCCAAGACATTCATCCTTTCCACAAAGACCTCCTCAATACCCTTTACGATGCCGACCACTTCAAAATCGCTCTGGGCACGCTATCAACCGCCAAAAGGCTGATAGAAACAGTGTCCCGGGACTATGTCAGGCTCCTCAAGTATGCCCAGTCATTGTTTCAATGCAAATCCCTCAAGCGGGCTGCTTTAGGCCGAATGGCCACAATCTGCAAGAGACTGAAAGACCCTCTCGTGTATCTGGAGCAGGTGCGACAACACCTCGGGCGTCTCCCAAGCATAGACCCAAATACTCGAACACTTCTCATCTGTGGTTATCCGAATGTCGGGAAATCCAGTTTCTTAAAGTCGATCACTCGAGCCGACGTTGACGTTCAACCCTATGCTTTCACCACCAAATCGCTCTTTGTTGGACATTTCGACTACAAATATCTCAGATTTCAAGCCATTGACACACCCGGTATTCTCGATCACCCACTTGAGGAGATGAACACAATCGAAATGCAATCCATTACAGCAATCGCGCATTTAAGATCCGCCATTCTGTATTTTATGGATCTGTCAGAACAATGTGGCTACTCGGTCTCTGCGCAGATGGCGCTTTTCAACTCAATTAAACCACTTTTTGCCAACAAGCTTGTTTTCATTGTGGTGAACAAGACCGACGTGATGAAGCCGGAGGACTTGGACCCCGAAACACAGCAACAATTGAAGGATTTGCTGACCCAAAACTCCAACACTGAGCTTCTTCGATTGTCGTGCGTCACAAACGAAGGAGTTCAAGAGGTAAAGAACACAGTTTGTGATCGATTGATTGCAGACCGTGTGGCGGCAAAACTAAAGGCTGGACAAGCGGCACAATCTGCCACCGCAGATGCGCCAACAGGCCGTCTGGGTGATCTTATGGCCAGAATACATGTGGCCAGACCCTTAGAAGGCACCGTAATCGAAACTCACATCCCAGAAGCCGTCAGAAATGGCACCCACAAGAAGTACGACAAATCAGATCCAGAAAGAAGAAAATTAGAGCGCGACATCGAGGAAGAAAATGGAGGTGCAGGCGTCTACAACATTGATCTGAAGAAATTCTACGATCTCGCCGTCCCGGAATGGAATCATGATAAGATTCCCGAATTCTTCAACGGCAAGAACATTGCTGACTATGTCGACCCGGATATTGAGCAGAGACTTGCGGAGCTAGAAGCTGAGGAGGAGAAGTTGACGGCAGAAGGATTCTACGACGAGAGCGACAGCATGGAAGATGAAGATGACGCAGAAATTCGCATGAAGGCAGACCTTATCCGCAACAAGAGGACGCTCATGATGAACGAGGCACGTATGAAGAAGAGCTTGAAGAACAAAGCTCAGATACCACGGGCGAAGAAGACGAGGACACTTGGGCAAATGGAGAAGCATTTCACCTCGATCGGCCTTGACGCATCAGCACCTGTTGACCGAGCGAGAGCGGAAATTCGCAACGCCAAGCCTGCTTCAGTCGCCGGCGACCAGATGGAGCTCGACGAAACAGCCTCTATGAGACTGGCGAAGTCTCTGTCCAGAGCCCCGAAGACCAACAGGCTCACTGATGGATTGGGCATGAGTGCAACAGGGGTGACGGACCCAGTGAAGCGGGACAAGGCAGAGCGTATGGCGAAGCTGAGCCAGCGGAAGATGAACCGTATGGCCAGACAGGGCGAGGCAGATCGACATGAGACAGCTTCATTGCCAGCTCATTTGATCAAGGGCAAGAGGAAGATGGGCAAGACGCGATCGAGATGATTGAACGAGAGGGGAGTTCTGGAGGTGGTATTGATTCGGCGCTAGCCGTTCTGGTTTATGACCCGGCGCTGTTGAATTGTCAAGGGCAACATGAAGATGCAACGAGGTTTAAGACGAGGAGTTACTGGATGAGAAAGTTTCATGACATCGGTCGGCATCCTCGTGGCCCAGAAACGATCCCTGTTCTTTTCTCAAAGAAAATATTTTTGCTGCCACCGTACAAGAGGTGACCAGGACGGCTGTCACACATGTTTGTCGTCTCTCGTGTTTGATGAGTTGCAACAGTTGATGTGTGGTGTGTCCCGTCCCTGTTATCTTGCTTGTCCCGTTTCTAGCTGGCACTCCCTTTGTCGTTGACGCATTCGTTCGACTCGTCTGTGCTTAGCAACGGAGTTGAACTTGGAATATTGATCATCTAACCGACACGACTCGGGAAAAGAAGTGGACTCATCCCGAGTGGATTTCTCAGCCGCCATCGTGTTCGGCAACGTTTACTCCGTATTGCCGGTTAATCAACTCTGACGTCTTAGCAATTTGGCTTCCATGGCTTCATCTACTACTGCAGCTTAGATTTGCATTTCACTCCCTTGTAATAGTAGGCCTTTGATGATCCCTCTGCCTTCTTGAACGTTATTTCGCCACAGACACTAGTCTAAACTCCGTTGCCAACGTTCCTTCCACCATATTTTCCTGGGCTATTTGGGCCTACTTGGCGCTGTGACGCCTTTGTTCACGCCTTTCACTCCAGATAGACCTGTAACCTTTTCTGACCCCAAATTGGTTCAATACGCCACCAAGAGAATTAAGCAGCCGTAGCATTTCCCTCAACTCATCCAAAAGCATCCAAAGATGCTGTTGTTGAGACATCAACTTTTGAATCTGCCGCACTCTGCTTCAACCATGACTCCACTTCAGCTTGCTCCGTACTTGATCTCACGCAGCTCTCCTTGCGATGGTCTGTGCTTCCTTTACTGCTGTTGACAAGGTCACGAGATCGCCACTGTGACAAACCACCTGAGTCGTTAAGCATTTCAACTGCGGCACCTACCTCAACATCGCTGTTCTCGCAGACCTATAATAGGATAGCGACAGAATAGGAGGTTTCAGGAATGGCCTTCAAATCAGAGGCCAAAGTGTGTATAAACAGACAGAGTCTCTCTGAATAGCCAGGGGGACAGAACATAATCAAGCAGATAGATCCAAACCTGTTCTTTGCACTACTACCATCATAGAGAGTAGCTTGCTGAAACTTTGAAGTTTGATGTCAAATTTAGCGCCAACTAACTCGGCCGCTCTCAAGAGACCATTCGTACAGCGCTTCCAAGTTGTGATCCCAAGGAGGACGCTCCTCAAAGAGGCGGAAAGTGCTTTGAGAAGTGGAATCGCTCCTCGACTGACCAATGAGGAGCGCCTCGCTTATGAATTTAGTGCTGCTTGGCATGTTGAAGGAACCTTATTGGGTACACGGGTAGACTGTGCCAGGAAAGCCCCAAGGATGGTTCGTCAGGAAGCGCGTCCTTGAATCATTATTTTAAAGCGGTTGATGCCAGTTGCGCACAGAACAAAGCCGCTTTCCTAGGCCGGACATGATCGGGGCACGGCCGCTATTCAGCCCAGCGAGGCTCAGACCCCCTTTCCCCACCGCGGCGCTCCCAGTAGGGCGATAAAGACCGCAGCAAGTGCAATGTCAAAGATGAGACAGCGTCGACCTCTGAGGCCTGATCTTGGTCAATGGGCAAGGAAGATAGAAGGAACGAAATTGGCTCTGTTCTTGTTTAAATAGCCCTCCTAAAGCCCTCATTTTACAGACGCGCGGCTAGGTTATTCGGCGCGTTCGGCAATGATATAATTCTGAAAATTGAGACAGCATTACAACGAGTACAATATAGGCACTTAAGTTCTAGTGCAAAGGGGGATGTACTGTTACACGAGCCCACTGTCGAAGGCGTAGTAGTATTTTAGGAGCGCATATACAATTGAGACAGTGCGCTGGTGGTTTTGTCGTTTTGCCTTTACAGTCTTCCCGTATGACACCAGCGTCGTGGCTTGGACCTGGGGTGTCCTCCAGCATGTCATGGACTGTAAATTATATTCATTGTCTCCAACATTATCATCACGGTATCTAATTCCAATCAACAAGCCAAATTTAGCGTGTCGGAAGGGCTATACTTATCGACATCCAGGAGTCAGGAACCAGCCAAATGTTGCGAGCTCACGGTGTTATAAATGGCAAAATTCCTTCCCTCGATGTCAACTCAAAGTTCGTATCTCTGCCCAAGCTTTAATAAGTTTTTGTTGTAAGGCAGGTTAGAAACCCTGATGTTCTTATTACTATGTTTTTCGAGCGCCTTCCAAAAAGCGTCATAATCTACCCCTTCTTCTTTCAATATCTAACTCGACTTGTCTTTGCCCAGGTCTCTTCTCTCCCCGATTTTGGGACTCGGATCACTGATGAAGAGTTGAACGCCACTAACTCGCCTTGTTGGATTCGAAGAGCGTGATTTTTTCCAGCAGCGCGACATAGTGCAAGCATTTTGGAACACTGCAGGAGCCTTGAATCGAGCTAATATCAAATGCTTCGGACCGTGCATAGGTATTAATTGGGACTTACCACCTGCAATAGAATATCTGAGGTCCCCATTCAGTCAGCCTTGGTATGGAACTACTCAACGTTGTGATTTGCAGCCAGTATATTTTCTTCATTACCTTTGTTTCAGCAAATAGGGGTTTTTCACCGTCACGCAGATTGCATGTATTGAAGGCTCTGGTGCCGTCTGAGACTACCAGAACATCGACTGTCTCTACAGTTGTCTGTCTACCCCTTACCGAGTATTCATGCTTCCATTCTATCTAGCCTCATTTCCGCAAAGGATTCTCACCAACTTGCGGCTACGATAGATCTCTATACTAATGGAATTAACGCTCGATGCGACGATCCACGAAACCTCTGTCCATGTTCCGCAAACATTAATGCCTATACAGTCAAGTCAGGAGGCTCCAACAACGACGGCCCCTATATAGCCTTCTGTCTCCCATTCCCTGATCTCAATGTAGGGGTATTTTAGGGTCAATGCCTTCTCGTCCACCAGCGGAGAGGTATGATCTGGGGTTGTGGGGTTATGGGTAAAAAAGGTATTGTCTATTCCTAGCAGAGTTGGTATAGATCTGATGTGAACTACTAGCCGAGACATTCATACACGAGATGTTTCATATCGACCGAGTCTCAAGCTTGCCCCCGAAACTACATGTTACCGATCTATGGGTCCAGATCAGGCCGAGTCGGTGGGTCCAAGTTTATGAATCTCAGATTTCTAAAGTGCTCGCAGGGACGGTCAATACCGGATCATGGGTGATGCAAACCGCAGACAATCTGGTGAACTTTGCAATGTCACTTATTATCAGGCTGTTCTCAATGGAGAGTACCCGTCGGGGCCATTTGCACAGAATATACCGATAGGAACTCCATTCAGACATCAACCCTATTCCATATTCGATGTTTAGGACAGAGCGCTAAAAATTTCAAATGAATCTGCCCTAGATCTCATTGCACAGACGATTTCGCCAGCATCTGCAACTTGCACGGTAGAAGTTGCAACGACATTCGCAGCAATGAGTGCCCCGTTCGCGGTAAGGACAGACTATCCTGCGGACTACCAATCGTCACTTAGCTCCTGGATGTCAACTTGGGATGAATATTGGTCAACCATGGAGGCGGCATCGACGACGACTCCCGCTGGCACGGTCATCTCCAATGAACAACCATACGTTGACCTTCCACCCCAAGCCGACGGGGTTGATTGGCTTCTGCAATTCACCGTGAGCCAGAAACCCACAAACTGTGGCTGGTGGGCGACAATTGACACGCCCACATACACTTCGATGCTGAACTAGGTGCTGAGTGGCTATAAAGACTCTCCGAGCAATATCACACATGCTTGTGTTGTGTATAGCTACAATGTCACGGCGTAGGTGACAAATCCGGCGATTTCGGAGGAATATATCAGTTGTGGAAAATTTTCATGTGTTGACACATAAGTACAGCCCCCCCTCTTGATTTTCCCGATCTCGCCATTGCAAAAGAAAATGGATTGTGAAATTAACGTCTTGGACTGGTCCGTAGGGACACAAGCGGACTTGGTGTTGGTCGTCTTTAGACGGTGCTTGGATGTGCTCATGGTCTGCGAACCCATCTAATAAGGAGAGCTACAACAAGCCGAGCAATTGTCAAAGCTGTATGGCCATCACTGATATTCCAATGGGAGGACAGATTGGGCAGCCTCAGAAGAGAGGGTTGGGGATATCATGGGTTGTTTGAATTCGCAGAATTTTGGCTTGGGGGCTGGCTGTATCTTTATGGTGTCAAGGAAGCTGTTATTTTAGGCGTATTATTGGCATCGGCGTTTTCATAGGGTTTATGTTTACCTTGAAGGCTCTGCCTCGTCCTAATGTGTACAACTATCTTCAATCACCTGCCACCTGCCCTTGTCACCATGCACCAATGCAACGGCTCTGGTGTGCATGTACAACAATACCGGCCGCCTCCGCCGCCGGCCTCCACCCGTGATGCGATATGTTAACCAATGGAAAATGAATGTTCTATATGAACCCCTTGAATTTGTGAGATGTGGAATACGTCAGTGGTGACGGACGGAGGAGGAATTTGACCTGTGACGACTGCTGTGTGGCGGAGGTTGTAGTGATTTCACATTAGGGCCCAGTTTGGCGGTAGTCTTGAAAAGTCGATTAATCTGGAGGTAGGATCGGCTGTAGGTGAAGTTCTCTTTGATCAGGCATGGGATCCATCGCAACCAGGTGCTCATCAAGTAGGATTTCTGTAGAAGAGGAAAGTTTCTGACCGCTATCCTAGCCCCATGCGCTAGTTTTATTTCTCATATAAATTACTAGGCGCTAGGAATATTGTATAACTATAGTGTAATTTTGTTCATGGCTTAGCATGCAATTCTTCGTAACGACAACGAATTTCCCAGTAAAATATCAGGGTTCTTGCAATCAAGAATAAATTTCGTGAAACAAACGAACCGTGCCATGCAGGAAATCAAATCGGACTATGGAGTAATTACCTAGGTAGGTTTTTCATTCGCGAGTACTTGGTAGTCTGGTCCACTCCCACATGCTCTTTGCTCTGTACCCTTCCAACGCACCCAAGACAATCGGCATTCGGAAAGCCCGGTCAACCCGCTCAAAAGGTCCGGGCGCCTTTAAGGCCGCGTTCAATCCAAGCTGGCCCCAGACTGGCTCTTTGTCCCGGGGAAGCTGTTCCTCCTCGTCCGATTTTCCCATTAGTAAGCGGTCGAAGATCGCGACTTCGATTAGTGGGGACGAAGCATCAGTCCCATGCCAGCCTTGTTTTGTGACTTGTGGTCTGATGGAACGGACATCGAACGGAGCAACGATGGTGACCAATGTGCGCGTCGTTTCCGCTGATGGCAGGAGGCTTGAAAGGTATTTAAGAGCTGCTCAGTCGGCCCCCACACACGAGGAGAAGAACATTGAGAGCCCTCAGTTGAAAACATCCAAGGGTTTTGAAGTATCACCTCTCAGACAGCTCCCTATTAAACTCACCCACATTTCTTGCATCGCGTGATCTGAACCAGACATACAAGCCTGAACATGGTTCCCAAGACTCAAAAGGCTCTTCTTGTCACCGAGGTCGGCAAGCCTCTCGTCCTCAAGACAGATCATCCAGTGCCTCAACCAGGCTTAGGACAGATCCTTGTGCGCGTCACCGTGGCTGGGCCGAACCCGCACGACGAAAAAGCCCGCGACCGCGGCCTCTTCATCGCCGAGAACTTACCCGCTATCCTCACCAACGACATTGTGGGCGAAGTCGTCGCTCTCGGTCCGAATGTGACAAAATATGCCATTGGCGACCACGTCGTCGGACACGCTGGCTTCGACAAACGTTATGCCCAGAACGGGTTCCAGGAGTACGCTGTTTTCGACGTCGACTTCTCGGCCAAGATCCCCGAGGGATTCACAGATGATGACGGGGCGACATTGCCGACCAACGCCGTTGCTCCACTTGTTGCGCTCTTTGATGCTTCCACGCTGGCGATTCCTGCTCCCTGGACTCCTGCCGCGTCAAACTTTGACTACAAGGGCACTACGCTGCTTATCATGGGTGGAGGGAGCAACTGCGGAAGGTTCGGCGTTCAGCTTGCTGCTTTGGCTGGGATAGGACGCATCGTCGTGGTCGGCGGCGACGAGGCCGAGTTGAGATCCTTAGGCGCGACACATGTCATTGATCGCCATGCTTCCCCCGAAGAACTCACCAAGCGGATCCGCGACGTGGTAGGTGACGAGCTCGTGTACGCCTACGACGCCATCAACCCGCCGCCTACTCAGACCATAGCGATCAACGCCCTCTCTTCGACCAAGAGGGGCAAGCTCGCCCGGCTGCTCCCCACAGGGCCTGTCGACGAGTCTCAGGTCCATGCGAAAAAGGAAGGCTATGAGCTGCTCAACACCTTTGGCAGTTCGCATGCCAAGGCCGACTTGTGCAGGCCCTTTTGGGACCGTTTGCCGCAGTATTTGCTGGACGGGAAGTTGAAGCCGACTAAGTACGAGGTGGTCAAGGGGCTGGATGCGGACAAGGTGAACGAGCTGTTTGATCGATACAGAGATGGCAAGAGGGTGGTGAAGACGCATTTCCACGTCTCTGAGTAAAATCACACGACTGAATGTGCCGCCTGCCTAGCAAAATGTAAGAATTCACTGCAGCTCCTATTTTCACCATCTTGTCAAACTCTTCACTGTGATTCGGTGAGCATGGGCTTAATCACTCTGCCATTCACTTAAGTCCAGTCACTTCCATTATTGACTCCTATCATTGTCTACTGTCATTGTCAGTTATCACTGCCTACTATCACTGCCGTCCTCCATTCACCCGAAAACACGCTTAACGGGTCGCCATCGCCATACGAGACTCTAACCCACCTCATATATTCCAAGCTCGTCTACCTAGATATCAACAACGCGTCCAAGGAGCTGTTAATCAAAAAGACCACCACAGTATCGAGCAGACTCGATCCAAGAAGATTAACAATCATCAGCCCCTGCATTTGTCAAAATGGCCATGCTCAATGGGATTAAAGAGTTCTTGCGTGCCCAACTTTACGGCCCTTCTCCCAGCAGAGCGAAGTCTGAAGAATCGGGCAATACAGGTGTGGATGATCTGCCTGCCGCTACAGACCTTTGGGGGAAAGTTCAGAGGGAGTTGAAGGACCCTGGCCGCTAGTTAGCATTATCTATCAACCACAGCAGATCGATGGAGACCGACGACCGACGATTCGACGACAAGTTTAGACGGATGTACAAGAGATTCCGAGAAGAACTGAGAACTTGCTCGGGCACATGGCACGAGGCCCCTTGGTTGGTATTTGACCGGTTCAAATGGTCCGAAGTCCACAGGGCGAAAATACAACTTGGCCTGCTCTCTGAAGCCGAAGGTGCTGATCCAATTCCGAGGCTCAGGAAGGTCTTGATGGCGACGGGTCTCTACATCGTCCTGCTCGCGACGAGGCAAAGCCTGGACCGCATGATGAAGGATATTCAAAAAACCCTCGAAGAAGACTTTCCACTGCTGGCCAGAACCCAGATGCGATTCTGGACACCTGAGATGCGGCAGCTCAAGAGCGAAGAAGTCATGACCGTGAGGGGGTGGGAGACATTCAACCGGATGCTGGAAAACATGTCGCTTGAGCTCTCGGTTGCCTTGGGGCAGATCAAAAAAGGGAATGTTGATGACCAAGCTGGAACAGAAGAAGGTAATCGGAAGCCAATATGCGAGGTGCTGCGTCGTGAGATCCACAAGGAGCATCCTCACTTGGACCTACCAGATCTTAGCCTGCATGTTGAGTTGTGAAATGAAGTGCACACTGCAAGCCATGCATGTGGCCAAGTGAGGCAAAAGCTCATCATCCAAGTACGTGGTACACTTTCGCCGCTGACAGCGTGGAAAGGCCAACTCTCACCGTTCCAGAGGCTCCTAGATTGGTGAGTGCCTCACAAACGGAACGAGTGAAACTGTCCTTTGCTTGCGTCGGCAGCAAGTGAAGTACCTAGACAGGCCCCGCAAAACCGAACAATAGGTCATCACAGTAGAGACGCCTCCATACTGTTCGCGATGTTAAGATAATGGCTCCTGTCACGGCTCTCCTCTTCCGTCACCGCCTTCCCACCCTGACCACGACACAATTCCGCGACTATATGGAAGACACACATGTCCCACTCGTCAAGTCTCTACTCAGCCCAAAGCACCCTTTGACCCACACCCGCTATTACACGAATAAAGACTCTGGCCATGTGATTGGCTCCCCATCTCCAACAGATGTAGATTTGATTGCTGTTATAACCTTCGAGAGCGAGGAGGCAATGCAACAGAGCCTGCAAGCAAGACAGGCGGATGGAACTCGGGAAATCATCGAGGCGGACGAATCGAAGTTCCTGGACAGGTCCAAGGTGCAGTTTGTTGCTCTTGGCGGGGTCGATGTGCGAACGAGTGCCAGGGAAGAGTGAGCCTGGTGTTGGGCTTCTGTTGTTTGGCCCTACGCCCAAGGCTGTGACATTTCTTGGTGGAGGCTTGTGGGGGATCCCTTCTTTAGATACGCTAAGCCATGTGCGGGGGACCTCGCGTGTGCGTTGAGACCAGGGCTAGCCACGGACCGTGATACTCTGGCTCTGCCTAGGCAAGCGGTCTGCTAGCCTCGTGGCTAGAGCTCATGTTATCTACCTGCTCTTCCGTAGATTTCTCCCATAAATATCCACCAGGAAGACCTGTTCGTCCCTGAATATGGCTGCGGCACGGAGGCAGGTCATACATGCACCTTCAAATGAGATTCCGCGAGGCGTGAAATCCGTCTTCCTCGCTGGCACCACCAGCCAAGTCGACGCGACCGACTGGCGCGAGGCCCTCTCCACCTCTCTCCTTGACACACCCGTCACGATCTATAATCCGTATCGCGCTGATTGGGACAGTTCGTGGCGAGAGGACATCAACTTTGCACCATACCGCGAGCAGGTGGAATGGGAGCTGGAAAAGCAGCACCAGGCTGACATTGTCATTTTCTACTTCCACCCCGCCACTCAAGCGCCCATTAGTTTGCTTGAGTTAGGGATTTGTGCGCGTGCTCCTGGCAAGGCTATCGTTGTCTGTCCAGAAGGATACTGGAAGAGGGGGAATGTGCAGATTGTGTGCAACAAATTTGGCTTTGAAATGGTGGACACGCTTGATGGACTAAAAGACGCGATTAGAAAGAGGTTACCGGTTGGCTGTTGACTCCCAGGCCCGAGGACAAGAGCCAAACCTTTTTGCCGCCATCGAATCACGACTCGGACTTGCCTGCCATGGAGTCCCCTATTCTGCAGGTCTGTTTGTCTTCGTTTGCTTCTTCCATGTCTCAATCAGGCATATTCTGACGCGGCATTCTCAAGGAAGGATCTCTTCGCCAAACAGTGGACATTATTGACCAAGTTCTGCGTGGGACGTATGGAACCTTACGATCGCAGAACGATCAGAAGCTCCCCGATATATGAGGATGTCTTAGAGCATGATTTTGTCAACCAAGATGAGGAGCTGTTCCTACATACCCACGATGCCACTACCCGCCATTACTGTCAACGTCAGTGCCGCCATAGGGACTCTTCACCTTGCAGCATATGGCATGACTAAGCCCAACTGCAATCTCATCGCCTACACTATAATATCTAATAACTTAGCGCGGACAATATACCCGACCAACTTCAAGCAGCAAACCGAGTCAGATATTGCGAATGTTTCCCACACGGCTTTATGATCGGGAGCCGTGAGTTGCAAAGCTTGATTGATGCGCTCAGACATGATTACGAAAGGAAATGGGGAGAACATCCAGAGAGAATCTCCCATGATTTGGCCAGAGTCTACCTTGAGCGACGCGACGAGATCCTTAAGTATCTTCACAGACATGAGGAAGCAGCCGGCTAGATCGAAAATCTCGAGGGAAAATGCACAAGATGGCCACTCTGAGGAAAGCGGAGAGACTTGCACGCCAACCACTAGCGATGAGGGGGAGGCTCCTTTACACAACTCACGTCGAAGGACATCGGAAGACGATGGAAGCCGTTAATCCAATGGGGAGAGAGATCATTACGACGCGATGGTTCCATTTGATCGAGGATGCTTTGCTATTAACCAGCTATCCAGCGGAAAAGCCACTCGATTGACATGGATTGCTAGCTGATCAGACGAGACATCATCAAGTCACTAACTGTCCATGTCACTACAACTTCAGGATCCTGAATCTCCCCGGTCGTGGTGAGGCAGACTCCAACCTTTAGCGCTACGCTGGTACAATTAGAACAACAATATTAACAACATCCCCAGGGGAGCAAGCATATCACATGAAGAATGTCATCTTCTGAGCACAAGTTGTCACTGAAAACCAATAAAGGTGACTTCAGCCTCGGTACTTATTCTTCCCACTTCCTCGTCGAAGTTTTTCTTTTTGATCCCATCTCATCAACTTCCTTGAACCATTATCACAAATATCGATCCTGCTTACGCGGCCATATGCTCTTCTGACTGGTCAAAGTGCAACCCTCGTGGCCCACGAGTCAGTCACCCTAGCATCTTTCAGGGGAGACTTGATTGCGGCAGCAACTACTTTTATACCCATATTCCACATCTAGGTTTGTTCGTTTGACGACGTTCTTTGCTTTGCATCGACTTGGTGGGTAGGATTCTATATTGACATGAACTTTTTGGCTCACTCTCGAGATAGGTCACCCGACACTTATACCCGCTCCCCCAGATGGCGGTTCCCGACAGAGCGATTCAGAATCTGCTAAAGATAGCTCGCGAAGCTCTGGGGAAAAAGTCTGCTGAACATTCGCCTCAGTCTGGGTCTCACGAGACTTCATTCACGGCTGAAGTGCTCCATGATTGTAACCTTCTCATTCGGCTTGTCGGCCAGCTCGCGGACTAGAAGGAGAAGTATGCGCAAAGAATGCAAGCGCTGGACGAACTGCAGAAGCTGGAGCAATAAATGGAGGACTCGCTCTGGGATGGGGTCCAGATGCCGGATCTCTTGCTTCTTTCAGTTTACTTGTTCCAAACGGGGACCGTCATCGCCCTGGAGCTCGAAGAGGAGACAATCCTGTCAGACGTCAACCACGTGCTCAAGGCGTGCAAAGTGTTCTTCAGCGGTAGAGAAGAGGGGATGATTGGCACTGTGGGCAACAATGAAGGTTTCACGGCGAAGATTATCAAGGCACTCAAAATCGCGGCCGACTGCGCCACATGTCCAGGGCGGAACGAAGACTTTGTAAATGAATTGTATGCTCTATCTGGGGAAGTTGTGGCTGCCTACATACTATAAAGGGCAGTTGTTGCGTACCGCAGCGCGACATGTATAAGCATCTCTTTACGAGCTTCTAACCTTCCAACCTCGATTTGCGGGCCGCCGCTTACCATGATCAATATGAGAGCTACTTGTAGTGGCAAGGAGCAAATCAACAACTGCGAGGGTTTTGAGAGATGCAGGAGTTGATGCATGAATTGATACTCTCGTCGTTGTCTGAGGAATCACGATGTTGTAGGCAAAAAGATAGGCGGTTGGGATAGGTCCATCTTGGAAAAGGTGGTTGGGACATGCTCGAAAAGGGGACCAATGCTCGGTATGTGTTGAATATATCACCGCACATTTTTTTTTTCCTATATTCGGGCACGAAATGTTGTTTTTGTGTGCGGTGTTGGAGCACGACAAGTGAGTGGCGCAAAGTTTTGTGGATTTTCGTCGTTACCAACATGAATCTATGTATCCCTAAAGGCTTCTTCATTGGGATTATCAGCGAACGCCTATACTTTGCCACTACAATTCGGATTCGAACTCTCTGACAGCTTCATCCGCCTCATTTAAGGCTTGGTGGGTCTCTCGCCGTTCCTTCGAGCCTGGTGGAAATTCCTCACATGCCAGCTCAAAGTCCTCATAAGCTCTCCGTTGACCATCCAATAGTTCTTTCTTCCGTGCTTGATACACCGGGTCTGCATCCTTCGCCTCCTGCTCTGTGACACTCTCTTGGAAGTCGCATATTGCCTTTTCCAGCTGCCGATCATATTCGTCTTCCGGTTGCACGCTAAGATCTTCTAGCTGTTCCTGCCCCTCGTCTTGATCAAGCACTCTCTCACGTACGGAAAGATATGCAATCTCGTCGCTCGCTCCTGCCTTTAGAACACCGCTACTGAACCGATCTGGATACAGAGAAATCGAGAACGGCACCATCCATCCTTGACTGTCACTGCCCTCGATGCCGCTCCGATACCAGACGCCCTCGAGGTTCAGCAGCGTCCACTGAGCAGCCCACACAAGATCGCCCGCCAGCGGTACTTCAGTCTCTATTTGCTTTACTACACTTACGTCCACCTCGGGGCCGACAGGGGGCCCCCCAGCAGCAGCCACAAGGGCAGAACTGAGCGCTGCTTCGGCGCCGGCCGATGCATTCTCAATCTCGCTGCAGGTTGCGTCTCGGAAAATGTACAGACCTGTTAGCAGCCAGATGCGCGGCTTGCGTCTGAAGATATTCATCCGGTCGCTGTGTGCGGCCGAGACCCACGTGGCGAGGGTTCTGCGTGCTTCATCATTCTTCAATACCTCGTGATGAAAGAACGAGTCTGAACTGCGAAAATGGGTCAGTGTAGCTTGGGGAGTAAGGTCTGGTGGATAGAGTGGTACTTCTTAAGCTCGATCTTCTGCCCGCTCGGCGCACTAATCAGCCGCGTGCGTGTTGAATTCCAAGGGAATTTGAGAGTAACGATATCGACCAAGTCGGCTCCAATGGAGATATTGAGTCCTTTCTTGACCTTGACCCTCGTTGTTTTCGGAAGTGGGATGATGTTTGCATGGTTTCGACGACCCTCGTCACTTCTCATGGCAATTAGGATTTCTTCATATTCTTCCGATCTGTTTGATAATGTTAACTCACGGTAGATTGGGATGAGTGTAGTGTCGGACTCTGGTTGGATTGGCATAATCTCGCAAGACTAAGTTGCCCAGGCAGAGTTTGTCTTGCGGATACCCGGTTCCGTAGACGAAGTAGGTCTTCTTCTCGCGATATCGCATTATTCCCAAATCGAGCAATGATAAATGTGTGATTACAGGGTGTATAAAGGAATGTTCGGGATTAACGTCTAGGAACATCTGTCATGCCGATCAAATATGTCCTGCATTTCCTGTTCGCGTGATCTGGGATGAAGTGGCATGACGCCATCTCGTATTTGCGGGCTTTGTTGTCCTCCTTGATTAGCGCCACCCATGTCACGGCCGATATAGTTCCCTTGCGGAGAGGCTCTCTCTTCTATTTACATTATTGTCTGTCCGTTCTCTGTCTATCACTACCTCGGGCGCATTGACTGAAGGGTTGAGCGGCCTAGGTGTATCTGCTTGGTTCTTAGGCACTTCTCGAGCCTATACTTGGACTCTCACAGGTGGAAATGCCTCTGTGCAATTCGCATTTTTGTGCCATGTTTGATATGAGGCAGGGAAAGAAGGATCCATGCATGGAGAGAGAGAACTGAGGGAAGGAACCGTCGGACTTCACTAATCACCTCGTTTCTCATCTCTCTTCGACCTCAACTTTTACATACCACGAGGACGCCTTCGATGCAAGCATTGTCGTTCGAGTTCTCTCGTTTCTGTGGCTATCCTTAACTAGCACTCGATTGACATATCTCTCGTACTCTCCTTCTTACGTCCGAGTGTTGAGTACACCCTGCTGTCTCTCGTTCTACGAGGTCTTTTATATCTCTGCATGTCCAGCTTATTGAAGTCAGCATCGACTTGCGCTAAATTTTGGGTTTCACCGCTCCCAGATCAAGCAATAGAAGGAGCGTGGAATCACCCACCGAGTCTCACCTCATACGAGCTCGCTGATATCTCATCTGTTCAATGAGAGGCAACTCGATTCTGTGGCAGCCTCAACCCGAAGGCGCAAGACACTGGAGCTCGGCGGGGGAATCAAATATCAAAGACCGGATGAGGGGCCAGCAGATGCCGATGCCATTGTCCGTGATTCCAGAAGAAGTCACAGATTTGGAAGAAGACGCAAACGGGATGGACATGGGGACTAGCGTCTTGAACTTTTGGCGTCCGTATCTTGAGAGGATTTTCGAACGACCCATCGCCAGCGGATTCCATGAGGTTGTTCCCAAACCAGAGCTGAAGCCGAAATTTACCCACACTGCGCCACCCGCGACGACGACGACGCAGGAGCCGGGGGAGTTGGACATGACTGCTTGTAACCTCCGGACGTGCCCCATGCTGACTGGGGATATTGTAGTCGTGATCTGGGGCTGCAGAAATGGATCGAAGCCCATGTCCGGATCTGGGGTACCTGCAGTCTGCTCCACAGAGGCTGCCAATCAATTGACGCAAAATTAGTCCAACATCTCTCCATCAGATGGCTGGAGCATGACAAAGCAGCGTAAAAAAGGTTAGAGCAAGTCAAGTACGAGAGGGACCGCCGGTTCGACTTCAAGAGTCGCCCAGGTATTGCGGGGAGGTTGCAGGGAATGGTCTGGACCCTTCCTGACATGGGCACATTGTCCAACCATGCATCCAACAAGCCAGCTCGCCGGTTCACCCGACTCAACAAGGTTTATGTACGAATGGAGGCCTTGGCCGCAATGGTTAAAAAGAGTGTCTGCGCCTTGTACACCCTTCAAGCAGAGCTCTATGCCGCCATACTGGACAGCAAGTCGGACTTCGCACTTGAAGACACTGGACAGGCTGGCATCGACCTCGGAAGGATCAAGGCGGTGTGGGATTCCAGAAACGAAGCGATATTCAGACAGCGTATTGAGAAGATGCTGAGTGGAAGAAGCAACATCTCTGTCACGATGTGGACCATCCCAGCAAGATCCTGACCAACATCACATATAGGCCAGCCAGATATCCATAGCTGCAATCAATCTCCGGATGGCCAAGGTGAAGAACTGTTCATATCCACATTGGTCGGTGTGGCCCGGAGAGGAACAGAGAATCGAAGTTGAGGCTGTGGTTGAATTAGATGGCGGCTAGTTGCAGATGAGGCTGTTCCTATTTGCTATGGAGAGTAGTTGGGGGAAGGGGGGCTACTAAGGGGCCACCTAGGCGCGGGGAGGCGGTACTGCCAAGCGGAAGGCGGAGGGCGGGACGCAGGAAGCTGCACAGGCAAAGCGGGGATTCGATTCGCGCATTTGTCTCCGTCGGAACTTTTGCAGCTGTTCGCTTTCTTCATTTCCCCATGGCGCGCCCATCAAAAGCACCCATGACCTGCATTCGACTTATTCATACCGTCTTCAACACGCTCTGATATCCTCCCTTTTTTTTTCCTTTGTAGAAAGAAATCTCTGTGCGCTCGCTCTGCGCTTCAATGACCGAACATGACCGACACCAAAGATCACGCCCAACAAGCTCTGACGGAATCAAATCCGTCCCTCAGCCATATTTCTCGCCAACCCTCATGGACAGGCTCGGTCGATGGCAATAATACCAATCCATCGCCTCTGCACGGTCGCAAGAGGTCTGCCGATCATCTGCCTACCGAGCCGCATGTTTCGCGCAAAGGCCGAGCCTGTTTGGCCTGTCGCAAACTGAAGGTGAAATGCGATAGTCTGGAACGAGGTGACGCCGGTTGTTCGCGATGTCAGCGCCTGGGCCTGGATTGTATTACCTCGAAGCGCATGAGAGTGAGTCTTGACGATGATGGCGAAAATCCTCATCCCTCGATCGTTCGGCTCGACAGAGCTGTGCAAGACATTCTCTCCCGACTGAAGATGCCGCCGTTGGAGGCTTACTCTCGCACCCATCCATCACAACACCTGCAACCACCTCCACTACCTGTTCCTGCAGAATCCAATGCGCAGACCACGCGGGAGAATTCGCGCGAGCCGAACCAAGAGGATGCGCATGAAGTCGCTCCTGCGCCAATGGGCAGTCTGTACGAGGTCACTCAGCTCAACACTCTGCGGAGCCGCCTAAAGTATGGCGACCCGGCGCGCCGCAACTCAAAGAAGAACATGGAGAACGACCTAATTTCCATGGGGGCTATCAGTGTCGAGGAAGCCGAGGAAATGCTCAGCTTGTTCAAGACCACCCTCTCACGCTATCTGTTCGACGCCACCATACATGAATCCCGCACACTTCTCTCAGTCCGCGAGTCCTCGACCTTGTTCTTTACGGCTATCATCACCGTCACGTCGCTCCACATCCCAGGCAAGGAGAAGATCCACGCCTCTGCACATAAGCACCTACGAGACCTCATCGCGACATCTTTCTTCGACCGCTTCCATACCCTCGAAGACATCCGCGCCCTGTGCATTGCAGCATTCTGGCTTCCGGACCTCAGCTGGAAACTCTCCGGCCATTGCGTGCGTATGGCGACCGAGTTGAATCTGCACCAAGCATTTTTCAAAGCTCTCTACTCGCAGAAGCAGTCAGCAAGTGACCGCGAACACGCGTTCGAGCGGGCCAGATTATGGTATCTCCTTTACGTTCTGGATCACCATTTCAGTATCGCGTACGGACGACCACCGGTCACGGCAGAACTACAAGCCATCAAAGAATACGATGTCTTTCTGAATGCCCCTGAATGCACGCCATCAGATCGAAGAGTTTTATCACAAGTCACACTGTTCATTATCTTGAGTAAAGCGTACAACCATTTTGGTTTGGAAGCCGAGAGACTGATGGACGGAGACGATGTCACGCTTCTCACTCACCAGCGCTTTATCGAGGATTTGCATCGCTGGAGATATCAATTCCGCCATGCATTGAACAGGGATGCGCATGTGGGAGATTATCCTGCTGTTGGTGAGTGCTTACCCCCACCATGCTGCCTATGTACAATGCTGTATCTAATCCATTCCTTTTGTCTCTTACAGGCGTCGAACTCCATTACAACTTTGCGTCGATGATGCTCAATTCTCTCGCCCTGCGTGGCCGCTCCCTCTTCACCATCTCCTCCACATCAACACTCCCCACATCTCTCCGGCCTCTCGCATCCCACGCAATCTCTTCGGCGCACCAAATCCTGATCATCGTCCTTGAAGAACCTTCCATTCGGGACTCCATGGTCGGAGTACCCCTCTACTTGCACACCGTCATCGCCTTCGCCGTGGTCTTTTTGATAAAGATGTCGAGTCGATGGACAGGCATAGGTGTGAGTATCGATGCGGAGGCCAAGACGAAACCGCTCATCGAGAAAGTAATTGAGTTATTCCGGAGCTGCCAGGCTGGGAAAGGGCATATTCTCTATGCGATGGCCGACGGGTTTGAGAGATTGTTGAGGCGCAACCTGGTGGGCAACAACGGTCAGCTTGGGAAGGGTCTCGGGGCGGAAAACGGCACCCCGGGGTACGCATCTCTCGACGCCACGGCGGCTCTTGGGGGCCGACAGAACGGTGGGAGAGAGACGCCCTACGCACAGCATCCAGGCCAGGTACAGGGCCAATCGTACCAGCAACACGCGGAGCTGTATGCCCCGTCGTCGCAAACAAACACGCCCTCGCTGCTCCCGCCGCAACACACCACGACCTCTCCGACCCCGTTCACTCCTACCCAACAACAGCAACACCCCAACGGTGGTGGCGGCGGTGCCAATTTCGACCCCTACACCCTCTCCCCGCACTCGCAACCCACTTCCACCTCCGCAGGCACCTTTGGCGGCTGGCAGACCGAAGACGACATGCTGTGGAGCATGGGCATGGGATACGACCTGTTGGCCACGGCGCCCGATGTCAACGCCCACGGCTTGGGCGCCTTTGTCGGATGGCCTGGTGGAGGCGGTGGCGGTGGTGCGGGAAGTATTGATTCCGCCGGGGGGTTTTCACAGGGTTTATGAGTCAAGGACTACGGAGTATTTATTTATATATTACATACACAGCTAGGCAGGTAGGGAGAGTATGAAGCGGGTGCTATGATAGGGTAAGCGTTGAGCAACGACGAATGATCCAGGGAGCGGAAAGCTGTGATGTTGATGGTGCGGTGCAGGGCGGTGCAGTGTTTTGATACCATGTCTTTTATCCTTTCTTCTGTCCTGTCTTTGTGCATTGGTCCATACAGCACAGCACAGCACAACACGCCACAGCACTTTTTCAGACGGAATCCATCTGGCTTACTCGGTAAATACCTACCTGGGTAGTGTCTGCATTGCCAACTACTTACGTGGGTGGCATGCGTATATACATACCACAATGTAAATTGCCCTCGAGGACGGACAGGACGTTCTCATGGTCTCGCGTGGACGGGAAGGATAGACGAGGGTTGTAGTTGTGGTTGTAGGTAGCCACTGGCTCATCAGTCATTCAGTCAAGTTACCTATATACCAGGCGGTAAACGAGCTAGCGAGATAGCCACATACACATATGCATAGCTTTGGCTCGAGCACTTTGGTGTTCTGGAATCTCTCTTTCTGTAAAAGATTACGTAGTACATGCACCACCTCATGCCCCCCGCCGTTGGCTTCGCTGCCTCAGACATCAACGTACGGAGTATCCCAAGTCAGATTCCCTAGTCTCATCACCGCTTTTTGATTGGTAGTCGAGTCCCGACTCTTAACGCCGCCGGAAGGGGGGCATTAGCTAATGCATGGAGACCCACAAACTGGTGAACCGGTGCCGTATCGTGTCGGCAGTCAGGATTCCTTGCGTTCCCTTCGCTTCGCCCTGAATACAGCGTTGACGAGAATTTCGCGGCGATAGGCTGTGTTGTGTTGGGTAAAATTGCCTGGTCGTGCTGTGCAGGATACCTTCCACTCTGGGGTCTGGAAAGGTGTTTGCATTTCAACCGGATGCCTCCCTCATGAGACTGAACTTGGACTCTGACCATGTCCATTTCGCCAGTGGGCGGCTAAATGTGCTAAAAAGGTGCAACTCTTCTCCTATAGCCAATCCTCTCTGACAACGGTGTGAGAAGCGGGCAACGCTATCGAGGAGTGGGGTGTACAGGTACACATACCGTGCATTTCGATTCTTTCGATGATCATAATTGTATGAACGCGGTGACTGACATTCTGTGGCCCACCGGGCTAACACAAGAATGTTGTCTCTCAGGTCCATGTTGATCAGTCTTGCCCGGAGCTTATCTCATAGAGGCCAAATCCAGGTTCTGGAAGTGGGTATAGAAATCTTTCAAGTTGCGTCTCAATTTTCACACCGGCAATTCTGCATTCCGGCGACCGCTCGAGATTTTCTGGAGAGCCATCTGGATGTATGGACCCACAACAGGGATGTTACTGGCAAACGATGCTATGGTAGCAAAGAAGTCGCCAAAGAGGACGAATATCCCGTAAAGTTCAACCAGAAATCCGGTCAGTGGCCAGCGGATCAATATGAGAAGTATTCCTGCCATAAAGGCAGCTGTGCCTTTGAGTTTTTGACGCCTGGCGAAGAAGACAAATGTTTTTTGGATTCCGATGATGAGAGTGAGGCCGATTAGGAAGAGGATCTGGAGGGATCAGCATACACCTACTGAGATGGAGTTGGCGGACGAACATTTCCCATCGCTAGCCTGGAAAGAAGTCAGCATGTCATCTCGGTTTCTCTCCTGAACAGCACATACATCGAGCGATCGAAGAACATGAGGACACCTCCGAACAAGAACATTCCACCTTTTACAAAATTAGCTCCTCATTCTCTAAGAATCCGGCCCATGCATTTACCTCCTGAGCAGAATGCCACCCCAACCTCTACAAATGGTCAGCCTCACTCTGCACAATTGGGAAGGACAGAATCAGGGAGGGCATACTTTGCATATCCGTGAGCCACATGCTGGGCATCTTTAGTGTCTTACGATAAGTCGAACACTGGGAAGGGGCGAGCGCTTGATTGAGTAGCGAGGATAGAACCAACTGGAGGCCGAAAGAGACTGTGAGCAGTAGGAAATGACGCGGTCTTTTGTCTGAACGCGGGAGTAGCTTGCAACTGCCAGCGTGGTGGTCCTTCGAGTTGTCGAGTTGTCCTCAAGGGGGTTGACAGAATCGCAGGAGCGGATAAACCTCGGGTCCGGTCCAAGTCTAGCGCAGCCTTGTAACAGTTCAGCCTCGTCGGTATTTACCTTGGAGACAAGGATTTGATCCCTTTCAAAGGATGTTTCAGTCCTCGGCTTGCTGGTCTCATAGAACGCACAAAACATGTTGGACTGTCCTTAGTGTTCATGGCTGTCTCTTTGTGCCTTTTTGAGGTTTTCAGAGGAGATACGCCAACTTCCATCCAGATATCACAAATGGCCGCCAGTCCAGCCTTCATTTTGTGTCATCAACGCGGATACATCTGGCAGATTCGAAATATCCATGTCGAATTCAAAGGTTGCGTCATCCCAGAAGTTCGCTCCCGACAAGCTGAGCTCTTGCGAGCTTTGTAAGGTTGTTCGTGGCAACGGTGCGTCTGGGTTAATCGGCGATAGAAATTGAGTGTTCACGTTCAATTCTACGTTGTCGGATGAGTCACCGCTGTCCACAACAGGCGACGAAGACACGGCATAGTCGAGCAGATTCCACAACAGTGCAGTCTCCACCTTTGGTGGGTTATTCGAGCCGGTGTCAACTTGTGATGTGGCGAACTGTGCAAGTCTGGCAAGCTTCGAAACCTGCAAAGGATGAGGGTCAAATGGTAAAAGCCAGTGATACATTCAAACTTACGGTGTGCTGTAGATGACTGTGAGTGTTCGCCATTTTCTCAACATAGCTTCCGAGCATGTCAAAGTCCCTGGATGCCTTCGTTGCCAAGGACTGATCCTTCGAGAATTGTAAGAAGAACTGTGCAGTTGCAATCATCGAAGCCAAGTGACCAATAAAGGGATCGAAGATCGTAAAGTTTCTTTCCTCGCACAATCTTAGAACAAGGACGACCCAAGCGGAGTGCAACACTGCCTGATCTGTTGCATGTTGAAGGAACGACGGAGAGCGCAGTCTTGGTCGACCGGGAATCCTAGCAATATGGAGAAAAGGGTGGTTAAGGGTACAGTGTATTGTATGGTAGATACACTGTGTGAAAACCCAGGGCGCCCAGTATCCACGTTGCTGTTCTAGCTCTGAAGGCGTCCTCTCATGAAATCGGTTATTCTTGAATCGATGGACTTCTGGAAGTACAGTTTCAAATCGCGACATTTCGGACTTGATCTGTTGATATACCGAGTTGGCAGTCCACGCGTCTTCGAGATTGCCTTGTCTGATGGTCTTCAGATAAGCCATCAAGCGACCCCATATTGACAACAACTGTAAAGCGTAAGCGTAGATACCGGCGTCCTTCTCCTCTACAGCTTCAAACTCCGCCGGCCTATTGGAAAAGGCTAACATAGGCCCTTTCGCCGAAGGAGGCATTTCAGGTAGGGTTTCTTCGGTAGAAATGGTTGGTAAACCCCGAAAGCTGCTCCCGTGCATTCGATCAAGGATGAACAAGCTCCAACAGCATCGAGAGAGCTCAGGGTTTGAAGAGATGCTTTTTGTTGTCCTGCACATCACATTTGAGCATACAGCCATTCGCACAGCAACGCCGAGAGCCATCCAGGCCCTTGTCATCTTCCCGTCTATTATTCTCTCCGTTAGCTCTGCACAATTCTCAAAAGATCTTGACAAACCTTCGATCTCGCTGAGACACAGCAGACAAAAGGCCTGAAGAGCGTCAACATCGGCGGTTGGCTCGGCAGCTTGAGCAAACAATATCTCCGAAGCAGAATTCTTGTAAAATTCTACGGCACGAGACTGGGAGCCTCTGAAGAAGTCACTGTCCGAATATCTGACAGTCACCGCAAGGAAGCTCCTCAGAAGGCCTCTTGAAAATTTCTGCACACTAAGCGGCAGACTTTTGATCTCAAATAGGGGCAGAGGCTGGTCGGCAAGTCGGTCAATATAAAGCTGGACTAATGTCTGGAGCACCTCAGGCGGAGGCTCGGGTCTGTGAGAGTCAGCTTTGGAATTGATCAATAGCTGAGAGACAAAACCTCTGCGAAGGGTCAAAGCCCGAGACTCCGTGCTGAATGTCTCCATCGGCCTCAACTTCTCCTCGTGGCGGATTTGAAGAGGCGTTGAGCAGCGGTGTCGAAGCCCCGGGAAGCCTGGCCGACGATTGTCCTGATTGCAGCTCGACGAGCGTGCTGAGACGTCAGCTCCTGGTTGAAGCTTTTCAAGAGGCCGCAGACTTGACAGCATCCACGATCTGATCCACTCTTGCCTCTAATCTCTGCATCCGGTGTCGATCGAGATTGCTCTCTTCCTGCTTGCTTCGTGAGCCACTTCCATTGTCGGAATTTTCTGGGAACAGTCGCACATTTGGTCGTCCATTCGGTTTTTCCTTCTCAATGCGATACCCACGCACCTCGCTATTGCGTGTGTAGCTGCATTGTTGGTGGAGGCGGGTGCAAAAACTGCAGTTCGGTTGCTCTCCAGGACATTTCACTTTCTTGCGTCTACACGGATCGCAGGCTTGTCGAACACGACCCTGCAGCCCGCTCATCTGACTCATGCCCTGTCCTTGCCACGGACCTACCTGTCCGAAATCAATGAGTACATGCTTGGAGAAGACAAGACAATGAAGCTGCTAACCGACGGTGCCGAATCACTGTCGAGGCCACGAAGTCGGAAGTGTTTCCGCATTGTTCGAGACTGTGTTTTCGGTTCCGATTTCGGCTGTGTCGAACTTCTTTCCTTCATCTCACGCTTCCATTTCAGCGCATATTCATGTATCTTGCGACAACGGTGTAATGATCGAGCAGAAGGCAGGTGACTTCATGAAGGACGCATCATAATTTGAAGTGTCTTGCTTCCGGCAATCTCTAATGCGGCAATTCGATGACGGCACTCTCAACCCACAAGTCTACGAGATGCCTATATTTCATTATCTTTTCGCATGACCGGCAATGAACTGTTACATTAGCAAAGTGTGCAACAATGTTACGTTTAGGTGACAGCTACAGATTGCCGCGCGCCATCTGCTCCCTCTCGATCGCCTCAAACAGGGCTTTGAAATTACCAGCCCCGAACCCAGAGAAGTTATTTCTCTGAATGATTTCGATGAACACCGTGGGTCTGTCCATTAGGTGCTTGGTAAAGAGCTGGAGTAGGTACCCGCGCTCGTCGAAGTCGATAAGAATGCCGAGCTTCTTCAAAGCAGCAAAATCTTCGTTCAGCTTCATGCCCGCGCTTTCGAGCCTTTTCGACATGCTTTCATAGTAAGTGTCCGGAACACTGATGAACTCGATTCCCCTCTCTTTCAGGTTGGTCACCGTTGTGATGACGTCGTTGGTCCTCAGTGCAATATGTTGAACGCCAGCCCCATTATAAAAGTCAACATACTCTTCTATTTGTGATTTCCGAAGACCTTTTGCCGGCTCGTTGATTGGCATTTTGATCTTCTCGTCGGGACTGGCCATCACTATCGACTTCAACGCAGAATAGTCGGTACAGATATCCTTGTCATCGACAGACCAGAATCTATGAAAGCCGAGCGTTTTCTCATAATACTCGCAAGCGGTCTCCATTTCATCCCAGTCCTGGTTCCCTGGAGAAGTCAGAACAGGAGCTTCCCACGCCATCAGAAAGTTCAACTCACCCACGCAATGGTCAATGACGGTCAAGTCAACTGAGGGAAGGTAAGTAGCGCTCCTCTCCAGATCTGTCACCGTTCGATATCCCGGCAAAAAGGCCCCGGTGTACTTGTGGCGCTCAATGAGAGTATGAATAGTGTCGCCGTACGTTCTGATCGAGGCCACCTTGGCTGTTCCAAAGTCATCGCATGTGCTTTTGGGTGCTTCAACAGGATGTGCGCCTTTTGAAACAGCCGCGTTATATACCGCAGTAACATCATCCACCTCAAATGCAACATCCCGGACTGCATCTCCATGGGTGCTGAGATGATCGTGCATCTCTTTTAACAGAGTTCGGTCTTCGTCTGAGAGCCACGGCACCTTTGAATCAGGCCCGTGCAGCGGTGAACTAAGCACGAAGACGACGTCTCCGTTACGAACGACGTGAGAAGCAACCACTCTCGAACCAGTTTCTAGCCCACGGTATGCGATCCTCTGAAAGCCCATTCGAGAGACATAAAATGCTGCCGCCTGCTTGGCATTTCCTACCCACCATGCAACATGGTCATACCCTCGATAACTGGCAATATTTTTGGGAGTTTTGGGCAATGGCTCTGGCGTGGCCATGTTTCCATGTATTGTCTTCTGTCCCAATTCATGGGTTGGGATTGGTGTCGGGTCCAGAGCAATAGGTGCCATTCTGAATATGGTGGCTGTCCAACAGAATGGGAAGTTGTAAAGACGAAGAAGAGCCTGCAATGTGCACGAACGAGTTGGCATCCAGTATCAGCCAGCATTGGGATGATATTCACTGCTCTTATGCCCACAGAGCAATTCTTCCGTGGCTGTGGGGACGGAAGGCACCAAGGCACTCCCGGGGGCGTATTCCGGGAATAAGCGAATATTGCCTCAACAAAATCGGCGTCTGAGCTGAGGGACTCGGAAAGCTCTATTTCAACTTGAAAGTATCATACCTGGTTCGCATCATACTACGCGAGGTTGTCTTTCCGCGACTGCAGTGGAACAACTCGTTGCAATTGAGTTAATCAACGATCATCCTTTGGGCAAACGTCTTCCTGCCTCCAAACGCCGTCTCAGAATGGAAACGTCTAAATTGAGCGCGAATGATACCAATGTCTTATCGGCACTATTCGATCCAGAATTGTCACTCACAAGCGCCACACAAGTCGAAAACAGATTGCTAGATGACCAGGTGCCAAGCAGTCTAAAGAGACTTCGGGAGCAGGAACGCCTTGCACTACAATCAGTCAATTTGGAGCAGCCCCAACCCGCTGATATCGAGCATTCAATCTCTCAGTTAAGCGAAATCATCGCAAATGAACCTTCCTATGCGTCTGCGTGGAACAACAGGGCGCAAGCTCGAAGAATGCTCATAAGGGACGAGGATCTCCCTAGGAATCCATGTACTGTGGTTGAAATCTTTCAAGACCTCGCCCAGGCCATTTCACTCACGACTCCAAGTGGACCAGATGTAATACTTTCTGACCTTGATGCAAAGGTTCTGGCATCAGCACATACGCACAGAGGCTATTTACTGCTGCTGGCGAGCAAGTCTGAAGATAGTCGAAAGCTGTTAGCAGCGCTACCACATCTTAGAGATTTATCGATTCAGGAGCTCGAGGAAGCTGCAAGTCGGGAGCTTGGGTTGGGAGGCCGCTATGGAAATGAAACGGCACGGCAGCTAGCTGTGAAGACGAACCCCTACGCAAAACTGTGTGGCTCAATAGTGAGAGAGGCGTTAACGAAGGAGATATTGGAGTTCTACCAACCCCATATCAGCCTTGCAAAATAATCATGCTTGAGAACTTGAGACAACACATACTCAAGGCACGCTTCCTAGGCATTTGTGTTGCTAGACAGTATCATAACAGTCACAGTCCGTTGGAGGCACGCTACTCTCGTCCTCGGGAAGGACATAGTTGACTGACTACAATGACTGCGGACTTATATCCGCCATATGACGTCCCGAAGATAAGCGCACGAGGTCCATGTCACAAGGCTCCAATGAAATTTTATATCCGTCGATCGAGGACGGCTTCCCGGTCCGTGCACGTGCTGATTCCATTGTGCACATTTCCAATTACCTATTATTACGACCTCCGCAGTCCGTCCACATTACTGGCCAATATCGGATCGAGACAACTGCAGATGGAGCCTATATTGGCCATCTAGGAGACAGAGCCAGATGATAAAGCGACAAGAACCTGTCTTACTACTACCTTCCTCTTTTGCTCATTTCAGAATCATGTGACGAAAGAACTGGTCCATCCACATGTACCTGTCAGCGCCAGAGCAAGCAATGCGGGTGTGCTCCATGGCTTGGGAGACACCTCCATCAGCTGAGGAGATACTATGAGAGTGTCTTGGCAGTGTCAGCATACGTCTTTCCGACGTATATCATTCTCGCCGTGAAAGCCAGCCAAACCGACCGCGAGAGTCAGCCTCTGGATTCGAGCCTTATTGCAATCTCGTCTGAACAGTGTTTGCCTCAAGGCAGGCCTGAATGCGCGAGGGCCTTTCAACAATGAGCCCAGCCATAAGGCGCCCAGCCTCCCCACGATGGCATGGTGGCAATCGCTGACTGTGTCTGATCCCGGCTCTTCCACAAATGGACAGACTGGTAAACAGCCATTGGTATTGTATATCGTGAAAGTATTGCTCCAAACCCAAGCTCAAAGGCACCTGTAAAAGCTCCAATCAGGTAGGATCTTCGGCTCTCGTTCTGACCATGGTGTCCAAAGAGTTCGCGTCAGTGTGCCTTCACCCCCTACATTGGAGGCTCACCGATCGTTCCAACTCCATTGTTCTCCTCCAAAAGCACACGATATGCCCGGCAACGGCAACGGAGTGGGATGGCGCTCGGCTTATGCAAATGTACAAATGGATATAAGGGCATCGTTGCTGCCTACGCAATCTCAAATCACCACCACGCCCGGACGCAATAAGGTTAGTAATAAGCCACTTTGGAGTCATCGTTTTGTTGGGAACCATGACCGTTACAGTCGCCGTCGTTGGAATGGGCCCTCTGGGGCTCATGGCGTTGAAGAACCTCAAGGAGGATGGATTTGAAGTCTCCGGGTTCGAGAAGCGAAGCTGGGTGGGAGGGCTCTGGAAGCAGTCGTATGATTCTACCCTCTCGGTCACGGAGAGGACTGTTTTCAACAGCAGTCGATTCCGCAGCGCCATCTCAGACTATCCATTCTCGGATGCAATAGACGATTTCCCGACGGCCAGGCAAATCTGGCAGTATATGGAGAGTTACTGTGACAACTTTGGCCTGCGCCCGCATATCCGTCTCAATGCAGAAGTCAAGACTTTTTCGCGGGTCCACGGCAAATGGGCCGTGGAATATGTGCAGGATGGATCCATGAGCACTGGCTTTTTTGACAAGCTGATAATTTCACCGGGCACTTTCGTCATTCCGCGGTCACCTAAGTTGAAGGACATCACGAAGTTCGAGGGAGACGTCCTCCATGCACTCAATTTCCCCAATCCGTCTCGGTTCCAAGGGCAGAACGTCCTCCTAGTAGGATTTCGCGCCACTGCACAGGACTTGGTGGTTGAACTGGCTCCGTACGCCAGAAAGGTCTATATTGCGCACAGAAATGGCCTGCTACTGGTACGCCAACATTCCCCCAGCTGAGATTCTACACGCTACTAAATGCCTCATTCACAGATTTCTCGCTATGGCCCAGACGGCAAAACTTACGACCAGGCGCAAAGCGTGTCGTTCATGTTCATACAGGTTTTCATGGAAAAATGGTTTCCGAATCTCTGGGGGTGGCTTCTTGACAGGATATTTGCGAGGATGTCGAAGAAGTCCTTCCCGCAGCAGCGCGAAGAATGGGGCCTTACACCAGCACCGTCAGTAGCCACAACCCCGCCTCTGATAGCCGACGCCATCTATCCTCATCTCAAGAACGGGTTTGCGGAACCCGTGTGGGGTGTTCAAGAGATCATCGGACCGAATACCGTCAAGTTGATCGACGGGCGAGTGCTCGACGACATCAACACCATAATCTACACAACCGGTTACGAGTCGGCCGTGACCTGTGCACCGAAGGAATACAACCCTTACCCAGTAGCCGATGAACCGCCTCTTCTCTTCCGCAACATCTTCCCCCTCCACCCAAACCTGGACGTTCGCAACTCGCTGGCATTCCTGGGCCAGGGCGCCTTCCCGTTCCCGGGCTTCGTGCAATTCGAGCTGGTGGTCATGGCCATATCGCAAATCTGGCAGGGCCGATCGCACCTCCCGCCGCTCAGCCAGATGCGCCAATGGCACCGCTCGCACCTGGCCTGGCGCCAGAGACTCGCCAAGAGATACAATTCCACGGCCCATTACTTCGCCGTCTTCCTATCCGCGCCGGACCACCTGCGCTGGCTGGACCGCACGGCCGGCACGGGCATATTTGCACATTTCTTCTCCCCCTTCAGTTGGCGCGCCTGGCGCTTCTGGTGGACCGACCCCGCGTTCTACAGACTGTGCAAAAACGGCCTGTTCTCGCCCGCCATCTGGCGCCTGTTCGATATGGGTCATGGACGCAAACCCTGGGCTGGAGCAAAGGCGCAGATCATCGAGGACAATCAGGTCGCTGAGGCGCGGCGGCAGGAGAGATTGAGGGCCGTGGAGAACGAGAAGTTGGAAGGAATGCAAGGAGGTACATAGGGAGTTTGATTCTCGAGATACTAAACCGTTGTTTAAGTTTAACATGCTTTTCAACACATACTGACACACTCGTCCGCGCTTCCCTACCTGTGTCGCCGGCGTGTGATAGAGATCTCTTAGCCCCAGGTAGGCATCAATGTGTTGCGGTGCGTGATTCGACCTACTCACAATCGTCGGTTCTTGCGGTTGATTCACGAATACGTCTCACGTATCGGCGAGGCTTTGGAAACAACCAGCACACCTGTTTCACCTAGGTCTCCGGGTGCTGAGCTATCATGTTGATTAAGAAAGCAATATAGAACCCGCAAACGCCGCATGCCATTTCCCGATTGTTTTCTCGCTTGAAGCAATCTACTTAGCGTAAATTCGATTCTGCAACGGCTAAGCCCCTGGGAAAACCCTGCCAATGACCGCTCAATTTCTGAGGGCTCTCAACCTGTCTCCCAAGCCTTCCTCAAGTTTCGCCCTCTCTGCCGATTCATTTGCCGGCAGCTCATGCTCCGGAACATTCTGCTGCATTTCCTGGGACAATTCAACTCCTGCTTCATCGGCGACGCGGCTCATCAAGGCCTCCACCTCACTCTGGCCTTCAACACCAACCTGTTGGCTCTCGACGCCACCTGCTACACCCTCATAATAGCCGGAGACAACGTCTAGATCTTCAAATTGTGCTTCAAATTTCTCCATCACAGCTCCTATCTTTTCCAGGTCCATGTTCTTTAATGCAGCATCCATTCCCTTAACCGTCTGTGCCATTGACGCAGTCACGGTGCGCATGGTGATGGCAGTTTGAACGCGGGCAGCGACAGCATCGATCCGCGCTGCCAAGGTAAGAAGCTGGATTCTTTGTTGAGAATTGCGGACCGAGTTCGTGGCGTAGAGACGGGCGATCTGGGGCTGAGGCGGAGTTTGAGTCAAGGCTTTCTTGAGTTTGGCCTGTTCGGCGCGAGAGTCTCGGTCGGCTTTGGCAGCCTGCCTGTTGAGCTGTTTCGACGTGAACTGAAAGTAGAATAGTCAGAATCAACTGCGCTGGAAGAGAGTAGTGGTGATTGAAGTGCACCCGGCAACCATTGCTTGTCGGACGTTGATCACGCAGCCCGCAGCCCGCAGCCGGATCGTAGATGTGCTAATGCTGAGAACGCACCTTGAGGTTGAAGAGAGCCTTTTCGAGGCCAGACATCTCGATATGAAAGCGTCTGGGAATCCCAAACGCCGACGCACGACAACAGTTCCCGGGCGGATACAGCGGCTAGCAGTTAAGGCGTTTAGCTAGAGAGCAAGTAGTTGGATATATCGTGATGGTGCGAGTGAAGAAGTGTCCGCAGGGCTTATTTTGAAGGTTATGATACTTGAAGATATATACAGCAGCCGGTAATCTTGGATGAAGGTCGTCTGAAATTAAATGTTATCCTACAATTGCTTGGAGCTTATTGTAGGTTGCAGGTTACAGCAAAGCAGCGATGAGCGGATGACGATGGCGGGGATTCGCCAAGCCCCACTGTTTGCTCCGAATATTAGCCGGCGACCGGGAAAGTCATTAGAAACAACAGCCGCTTCACTCACCATCTTCACTTCTCATCTACCATACATTCATCAAATTCTATTGACATTGGAGAAGTAAGAAAGCCGCCCTGGCACCGCGAGGAATCGAACGGTGAGTTTTTCTGGTGAGCAAAAAAGTTCAGACCGGGCGGCTCTTAGCTTACCTTTTCTCCCTACAACCAGACCTCAACGGGTGTTGCGGCTCCTGAACCCCTCCCGGTGAGGGGGGGTTATCGAGCAATCTTACAACAGCGACTGAGGATCTAATTGTTCTTGTGATATGGCGAGACCATCCTGCTACCTTTGGCAACAGCGAGCACATATTGGGAGAAAGGCCCCACCCGCCAAACCCGATCAGAACTGAACAGATCCCCTACTCAAAGTGTTGCTATCACGAGGTCTCATTATCGCTGTCGCACTTCTTTCAAACGGGGAAATGTTGCACAGATTTCCAGGCCTATAAATTATATACTAATCAACGAGGAATGGTGTGCAGCTTGTTTCACAAGTATGTGGCTTGGCGGACGCGACTGCTGCGAGCGTGCTCCTGCAATACACTTTTGCATCTTATTCCGATGAATAAGATGTAGCAGTAGGTGATGGTCACATGTGACTCTACCCCTTCAAGCATTCAGTGCGCGCTGTGTACCCTGAAGAAAAAAAAACCTGCATCGTGGCTGATGAAAAAGTTGTCACTGGGTCTCGGACAAGCGAAATCACAATCAAAACGCCATCGTACTCTTAATCTTTGACAGACTCGACAGTATTGTGCTTGAGCTTTGGGGCTTCAATGCGCTCAATCCGAAAGAAGTGAACGATGTGGCACTTTCTGATCAAGGTAGGGGGCTTTTTCGAGCATGAATTCGTGGCTGGACAACACTCATTGCTGTAGATTGTCTTCATGACGAGGTTGGTTCCAGCGCCCCCAGTCTGGAGATTCAGGTACTACCCGGTTTGCCTCAGCACTGTTCTATTGGGACTGGGTTGAACCAACATCCGGCTCGCCCACTCGTCCATACAATATATCAAGCTGACACGGATTTGGCCAGCGATCTACCTCTCATGGTCTATGTAGAAAATCGGAATGGAGCAGGTCAAACCACTGTAAGTATCACTCTCAGTACATCTTCGTCCCTTTCATCGAACATGACCTTCCCACTCTCTCATCTTGTCACTAGTGTAGTGGCGATACGTGTTCTATTTGGACAGGCCAACACACTCGGAAGAAATCACAGGGGGCCTGATGAGTTGGATAAGGATGTTGGCTCGCACTAACTTGAGTACATTCAAACTTTCCATTTCACACGACTGGGTCTTGTCTTCTACAAGTGACTGCTCTATGGTTCAAGAAAGGGAATCAAATATTTGGCAAGGCATGGGGACGAATTGGAGCAGTCTCTTGAACGATAACCCCCGGACTGCCACGAGATTTGTCGATTTCAGTCTGGTCATGCGTTCACCAGGCCGTTCTTTCTCCGTATGATACATACCCGTCGCAGCAGCCCCCCCCCCCCCCCCCATCTTCTCACAGCCTAGATCGCCATTCCTTCTGCGGTTATTAGCGTCGACAGACCCCTGTACGTTATATAATACACCTTACGCTTGGGGGCCTGAATTCGGGCGTTGAATTATCGTTTATTGGCGGGATCGAGAGTGTGTCCTGCCGCCATCTCGTTTACACTAAGTCCCACTTGTTCCCCTCGTACTCACTAACCGCTTTGAAGCGAAGCTTGTCTTGGGAGCCTGTCGATCAACAATTCACATCCTATAACCGGGTCCAAAAGAGCTTCAGCAGACTCCAATTGCACCATGCTTTCATATGGAACAACCTGGTCGGTAGAAGAAGCTCTTCCCGAACCAGCTCCGCCGCCATTATACGAGGCGGAACAGCATTTGCAGTGCCCTGTAAGCCACGGCAATGCCATCTTCAACCCCGTACATTTCACATCCACCTTTCTGGCTTTACATTCACGAGAGCATAGCCGTGGGATTTGCGAATTGGTTCATTAGCAGGCAGCATCAGGCGCCAAAGGCTTTGAGGAAGAAAACAAATATAAACCGTGGATCTTCCGGTGGTTATTGCTCGTATGAAACCAGGCCGTTCACGATCGTATCTCCTTGATGCTGATGAAGATGAACCAATTTACTATTGGTCTTTCGCTGTTTGTGATACTTTCTATCTCTTGGGCGCAATTCCCTCCAATCCCCAGTGGACTTAATGTTGTTACTTCAAAGGTCAACTCGCAAGTGAAGATCTCTTATAAAGAGGTGAGCATCATGCGTACAATCGAATAATACCACCCCTCACGAAACGACAGACCGACGTCTGCGAGACCACAAACGGAGTCAGATCCTACAGTGGTTACGTCCATCTTCCTGGTTCTCTCCTGCCAGATGTTGGCGGTTTCGATATAAACACCTATTTCATCTATTTCGAAGCACGACACAATGCCTCCACCGCTCCGCTTGGTGTCTATCTTGCTGGAGGTCCTGGTGAAAGCTCAATATATACGGCTCTGGCAAGCGAAAGTGGACCGTGCTATGTCAATGTCGCTGGCAACGATACAACGATCAACCCTTGGTCATTGAACAACTACGTCAACGTGCTTTACTTGGATCAACCTGTTCAGACCGGTTTCTCATACGACGAGCTTGTCAATGGGACTTTCAACATTGAGACGCAGATGATTACTCCCGAGAATTTCAATACCTCAGCTTTGCCAGAGACAAATGCAACCTTCCAAGTCGGCACGTTTTCCAGTCAAGATCCCTTGCATAGCACAAATACAACCGTGTCGAGCGCGAGAGCTCTGTGGCATGCCGCCGAGCACTGGCTCTCCTCCTTTCCAGAGTATTCGACCTCGTCCAACAAGCTCAGCATCTGGGCCAACTCATACGGAGGATTTTGGGGGCCGGAGACGGCAGCCGTCTTCAGCAAAAGTCTCAAGGATCTTCCAGCCAAACATCCTTTGCAGCCAAAGAAGTTGACACTCGACGCTCTGGGACTGACCAATGCTTGCATAGATTTCGAATATTCCATAGAAGGCTATCCTCAATTTGCCTACAACAATACCTACGACATCCATTTCATTCCCCAAGCGGTCTACAAGGAGGCAATGGATAACATAACAAAACCCGAGGGCTGCATGGAGCTCATCAAGACCTGTCGATCGCTCGGCAAGATTGGCGACCCAGGATTCAACGGAAACAACCAAACCGTCAACGAAGCCTGCATGGAGGCTTCGGAAGTCTGCTTCGGTATCATGAGCGTATTTGACGCACTGAACAATGTAAGCTATATAAGATTCCCCATCGATTAGAGAGGAAGGCAGGAGATACTAACAAAGAAATCTAGCGAAGCGACTTCGACGTGGCAATTCTGAACCCGGATCCATGTCCCTACGACGTCGCCGTGACGAACTACTTGAACCTGCCGGAAGTGCAGTCTTCCCTCGGCGTGCCGTTGAACTTCACGTACGACTCAGAGCTGATCACGGGCCTCTACGGACTGCCCACGCCATACCAGTTCCTCGGCACAGGCGACTCGTTCCGACAGGCTGGGATGCCGAACATCGAATACCTACTGGGCACCGGCGTCAAGCTCGCCTTCGTTTTTGGCGACAGGGACTACCGCTGCCCTTGGACGGGTGGCGAAGCCACAGCAAAAGCGGCCAAGTGGGCGAACCAGAAGGGCTTCGCGGCCGCGGGCTACGAGCCGATTCAGGGCATCTCGCCCGGCGCCAAACAGGGCCTCGTCAAACAGTATGGTCCGCTCTCGTTTTCGCGCATCCTGGACGCTGGCCACTCGGTCAGCGCGTACGCACCCGAGGCCGTCTACCGCGTGTTCGAGCGCGTCATGTTCGGCAAGGACGTCGTGACCGGATCACACTCTGTCGGTCCTGCATACCACACCACGGGGCCCCCGGAGAGCTGGACCTGGCGGAATAAGATGCCCGCGAACGTGCCGCGCACTTGCATGGTCGAGGGGAAATTTACGCCCACCAATCCGTGGGAAGCCATAACGCTGTCGTGATTATATTGTAACAGAGCATTTCAGGGTTTAGCGTGCACGTGCAACAACGCACAGAGGCCTGTCCAGCAGCTTGGGAATCGAGAACGCGTTTCTGGCTGCTACTGACAGATCAACACCACCCCCAGAGCGGGAGCGGCTAGGGCAGCGAGCGGATAGCACGGCGCCGGCACTGAGAAGTAGGAACGGGCCAATTAAACACTCAGGGACAGGTAGACAGCATCAAAAACATGGAATACTCTGTTAAATCTTGTAAGGAATGGCACTTTGCCAACACTGTGAACTGTCCCGCACTCCCCCTACCAGCCCATTTTGGTTTGACATGTGACTAGACAACTCTCCTTCCTGCTCCCACCCCTCCCCCCAATACCATCCCAGCATAGCCACTTTGCCTGGTTACAATACTTGCATTAAAAGTAGATCCGACTTCTCCTGAGCCACGGCTGACACATGTGAAGGAAATGCCGAAGGCAAACCTGACTCCCGCCCAGGCACAGGCTGCTCGAAGGTGGTCCCACTCAGGCCCTTCCAAGTTGCTTTAAGCTGCTCGCGCCCAGACTGCTCAAACTGAGTATACCGCTACTATGGAAGGGATGATGTCTGCTCTAGAGCCTGCTATGGTCCAAGACATCTCTACCGTGGCTTGGCAAACCGCCCAAGGGCCAACTCTTACTGCGTCCACCCAGACTGTCTAGCCCCCCCAAGCTGCCCGCTCCCGGCAATTTGCCGACCCAAAAAGTAGGAAGAGAGGCGTGCGAGGCCGCAGAAGAGTATGTTGTACAATATCTTTTTACTTTTCAAGATTGACGTGACTAGATCGACAAAGGGCAGTCGGGAGCCTTTCAGAATGCACCAGCACGGCAAAACCCTAACTTCGAAGACTTGATAGGTGCACTAGTCACTGCCATCTCTCAAGCTATTGCTGCTGGGGCTCATCAAACCGTACCCCAGTTACCCCAGGAGGCCACCCAGCAGCCTGTCTAACAAACCGCCCAGCCGTCGTGCCGCAAGGGCAGAAGAAGAGGCGGTCGAGGGCGTGGAAGAGTACGTATAAAGCTCTTAATTGTGATTCAGATACTAATAAGCCATATAGAAGCAAAAAGCAGCAGGACTCCCCCCAGACGTAGTCCGATTTCCAATACCCCTGGCGTGGGATCCTGTTGGCTGTTGTAGGTGCTGTGGTCGGTTGGTATTTTTTCGGTGCTGGAGTGTGGTCTTTCAAGCACGGATGAAAGGTCTCGATCAATGACATATACCGCTTAACTCTTGGATGAGAGACCATGGCCGATCTTGAGACATGTTGGCGATAAAGGGTGTGCGTAAAAGAGCCAGGAGACTCCTTTAACTGAACGCATGCCACCTTCCCCCCCTGGTTATCCCGACCCTCCGGAATCAAAACCACCTTTGGCCGCCCTGCAAGAGGCCGCCGGAACCAAATGCGTTCCTTCCTCTTCATCTATTAAGAACTCTGCGGCATCTCACCCTTCATCGGAGTTTCCCTACTTACGTTTATGCTAGTCTGGTGCCGCGATTCCGACCAGATACCGGCAAGAGGCTCTCATCGCAACATCACTCCCGAGTTAGCCGCGATATCCCCAGAAAGTACGCTAAATGCTTTGGCCCAGACGGTCTAGACAACGAAATTCTTGCAGGCATGGAATCATATTCTATGCCGATCCAGTGATTGCAAAGCAGAACAACTAGAGCGATATAGACCGCCAGTGGCGCTGAGGAGGAGCTCTAGTTCGCACGCCCTGGTGCAGGGGAGCCCGGGAAGTAGAACACAAACTTACACCCACCAGTGTGCAGATGCCAATAGTGGCATAAGTCCGGAGCGGGGATTGTGGAGTAGACTTATAGACTTATGTCTCTGCTGCTGTTGACCCATGGATGTGCTAATGAAAAGCCATGCACATTTTAGCGGTGGACAAGGTTTCGAAGGCGATGCGCCACGATAGATTTGGCGTCTACGCAAACGCTAGGGATGGGCTGTAGTCTTCGGGCCAGCACCTGCTAATACTAGATCGAACTCAATACCAGCGTCGTGGTGAATTTCAACCAGAAGGTATTTCCATGCCACCTTGAAAAATCCACAGACAAGCAGATTTTCGAAATGCCTCGAATTCAATCAACTGGCAGTGGGTCAAACCCCTGGCTCCAACCAATCAGCATTCAGAGCCCCTGAGCTCCCTGAGCCTTGTCGCATTCTGGGCCGCACATTCACGCTCAGTTAACCTTCATTTGCATGTTTGATAAGCTGTGATCCTAGCTCGCTCAATAACTTGAGTTCTGAGAAGCTATTCCGACTTTCCCGGGGCCTACGTTTAATGCTAATACTCCGGAATTACCGACTAACAGCGCCTTCATATAATATATGGCATTGAGTTGCTGGTATTGACTGGCTAGTCGGTCTTTCTCAAAGGCTTAGGCTCTCGTATTCGAACTATCCAAGACTTGGCACTGAATCGAGAGAGATGCAATCCCTCGAAAGGAGGGGAAACTGGAGAACCGTGCCTGCATCGTCGTTTCCAGATCCCGTGATCGCCTTTCCCGCGTTTGTGGACTTCCCACCCCACGGGGCTTACCTGAACCAATCAAGGTGGGCTTTGTCTCATTTGAGATATTAGTTTACGGCGCTTTCAACGTTATCGTCAAACACGGCCATCGGACACGAGTTCTGCGGACGCTTTGTGTTCCACGTTTCTCGACCTATGCGAGGCGAAGTGGCCCGCGGCAGTTGATCCGATTTTGCCCCTTTTCGAAACACAACATAAAACGAAAGCGTATCTGTTACTCGGCCTTTATGCACATCTTTCACCGCATTCTCTGTAAGCATTGCATGCGTTTCCATCACAATGACATCCAACAAGGTGCCCGAGAAACAAGTCGATGCGGAGACTGAAAACGCAAAACCAAAGCATGTGGAACAGGTGGATGATAAGAGCCACGGTACGACTGAAGATGTTGTTCGACTCGAGAGGCAAGACTCAAACACAACGGAGAATCTCGACAATCTCGTCTACGACAATGAAGAAGAGGAACCTGAACTTCACATGCGGACATACCTTGCGCTTGCTTCCATCTACCTACTTCTCGTTGGCCAAGGTCTTGCTTTTCAAGGACCGCCATCCGTGGTGAGTGAACCTCTTCTTGCTTTGTCACTTGCTGTGACAGCTGCTAATTCAAGCTTCCCTATTCAGCTGCCCTATATCGGTGCGGATCTTGGAGACAACGTCCAGCAAGCTTGGATTCCCAATGCGCTCATCCTGGTTCAGGCAGTGCTTGGGCCAGTCATCTGTTCCGCGTCGGATGTCTTTCAAGCTCGAAAACCCATTCTAGTGGGCTCTTGTCTCTTGTCATTGGTAGGATCAGCCATCGCGCCCGGAGCCACCAATAGTAAGTTGAACCCGACTGGCCGCTCTCTTGGAGCGCTCTGCAGATTCCAAGTCAAATCAATATAGGTTCTAATGGTGCCGCAGTAAACAGAGTCATTGGGGCACAGTGTCTGCTTGGCGTCGGACTAGCAGCTGTACCACTCAGCTATGTGGTTCCTAGCGAGATATTGCCTCGAAAGTGGAGACCCAGTATGGACATTCCTCCCCGCTTTTTATGCCGACCAGCCGCTTACATTGGTATAGTGGCTCAAGCCTCCACAGGGATCGTCGCAGCTCTTATGGCCGTGGTAGGACCCCTGTCCATCGGCGCATTGATCAAGAGAGACAGCCATAATGGCTGGCGACAGTACTACGTACAGGTACACCGTCTCCTTGATATGAATATTGTTGACGCTCTTATTAGTGGATCGAGTTTGCCTTTTGGGCGGCAGCTGCAATCGGCATACTTTTGGGCTACCGCCCTCCAAAGAGACATACCCGCCTGGACCATCTATCACTCTGGCAGAAACTAGGTCACCTCGACATCCCCGGGTGTTTCTTGCTCACTATTGGCTTGACACTATTCACCTTCGGTCTCAGTGTCGGTGGTGGTGTCTATCCGTGGGCTAGTGCGCGCACATTAGCAACCCTCGTTGTTGGGTTTGTTTTCCTTGTATTTTTTGGAGTCTACGAATGGAAATGGACTACAACTGGAGTGCTCGACCATGAATTGTTCCGAGGAGGAAAGGACCGAGGCAGGACCTTCGCCATATGCAACGCACTGATATTCATCGAAGGTGTTCTTGGCATGGGATTCATTGTCTTCTACGGGGTTGTGTACGTGTTTCGCTGACTACTCCTTCCCATCTTTCTGATTGATCAATGACAGGTCGAACTTTCTGTTTACCCAAGACCCTTTCATGACAGCTGTTCGTGTACTGGCATTTAACGGCTTCTTTCTTTTGAGCTGCCCGTTCTGGGGTCTTGTCAGCACCAAACTCCGCATAGTCCGAGAACCTCTGCTTGCGGGATTCGTCTTCCTTACCGCCGGCACTCTCGGCATGGCGACTTTACAACCGGGACAAAATGCGAACCAACTTATCTTCGGAGCGATTGGAGGCTTCGGGTTTGGTTCTCTACTGATTTTGATAGTGACTGCTGTCCAATTGTCAACGCCGCACAGTCACATCGCAACGGCGACTGCATTGACGAATTCCAGTCGATCAGTAGGAGGCCTTATTCTCACTGCGGGTATGAGCACGGCCTTGTCTAATGGTCTCATTTCGAAGGTCCCGAGTTATGTCGCCAAGGCTGCAGTGACTGCTGGGCTTGCAAGCAGCTCAATCGAAGCGTTTGTTGGGGCTCTTACCGGCAACGATCCGAGCGCATTAGCCAGAATTCCTGGTATAACTCCAGAGATTACTGCCAAAGGTCTTGCGGCACTACAACATGCCTATGCAGACTCACTTCGTGTGATCTACATAATGGCTGCTCCCTTTGGTGTGGTCGCCATCATAGCCTGTCTCTTCCTGGGCGATATGAAGAAGACAATGACTTATCGCGTGGATGCCCCCATGGAGGACCTGCATGCTAGGCACCATCATGATTAGATGGTGCATATGCAGTAATGTTCACTAGTCGCCGCAAATTTCAGCGGACTGGGTTCGCAAACCACCAGGACATCCAGCTGGTCACCTTGATCAGATGTTAGCACTCAGTGATCAGAGCACTCAGCATCAGATGTTGCTTAATATTACAGTCAAAGCACTCAGCGGTCTTTCGTAATGGGCTCAAGTGTCAGAGGAAGCCTCTCAAAGCTTCTCTCACATATATGTTTGTTAGACATTGTAGGCTCCAGATCAGACTGCTAAGTGCGAGTCATAGTCCTCCTCCCACACAACGGTACATGAGCGTTGCCCCCAATAATATTCCCTACGCGTTCCCTGAGGCAGCATTCGGTACAATTGGAGAATTTTGTTACTGCAGAGTCGAGACAATCTCGGGCAAGATAGGGCTTTCGACTTCTTTGAGTACTAATAAATGCCAGAGCTGCTCGAAGGTTCTTGAACGCCTGAGGGATACTACAGTCTACGGTCCACTGTCTGCTACCCGTGTTGTGTGTTCATCACTCTCAAGAACTTCCTTCCGGTTTCTTCTAAGACTCCAGTGTGAACAGTATCATCGTGTTGGTGTTGAAAGTTTCCTCACTCATGGAATACAACCTATACATGCTTCGATCAGCGTGGCATTCATATTTCACATTGCAGGATCAGAAATCCGGAGATCACAAACGGTTTGTGAGCCGGATGCTCAAGGTACGGAGGCATGACATCCGGACTCTCGAACGTCAGGATGAGTCCCCATTCATATCCCTGATTAAATGACCTGGTAATCTCCATTGCCTTGCCCGCGTCAACAGACAATAAGCCCGGAATCTGTCCAACCATGGCCTTCGCTGTGGCCATGAAGTTGTCGACTTGAGCCTTCGTCGTCCCTTCTTTGGCTTGGAATAGTGCTTGGAGAGATCGTTGGTTAGTAGATTGATCGTGAAGACTTCAACTGCAAGTCACGCCTGAAGACGACGCCGTTGCGGCGTTTTAGATCACTCACATATATGACGAACAGTCATTTTCTTGTAAATTGACTTAAAAGCAATAATTCTAAACTCGGAACATTTACACACAGGCAGTGAGAGTAGTAATGGGTTCTAGAGCTGTCTCGCCCCGAGACGATGCTCAACAAACTTCAACAAATATGAGGTCTGTTCGCCGATGAGCTCGTTATCCCCAATCCCCTTTGACCAAGCATGCGCGAATATCGATTCATAAAGTTCCGCCGGTTTTAAGCGTGGTAGATATTGGGAAGCACTCGGGATACAACTCTAGAACCCGATCACGCGACTGGGTTGTTTCTCAGTGGAGACATGGTAGAACGCAAATTCATCGCAGAATTTAATTTTCCATTGAAGCCATGGTCTTTACTAGAGCTTATCTCCGGACAAACATCAATATCTTCCCAGACAAACTGATGGTGAACAGTGAGTGTCGGACTTTATTGACGGCATCTTCAGTACAAGACAAATTACCACTGCCGGGAAGTTCTATATGATGGTTGTGTGTATCTCTGTGAATCCCCCAAACACTCTGATTTGCAAGTCTATCTGGAAGCAATACTCCAAGCAGCCATGATGTACCCGCAAACACCAAAATGGTTTGATCCCGACGCCATTGGCCTCATTCGAAAGGAAGCAGTGAATCCCAAGGAGGGCAAATATCCTGGACTACGGCCAAACTTAGTCGAGCATATCGACGGAATGGAAATTATCAGAGATGTGGCGGTGCCCATGCGAGACGGTATCAAGATTTACGCCGATATCTTTCGCGCGAAAACGTTAACTGGCAGCAAGCTTCCTACGCTGATGACCTGGTCTCCATACGGCAAGCATGGACCTAAAACATTTGATCTCTTTCCTGGGTCAGGCGTTCCTGAAGGGACTGTGTCGCGTCATGCCGTTTGGGAAGGCTGTGACCCCCTCTACTGGACCAAGCGAGGGTATGCGGTTCTCAACGGCGACAGTCGCGGATCTTGGGGCTCGGAAGGCACACTCGAGATCTTGAGCCCTCAAATCGCCTATGATGGCTACGACGTAATCGAGTGGATTGCGAGCCAACCATGGTCGAACGGACGTGTTGGCCTTTGTGGCGTGTCCTATCTTGCCATTGTTCAATGGCGAATCGCCCAGCTGAATCCACCGCATCTTTCTTGTATCAACCCCTGGGAAGGATACACAGACGCCTACAGAGACCACACCCATCCTGGCGGCATCCCAGAGACCAAGTTCCTGCATTTCTCGGATTGGTCGTGCCAATTCTCTGCTGAAAAGACTGAAAATTGGTATCTGTCCAACCAGACGCATGAACTGATGGACGACTACAACCAATCCAAGCGAGCCACAGATTTACCGGCAATTAAAGTACCAGCATATATCGTCATCGACTGGGGCGACCATGGACTCCATACGAGGGGAGCATTGAACGGGTTCACATACATCAGTTCGAAGCAAAAGTGGTTAGAGGTCCATGGTCGAAAGAAATGGCAGTATTTCTATCAAGAATCCAGTCTGGCCCGGCAAGAGGCTTTCTATCGTAAATTTCTCAAAGACGAACCCAGCGAGGTGGACGAATGGCCACCTGTGCGCATAGAAATACGGGATCAATTCTATCAGGGACATTGGCGCGATGAACAGGAGTGGCCACTGAATCGCACGCGATTTGCGATGAAATACCTGGACAGCCCTTCAAACGAGTTGAAAGATGAACTCCCGGTTGATCTCTCCAGCGTTTCCTACGACTCAACCACACAAGAAAATGCTCAATTCACCTATACCTTCAAGCAGGAGACCGAGCTTACAGGGAGTATGAGACTGAGATTATGGGTCTCTACCACTGAAAGCGACGACCTAGATCTGTTTGTACGACTTGACAAATTGAACGAAAAGGGTGAAACACTTCCCTTCGTGGCCTTTTCCATGTTCGACGACGGACCACTGGCACTAGGCTGGCTGCGGGCCAGCCATCGAGAATTGGACCCGTCCTTTACCCACCATAATCGACCATGGATGAAACATCAGCGGAAATTACTCCTCAGACCGGGCGAGATCGTCCCAGTTGACGTGGAGATAGTTGCCAGTAGCACTCGCTTTCTGAAGGGGGAGTCATTGAAGGTCACGATTCAAGGCACCGACGCCTTTAGCAACGATGGCGTCGGCCCGTCCATGAAACATGAGAATTCGGTCAACAAGGGCAGGCATGTCATTCATACTGGCGGAGTATTTGACTCCTATCTAGTTATGCCAATTATTGACCCTTAAGGATGGAGTGGGACGAGAGTGCTAGCTTCATAGACAAATAAACCTGTTGATTTGTGTTCTAATGATTCAATACGGGGCGTATTGTGCATGACGCGCTTTCCGACATCCTTCTTCCGTGTAACTATGGAGGGAACGGGAAAGATTTTGCGACAAGCAAGTACAGGTGATCACCATGACAATTTGCAAGCTGTTCTAAAGAAGCAATGACGGAGCCTATCTCACTCAACACTCTCACAACCGGCTTCCAAAAGTCTCCCAGTTTTGTGCACCTCCCGCCCCTCGGACCCAGCGAGTCGGTACGGTGGGAGCTTTTGTCGTATCAATTGCCATATTCGCAATTTGTAACCAACCAGAGGCCTTGAGTGGGAATCTTGCGGACAATTCCTGCCTCTCCTCGTACGGGCCACATACTTTCGAGCCGTGAGCCAAAGCGCGAACCAACTTGGAAATATGCCCGTCGTCATAGGTGATTTTGTTGGTAGTCTCGATGATTGAGGCCCAGGACCTGCCACTTTCGCGTGGCTTGTAATTGACGACTTCGTCGTTGTAAAGCTCAGGAGCCAGTCGTGAAGCATACTGGAGGATGTCCATCCTCACCTTCCATTCGAGCAATCGAGCTTTATTTTCATCGCTGAGCCATGACTGTGCATTGATTGCCGAAAAGAATATTGAACAGTTGACCGAGTGGATGAAGAAGAAGTCAAGCTTGACCTCCTTGTCGCGCCTCTGCGCGGCGCCCGCCATCCATGCATTGACATTCATCATCTCCGCCGTTCTCAACTCGAGATCTTGCACGTCGACTCGCCATTTGGATGCAATCTCTATGACTCTCTGGGGAGCATCTGCAAGAATTTTGTCAAGCAAGGTGTTGCCGCCATCCCAATAGTTCTTATCGTAGAGAGATGGGTCTTGCCTAATTTCTTTCATAAGATCCAGCAATGGTGGACACTCCTCATTAGTTCGGCTTTTTGCCAGCTGCTCCGCTTCAAAAAGAAACGGTCCAAAGAAGTTATTGTGGCAAACCGCTTGAGCCAACGCTTCTGCAATGATGGGAGGTTGCTGGAATTCGATTCCGAATCCAAAATGGATGAGAGGATGAATAATGCCGGCATGAAGTCGTACCAATAAGTCGTCTGCAAGCTCCGTTCGAGAGAAGAGATAATCGTTGACGACCTTCTGCCAGCCTTGTGCTTCAAATTTGCGTTGGAAGAAGGCGGTATAGTCGTTGAAATAGGTGTCATTTCCAATCAAGGACTTGAAGAATCTCTCATTGGAGAGTTTTCTCACTATCGCTTCATCAACAGGGATTCGTGGCCGTTGATAGCTGATATTAGTGTCGAATGCACTTTGCAATTGAGCGGGGTTTGCTCCCAGCGCGTACGCTGTCAGGAGATAGTGGACTTGGTGATTGTGGTAGCCCTTGAAATTGAAGAACACGTGGAATGCATCATGATTTGCTCGAAGCAGAGAAACAGTTCGCTCTGCTGAGTCCTTTGATATCTCCGGGACGTGGTAGACTCCGGTCGTTGAACACGTCAGAGGAAAGTCGGTCATCTTGTCGTTGGGCATCAGGTAGTACATGGGTGAAGGCAATAACAACGATTGTCAATCCTCATTATATTCCGTACATCATATTCGTAGCCAGGCACAGAATTGACGAGCCCTCAGTGGAATGACACGTCGGTGGTGCGACTGAAAATTGCAAGACTGCAGTCTACCTCTGCCATTCTCCGTAACTGCTTTCCGGATCGGGTGGGGACTGGGTCCAGAAGGTCAGGACAAATAAAGCCCCTAGCCGCAGACAGTCAAGGCCGAGAGAAAGCGATCACCTGATCTCGATTCGCGATTTCAAGCAGATTGGGCATAAAGACGTCCATTAGCTTCATATTAGCTTGAAGTCTGGGGAACTCAAGCTGCCCGGGAAAATGTCAAGATTCTCAAATTGCTTCCGACGAGGGCTAGGACGCCATTTCACAAAAGCGGGGTGGGATATGTTGACAACACAACTCGACACCAAGCATCGGTGAGACAGTAGCAGCAAAAAGCCACGTGCATTCGTCTCGAGAACAAGTCCTGTCTTATTACAGGCACTGGAGGAAGTATAGGGCGAGCGGCAGTACTCTGTTTTGCCAGTGAAGGCGCAAAGGTAGTTGGCCGTGATGTCAACGAGAGGGCAGATTTTGAGACCACGGACCTGGTGCGCGGTGCTGGTGGCAAGATGGAATTTCTGTCTCCTTGTGACATTACCAAGGCTGGTAATTGTCAACGACCTGTGAATTTTACTACCAAAAAGTAAGGTCGGCTGGATGTCCTTTTCCACAACGGTGCCACCGCATATTTTGCTTGGATAGATGATCTTCCCAACGACGTTTGGTACCAGACAATCGACCAGGAGTTTAATTTCGTGATGCTGTTGACCCAGGTGGCGTGGCCATACCTCAAAATGTCCGGTAATGTTTTCATCATGCCGAATGGATCTGTCAGCGGCATGATCCCAGGTCTAGACCTTCCCGGCGCTGCACACGGAGCACCAAAGGCGGCTGTGATAGTGCCAGGACGGCAATCTGGGATGGAGGGGGACAGAGATGGTATTGGAGCAAATACTGTCTCTCCTGGCCTCATCCAGACTAATGCGACCAGAGCCCTGATAGAAGACCCCAAATAGCTAGAAACCATAACTACGACGATTATGCTTAAACACCGTGGCAAGGCTGAGGAAGTCGCGACAACAGCACTCTTCTTGGCATCTGATGAGAGTTCCTACATCACCGGAGCGAATATTCCCATCGATAGTGGCAACTCAGCGTGGTAGAGAGCACATAGATCAGTGGAAGAATCCAACCATCATCTCGTCTTTCATAATGCTGCAACAAGGCAAAGTGGCTGTGCTGGGCTGACAGAGGGGTAGCAAGGGAGAGAGTTGTCTAGTCACATGTCAAACCAAAATGGGCTGGTAGGGGGAGTGCGGGACAGTTTGCGGTGCTGGCAGAGTGCTATCCTTTATAGGTTGACGAGAGTATCATGAATTCCATAGCCGCTCCCGCTCTGGGGGTGGGGTTGATCTGTCAGTAGCAGCCAGAAACGCGTTCTCGATTCCCAAGCTGCTGGACAGACCTATGTGCGTTGTTGCACGTGCACGCTGAACCCTGAAGTGCTCTGTTACAATGCTACCTGATCCGCCACTGCTAATCTAGGCTGGCTCATTCGCCAACTATGACTGCAAGCGAGCTTTTTCGCCTACAGACAAAGGCTACAAAATCTCTGTGAAAGTTCTGTTCCAGCTGTGGGCATCGTGGGTCAGTATGCCGATCGCGTGATGTTCGTTTAGTCCGCGCGATTTCCGATCCAGCTCAACCCTACCATTTCAGAAAGGCCACTGACAAGATCGACAGCAAATGGTCATGAACTACCCATACCAAGTCACTACGTTGTGTGTGAGCGCCTCGTTCCTTATTTCACATCAAACCTTTTCACGAAGAAGCCCAAGTGTCTTTGTTTATTGCTCAATACCCCCTTTAAACGCTGTCCTACCATGTCTTCCTTAACGGTCGGCATAGCTGGCATCTCCGGAAAATTTGCCCTCCTTCTGGCGTCCTGTCTTCTCGAAAGAGATCCCAAAGTCAAGATCAAAGGTCTTGCGCGAAGCCCATCAAAAGTCCCGAAAGCGCTATCCTCTGCACAGAACCTGGAATTGATCCAAGGCGATGCTTTCGAGGTCGACAACATTCGACAGTTCGTGCGTGGATGTAGTGTTATAGTGTGCTGCTACCTGGGGGATGATCACCTCATGATTGATGGGCAGAAGCTGCTTATTGATATCGCCGAGGAGCAAAGCGTCCCACGCTACGTTGCCTCGGACTGGTCGACAGATTGGACGAAACTTGAAATGGGGGCTCTTTTCTCCAAAGAGCCGTGCCAACGCATCAAGGCTTATCTGGACACCAAGACGGCCATCAAAGGTGTACATATCCTGGTCGGCGGATTTACTGATGTTATTTTCGCACCGTTTTTCGGAATCTACGACCCCAAATCATTTACTTTCAGTTACTGGGGGACCGGTGACGAGAAGTGGGAATGTACGACATATGCCAACTCAGCTGAGTATACTGCTGCTGTGTGTCTGGATCAAAGTGCTGCTGGTGTCTTAAGATGTAAGTTGGAAGGATTGGAATCCGAGAAAGCGAAGGGCTTACTATTTTGACAGTTGTCGGCGACGTCAAAAGCACGCTCGAAATCGCCCAAATCTTTCAGAAAGTCTACCACATCAAGCCGAAGTTGATGAGTCATGGGTCTCTGGCTGAATTACATACAAAGATGATCGAAGAGAGGGGAAAATATGGTGCAGATTTCTATAAGTACGTGTTCTAGTGAGTATCACTCATTGCACTGATGTCAAAGAACGTAGAGCGCTAAGAACCATGGCAGTTGGTATCATTACTTTCAACTTTCGGGAAAATCGTTCATGGGGCCAAAGTACGACAACGAAATGTATCCAGATATCATACCCGTCACGATTGAAAATTATATGCGACAGGCAATGCCTTGGGGTCTTGGTGGAGCATCTTTTACCTGGGAGAAGAGGACGAAGGAGAATTGATATTTCCTGCTTGCTGGCTGAGATAGACCTTTATTTCTTTCTCCTTCGTTGCAGATTCGGACGGGCAAAGTACAGGCACAGTTACTCCTGAGAATGGCAAGACATTTGAAGGAATTGCAGTCATTATCATTTTGTCCAGCAGGGTTACAAATCTGTCCCGAAAGCTGTAGAACCAGTCTTCTAGGAGATAACAGCCCTTTAATCAACACCGTGTACTCACAATTCACCCACCCTAGCCGCGAGGTGGGGTAGCTGTCTTGGTGAATTCGTCCTCTACCATGTCGGAGACTGATTGAGATCTCGTGATCGGCTTGTAGACCTTAGTGAGGTCTCTCGTCAAGACATTCGTCTGTGCGATGGCCAGCTTCAGCGACGACATGGAATAGTGTGATATAGTTAGTATAGATAACAACACGGAGAAGCAGCATGTCTATCTCCATCCTTGACCAGTGATCACAAAACAAAGCATTGTTCACGAAGGGAATATCAGCCATGAAACTCGAACACGGTCAACAGTCATTGATGAGTACCATCAGCCTCATTGTCAGTGAACGTACCGACATTGGATTGTACCCATTGCTATTTGGCCTCTTCGGCCTGATCTTTCTTGGGAAGTTCGTTGTCAAGGTGATACACGCATTCGTACCCACGAAGTTACTATGGACTGACATACGGATTGGACCATATACCGAGTCTTCTTCCATCCTCTTTCCGGAATACCGGGACCTCTGCTGGCAAAAACGGTCGAATGGTACCTAGTGCCCGCCCAGGCGAGTCTTCAGCGTGCCCATGTAAGCTCCAAACAGTTTTCATTTCAGAACGAGCATGACTGACTATGAGGCTACCAGACTCTACGTGCACTGCACCAGAGATATGGTGATGTTGTTCGAGTAGGTCCGAATGAAGTCTCCTTGTCGAACTGGACCGCATACCGAGACATCTACAGCCGGAACACGACCAAAACAGAGCATTTCTACAAGGACACGAGACTTACAGGCCACGAAAACCTATTCACATTCCGTAACAAAGAAGCGCACGCCGCTCGCCGAAAGCTCCAGAATGTGTCGTACTCTCAACAATCGATACTTGCAAACGAGTCTTTCATTGCTGAGAAAGTTGACGTTCTTATAAAAAGAATTATGAAAAACGCCAATGAATCCTCATCGGGCCTCACCACGGATGTCTACCCACTCTGTGGTCTTTTCAGCTTAGAAGTCATCCTAGGCAGCGCATTTAATCGACACTACGGAGAGTCTGTCAGTGGCGACTCCTTGGCCTTGTTGAAGGCGATGGAGTGCACGGGGGTCGCGGGACAAGTAAAAACCGCGCTACCATTCATTACCCGATCCAGAGGTGTTCACATCCCCGGCTTCTTGGGTCATTGCTTTCGGCAATGGGATTTATGGGAAAAGATGACACAACAGCTAGCCGAAGAATTTAAGAGAAACGAGATCGATGCTGACACGGAGGAAAGATTCACGGTGACACCAATGGTGAAGCACGAGGATACGTTTCTGCACCGAAAGCTGAATCAGCAGGAACTTATCGAGGAGCTTATGGGGTTGACTTTTGCGGGCAGCGGGACAACATCCACAACCTTGGTTTATTTGATTTACTCGTTGGCGCGAAATGCTCCTATTCAAGATCGCCTGCGACAAGAGCTTCGAGGTGTCAAGGATGTCACAATCAAGGGAGTCCAGGATTTGCCTCTACTCAGCGCCATCATCAAAGAAACGTTGCGCCTCTATCCCGCCATTATCTCCACCCTCCCACGAGTCTTGGACCGCACAATGACGATCGACAAATGTATCCTACCAGCAGGCACGTATGTTGGAATGCAAAACTTTGTACACCAACGAGACTCGAGCGTTTTCCCCGAGCCGGACGACTTCATCCCGGACCGGTGGCTGATCAATGACCAGGATAAGTTGAAAGAAATGAATGCGGCTCTGACACCTTTTTCCGTGGGACCGAGAAATTGCATTGGCCAGAACTTGGCAAAAGCAGAGCTCTATCTGGCCACTGGAAAGATATTCAATCACCTGAAGCTCGGTCTCAACTCCAGTATGACGGAATGGGACATGGAGATGGAGGATCGGTTCGCCGTGGCATCTCGGGGAAAACGATTGCTGGTGGATGTGGAGGTACTGGGTCGACAAGACTGAATTGTCCTTCTTGCAACAGGTCAACCCACCTTATTCAGACAGTCGACGTATTGAGTGAAACCACCTCGAAAACAGGTGCTCATAGATGTCTTCCACAGAGCGTCTAAGCAAGCGCAATTCTATCAGAGAATGAGAGGTTGAAGTTTGTCCTCGTCTACCTAAAAAGGCAAAGGAGCCTCTCACTATAGTTTAGAAGGTAAAGAGTTTGGGCATGTCCCGCTAGCCTCTTTGACAAATTCAAGGCATTTAGCATCCATCAGGTATTGCACAGATGGCTACGATTAGACTATTAATGCAACTCTTGCTGAGTTCTCGCATTTCAAGCTAACAGAGAGCCAAGGAGAATATCTGACCAGATGCTTTGAAGACCACGCGAGCAACAAAAGCGCTTGACGACTAAACCCTCGTCGACCCAAGAACATCGCCTCCCATAGCTATAGGCTGCTTGTTGCAAAAATTGGCAACGTCTCCAAACACGACAGGTGCCTCGGGGGAGAGCATTGCCTTTTTCACGCACTCCGCATTGTCCCAGATAAGCAGCGTCTGCAACGCGTACACAGGCTTTGTGCCGTCCGCATTAGGGCCAAATTTTGTGATCTCCCATCCCTTGAGACCGTACGGGCCGAATTTCTCTTGGACGAGAGGCATATGTGTTTTGATATAGTAGGATATGTCAAGTTTGAGATCGTCATCGTTGGGATAGAAAGCGCAGACGTGGTGAGGCATGTTGAAATTGATGGATGTACTCGTCGAAATGATTATGACTAGGACAGCTGAACGTAAAGTATTGAGTGGCAGATGATCTGGACCTAGTTCGTGAGGATTTCATTACCAGATGGCGGTGGAGTGAAGTTTTCTAATTAGAACACTGAGCTGCAAATATCACGTTCACGAAACTATTAAGCATGGCAGGGTTTTAATAGAATATGCCGACGCCAGAACGCGGTCAACGGTTGTTTTCTGGTTGCATTGTCCTTCCAATCTTGACAGAGAATAGTCTCGACTGACGGAGCACTTCAAATCCGTTGTTTCTGATTAACCGATCACATGCAGACATCCTATCGAGTCGTATTTTTTTTGGTTGCCGACGGATAGGAATCGGATTTACAACCGACACAAAGGAAATTGAACGCCATTCCGCTGAGCCTGATATGTATTGCTATAGCAATGGCTTTGTCTTAGTGGCGACGACTTTTCCAATCTTTATGAGTTTAGGTTGGCAGACCAGATAAATGGGCGAGGAAACACTCTTCATTTCAACCGAGCGGAGGCAGCAACACTTCTTGCAAAGTCCTCAACCTCAGTAGACCTTGCGATACATTCTTGAGGGCTAAAATCCGACTTCGAACAATTTTGCAGCCGTCCCCAAGTATTAAAACCACTAATGTACAGATGATATAATATTGTATTATCTGCTTGATTACGGCTTAGGCATCAAGTCTATGATAGGAGCCGGATCCTTTTGCCGATCTGTCAGCTTAAGCATGCCCCTGAAACACAAGGCAACTTACAGAGAATATCTCAAGATGGTGGATCAGTAGCTGGCCATCCTTGTCCACGAGTTTAAAATGTGCCGCTGAGCCTCCCTCTCTCAGCATTCCATCCGCTGGGACAATAGTGAATTTTCCAAGGCTAATTATGTCCAGACCTTCCTTGTCCCCCAAATATATCTGCCGTATTTCATGTCTCAACCCCGGCCAGGTTCTCCAGCCCCAAGCACGTTGCTCCGCTATCGCTGCATGCTAGGTCAGAATACACTCTCGGAGGTGCATCGTACGAATTCTTGCCCTACCTTTACGGCCCTTGATCGCAGGGATTTGCGACATGATATAAACTGCGTCTTCTGCGAACAACTCGCCATACGCTTCCGCAAACTCTTCTGAATCGGCGTCGAGGAGCTTGAAGAATTTTTGGAGAAATGTTAGGGTCCGCTCAGGCACGACCGAGTCAGGCCAAGAGATTGTGCCATTCGTGGTTGCCATCATGTCGAGTAGACTGCGGAGCATAGATCAGCTGATGAGGACGAGGAAATTTGCGAGATCGCGGACGCCAAATATCTGCCCGAGCTTGACTCTTTTCAATGTGCGCAGCTCAGACTCCGTCTGGAGTCTAACATAGGGAGACGGGCATAGATCGGCACAAATTCGCCGCAGAAATCTTTCCACCCGGTGGCTCAGAGTCATCCCGCCGAGGAGGCCTTTAAGAAACTTCCTCCCAATGCTCGGCCGGTGCTGTTTGGCCACGGTTATAAATGTATGCGAAAAAGTCTGGGTTAGCGAAAGGGATGCGGGTGGGTCTGTGGGCAGTCCCACAGCGACTAGCCATCCCCATGGGGTGTCTCTTAGTCTGCAAAAGTCGGTCTTGAGGTTGAGTCCCGATCCCGTGATCCCCATCCCGGACGATGGTCATTGTGCTCGTTCGGCCAGAAAGTTTGCCGGATCCCGAGAAACTTGAACAGGTGCCTCGTGCTCCCCTGTGCCCAGAATCAAGGTTCACAGCAGGACTTAAGACGAATGCATGACGGATATGCTTCTCTAGGGGTGACCATCTCCAAAACTTCAATGGCGTCTTAACTCCGACCACGCCATGAGTGGTCCATGACTGTCACTTGCGGAACCATAGCAAGAACGCGCGGGTCTGGTCAAGGCTTTGTAACATTCGCCCGTCTTTGCCTCGTTGTGGTAAAAGAGGCCTAAGTCTTCCTATGCGAAGAATATACTTCCGGGATGAATGATGGAAGCTCCCCAACTCGTTGTTCTCAAAAGGGCCTCGAGGGGCTGGTATGCGATCACCAACACTTATCTCCCGGGATCACTGATTGAAGACTATGAAGCGCCCTCCTAATCACAAATCACAGACTTTATTATTGCCATAATTCGGACAACAGACAACACACGTTACACGATGGCTCCTAGCACAATGAAGTCGGCTCGCGTCTACAGAAAGGGTAATGACGATATTGAAGTCAAGATCGTACAGATGCCCGTCCCCACGCCCGAGAAGAATCAAGTCCTCGTCAAGGTCGTCGTAGCAGGTTCAAACCCCAAGGACTGGAAGTACCCCTTCATCGATCCCAAGGCATCTGGAACAAACACAGGCGATGATGTCGCAGGATACGTCGAGGCGGTCGGGCCCGATGTCACCGAATTCCAAACCGGCCAAAGAGTTGCTGCCTTTCATCAGCCGCATACTTCGCATGGTGCGTACGGAGAGTATGCCATCGCCGGCGAGAATTATACGTTCCATCTCCCCGAGCATGTCTCATTTGAAGAGGGAGTAACCATTCCGCTCACTGCAACGACAGCCGCAGTCGGCCTCTTCGCTTACCTCGGGCTGCCGGAGCCGTGGCTGACAACAAAAGAGTTCCAACAGCGCAAGCCAAAAGGAGGTGTCCTCGTTTATGGCGCATCCACGGCCGTGGGGGCGTTTGCGATAAAGTTACTCCGACGAGCGGATATCCACCCTATCGTAGGCGTTGCTGGCAAAGGCATTGATTACGCGAGATCCCTGCTCGACCCGAGTAAGGGTGACTTCGTGGCCGACTATCGCGATGGCAGTGACCGACTCGTGCAGACAATCAAGAACGGATTGCCAAAGACGGAACCGCTGATGTACGCATTCGATACTGTCAGCGAGAACGGCACATACCAGAACGTCGTGAAAGTTCTCGACCCGAAAGCTCACATCAGCCTTATCCTTCCGGGTCAGGAATACAAGGAGGTTCCATCAACCATGTTCAAGACGATAACGACGGGATCGAGCGTCTTTGGATTCCCGGATGATCTGGTTGACTTTGGGTTTGTGTGGACTAGGTGGTTTGGGGCTGGACTGAAGGAAGGTTGGTTGACTGGCCACCCATATGAGGTTATTCCCGGCGGGCTTGCTGGTGTGGATGAGGGTCTGCGGAGACTGAAGGAAGGGAGGGCGAGTGCGGTGAAATATGTGTATCGAATTCAAGAAACCAAGGACTGATTTGAATTGGGATTGATGTCGTCCATTAGAATGAAGAAAATCGAGAAGGCCAGCTAGAGTATTGACATAACATGAACATCAGGCTATCATTCAGATATGGCACTCTTCTCTTCGGCCCAAGTTTATCAGCTGTGCACAATCATCGAGATAGGCTGCTTATTAAACAGCGGCAAAGCAATCCTAATCACAGTTAGGTTAGATACTCGGTATGGAGATGGAGATGAGGCTCATACGTCGAAGGTCCAGTCTCGTGAGAAGAGCTCAAGATCAATAGGCTCCATCTCTTCCGGTAGTTGTAACGGGGCTGGACTCTCCTCGGATTGCTGCACCACGCGATCGATCCATGATTGGTCCGTGGCCTGCTGTTCCAGTTGCCGGAGGACATCTGCGTCGAACAGATCCTTATCGACAGCAGCCGACACCGAAGCCGCGGCCTGATGAAGCACATCGTTGTTGAAAATGGCGTTTCGATCGATGCCAGACCCCTCAAACCGCTGCTTAAGGAGTGGAATAGCGGCCGATGCGGTATATGATATTTCTGCGAGCACCTCGAGTGCAGAAATGACGACCGCAAACATGGTAAGGGCACTTTCGGTGGTCAATTTTTGCATGTTGTACAGAGTGAAAATGGAAGAGCCGGTGCGGATGATGGCGTTTGTCATGAGGTCTGGGTAAGGATCGAGGAGAAGGATGTTAGGGCGCACGACGTTATCGGTTCCCAAGTATCTAGTCTGTAAGGCGAGATTGAGCGCGATGATAATGCTTCGACACGCACAGAGTCGTAGGTCATACGGAGTGGTGTTCTGGTCAATGAAGACGAATGTTGACGGGAGCGCGTCGACCAAGATTAGATTGCCAACTTGAAAATGAATATTCAACAGTGCTGGAGCTTCTGTTAGTGGACGGAAAACGTGGTCGCGTCCGTCTTGTCTCTCACTTACTCCAATACTACAGAAGCATCAGTCTCGTGCCAGGTTGACATGAAGTCAAACAAAGACCAAAAAAGACTTACCATCTGAGTTGTGCGAGTCAGCAGCAAGAAATCTCGCTGACACAGACACAAAAGCTGCCCAAAAGTTTGTTCAAAAAGATTGCTCTCCTTTCTGGCATTGTCGACAGCTTCGGCAAGTGATATGCCCGAGAGTTGGTGGACAAGGGCATCTTGGACCCGAGTGATTGCAGCCCAGACCAAGGTTTTGAGCGGGAATGCGTGCTGGAGAACGGCAACCACCTGGTCGTCAGTGAAGGGTGTTGGCTGTGCGCGAAGAGACTTGAACTGTGGCTCGAACAATTGTGTACGCTGCCGGACAGTCGACCACACTTTTGATTCACCTGTATTCCCAGGGAGCACGATTGATGGCCTGCAACGCGTCAAGGCTCTCGTTGTGTCAGAGATGACTCCGAACCAGAAGGCCAGTCTCGACATAGACTGAAATTCCTGCTTCTCGGTGTCCAGCGGCGAGTCCTCTTGCATTAAGGTGATATTCGTGCTGGAAAAAGCGCCTCGGTCAAGCAGACTTGCAATCGAGTCTCCACTTGATGAGGGCATTTGTGCTCTGGTCTGAAGGTAGACCTGGTGACTCAGAGATGCTTCCAAGCATAGATCGCTGAAACTGTCACCCTGAGCATGGATCGAGCTTGGGATGATCGCGAATAGATATAGTGCCAGGACCGATCGATAGGAAGGTAAAGACATGATCGCATACATGTCTTTCCTCGCCTGATGATATAGGCCACAAGCAAGATTGTTCTTCATGGAGGCAAACTGGCTCCGAGCCTCGGCATCTGGATATTGTTTGTCGTTGATGAGAATCCATCGGACTGAGTAAGAGTACACGGCGTACATGAGTGCTCGATTGATAATCGGTTCAGCGCTGTCTTTTATGGGAGCACCGCCCCAGGTGCCGTCATTGCCGTTTGCGGTGCTACCAGTGCGACGAATCTTTTTGTCCAGATTGATTACCAGCCTTGATATCAATGTCGTCGGCGGTGCCTAGCTCATCAGCAAATCATCACAACAGTATCAACAACGAATCCCTACCGCGCTGGTGCCCATGAAGGGACAGCCGGCCCCTCCTATCCATAACCCAATGCGCGGCTCAAGGACGGATGTGTACACATTCCAAAGGAGACTATGGAGTCTGAGAGCCTGTTGAGACTTTGCCAAATAATCTGACTGAGCCGACAACGATGTCGGTGGCGGAAAATTGGACCGTGGCGAATCACTATCAGTCGTTGGCGAAGAAGGCAAGCCAGCGTTGTCAGGGGCATTGACAACCAGTGCCGATATCACTGTGCTTGAATCCAGAGCGCTTTCTTGTGCATATACTACTCCTCTGGCAGCTTGGGCCTTTCGCGGTCCTCTCCCACCGGCCCCCTTCAATGAACATTGGGCTCCTTTACGCTCACAGTTGTAGCATGCCTGCCCGGGTTCTGCACGGGAAGCATTGCATCCCAGGCGAGAGCGCCTACAATTCTCACAGCTGGTGATTGGCTTACCCATCCCATGGAGCCAGGAGATTGAATGCAATAGTGGAGGCGGAAAGCCGAAGGTTGGGGTAATTAAAAGTGGTAGAAGCTGCCTGGGGAAGTCCGCTACTTGGCGGAGCAAAATCTGGGGCCAAGGCTCTCGTGTGTAATTAGGGCGGAGCGCATCTTCGCATGTCTGGGCTTGTAGATGGGCAGGTCAGAGGGTAGTCTGCCACCGGTAGACGTTGATAGATTTACAACCGACTACTTCCCCTCGCTGCCCGTTGCAGGAAGTTTTTACGCTCCTAGAAAAGTAAACATTCTTCTTGATCTGTCATACCAGCAATCCCTGATGTAACAGAATAGGCCAGTGGGACGGGCACGTGAGGCGCAACGACACCCAAAGGACTCCCAGGCCCTTTGTGAGTACACAAGGTCTTGTCGAAGTCGCACTGAATGCTTATTCCGATCTCGTGATCTATTTTCGAGCTGAACCCTATCAAGCCCAGACAATGAATCCACTGGCCAACGAGACGTCGTCAGACGGCAAGTTTTAGCTTCAGCAAATCCTTTTCCACGATTTCGTCCTTCTTTGTGGAGAGCTGCTCCATATCCAGAGGACCAAACACAAACCGACTGGCAAGCCTATTTATTCCGTGGTTAGTTTTTGTTTGATGTCTGGACAGCAGGAACGTCGATCGGAACGACATACCACTCCCTCCTCTCTCGTGTAAGCCAGACAATTGTATCGGCTGACAGTTCCGCCGTCTGCGTGAGGTAAAAATGAAAGTTGTCCGGCATGTTCAGAGCTGTCTCGGTAGGCACTCCACCTGGATGGGCCGAAAACGCAAGGAGACCCTAAAAAAAAGGTCAGAGCGGCTAGTTCGAGTCTTGCGCTAGCACTCTGAACAAATTTCAGCTTGTGGTGCGAGGAGACTGACTTTATCTCCATACTCTGCCATCAAGAAATCGACCAACTTGATCTGCGCCAGCTTGGTGGTCTGGTACGCACTTGCTCCCGGACTATTCATGAACAAGTCAGTAAAGATTAGCTCCAGGAAAAGGCGCACAGACGCAGCGATAAAAGCTCCCGCACTTGTAACCATCAGCACCGTCTTCAAATCACTCTTGAGGAGTAATGGCAGTGCCGCCCGGGTGACAATAAATGTCCCCTTGATGTTAAGCTCCCATGTCCGCCACCAGTCGTCGATGTTAGTCTCGGCGAGAGGGACCCAGTTCTCAAGTCGGCTGGCATTGTCCACCAGCACATCGAGAGAACCGAATTCGCATTCCACAGTCTTCATGGCTTGTTCAACAGCGGCTGTATCTGTTATATCGGCCTGGAGCTTTAGTATCTTCGGCTCTTTGTTTCCAGCTTGCTTCGCTGCATGTAGCACCTCATTTGCAACTTCGTCGAGGTTTGAGCGTGCAAGCAGGGCTATAGCTGAAGCACCTGCTCGCGCGAATGACTTAACAGTGGCTTTTCCGATGCCCTTGCTGGTGCCCGTGACGAGGACCTTGATATTTGAGGGACTACCATTCTCTGGCTTGATGAAGGGGTATGTGTCATTGTGGAGGGTAGCGACGAACGTTGAGCCATACGGATCATCCGAGTTCGCTGGTCGAGCCATTTTGGTGAATGATTGCATTCAATTTCTCCTGTGGTGACAATGTCGGTCCTTGAAGGACAGCAGCAGATTTAATATATCGCCATCTCTGTGAGCGTCGTAGCAGCAGAGCTCAAGTCTCGTAATTTGGTCTGGGCAGTCCCCCGTCCCTTAATGATTGCTGGTTCTCTAAAGAAGCATTTACTGGTTGAAACTTTGAGCGTAGTGGTAGACATACATCACGAGATCGGGAATATGGACCCAGTTGGCATACGTATGGAATTAATCGTCCGTCGTTCTGACCTTACTCCCACTCCGTAATCTTTCGTGTCTGCCAGGAAACCGACTCGAGTTTCCAAATGGGTGCTAGCAATGCCTCCTATGCCACGAGTCCAGCGCGTTGCTCTGATGAGTGCTGTACTGTGCGGCGCCACACAAACCTTCAATCCTTGCATGAGGTTCCCCAGCACACGATCGAGCATCAGGGTGGGCCAACGACTCGTGGAAAAGACGGTGCTCATCGCCTTTTTTTTTTATGACAGATATCGTCTACGTCACACGAGGAAGTGCTCTCTCTCCAGCCATCGTGGGTTCCGAACTAGCTGGAGGAGACGGGCAACATCTCGGACCGCCTGGGCAGCAATAGGCCATCGGGCATGTTGCTTGGGCATTGCAATCGCCTAGCATAAGTATCCGACGAGCCGGCCTCCCCATCAATTTTCCACCCATAGATCGCGAGATAGCTTGTCAACCTTGTGCAATCACAGTCAACCCCACCATTGCGGCGGTTCACATTTATTCTTGTTCTTGTTCCTTTTGTTCGCCTCCCACATTTACCGATACGACACTGGGTTCCTGACGCCCGTCTCATACAGATCCCTAGCCGAGAGACAAGTATAGCCGATCGCTAGGGAGTAAGAATAGGCCCCCAGTGTATTTGCTTAAGGAGTGCTCAGGGAGCGTTATGGAGCGTTCAGTAATGCTAGGGGAAAGGCTTAGTCAAAGCTCAGGTTGAAGCGGCCTTCGCTCACCATCTAGGATTAAACCGTATAAAGCAATTAGATTCTTGTTCTCGAGCAATCTACCTCGTAGGTACTCGGTACTTCCTCTTAGCGCCAAGGGGCCGAGCCAAGGAGCCACCGAGACTCAGTACACCTGAACCTTCATCATTCGACCACACCACCTACGTTAAACCCTTCCAAAGTTGTTGTCATCAGGTCTTGTACACGGACTTGTCTACTTGTACATCTCGCTGATAGCATCACCCAACTTGCAGAAATCCAAATGGATCGCCTCACGCGTCTTCCTCACCTTCCGTCCCGTGACCGCGCCTTGAATGCAGCCGCGCTGACAGGGATTTCGACCTTAGCATTGAGCGCCGTCATCTGGTGCATTCGAGACTATCATGCGTTCTTGGCTCTTGGCCCTGGCGGAGCGTCCTACAATGTCAAAGGCTGGGCTTGGGTGAGCATGCTCCGACTGTTTGCTCTTTCTAAGAATGGCGCAACCCAGGTTGCGGATTATCCAACAGATGGCGCCCATGAAGATATTAAGAATTTACCCGACCGGAAGGGCGACCGCGCAGCTGTTGGGGGAATCATCCCGCATCGTCAGCTCTCACAGCATCCACCTGAGGAGATGAAACAGGTATGAATAGTTTAGGTGGAAGAATCCGTGGTTAGGCCACTAATTGATTTCCAGTACATCAAGAACTTGTTCAAAAATGCCGTTACACAGAATAGCGAACTCTTAGAAGAACGCCTTTCCCTGTATGAAAAACATAATCCAGCACTTTTCGTGCGCGAGGAGGTTCTCTTGAATGAGGACTCGACAGCTCCAAAACCGCCCCAGACAGCTTACACTGCCCGCGGCGAATGTGGGCATGTCCATCCTGATGTAAGTAGCTAAGGCTTCTGCAAGCTTGCACTTGTGTTGAGGGAGACGTGTTCCTATCTCCTTACCTCTCCCTGCTCCCAATCTTTTCACTGATTTGCCACTGCCAAAAATACCAGCACCATCAACCCGCCCGATATAGGCCGCTCTTTTTTTTCTCTCACATCGCTGATGCCAACCTTGAGTGACCATTAGTATTCGATCCATCTATATCTTTCTCCGGCCGATGCTCGACTCGTTATCGAGAAGGGCTGGGGCGAAAGGCATCGGTTGTCAAAACCGAAGACGTCAATGGTCAATTTTGAGAATGCCCACGTGGCCGACACATACCTTCTGATATACGGACCGAGGGATGGAGATGAGGTCGAAATTGTGCGCAAAATCCTGCAAAGCAGCATTCGCTTCATGACGGGAAGAGAGGATGTCGAGGCTCCACAATGGAAAGTGGCTCTAAGTCCTAATTGACCTGCCAACAATTCTGCAGGGGTGGACGCATACGGTCATGTCGATACAGGACGGTGTTAGGAGAAGGGCGAAGCCCCCACTGCAGCAAGTTCTCTTCGATTATGGAACTCCGTGCTCATTGGAATGAGGTCACAGCAGGGTGCAAAACACTGGCGCACTTCCAAAAGCATGGCAGATGCAAAGAATCACGCCATTGGCAAGTACAACATGCGCAGAGTTTACTCATGTTTCTTACATAGAAGCCAAGTGCATGTCCATACTCGATGTGCCGATAGCGTTGTTACCATGCCAACAACACTAGCAGGCACGATTTTATGGTAATGAGGGATTTCTGATTTGATCGCCAATGATCCCAACCTCCTTCATTGACTGCGCCTCAATCCTGCGCTTCTCTTCCCTTGCAAGTCGCCGCGAATCTGGTTCTCTCTGTAGGTGATTCAGTCAAGCACGACAGGACTCGTGCACTGATTGGGCAGTCACGGTGCATACCCCAGGAACCCGTGCGAACAAGATACTTTTGTCCGAACCAGGCCATCGATGCGGAGCCTGCTTGCATCTGTTTGCATGTTCGATGGATTTGTGACCTACTTGTCCATTCCTTGAGGTCATTCACCTCTGTTAAATGGCGCATACAAAACTAGCCGCCTACGCTCTCGTTACGCCCCATGAAAAACAGAAAGTCAACAAAGTCGCAGCTTGCTGGCGCGGAAATTCACTCATATAAAAATCTTCACGACGCGGTAGTTCAACGGGTCCGACGTTCCCACAACGAGGAATACTTCGCGTTTCTACAAATGGCCTTGATTCTCACCATCGTACTCGCATATTTTGTATGTCCTCTTGCGCTGGCTGCGGTTGCCTGCTGTCTCTTCTGGTGTTTTGAAGAAGTAGAAACTTTGTATTTTGCTGATTCTCTCAAGCCACTCCGCGAGAAGGTTTCAGATCGTTCTTCTCTCCTCCTGCTGGTGTGATCCTGCTACCCCCAGCCACTCGCCAGACTCTTCGCAAGCTCTCGCTGCGAAAGGCTGACTTCAAAGGCGGCAGGAAGCCAAATATAAAAGCCAAATACAGCTTGTGATTGTTCTCTGAGGAGCCACGACAATGGCCTCAAATGCTGCCCACGGTGTCCAAAAGAGGACTATTTGGCAAACATCAGCAACGAAGCCAATGACAACTGTTTCGAGGATCACAGGTCAGAAACCATGGTTTATCACGAGGGAGAAAACGCTGATCTGGATATTCCCCAGTCACTTCGGCATCCTCGCCGCTACCTCGACCGATTGATCAGATCATGGAGGCGTATCGTCTTCGGTACGCATCTTATCTTGCCTCGACCTTTCACATCAGCGTCGAGGCGGCGAACGTCGAGGCTGACTACCAGCTCCAACCTCGTCGTCGGTCTGAGTCTTCTGAATCAGAGGTCTACAGAGTGTGATCAATGGCTGCATTTGATATGGTCGTTTGAAGGCTTTTGGCATTGAGGAGTCGAAAATGCTTCAAAAACGGCTCTCAAAGCTTTCCTCATGGAGGATGATCTTCCTACCTAGGTGCTTGTCAGAATCAGCCTTTCCTGGTACGATCTAGTAATAGGACATTTACGAGACAAATCCAAGAGCGTTCTCCCCAGCCGACTAGCTGACAACTTTGGCGAAACATGATTCAGCGCGTATGACCCGCCACTAAGACGAAGGCGTTGAAAGGTCTACCCCTTGCCCGGGGAATTATGTTCGCGTAACCAAGCGAGGCTCGGAAACTAGCCGGCATGCTTGTGAGAGAGGACGAATTATCAAGAATCTCGGCAGCAAGATCCTTCCGGTGGCTCCCTGTTAGCTTCCTAGATATTTTGCCCACGGTGATCGGCACCTGCAGTTTCACTAAAGATACTGTATACCAAAATATATAATTTGGAGTCAATTTGTCATCTCTTCCATGCCGTGCCAGAGGCCAGCTTACGGAAGACCGTGGAACTGACTCCACCGCATTGGAGGGTGGGTTGGGGTATAGAAATTCCCAGTCAAAAGGATTATGGACAGTCAGACGCCTCCCAAGACTCAGCCGCAAAAATGCCTCATAAGAGATTGCCAGACAAGTGTGGGCTTCCATAAACGGCAGACTCCTGATGAACAAATGCAGGATGGACCAGGTTTAAGCTGGCAGTGTCCGCAAGAGAAGTACCCTTAACTAAAGACGATCATCTGTGGAAAGAGGCTGTGAAGCCACCAACCATAAGCAACCCCGAAGCCAACTCCGCTCATTTGCATTGGCGTGGGTTGTGGCCTTCGGGAAGACGGAACAGAGCACTGACTCTCCCCAACTCTTGGCTTGATATCAGTTTGGACTTCGCACCGTTGATCTTTTTGTCCTGTCTTTCCATTATTCTCCTTTCTTTGGCGGGCCGCGTGTGTGCAGCCTTCAAGGAATGACCACAGACGGGAGGTGCTCCTTCAATGGCAGCACACCGGGCGAAGATTCTGAAATCAATGGCGATGATGATGCCTGGGAGGCTACCCGTCTGGTTCCGAGGTAAATCCTGGCTAATTCACGTAGGCATATAGAGCCTTCTCTGATCCGGTTTTCTAGTTCCAGTCCTATATCGAAGGTTCTGAGTACGTCCCAGTGTGGCTATTTGAAATTGCTGAATATTTGGATTGACATGAGACGCCAGGAAGATTCCCTTCCTTTCTGCATCGATCATCTCGCCATGGCGCCGCAGTCGGTCAACACGTTCACCACTTCCCTGAGTACTCAGATCCTCACAGAGTGAAGCGCAATTGCTTCTTCGAAACTCTAGTTGAGGTCGTCGCAACTTTCCGAGCCATCCTGGGGTACTCGTGGCTCAACAGCCTCCTCGTTTTCGTCCCGCTGGCTATTGCCAGCTACTTGGCCCATGCGAACCACATTCTCGTTTTCACAGCCAATGTCATCGCTGTGGTTCCGCTCTCGAGCTTGCTCACATGTGCGACGGAGAACATCGCCAGAGAATCGGGCGATGTAGTTGGCGCTCTGCTCAACGTGACGTTTGGAAACCTGGTCGAGATTGTGATCTTGTGAGTCGATTCCCTACCTTGAGCCAGGAGCAAAGCTAATATCGTCCAGCCTGTATGACCCGAACCACTCTCGTTTCATCGATATGTTTGACTGATGACTCAAGTGCCGCCCTCTACCACAATCAATATGAGGTCGTGCAGGCCTCTCTCTTGGGCTCGATTCTGGTGAACTTGTTGCTCATCTTGGGAGTAGCAATCCTGGCTGGAAGTTTTTGTCATCAAGAGCAGTCTCACAGCAAAGAGGATGCGCAAGCTCTAGCTTGCCTTCTCAGTGTATCCGTCTTCAGCTTGCTTATACCGGTGAGGACTCCGGCGAGGCTCCCTTCATTCTCCCGCTGACGCATTATAGAGTGCTCTTGTTCACTCATTTGACGATCTGAAGTCCGCTGGAGCAGCTGTATTGACCTTAAGTCGGGCGTCTTCATTGACCTTGTTGGCGATATATTTACTTTATATCTTCCTACAGATCAAAAAATCCACTGCTAACAGACCATCCATCCGTGTTGTTAGCACGGATGGCTCCAATGGCCCTGTAAGGACGAGTGGTGACATTTCTGCTTCCAGTGGTTTACTATTTCCGCGTTCAATTCGGTTCCAGGACGAAGAATCGGCTCCAAGCTATACAGCGAAAGCAACGCGGAAAGACAGTTTGGAGATGTCGGCTCTAGACGATTCAGGACAGTCTCAGCTTGACCCCGACGAGGCCAGCGGCCACCTCAACTGCGAAGGATCTGACGAAGATGAAGGTGTCGAGACGCAAGAGCAGGCTTGGAAAACGTCTTCTGACAAAAGACGGAATCCGAGAAACTCCATCTACCAATTTCCTTCCCGCAGACGAGGTTCCGACTCCGGCAATTCGAGTCAGCGACATATGAGTCCTGCTGGTTTGCAGCCTGGACGGTCACATCGCTCGTCCTACGCGGGTTCAACTTCCAGTCTCCCTCGTCTGCTATTGGGAAGCTCCGTTGCGAACGCCGACAGCCCAAGTGATATCGGCAGGCTGGAGAACTCGCCAATGGCTATTGGGAAACTGGCCTCCAGTTTACTACTCGTTATATCCTCCTTGCTTGTGGCTATCTGCGCCGATTTTCTCGTAAACACCCTTGACGATATTGTCGAGTCCGGACCTTTCTCCGAGGCATTCATTGGTCTTATCATTCTCCCGGTTGCTGGCAACTGTGCGGAGCTCATCACTGCGACTGCAGTCGCCTCTGTAAGTTCTCCGTATTCGTGAAAGACTGGTTTGACCCGAGTGGAGGCTTTGCTGCGACTCCGTCAAAGCTGATAGAGACTGACCTATATTTGCAGAAAGGCAAGTTCGATCTTGCCATAGGCGTTTCTGTTGGTTCATCTGTTCAGATTTCCCTGTTTGTGACACCCCTTGTTGTCATTGCTGGATGGGCTCTGAACCGGGATATGACCATGTATTTCGGCATCTTCGAGACCGTGGCACTCTTTGCAACGACTTTCTTGGTAAACGTGCTCATTCTCTATGGCAAGTCCAATTTCTTGGAGGGAAGCTTGCTCTGTGCCTGCTACTTCATTATTGCAGTCGGAGCATATCTTTTTCCGACACCAGATCACCGAGCTCCGCATGACCGTCCTCCAGACTAGGTCGCGGCGCTTATCACGACTCGTGGAGAAGATCTCAGATTGAAGAAGATTGATCCCACAATTGGTTCAGAAGAGCTTTAGAATCATCTCCTCGAAGCCAGAGGGGGGTGCAATTTAAAATTTTGAATCAGAGAACCAGGGCATCTTTGGTTAAGCCGCGAGGATCAGCGGGAGAGGCACAATGTGCCCTCGGGCGCTCTTGGGACGAGGAAGATCTATTGGTGCGGCAACAACAGCATGCCACTGATGAGGATCACACGGCGCCTCCAAGGCAGTCCGGTTAGTTCCGAGGTCGTCCTTATGTCGATGATATGCAATGAAGAGAAAGCAGTGGAAGACGGAGTGTAAGATGAAATCAGAAAAGATGACATAAGAACGTCATGACTCGAGGAGTCCAATTTGCCAAGATACCATGATTCAAGCAGTCACACGACAGAGTCCACCAGCTCCAGTATCATCCCGTTTTCAATGTCCCCTACCCTTCCTTTACACATTGAGCTTCGTGGATTCCCAGATACACCTTGCCGATAGTAAAAGGGCTTGTGGCCTCAACATGTGCGATGTCTCGACAGGCTCGACAAGGCCAGCAGCTTTTTAACCAGCGTGAGTCTTGACTCCAGAGCATGCTATATGGGTTGGAGGCTACACTTAGCCCGCCCAGACATCACATATATTGTGAGCTTCAGGCGTCTCATTGTTGAATATCAATGTCGACCACAGGCTTTTTACTGATCCTCGACGGGTGATACCGTGCGTTAGCGACGAATTACTTCCGTGAGCAGTCATTCTTCCATACGAACAGTGGCATGCAGGGGAAGATCGAGATGCTTTGAGAGACAAAGTTGCGCGGGTCGGTATTGGCGATGACAATTGCGAGACTATCTGAACCGTATTTATTTCTACCCAAGCAATGATCTATACCAGCCGCAGCGGAGTTAACAACGCAAAGGCCACAATGGGGAATGTACGTATGATCTTGCGCCACAATTATCCCATCCTCTGCCCCGAGCGTGTATATCTCCGCTTTCACACCTGGCTCATTCCATCGTTCCCAAGTTCTCGGCCACCGTGAATCTTGCGCTCGTCTTCTCTCTGACCATATCTACAGTGACACCCTTGGCCGTCTCCTTCAGGATTAACCCCTTGCCGCCGGCCCTATCGACTTCGAAGACGGCCAACTCGGTAATGATCATGCTCACGACCCCCTTACCCGTGAGCGGCAAGTCACACTCCTCCACAATCTTACTTCGCCCGTCCTTGTCGGTATGGTAGGTGCAGACAATGATCATTGTCTTGTCCGGGTTGCTCACGAGGTCCATGGCGCCGCCCATGCCGTTGAAGGCCTTTCCCGGGATGATGTAGTTGGCCAGATCGCCCTGGGCAGAGACCTGGAGGGCGCCGAGAATCGAGATATCGACGTGGCCACCGCGGATCATGCCGAAGGACTCGGCCGAGTCGAAAGTCGAGGCGCCCGGCACCAGCGTCACGGCTTCCTTGCCCGCGTTGACCGTGTCTGGATCCGCTGTCTCGGGCGACGACGGGTACGGCCCCATCCCGATGAGACCATTTTCAGACTGTATCCAGACCTTGGTCGAGGCTGGGAGAAACGACGGCGCCAGCGTGGGAATGCCGACGCCCAGGTTGACGTAGTAGCCGTCCTTCAGTTCCTTGGCCGCGCGTCTGGCGATGCGGTTGCGCTTGGCCGCCTCGGGGCTTTGCTCGGCTGCGGCGTGCTCCATGGTGGATGCGAGGACGAGCTTCTCAATATGCTTGGCAGAGGTCGCGGGGCAGATGCGGTCGATGTATATGCCGGGTAGATCGACGTGGTCCGGGTCCAGGGATCCGACAGGCACGATGTTCTCGGCCTCGACAATGGCCATCCTGGCGGCCTTGGGCATCAGCACGCCGTATGTCTTGGTGGTCGAGCGGAAGATGCAGTTGCCCGCCTCGTCAGCCTTCCAGGCGCGCACGATCGCCACGTCCCCCCGGAGCGCCGTCTCCATCATGTACGTCCTGCCGTCGAAGATGCGTGTCTCTCGTGGCCGGCCCGGCTCCACGATGGCGTGCTTGCCCGTCTGAGGGTCCTTGGGTCCGAGACGCATCGGGATGCCCCCGGTCTCGATCAGAGTGCGTGCTCCCGTGGCTGTGAAGAAGGCAGGGATCCCGGCCCCCGCTGCGCGCAGGCGCTCGGCGATCGTACCCTGTGGACAAAGCTCAATGGCCACCTGGCCGTCGTGGTATTGCTGGCCGAGCGATTTGTTGTTGCCGATGAAGGATACGACCATCCGCGAGATCTGGCCCGTGGACGTCAGTTTCGCCAGACCGTAGTCGCCCGCTCCAGCATTGTTGGAGACGACGGTGAGATCGCGAAGTCCTTTCTTCCGAATCGCATCAATGAGAGTTTCTGCAGCGTATGTGGTCAGCTTACCCCCAGTCAAAGCTTCGCCGGACAAACATGAATACAACACTAGTTACAGTTGTCGGTCATGCGCAGCCACATATACATACCCGCGACGCCACAAAGCCCAAAGCCGGCGCTCAGAACGGTGATTCCGTCCTGGAGGTCCGCGATGGCATCATCGGCGCTCCCAAACACCTTGGATGCCCCTCTGTCAACAACGGGGGCCTGCTGTCTTTGCTGCGTAGAGAGGGTGTCCTGCCGTTGTTGTCGGAGGCTCGGCCTGGTGCTGCTAAAATACCGCTTCCTCTTCAGCTGTGTCCTCGGTGCAAGAGATATCAAGGTTGAAGACGGCGACAACGAAGATGCTGATGACGATGACACGACGGCGATTCTCCGCAGCAGGTTCATTTCGCACGACGAGGCGAGGCTCCGTGCTACCGCTCGTCGAGAACCTGCAGTCAACGACATTGGCCACTGCGCTGCGCGGCGCTCGTTTCTTTTTGTTTTTGTCTTTTTCTGTCTATTTTAACATCTAAGCGTACGCTCACACATACACGCCGTCGGACTCGTTTGGGCGTGAGGAGTTTTCGAACTCATTCGGTCAAGCCGCCAGTTCAGTCCGCGAAATCTGATCAGCGCCGAGTGCGGAGGAAACGTCAGTGCCTGTCCCTTGTATTTTCAATGACGGCAGTGACATTTGATTGGTTACCCCGGGATTTTTCCGGTCTTGCTCGGCTATTGATCTGGATGCCGAGTGGAGAAGCAGAAGCATAAGGATCCGAGCTTGTAGCAGCTGTCGGCAGATTGATGGAAGCTTTAAGTGTGGAGCAATCACGGAAGGGGGACCGATATATATAAGTGTGCTCACCTATTTAAATACCTGAAGTGTGAGAGAGGACGGGGGATTCTTTCTTCGATTATGGCGTTAGCTAACCACTACGAGCAATCAACGCAGGACAGTACATGTTTCATGGCAGCCCCATCCTCTTGGTCGTCCTCTCATTGTGTCCCCAAGCATCCACACTGCCATCGTGCACGGTGCACCTCCTCATATCGCGTGCATATTTCTCCATAAAAGTCCCCTCGCCAGCCTTATGCATGACACAAGTATTGTCCCAAACAACAAGATCGCCTTCGTTCTCCCACTCGACGCTCAGGAGATACTGGGGCTGAGAGGCGTGGGCGAGCAGTCTCTCGATGAGTTCCGTTCCTTGGGGTTCTGGTACCCGTTCGAACGGTTGCTTTGGAGTGGGCACGAAGTCGGCCGATTTCGGCTTCTTGTACTCCAGGTGATGCATGTGGTTGGCGATATAGAGGTTTTTGCGACCGCTGGGCCAGTGCGTCTGGACCACATCGTGGCGACCGAAAGGGAAGTCCTCCGGGTTGACATCTTTGAGGTGCGGGCTGTCCTTAGGGGCGGCCTTCTTCCGAGAATGCATCAAGCTGTGAGCTCCAATGTACTCGTTCTCTAGCAGGTCTTTGCGCAGGTCCTCGGGCAACTCATCGAAGGCGGTTCTAGTATCGGCAAAGTCGGTATTCCCGCCGTGGCCCTTCGGAGGCAATTGATGGGCGCGAAGCAGACTGTAGCCGGCTCGCCTTGGGTTGAAACTCGAATCCACATGGAATATAGAGTTGCCCTGGACCAGGTGAGTGAGCTGTCTCTTAACGTTCCGAAAGGCAAGGTCGAGGCCTCCGTGCTTACCAGTCCCAAATGATGGCGTTTACTTCCGATTTTAACAAGCGACCCGTCGTCCTCTTGATTAGAGACGTCGAACAACTCATCAAAAGGGAATCTATTCTTGCGACCCAGAACGAGGTACGGCTTGATATCGTCTAGCTCACCGAACAGGGCAGAGAAGGCGACATGGCGTGCATCATCAAGACCGGCGTTGCGGAAAACAAGCACTCCATACTGCCAGAGATTGTGTCAGCTTCCAAAGTGTAGAAGCCAGTGAGAACACTATTAGCCTTCAGAGAGGCCAGTAACTCAGGAAGGCCTATGAAGATGATGACAGAGAGGGCAATGGACTGACATCGACGATGGCCCGGCGGATTTCATCAAACACTTCCTTCTCCACGGGCTTTGAGAAATCGACACCAGTGACCTCGGCTGCAAACGTCGGCGCAAGCTTCTTGACCACGATATGGTTGTATTCGGTATCTGTAGCGTGGGGCATGGTTGATGATAAAGAATACTTTCAAAAATGATAATGCAAGGGAAAAATTACGCCCTGTCTTTCAGCCTCAAGGTCGCTTTTCAGGTGGGAGGATCCCAAGAATTTGTAGAATCTCAAGCACAGGTTGTCGCCTGATCGGTTTCCTGCATCCGCACAGACGATTAATGGCAGGACAGCACCAACCTCGTAAATACAGTCTTGGAAGTTTCAGTGAGGTGTCCCGTCAATTAATGCCGCCCCCGCGGGATTAAACCGATGCCGACGAGATAAGCGGCCTTCTCAAAAGCAAGGTACCACGGAGTTTCCCGCAAAGTAGACAGCCCGTAAGCTGATTGTATGATAAGAATGAATATAGCCATATAGCCATATAACCGGTAAGTTGGCTCTACAATAACATAAATATTACCATCGAGCCTGGTCAGGAGACAGGAGACAAGAAACACTTGGGCACTTGGCTGGGCGGCAATACGGGTATCCGGAACCAATTGCTGCCAGAACGGGAGCTGATGTCGAGTCAGGTTGGAGATGTTCTATACTTGCCCCCGCGGGGTGATCGAGATACCGAGGCTGGGTGGGAAAAGGGGCTCATCCCCCATATTTGTGGAGTTGAGGGCATAGAGGATGGAAGGAATCCCCAAGTTGAAGAGCCTAGATGTGCGGGGTGGGTGACTAGAGGGTGCTGCTTTTGAGGTTCCTGGGACTTCACCCTTGTACTACGACAGCGCGACGAAGCACACAGCATTGGTCAATGGCATTTACAGCTGAGCGGAGATGAGACAAACAGCTGCAGCAAAAGATCAAGCCCAAGGCAAACGCTGACCCTTCGGCCTTCATTGCACCGGTACACTCACCGATGTTCTTAAGGGTGATGCTCGTCGCGTGGGGACGAAGCAACGACCTGATGACCTATCGCAGTCTCATCAGTGCGCCGTGTTGGCCGTGCTGGCCGTGCTTCTCTGTCACCCTCGGCGGGCTCGAACAAATTGGTTTTTGCCAACACGTCTCGGGCCTGTCTCTACAAAAAGCCATACCTGGACGACAGTTTGAGGAAACTATTCGAGTTTCCTCGAGCAAAGGCGATCAAGGACTGCTACAACACGAATACTTTTCGCAGGGTGGTTGGGCGGCCGCTCTTTCACCACTTAGTAAATCCCATTTCCCAGCTCACCGATCAACCCGCCACCTGCTGCTGCCACGTTCTGGGCGTGCGGAGAGATCAACATGCATTTCCTGAATGAGGAGAACCTAGGAAACGCCATGCAACTCGCTTCACCCGTTTAGCGCTTGGCCATTTTTTAAGGGTCAGAAGAACCTCCCCCTTATTCTGTTCCGGCGGATCTTTACCCGGGATGATGGTCTCGCCAGCCATTCAGACGGGATAGGCGACGCAGGGACTGCATGGCGAGGCAACACCATCCAGATCAACGGCTGACAACCCCCATGGGCTCGTCGCTGTCTACGCCGATCCGGCATAGAGGTTGAGGAGTGGAAATTGCGGAGCAAGAGATTCAAATACCGACGGAATCCGTGCAAGGGGAAGGACGGGGTCCCGACGCTCCTTCTGGTTCTCTTTTGTGCTTCACTCAAGACTGGGGAGATCTGCCTGATCTGGTTCAACATCTGTCTTTTTTAAAAGACTGCCGTTTACCAAAGACGAAGGGAGGCGTATCACATCATGGCGGGCATCACAACCCTCCCAGAACCCATCGCAATGTCGAAAGAGATGGCTGTTAACACTGAGGGCATCCACGTCGAGAAAGTCTCGGAGCACGAACAACTCGTCGCAAGACTCAACAATCTCGACCCACCAATAACCCCAGAAGAAGTCAAGCGGGTGAGGAGAAAGATCGACCTGCGCCTCCCACCGTTCCTTATGGTTCTGTACATTTTCACTTGGCTTGACCGTGGGGCTTTGGGTAATTTGCTTCCGTGTCACCCCCGTCTATGGCGATACTAACCATTCAAACCAGGTAACGCCGCCCTTATGAATATCAAAACAGACCTCAACCTCTCCGGAGCCCAATACAGTCTCGCCGTGAGCATGTTCTTTGTTGGCACCTGCGTGGCTGATTGTTTTACCAATATTGGGATGCGATATATTCGTCCAAGTCTCTATCTCTCGGGAGCCATGGTAGATCATATCCGACTCGACTCTCGAAAGGGAGCTGAGCTAACCCACTCCCAGATCATCTGGGGTATCATGGCGACACTGCAAGCGGTCGCGGGTGGCGCCTCGGGGTTATATGCCATCAGGTTCTTCCTAGGTATCTTCGAGGCTGCATTTATTTCGGGCGCTCCGTACTTGACAACAGTGGTAAGTATAATATCCCTAGAAAGAATCCTTCCATTCATTAGATCGTCCACCATGTTATTGATATATGCTGACGGCGACCGATAGATGTATCCTCGAGCAGTGAGTCCTTGTCGACGTTCCCAAAATCTTGCGGTAGAGACTGAGTCAATCTAGGAGTGGGGCAAGCGAATCTGCATCTATCTCTCTGCAACACCCATCGCCGGAGCCTTCGGCGGCTGGATAGCGTGGGGCGTGGCTCACATTAGTAGCCATAGCATTGAAAACTGGCAGATCCTGTTCATTCTGGAGGGATTACTAACCATTGTCTTTGGCGTTCTCTGTGTCTGGATCCTACCCGATCGGCCCCACAACACTCGCTGGCTCACCCCTCGGGAACGAGATGTGGCCGATTGGAGGATGATGAATGATGGCAATCGCACACACGGCAAGGTTCACTGGGCTGTCGTCGCCAAACAGCTCAAGGACTGGCGCATGTGGATGAACATTGCCATCTACATGTGTCAGGTCATCTCCACGTACACCATTGCAACATTCACGCCAATAATCGTCAACACAATGGGATTCGACAAGGTCAAGGCTCAGTTGATGGTCGCTCCACCATACTGCGTCGCGTTCGTAATGGTCTTTGTGGTGGGCTATTTCTCGGACCGTTTCAAGTCTTGCTCGGGCATTTTGGTGATCAACTCCATTGTCGCCGCCACCGGCGACCTCATGCTCGTGCTCCTGCCATCAAGATACAATCACGCTCGCTATGGGGCTACTTTCCTGACCCTCACCGGAATCTTATCCGGTGTTACACTCTCAGTCGGTAACATCACGGGTAACTGCTGTGGTGACATCAAAAAGGCCATTGCGGCTGGTCTTTTCCAGGCCTTTGGATCGACCATGGGAGTAGCAACAGGCTACTTGTTCCCAGCGAAGGACGGACCGGAGTATAAGACGGGGTTTTGGGTCTTGTTCGCATGCACCTGTTTTACTGGCATGGGCTCTGCCATTATGACGATCATCAACATCCGTGAAAACAAACGACGGGATGCGCTGACTGGGCCGCCGCCGACAGATCGAGTTATTGACTTTGACGAGGGTGGCTTGATGGAGAAACATCCACATTGGAGGTATTATAGGTGAGCCGGTCAAGGACGAGGGGTTGACCCCAAGGTATACGGACAGCAACTAGACTTGGGCCTGGTCTATGAGAGGGTAAAGGTTGATGACTTGGATATTCATAATGCGGGTCTCCGAATGGATGGTCCTGGCAGCATATTCTCATGTAGAGCCAGTGGTCCTTGCATCTTCGAGAACGTGGACAGAATACCTCTGATGGGATGCGTATCCCGGCAACGAAGGTCTTTGCGTCACTATTAGTGTTCGCTCAAGCCCCCAACTATCTCAACAGCTTCTTGCATAGTAAAGGCGAGAGCCAACATAGACTTTACTATACCCTAAAGGTGTTCCGAGATTTTGGCGTCTTCCTTGTAGCTGTCAAAACCTGCCTCTGATTGCACATTAATCTTTGCGTTCGCTGTGGTATTGAGGATCTGTTCGCTGCCCTGTCTGCTCCTGGTGGACATTGATAAACCTTTGGTCAATTCTTAGGGCATAATTGATGTCGCAATCGTGTTTGTGTTCCGTCAGGCGTGTCCATTCAGTTCGTTCGTTCAACCAACATGGCTCCTTAGCTGGTTGGCAGGGTTCTCGTTCTGGCTCTTCCATACTTAGCAGCAATGACTCTGCCTTCGCCTAGAGTTCATAACTGTAGTATACGAGTATATATCAGGCTCGAGGGTCCATTTGGATGATGATAATCAATAGAATGTTGGAACAGACGTTAGAATCATTTGGAATAAGTGCCAAAAGTCGCAGTGGTGGTATTGCCCCGGGAAAAGGTGTCGCGTGTCCATCAGGCATTCGAATTTGCCCAGAGAAAAGCAAGGTGACTGCGACTCTAAAGGGCCAGTCGACTCCTCTTCCGATTCCGGATCGCTAAGGGTACCAACCTGGAGTACGATCAATGGACCTGCGCCGCCAGTCAGCCGTATCAACAGCGAGTTCCCCAGTATGCTCAAGGCTTCAGAGGGGGCAAAGGACACATTAGACTTCGGCCTGGTGTGGGGGGCTGAAGCAACAAGCAATTCAAGCCGAGCAGCAAAATTCTTGTCTGGACCAACACAATGTTTTGGCACAAAAACACTAATTTAATGGAATACGAGGAATTGCGCTCTCTTCGCCTTTTGGCCGCTCGCCCTCGTCGCGAACGAAACAGGATAATGTTGTCGCCTCATGAAGTACGCGGGGGCTATTGCCTTGCTAGACCGTTCCCTGTCCTTGTCGTGGACTTGGTTCTCGAAATGCAGACCAGACTCCAGATGGCAGAGTGCCACAGCTGCTACTAATAAGTCAGGGGCGGCACAGTGCAGAATCGGGCCATTCGCCATTGGTTCTTTTGCAGCCACAATGGCAGGCTGTGGTCGGGAATCGGTTCGCCCAAGCATTTCTCGCGTTCACTGAAATGGCACCCGTTGAACTCCAGCGTGTCTAAAGGCAGTGGGTGTGTCGTCCTCAGAGTCTAGACCATTCGTATCTGCTGGAGCGGGTGACGCCTTGGCAAGATGCCGTCCGCCTCTGGTGTTATTTAACTCATCTATTTCGCCTCTATGGAACTCAGACATTTTGGAGCGCAGGTACCGGCATGAAGTGGCCATTGAGCCTGATATTTCTCAATTTTACTCGACACCTTTCGCTAAAGTAAATATCAGCTTCATGCTCTAAGCACGTGGGCAGGGCGGCTCTCAAAGACAACAAAGCCTTGCCTGAATAGCGACCAACGAGTCTGCGGAAGACCACTTTTCTTGCCTTTGCATTGGTCTCAGTCGCCTGCATCGTGACGCTTGCTGCACTCTTCTCCTTCTCTTGTGCTCACAATGGTCTTCGAACGGTCGATATACATCTACATTATTTATGGACATATATCCCCACTCTGTTCTTCACCGTCAGCGGAGCATGTTGGTCGAGGGTAGCATACCGCGTCCGCCAGATGCAGCCGTGGCGGATGATCTCGCGAGGCCAGGGATCCATGCTGGAGGTCCTCTTTGTTGACTATGTTACTCCGACCTCATTGGCTTCGTTATCCATAGCGATAAGGGCACCGCACTCGTTGGTAGCCATGGCTCTCCTGGCGTCCATCGTGTTGCAGCTTGTAACAGTCTTGTCCACCGGATTGTTCGGGATCGACTATCTACCACTTCAACAGAACGCTCCCATTCACCTTCTTGACAGCATCACTGGGGTTGCTCACGACTTTTTCCACCATCAGTGCGGGTCCCGACTTGACAATCTACAGCATCGAGAACACAAACCTCAGCTATCCAGAAGGAACTACTTCGCTTTATGCCGTACCTAGACTTTCTTATCCCAGAGGTACGATATACCCATAGTTTAATTTCATTAAACTTGAAAATGAGCTAACCAAGGGTACGGGCAGCATCGAATGCCACCTTGACAGCTCCGATCGAAGTCTTCGCCTCTGATTTGCGATGTGAACTGACGTCGCTTCCTGTTGACAATTTAACTCAGACAACCGTTAGTAGTATCCATTATGGACCTCAGTTTACCTATTCTTTGAGGACGACTGACTGCCTCGTGCGCAACCAAACGGTGATCGGAGGATATTACGTCGACTACAATTATGCCGGGCTGAATTATGTCTTTTCAGACTCTTACGGTAATATCGACACAGTTTCTTGCTCAAGTAATGAATCAGACGTTCGTATACGGATTTCTGCCGGGTTAATCCATTACAATAGTAAGTTTGTTCCGTCCCCTGAACCTTTGCCACACTACAGACACTAGTTCTCTCAACTTGTTCAAACTATACTAGAGAGTGATTTTAATGACGGCTGCAGTTACATGGAATGGAACACAAGAGGATCTGTATCAGAAGAACGAATCTGTTGTATTGCCCTCCTCTTGGAGTGACATATATTCACTTTCAGCTTCGACGAATCTACTTTGCGTACCTCAGTATGGCTTGCAGAAAGCTGAGGTGACTTATGACAGACCAAACCACTGGCACTCGTCAAGTTCAAGTTCACGAACTCGATCCGACATATTTACGATCATTGGAAGGTCTCAAAACTGAACCCTTTCAAACGCAATTCTGGATTCGGTGTCCGCAAGCGGGCTGGTTATCAGCGCCCTATATCCCAACCCAAATGCCAATGTTATCGTTGTCAACGGGCAGAGTGAGTCGGAAGGCGGATATTTGCCAACGAACGCAGACGCTTTTTTCACGACAATGACCCAACGATACCCTCCTGTCAATGGGTCCATCAATTCGACTTGGTTTGATCCAGAATTCTTGCAAAATGCCTCTAGCGAGTTTTTGACCTCTGTGGCTGCTCAGTTTGCTTCCCAGTATCTAAGAAGAGATACCAATAACACTGTTCTTGGAACTGCGGAAGTGATTGAACCGAGATTGGTAGTGCTGTCAGCCGTCTTCTATCCCGTTGACGCATTATTGGGGCTTTTTACCCTTGCCGCCCTCGCACTCGCATGGCCAGCATCCAAAAGCGTTACACCTGTAGATCCAGCTTCCATTGCTGGGACGACTGCCTAGCTCTACTCTGATGGCGAGCTGACTGACCACTTCCGGGGGACAGGATCCTACGCGCTATCGGACCTTCGAAGCTACCTGCTGAGCGACTATCAAGCTAAAAAGCGAATAGACTCTTGTCGGCCACACAACTTGGGAAGGAAAGGTAAATTGAGAGATGGCCACAGTGCCGACGGATCGCAATGGTGGCGGCCTTTTGTATTCCGACCTTTCCTTCGCGACATCATCTTGGTCGTCCCCCTTCTTGCAATTGCCGCCTTGGAGGTGACGCTACACATCAGCCAAAAGAACAATGGTCTCGTATCCATAGGTACCAGTCGCCGCGAGGTCTATGCATTCCGGCTGATGCCTGCTGTTGTCTTCTCCGCAGTCCAGATGCTTCTGCAGACGGTGGCCTTCAATGTCAGCCTGTTGACCCCCCTGTCGACCCTGCGAAGGGGACCTTGCGCGGCTCGCTTCGGTCTTCTTGACAATCCTTTGACTCGATTTCCACTCCAGAATCTGTGGACTTTCTCTGGGAAAGAGACAAGTCTCCCTCTTCAGCTCTATCGTTATGACAACTTCAGCATTTTTCTTGGTCACAGTCTCAAGTGGTCTGTTTGTCACGGGGGAATTTACACAGCCCTCAAACCTCACCCAACTATCCTGGTTCCAACCCCCCTTCGAAAATGACGATTCTACCATCCAGCGGGTGGCTGGTGGCTACAACCTGACCGAACCGCTCCACTACTCGCAAGACGATGGAGAGGTGACTGCGCACCTTATTGGCAATGGTATCATCGAATTGAATTTGTCTTACCCAGCCTGGACATCTGGAGAACTAGCATTCCCACTACTCACCCTTGCCGATACCTCAACAGCACATGCGATTCGCGCTGCCTCCGTTTCGGCCGACGTTCCTGCCATTCGAGCAGCCGTGCACTGCGATGTGCTCACGGAAGATGAGGTGAGTATTTCGTACCTGACCCGGTGGGACGACAACCTTGGAAAGAATTTTACTTTTCAACTTGCGACCGTCGAGAGCCCACTACTGCCTCAGTTCAAAGTTGTCCGGATGCCAATGACTTCAAACTCCAAGCTTATCTACCCGGTCGCCTCAGCACTAGCGAGGGAGGCAGCGTAGCGCCTCGACCATGCTCTTCGACCGGCATTTACTGCTCAAACATTGCCGGCATCTATGGCTACGCGACGGACGAGGCCTTTGTCAACTATTCCGTCGTCTCATGCAGGGTGTCGTATGAACAAGTCTCCACCACGGCAACTTTCGAACTCCCCAGCTATGTTATCTCCAAGGATGCACCGCCAGCGGTCGACGAAACTCAAACCAAGCCCCTCAACAGCAGCGACGTCAACAACTTGTTGAATTCTGTGGGCTATTTTGCCGCGTTCTACAACACCTCTATCGCGACATTCAATGGATGCTCGACGATGGATTCGGTAACTACTCCGTTGATATATGGGAAAGATGGGGCACCAATCGAACAGCTCTTCCAGAAGCCCCCGACGAGCGTCTCATACCAAGCCTGAGGCATATGATCCGAGTCATGGCCGCGCAGTACATGTGTTACTTCTACCGCACGGCCAACTCAAGCATGCCACTGGTAGGCTCGACCATTCCTGCAACGTTGCAGATGGGACCGGATTTCCGTCTGAAGCAGAACGGCACCTCGACCCCAGTGTTGGATGTGCTGCTGGTGGTTTTGTGGCCTTTTGCCATGATAACGATCTTCGCCTTCCGAAGTCGCGACATTGCCAAGGCCCAACCGGGGACTCTAGCAGCGGCTCTGGCTCTCGTCGCTGACAGCGAGTTTGTCCACACCATACAGACCCGCGTCCAGAGTGACCCTGGCGCAGGGGGCACAGAGAGGGACAGTTCTCTCTGAAAATCCATCCATTCCGTCCAAGTGGACCAGGAATTGCTCTCGGAAGGGTCCCTGTCCAGTCTTGGGTGGTGGAGAGACACGACTGGGCCACAGCCAACGTCCACATCATCAAGCACATAAACAGCAACTACAACGACGACATCGTCATTACTGGAAAACCAGAATGCAAGCACCCGACGCCGTTGGGGACATTGATATAGGCCGGTCAGAATAACGTAGCCTGGCTCTCGACACGGTAGACAGGACGTTGAGCAACTTAGTAGTCCGGAAAAATGTTGCTTCAAGTGTCAGCTCTCTTCGACTCTCTTTCGGTAGAGCGACTTGCAGGTCAACAATTTTGTCATCGGAATGGCGAGGCTTTGAGGTTTATTTTGTTGGCGTTGCTAGCCTAATTAGGCTAGGCTGGATATGTCTGCGCATTTCCGTAACCTGTCACTCTACCTCCTACTTGCACTCTCGTTGTCGCTCCAGGTAGAGTTTCTGATTCAATCCATCAATCCATCAATTAACCCATTCCTGACTCTTAGATCGGCTCAGCATGGCCAGCTTCTAGGCTGTCAAAGCCCACGAGGGTCTTCTGTCGATCGAGAACCTGCCGCATTAATGACAGGGCAATTCTCTCCCGGGCCGGAGCCCAAATGAAAGCCCTGCGCCAGGAAAAGGCTGCAGTTTGCGTGTGCGTCTGGTTTGTTTAGCTTACTAGATGTTATGCTCCAGGGATAGACATGACATTGTGCAGTGAGCGACTCCGGGCAAGTTGCTAGTAGGATGTATCGCTTGAGAAGTTGCCCAATGCTCAGCCTCGCCGAATTTGGATACCGGCTGCCTAACCCTCGACTCCAGCTCCCATTAGCAATATATATTGCACTTTCATTCCATCAGAGATACACCTACGATATGTATGGAAAGCAGCAGTACCAGACCACGCCATGCAACAAATGGCCCGCGCTGATGCCACCGACAGGTTCACATTCCCAGCACTTCCCACCGCCTCTTCAATTCGTCTATTCAAGTTGTCTCAACACACCGCGCTTGGCGGAGTCACCAAGTTGATATCCGAAGTGTCCGACCATGAGCTGCACACTGCGCCGGAATGTACGGCTTTGTCCTACAGATTGGGACAGTGACAAGCTGATCCGCGGCTTTACCTTGAACGCGAAATGCAAATCCATTCAAAGGCGCGCGACGTCGTGGTGTCGCTCGGGCCACATCCACACATCGAACATTATCTCGAAATCCTCGGGCACTTCGAACAGCCGGACCGCCTAGAAGGGAAGGCGAGGAGGCGGGACATACAACCGGGGATCACGGCGTGCGCGAGATTCTGAACTTGAAATACTGGCGGCGCGCTTGGATTGTACAGGAGGTGACGTTGGGCAAGAAGGCACGCTTGAGAGCCGCAGAGCCGAATCTGATCATGAAGAATTTTTGCCCTTGTGCAAGAAGTCTCACTTGCCCTTGTCGCACGGCCGCCTGCGCTTAGTGCAGCGTGATACTCGAGTTGGGTCCGCTTGGGCTTTACTGAACTTGATCTCTTTGTACAAGTCGTCAGGCAATTCCTTTGACATGGCGGAGTGGCTTTGAGAGTTGCTAGGTATGCGGTGCAAGGATTCCAGAGATAGAATCTACAGCCTCCGGGGACCACTTGGTTCGTGTCGCGGATATGATCAGATCAAACCACCGATTAAGACAGTCGATTATTCCAAGCCCGCGGAGGCGGAGATTTTGGAATGTGCTTTCCTGCTTCTGGCGAGCCTTCCTCTTCGCACAGACGTCGAGGATGATTTCAGCGGCATCCGGCCCATCTACGACTTGTTGTCCCCGTCGCCCGCAAGAGGTGTGCCATCGCTGCAAAAATTCTCGCTCGACCCGTCAGTCCCGATCCAACCTAAGGTCTGGACAGCCTGCCTGTTTCACGAAGTGACCTGCTTCCAGCTGGCCATGGTCGAAGCGCACGATTTTCTCGAATTCACGGCGACTTTTGAGCAGAATGACATCTTCACCCTCAAGAAGAAGCTCGCTCAGTCGTTCGCGACTCTCGGCTCTCTTCTGGCTCTCGCCATCTGCGCAGTCCCAGGCGGGCTCGCTTGCAAATACGCCCAGGCAGCTTGTGGTCAAAAATCTACGTCGAGCTCTCAGCAAGCCTGTAAAACCCGGGGATGGACGGTCATATTCTCTTGTACCCGGCAATGGTCACATCTCAGTGTCGGTCTCTAGGGAGTCACCGCATAGTGTTGTGCTTTGGATCGACGCCGAAGCCACAGACAGCCATCACTATGTACTTCCGCGAAATATAGATGAGTCTGGTAAGACTGAACTGCAGCACATCGAACTCGACCACTGGTGGTTTGTAGCTCGACGATACGCGGAGAACAGAGGCGATTGGCGGCTGTATCCCGTGCTCCTTCCCGGAACCATATGCCCTTATTCACATCAGTGGACCGCGGAGACTGGTTGAGGCTTTTGTCTCTGGTAGTTCGCTGGACGCCAAGCCGGAGTCTCTAGAAATCCTTGAGATGTCACTCATGGTGTCTTAGACTCCAAATCCGTTTGACCCGGTCGTTCAGATACACCCGGCGGAACCTTTACACTGCATGTTGGTAATGGTTCCAGCCGGTTGCTATCGACGTCGAAAAGTTCGCCTTTGTCCTCTCGGGTTTGGTCTACGTGCGGATATATGAGCATATTAAGTCGACCCTATTATCCTAAGAGATGTCTTTTTCGAATGGATTCTTCGACGGTATTATTTACCGGTGTGTCGTATCCCATCTCACCTTCGACCTCATATTCTCTCTGAATCAAAGATTTTACAGGTTTAATGTGGATATATTCACAAGCCTCTGAGAGACATGAGTCTGAATTGTTTGTCGATCAATATGGCTCTAGATCAACCACTGCTAACGGGACTAGACCATAATCAAGACGTAATGGCGAACCCACTCTTTCTCCCACGAGCACAGTTGAAGTTTATTATCCTCTCTTGGCCAGATTGGAGAAGCCTTCGTCATGAGGAGCAGGAGGAGCAACCTCGGTCGTTAGGCACAACACCCTCCATCCTACATATCTTTCCACGTTCGTCCCCTCTTCTGTGGCCGAGGGTCTCTCTCTCACTCTCTCACACGGGGAGACTGATACGTCCATTTTTCGCTGTTCCATGATGGCTGCAACAAAGTCTCAGATTGTCCAGTCTAAGGGCATTTTCCACGGTCTTCCAACCTATCCTAAAGATTCCACAGAGAATGCGGATCTCACGGCGATCGTCACTGGGGCCACGGGCATTTCGGGCTATCACATGCTGAAAGTGCTGGCTGCTGCCCCTGAGCGATGGTCCAAGATCTATACTCTATCGCGACGCCCTCCCCCGGACTACTTCTTCGCTGATCTAGGCGATGGGGCTGCGCGTGTTGAGCACGTAGAGGCTGATTTCCAGGCCGGCCCGGAGGCGCTTGCACAAATGCTGAAAGCGAAGATTGGGAAGGTGTGAGTGAAGAATCAAGATGCTCCTTGGTCCCTGGAGAAGAACGAGAAGTCGCTCCGCTAACCAAAGGTTTTGAGATAGCGATCATGTCTTTTTCTTTTCTTACATGCAGCCGGCGCAGAAGGGAGATATTTTAGGCATGTGGTCCAACGCCGATGAGTTGACCAGAGTCAACAGTATGGTTCCTAGAACGACTTTTGCAGCATGAGACTTCGTTTCTTTTTCCAGAGCTAAGATGTTCTCGACACAGCCGACTTGTTGGTCAATTTCCTGGGGGCGTTGAAGCTCTCAGGGTTGAAGCCCAAGAGATTCCTCCTCCAGACTGGAGCCAAAAATTACGGATTCCACATCGGTCCGGCAACGAGCCCGTCGTTCGAAAGCGATCCCCGGGTCACGCTCGAAAGCAATTTCTACTACCCGCAGGAGGACCACCTGGCGGAATATTGCAGAGAGACCGGGGCTCAGTGGAACGTGGTGCGCCCGTCATACATCATCGGCGCGGTGCGCGACAATCTGCTAAACCACATGGTCGGCCTCGGCGTGTACGCATCCATCCAAGCACATCTCAAACAACCCGTCGCATTTCCAGGCGACTACATCGCTTGGGACAGAGAGTACTGTCAAAGCACAGCCCTCCTGAACGCCTATCTTGAAGAATGGGCTGTCCTCAATCCCCAGGCCGGGAATGAGGCGTTCAACGCCCAAGACGGACTCCCTTTCACCTGGGGAAGATTCTGGGCCTACCTGGGAGATTGGTACGGGACTACTTGGACGCCTCCCGAGACCGACCCCGCCAAATACAGGGCGTTCGAGTCTCGCTGGGAGGAAACACCACGGGGGTAAAGTCAAATTCCTAATGGATCCTTCCTTTTTCCCTTTATACTCGCTCTGACACAAACGTCAATCCACAGATACGGCCCCCGGGGCGTGACCTACTCCACGTTCAGCCTGCTAGAGTGGTCCGAGCGCGCAGACGTCCAGGAGGCGTGGAAGGAGCTCGTCCAGCGGCACGGCCTCCTCCTCGACCCGTTCACGGACGCCGGCAGGAGGGCCCAGATCTTCGGCATGAGCGACTCCGCAATCATCGGCGGCTGGGCGCTCTCGCTCAGCATGAGGAAAGCTCGGAAAATGGGCTTCCACGGTACCGTCGACTCATACGAATCGGCTTTCCACACCCTCCACGATCTGGCCAGGCTCAAGGTCTTGCCGCCTCCGGCGGCTGCGACATATACGGACTGAGCTGAGTCGTGTTTTATCAGGTTCAAGGAAAAAAGTTCGCGAACCTATAGTAATTAGTCGACTATTTGATGGCGCTCGAATATTTTGTGCGGCTTTAAAGCCTCCTTGGATGATTTTTCCACCCGGGCTCCTCGCTGTTGCGATGTGAGCACGGAGTGCTTTCAGCTTGTTCGAGTCGATTATCTGCTGTTTTATAGAAACATTGACAACGATGAAAATTCTGCACATCTACCGCGACGCCGAATGCTTCGCGAATGGAGACATCGGTTGACAGCCAAGACCGTACCTGCCCAAGGGGACATTCGATATCCATCTACCCCTTGTAGCCCCGACAGGTTTTAACCCACTCACATCCCGCGAATCTCGACCAGTTCGTGCGCCCATCGCGCATGTAGTTGTGGAAAATCACCCATCGCTTGCCTCGAAAAATTCGCCAATGTGCCAAGGAGAGACGTCATTCAATAAACAGTGTCTGGGTGTGCACGGAGCAGGCATTTCTGCAACTGCCTACTGGTTAGTCTATGGACAAGGGGGGCTGAAACTGAAATTGACTGACGTGCCGGTCTCAGCCCAAGCCTCGTGGCGAGGTGTCGTGCTAGCCAGCACCTGGTTCAAAGAGCTAGGTATCACAAGAAAGTACAGGTACTGCACTTACCGAGATTGAAACACTCGGTCACAGATGCCTACCTACTTAGAGAATGTTGTATCAATTTGAGAGGCAGCGTGACTCTCGCCGACTTTTTGCTCGGGGGAACGGACGAAGGGTAGAAGTAACTCTGTAAGTTTCAGGCCTGTACCATTTGATACGGATGCATTTGTTTCGGACTGGCGCCCTGTTCAGCGTCGTCCAACATAGCTTCCTGACGCCTCCGTGCAAGGTGAGACTCACTTGGATCATTTTCATCTAACCCCAAAATGCCGCCAAGATATGTCTTGTCTCCCACCTTGATTTTCTCAACGCCATGAGCCATCCCCCCTTTGATCTTTTTGAGCCCCGACGAATTTCATCTCCATCCAACCCAATGCAAACCAAGTATTTCTTCTTTGGCGGAATTATTGCTACATGGCACACTCATGGATGCCTCCGGGACCCAACTCATTATACTCACTCCGGCTCAAGAAGCCCTTGCTGTTACCCTGGTCCACAATAAAGACCACTTTGGCTGCCACTTGAGCTCCCAAGAAACCAGCTTCTTCCATGCCCGACATGGCCGGATTTTTCCACTCCGGGAAATATTCGGGCGGCTTGACGAGTTTTATGGAGATTGGGGACTGAGAGAACCCTCTATGTTGGTGGGAGAGGGTGGACATGGGGTTGCTGGGATCTGCGGAGGGCGTTCCTCCCAGAGAAGGGTTCACACCAGGGACTTGAAGGTGTTGGGACTGCGTGTTAGGCTGCATCATGTTCTTGGTTGCAGCGACAAGAAGAGGGTTGACGCCGCCGCCTGGGTGGTGGAAGGGGTGGTTTCCCTGGCCGGGGATGGGTGTGTTTGTCCCAGGCGTGGCGACCGGAGTTGTGAAATTTGAGGGAAGCTCGGAGGTGAAGATCGTGGCGGTTGACGGAGACAGGATATATCGTGAGTTGAGAACGGAGAGAAGGTTTGTTGTAAAGCCTGTTTAATAGAAAGGAAATGGTGGGTTAGCAGTAGGAGCTTCTGTCAAGACACAATCAAACATACCTCTGATTCGACTTCCATTACCAAGTACGATCAGATTGTCCCAGAGAGTTGCCCGTTGGGGGATATCGGGAACGCTCAAGATGGTATGATGGATCGCCTCCGCGATTATGTCGACGATTCCATCGCATGCTCCTGGCGGCGGAGTTACTGCCATGAATCGTTCCACTCCAACTTCAATTTCTCGCTTTCGTTTTCGACTGATGGGTTGATCAGCATCGTTCGACTCACCGACAGGGACGAAGTCCACGTAGGTAAAAGTAGCTCGTTCTCGTTCTGAATTGCGTAGTCGGATTTGTCTGGCAGCTTCAGCAGCGCCACCTCTCTTCGCCGCGGCCTTTTCGGCCTTCTCCCGTTCGCGCTTTGCAAGTACTTCGGCGGCGTTGTCGCGGGCAACGATGGCAGCGACGTCGAGGACGCCCTCATTATCCTCGTCATCGCCATTAGGACCCTCTTCCCCCACCACGGTCCCCATTCCCGGCCCTCGGGGTACCTGACCTGGTCTTAATCCCTCGCCGTCCTTCGCATTCATCCCAGAGTCCAACGCCCCTGTAGATGTAGCCGCAGCTGAGTTAACAGCAGTGGCGGCTGTGCCGCTAAAAGAAGACCTTGGATAAGGAATTCCCGCTGGCAAAATCTCGCAAATGGGACTCTTTTTCAACTGCTCCGCCATGTCCTCGTCAAACCCCTGGCTCTCCAGCGCCTGTTGCAGCCGCTTGGTCATCGCTCGACCACCACATCCGGAAAGGGCGATGCCCCTCCCAATATCATTAACCTGAAACTCGGTGACCGCACTGACATCACATTTCTCATGCCCGATATCCAACACCAACGCAGTCGGCACACCATATGCATAACATGCCGTTAATGCGGCATCCATCAGACAAAATGCTGGGATCTTCCAGTGTTCAAAGACATACTGGGTTATCATTTCGTGATCTCGTGCGGTCCAACAGGGTTGTGCCACGAAAAGGACCGGCATATGGAAGGGAGGAGAGATCATGTTATAGATGTGCGAAAGGAGGGCAAAGAAACAGGACCAGTTTTCAATGTGCCCTTCTTTGATCGGGTAGACAGCGCCTTCGGTGGACCAGTGGTCGTCTTCGAATGTCTCTGTGGTTTCATCCTCAACGGCGGCAGCGGCTTCTCCTTCTCCTTCTTCTTCCTCTTCTTCTTCTCCTTCTTCTTGTTGTTGGGTGGTTGTTTGTGCTTCCTGCTCTGGCGGCGGAACCATTTCGGCATCCTGGGTTTCGGGTTTTGTGGGTTCTTCGGCTGGAGGGGCCTCTTTCATCTCAACATCTTCTGACGAAGCAGGCTGATCTTTTCGCTCTTCGCCTTTAGGTTGCTCTTCAGCGGATTCTTCAGCCTTGGGTTGTGGCCCTTCCCTCGACTGCTCCGTCTTGAGTATTTCGCCGTTTGTTTGCTCGGACTTGGCCTCCTCGCCGTTTACTTGCCCGCCACTAGCTTGTTTAGTTTCCTCCTCCTTGCCATTCGTGATAGGAACATCCGGTTTGGAATCGACTTCAATCGGTTCTGGATCGGGAGGCGTAGGGGCTGGCGCGGGCTCTGCTTCGACCACTTTCGGCTTCGTTGAAATCTTCGTCCTGATTTTGACGGGCTCCCATTCTCCAGGATTCGCGCCCGGGAACATGCGCGTGGGAAAGCGATACCTCGGCGGCGTAAAGGACTCGGGCAGCCCAAGTTGTGCAGCAGTGATTTGCGAACCGGGCGCAATGATCTAGGAGTGGGTTAGCGAAGGCGGCTCTTGGGCATTGCTCTGTGCGTCCGGTAGTGAAGCTTACGAGCACATGCTCATCTTTGAAAGGAGGCATCGCGGAGGTCGCGCGGTCACAGTTCTCTCTCCTTGTTAACTTGGCTGGCGCGGCTGATCGTAACTTTCAAGGGACATTTTCTGTCGCGCCGCGAAACCGCAACTGCGACGCGAGGCTTTGCCAAGACATTTCGCATGCTACGGCGGAGGATTCAGCGGTACCCGCAACAAGGCCTCAAAATGGTAGAAGACGGACCCAGCCTCGAGGAACGGACCACTGCATCAGATTTAGTGTGGGAACATAACTGAATCATCGTGAAAGGCTTTTAGTAGATTTCATCTATGGAAGTTCGTTATCAATCTCAATGGACCTCCTGTGCTGGCACCCAGCTACTGCTTTCATCCCTGGTAATCGTACAGTTGGAACTCGCCCCTTGCCATAGTTGTGAATTTCTGGCAACGGCCCTATAATCAACGCCGGCCATGACCTTGAACTCCGAAACTCCCTTCTCCACAGCAGCACCATTCTTGTCCATCCAAACTCGACGACGGATTTTTCGATGCTCCCTCTCCAACCTCAAAATGACCCACTTAATCGTCATCAGACTCGACCATGTCCACCGACGATCAGCATCTTCCGCAAAACCCTCCTCGCTAACCACTTGCTGCAAAGCCCGGTCTGTCGCTGCCAGTAAGAGGCGCGCCATGTGTGGGCTGCAAGCGAGTAGTCGGCTCAGAAGCTTCATGCGAAAGACCGCTGGCCTGGTCGGTGTCGAAGGCATCGAAATCAAAGAATGAATTAGGGGGAAGTTGGTCAGGATGGAGAAGAAATCCTGTTCCGTCGAGGTCATTGACAATCGCTGCGCCAAAATCCGGAAAAGATTGCACATCGGCAAGAGCGTTGTCGTCGAGAAGGAGTGAAATATTGTCAAGGTCTGGAAGACCTGAAGCAGGTAGCTGATCCCAAGGTTGTGTTTCGGCGTCGATGGGAAGACTGGCAAGCTCATAACCCAGGTCTCCGGCTGACACTGCAGGTCACACAATACCACAGCAGGATATTGTGCCATACCGGAGACGGTGGGGAAGCTTGACAGCGCTGCCATCGAGTCGGAAGCGGTCTGTTCAACTTCGGGATGTTCGTGGATGAGATTGAGTTGAGGAGCGAGAACCGGGGATTCGTGTTTCAAAGGAGTCGAATCCTCAGATTGAACCAAGGTTGGATGATTAGACTCGGCATCCGAACAGTCGTTGAATGAAGACGGGGTGAAAGGTGGCTGATTGGAAGTTGCATACAACTCTGGGGCCGGTGTTGCATCCCCTGCATCATCGAGATCCATCTTAGGGGTTTCGACAGGGACAGGTAAAGGAAAATCTGCTTGGACACCAAATCTCGACTGGTAGCGAGAGAGGAGGTCGCGGAGAGCGGCATTCTCTTTCTCAATCCGGACCTGTCTGGCCTCAAGCTCTGCGACAGCAGCCTTCTGTCGCTGTCGAGACTTGTCGGCTGCCCTGCGGTTTCTGAGGATTCTCTCGTTCTTTCTCTGTTCCTTCTCCTCCGCCGTCTTGGCTCGTTTTCGAGGTGGGAGGATCTGTTTGATTTCGGGAACAGGCTGTCCCCAGGCCTTCCTCTTCTTCTTTGGGGGTTGGTCTGGGGGGGTTTGGCTGGCCTCTTTGCTATCGTCTGACAACGGAGGTGGCGTTGGGTAGCTGTGACTGTAGCCCGCTACAGTGAGTGAGGCAGGGTCGACAATATCTGTCGGACCAGTCATGGTGGTATGATAGGCGGGAGGGTTGCGCTAATGACGGCAGGAGGAATGATTAAGGTAGAAGGCAAGTTGGGTGTTGAGGGGATTAAGGTGTGCGTTTATTACGGTGAGGCCCAAAAGACCACGTATCCTCAATGCGGACTCATGGTTGCTCAGGCCGAGCCGTGCCAGTATAAAGTGGAGTGAACCATCAAAGAGAGATTAACCAAGGAAACTCGTTCAGAGAAGAAAACGTGAAGAGATTTGGTGATAAAGTCGAGATGAGTTGAGAGACGGAAGAACAGGCACCTGGAATTAAATAAGGCCAGAGTGTCAATTCAGGCGATGCAGGGGGTGCGCAGGGTGCGCAGGGGTGCGGTCACCCAAATATCCACATGCACATGTACACCGCAGACTTCAAGACCAGACTTCACCAAGGGGGTTTCGGGTCCAACTCTCTAGACGAGCCAGACGAGCCAGTCGCATCACCGCTTCTCACTCATGATCCTATTTCTGCCCTCCACTCGTATCCCGGACTGCGTCCTACTGTCGCCATCATCCCCATCATCCCGCCCTTGAACGCAACCCTGCACCACACCCCCTTGGCGCGATCAACGTCAATATCGCCTCCCACACCAGTTCCTCCACCCTCAGCTCAGCCTCAGACTCGTCAGCCGCACTCGTTTGTCCCACTCCTATGCTTGATGTACATGCGATCATACTGTTTTGGTCTATTGGTGCCTTTAGGAGACACACAGCTTGTTCCAGATGTACGCAGGAGGAAGCTGTCAATTGCTGTCCAGACGCAGGGGAAGTTCTCCACACCATTCAAAGGGTTATCAAGAGACAGCACGGAGACAGAAAGAAGCCAGAAAGTTGCTTGCCCTCAGCATATCCCTATGAGGCAATCTTCTACTGCCGCAACGGTCGGCATTGCCATAGCGAGAGTGCTGACTGCAGCTCTTCGCTCCCCGTATAATCTCTTTAATCTGACTCCTTGCAGACGTCTTCCTAGGCCTCGGACTGCACGTTACCAATCACGAAGTCGAAAAGTGTCTTAAGATGCTCTTGTTGATGTGTTTGTCATGCCGTTGCTATTTCCTCTCCTCTACCTTAAAGGCTGATGCGGAAATGGGGTATCTCTGTAATCGACTTTTGCCCTTCCCTGACCGCAGTCAATCATGATTTGCCTTTCCGTTACAACACCAGCCCGATATTTGCCTCCTTTTTATTCCAGTCGTGAGCATGCCGTATCCTTCCTAAATGGGACAGCACTTGTCATTACATGCATGATGCATTTCACCATCGATGTTCGCTGCCCGGTATGGCCATGCCATTCATTGCTCTGTACACATCACCGCCAGGTGAGATGTTTCCAAGAATCTTCTTCCAAGAATCACAGTGAAGACTATATCAGTTGTGTTGAAGACTAACAGGCGCATTCAAGACCCGCTTCTTCATCCACTCCGTGTCCTCGTAAAGCTTCTCCTGGTAGATCTCGTCCACAAGGTCATTGACCATGTCCTCGACGATTTGTTCTTGATACCGCTCACCAATCGGGCGAGCGTTGGGGTGCGCAGGACCATCCTTCCCGTATCCATACCACCAGGGTCCATCGAACTTGCACTCGATTGCTCCACCAGTGTAGTGACTGATCGCGGGGTAGTAACCTAGCAAGCCGTCGTCTACGTCGCCGTGCCCTCCGGTGACGGCTCTGCTGCCCTTTTCAATGTAAGATGCCGGCGGCAGGAATGCAAAGAGGTGTTCCCAGACCATGCCATGGTATTTCCCATTCACCCAGAGTTCAATCTTGCTGCCGGGTAGGGTGCGCAAGTGAGGCAAGTCGTGGTTAGGATGAGGATCAGTCAGGAGGTCGTATTTCTTGCCAGTCTCCGGGTTGATGGATTTGTTCTTCGAATTCAGCGTGGGTCGGCTGAGGTCGTGGTTGGGGGTGTACTCTGGACATTCGAAGTAAGTCATGCCCTTGTGGAGAAATGGATTGCGATCGCGGATGATGTCGTGATCGGAAGGCGCAGTGCATCCCAACATTGGAGTTACGGCGGAGCGGATGGCAGCTCGAGAAGTGTTTGGTTTCTTTACAGTCTCGTCCTTGCTCTTAGCAACTTCGCCTTCCTTGGGTTTTGGACCGCCCTTAGCAGCCTTCTTCCCGCCGCCTTGCTTCTTCTTCATGACCGCCGGACCGCATTTGAGACCTGGGTACTCCGACGGGTTGAATTTACCCTCGACCACTTTCTTGTGTACCTCCAGCGACGGCAGCGTGATCATCAGACCGACCACGTCGCCAGGAGACAGGTCGTCGAGATCTCGCGCACCTTCACCTTGCATATGATACATCTGGGTATTGAACCGCACACTGCCATATTCTTTGGATCTCCCACTCCTCAGGATAACCGCATACGAATAGGCATTGCCGCCCAAATTCTCGCTCCAATGGTGTTCGCGTCTGCAGAAACCCACCCTCAGACCCCCTCGACTCGTTGACGTTCTATCCGTGTTTTGGGTCTCTGCCAGCGCGCGGTCTGGGGCTTCTCGACCTGGAGGAGCAATGCTGATGACTTTAGCTTCGAAGAAGAATTGTCCCTCCCTGGCGAAGACATTGGCTCTCGTAGTATAGCTACCGAACTCCCCACTCTTGCCTAACATGTCCTTGGTGAAGACATTCCTGATGTTCTCGACGCCACATTGAGGGTGATTCTCATCGCTTAGGCGCGCATAGCGTGGAGGAGCTTCGTCAGCGTGGAAGTAGAAAGTAGTAGGATCTCGCTTTGCGCGTATATAGTAGCGTTTCTCTTTGCTCTCAACGCTGTTTCTCAAGGTTAGCAATCTGCTCATTTTGCGCAGGGAGATGGGCGGGATCTTACTGCGTCCCTAGAGAGTAGAAGTCAATCTTGTCGCCATTCGGGCCGATCTTAGAGTGGTCGTAAAACTTCTGAACTTCCTTCTGGTCTTGGAGGAATTTGGGGTCGTTAGGTGCAATGTAAGTGGGAAGTGTAACAGGTTTCTCGTCCTCGATCCGGTCGATCTTGGCCGAAACTTGTTCCTTGAGCTTCTCGCTCGGTTTTTTCTCCCGATGGCCACGGCCTGAAGACTCGTCCATGCCGGGCTCGAGCTGAGGTCCAGGCTCTGGTTCAGGCTGAGGCTTGGGCTTGGGCTTTGCTTTCTGGTTGGGAGAGGGACGGGTTTTGGGGACCTTGTCGCGTGTCGGCATTGTCGATTTCGTGTCCAGCGAATGTACTTGCAGAACGGATAAACTTCGGGACGAGGTTTTGCCGGCCGAGGGATCTGTGAGAACTTTAAAAGGGATCAAGAAGGGATCAAGAAGCACTGAGTAGGGTTGAACAAGTTGAATAAGGGCTTCTTGGCGCTTCCAGTGCGATATTCACTTTGTCCAACTCACTTGATTAACTTCTGCGCAGTTTGCGGGGACAGCGACAGACAAAGTCACTAATTTTCAGGTAGTGCTAATAGAGTCTCCCCTGGCCCGTATCTCCATTGTCTTGTCAGCTCCCTTTGAGCCACCCTCTAAGAAAGCGATAGGCGGCCAGCACATCTCCAACAGGACCAGTATCCCGTGCCAGTCCAATGAAACTCAAGAACCACCCTTCCACAATCCACCGGGCGACGAACCCAGAAATGGCCAAGCCAGTAGCAATCACGTATCCACAGTTGAGCAAAATCAGCAACGCTTCGATGTTGTTGAGAAGAACGGCCCAGCCCACGTAGTTTGTGGCTCGAAAAGCAAACCCAAATGAATCGCTCTCCTTTGTTTCTGTTGGCCAGATGACCAACAAGATGGGAAACAACTTGGTGCAGCTGGAGACTAACAGGGCAGTGCTGATGGCGCTGGGACTCGCGTGACTGGTTGCAATGGTCGAAGGCGCGTCGGTTGTCGAGCAGGAGGCCGTGGTGGGCGTTGCATCTTCAAGGGCTTGCTCTCGCTTTTTCTGGTGGGACACCAGTATCCGAACCAGTGCGCGAATGATGCCGTGCTGAGCAAACGTCGCCAGGACATTCATAGTCAAGAAGAAAAGATATTGTGCTAGAATGGGCATGTCGCTGAGCCGCGATCCCACAGCAGGCCCACCGTTTGCTGCATTTGATTTTTCAATTCTTGCCCAGGTAATATAGACATCGAAGAGGACAAGCAATGTGCCCAGGCGCAAGATGCTAGGATCGAACTTGTCATCGGAACGCCCCAGCCTGTTGAAAAGAAGATGGCGATACACCTGTCCTCAAGTCAAACGAGGCCGGAGAGACAAAGACCAGCCACTCACCTGCGGTTTTATCAATACCAGGTCGATGAACAGGACGACAAAGTCATGTTCGACATATTTGTCGGCGAATCGTTTGCAATTTGGGCATTGTGTCAGGCGAACGCCTTTGCCGAGGGTCCTATCATCCGCCTTGCTGTAAACGGTGTATAGCTCCTTGACTGGAGTACTACATGTAATGCATATGGGCATGCCGGCCTTGGTTGTCATTAAGGGAAATTCTGGAAGTATTGCATCAAGGGGGGAAATTATACAGTACAAAGAGAGAAGTGGATCAATGTGGCTTGGCAAGGCTCCAGGCTTCCATGAATCCAACGGGCAACTTTGCCGCGCAGCGAGCGAAAATCATAAATGAGCCTCATCATTTTTCACTCACTTTCAGTCAACAACCTTGGTCGTCTACCTTCCAGAGTCCAAGATATTTTCGCACAATGTTCTTGATGCGGCTTAGAGGTGTCTGCCATCTGCAATTCTCCCATACCCCAACCATGATTCACAGCGAAGCGAGCAACAGCAATTCCACTTGGGTTCCAACAGGTTCACCCGCGAAACTGCCTCGAATGATTGGTTCGAAAAATGTTCCTTTTTGGGTATAGACGAACCCACCGTGCCTGTAACAACAGTGGCGACAAGCAGGGCTCTATTCTCCCTATTCCTCTTTCGGCACATTCCGCGAGAAAGCCTTGAACTCTGGGGGCAGAATGGGAGAGGCTGTGATGGCGCGGGGGGCGAAGCGAGGTATCGTATTTCGCGTTGCAAATATCAGATACACGAGGTAGGTGGTCTGAGAAGAAATATATAAAGTGATTTTTCCACATCCCTTCTTCTCTTCAGCCATCTTGCGTGTTGCGTTTCATGTTCGCTCCTTGATTCAATTACGCATCTCGCCATGGTTTTCATATACACGTACCGCAAAATCAGAGCCTACCGCGCTCGCAAAGCGCTAGAAGCTGAATCTCAAAATCAAACAACATTAACACCAGGCCCAACCTCATTACCCGCAGCAACCAACTCAAAGTCTCCAGCCTATACTCACGAGAAGACAAAACCGTGCCCACAATGTGGTCAAGAAAAGAGCAAAGCCCGCAAATACAGATGGAAACTCCTTTTCTGCCTGCTACCAGCATTCTTCGTTGCCTGCCTTGACTTGACCATTGTTGCGACGGCGCTACCGCAGATCGCTTCTCATTTCGGTCAGTACTATTCATCCCCTGTCAGATTCAGCCTTCTTCTCCCACGCCTGAGACACTGACGGAAAATGCGACAGACAAATTCAACCAGCTAAATTGGATTGTCACCGCATTCACCCTAACATCCACAGCGTTTATTCCTGTCTTTGGCCAACTAGCAGATACATTTGGGCGTCATGCGACGCTGCAATGCGCCGTGATTATCTTAACCATTGGCAGCGTTCTTTGTGCTGCTGCTCCGGACTGGGCCGTCCTTCTCCTCGGTCGTGCACTGCAAGGCATGGGTACTGCGGGAGTCGGGAATGTCAGTATGATTGTTCTAGCGGATTCGGTGTCCCTAAGAGAACAAGCTATCAACACAAGTATCTTCCAATTGTTGAATGGAGTTGGCTACAGTAAGTTTAGTCCCTCTGTCATATTTACAGCTCCAATTTGCACTCCCATGAGATGTATATCGCGTACCTCTTGTAACCTCGCTCTCTTCAGGTGTTGGACCAGTCATAGGCGGGTATCTCACAAACGCAAGCTGGCGGTACTGCTTTGTTCTCTGCGCTGGACTCTCCGTGATAAGCATCTTCACCATGTTTCTTCTGAGAAGCGACCTCAAGGCGGGCAAGGTCTCAGTCTCACATCCTCCACCAAACACCAGCTGTCTGCAAGCGATAGCGGGCGGTCTTTCAACACTCGACTTCGGCGGCATCGTCCTCTTCATCTTCGGAGTTGGCCTCATCATCTTGGGAACAGCCTGGGGTGGTTCAACATACCCGTGGTCGTCCTCGGCCGTTCTCGCCCCGATAATCATCGGCGCCATCCTAGTCCTTCTCTTCCTGCTTTACGAGGCGCTCCTGTCTTCTCCAAACAGCTTTCTCTCGCGCCACTTGCCACGAAACACAGTGCCCATGCTCCCATCCTCGATCCTCTCCTCCAAAGACGTCACTTTAATCTGCTTCATCGCAGCCGGTACCGGCGCCGCTCTCTATAGCGTCTTCTACTTCATCGGCATCTATTTCACCTTAGTCGAAGGGTTCGAGGCTTCCCACGCCGGCACCCAACTCTTGTACTACGTTCCGGGGATCGGAGTCGGAGTGTACGTGGCAATGTTCATCTGCAACGTATACCCGCGGCAGACTTTCCCGCCGCTCCTGCTAGGCACCATCATCGAAAATGCCGGGATCGCAGCGCTCGCCTATGCGGTGAAGGTGAAAGATGAGACGTTGGTCAATGTCATGATGGCGATCGCCGGCGCGGGCACAGGCATGCGCTTCATGCCCTCAAACCTGCACCTGGCGGGCATGTTCCGCGACAGGTTGGCTCCGGTATACTCGATGTTGAGGTTCGCACTGCCGTTTGGCGGGACCCTCGCGCTCACGGTAATGGGCTCCGTGTTCCAGAATCAAATGAGCGAGTACTTTGGCTCCAGCGCGGTCAATCCTAGCACCAACAACGACACCACCAATGGAACGTCCTCGGTGGGATTCAGCCTGCACAACCAAGCTTCCCTCGACCTGATCAACGACCTACCCCCAGCCGAACAGAAAGCGATCCGCTCCCAAGGCGCCACTGCGACAATGTGGGCGTTCATTTCCATCCTGCCGATCCTAGGTCTAAGTCTACTTGCCAGTCTACTCCTAGGCAACGTGTGGATTTCGAAGAAGCATGACAAAAAGACAACGACCACCAAGAACACAACAAGCGAGAAGACAACAACAGCGCTGTCGAGTCATGGTAGTAGTCCCATTGGCGACGCGGAAAAGGCAGATGGTGTCTTTGAGCGTGCTGAAAACGGAGCCGAAGACGGCCTGTGTCGCAGGCACGCTGCCACGCCGAATGGATCTTCTGCCGATGTAAGGGCCCAGGAGCAGAGAAACGAAGTCGAGTTCATCAGCGAGGTGCTCTTGCTCGCGCTGGCAAGGGGCGACGTGCGCAGATTGAAGAGGAAAGGCGTCTCGGAGGAGCAGGAGGACGCAAGGCCATCGTCGACCACCACTCGTATTACTTCACAATCAACCCTGAGGAAGAGAAGCGACGACACAGCTGCAAACGAAGCAGATCTCGGAGGGAGGCAAAATAAATGAATGAATATGATTGTCGTCGGCGAGAGCGAAATAAATGGGTACGCTGACCCAGACGAAGCGACATGCCATTATTTTGAGCGGTTTTTTTGTATACATACCACATATAACACAGCGTGGCGTATGGAAATGGTGAGTTTTTCTTCATGGGCGGCTTGGATCAAAATTTCGTGTGAACGCCACATTTACCTGGACTCGGTTCGACTCAATTCGATTTAACAATGTATTCCGCATATGTCTGGTCATATACTTGCGTGACAAGTAAGCTTCCTGGCGCAATATTGGTCCATGATATTGGTCGCTGGTCCGAAACTGGGCCGAATCGAATGCACATTTTGCGCAGCACTGATCAGTAACGCAGTGCAGGCCTTGGCAAGAGCCAAACCGCCCCCAGAGCCATCTTTATTATACGGGGCAATGCCATCGGCATACACAGTGGAGAAAACGCCATCAACGAAGACATCCTCAGCGCAGAGATCCAGCACACCATCTCTCAACTGGTTTCCAATTTGAGAACCATATTCCAAGATGTGGAGCGTTTTCAGAATCGATATGGGATGATGCAGGTTCAATTAATTGAAGGGCCGGTGTCCCTGTTCAAGAACAGCGTTAAACCCACTATGTCCGGCCTCGCTTTGGTCTGTTTCAACGCCAGAAAAGCTGGAAGATGAAGGTTCGATGGGCAACACGGGACCAGAAGAAGTTTGGCGTGCTTCTAGACGATCTAAAATATCCAATCCAACAACTTCGCGATATAACTCAAGCAGCCGCCGATCTGGACATCTAGCGATCTGCTCTCAAGGCCTAGGTTTCAGCAGTGTCGAATGTTCGGGACCTCGAAATATTAGAGGCAACAATGAAAGACGATCCAGAGAACGCCGGGTTAGCCGGCCAGCGCGTTCAACTGCTGACTGAGGGCTCCGTCTCCAGAACCAACCCGACACTCTTTACGGCATCAGCTTATCACACCGCTCGCACGCACGCATACAGTCATGACTTCAGGTCTGAATTCGGTGCGGCGCACAACCAGTCAGACTCCACAGATTTCCAAGGAATCGACGGTCCATTAGAAAACGCCCTCGGGTCAAACTGGGAATGAAGACATTGACGAGTCCGACTTTGCGTTCAGTCAGCGAAAACAACCTCAAGTCAATCCTAGAAAGGGGATAGGCATCATAGCGGATTCTTTGGGCAACCATTCAGTGTCCGGTAAGTTTCAGCCGTATGAATAGGAACAAAAAGGCCTGTCACATATAACGGTCTTTTTCTGCCTATACGGGCGGCGAATTCTTCATCAGTATACTTACTAATTCCGTTCGGCTTCCCATCGTCGCCACCTAATTGTTACTTGGAGGCCCCGATATGTCATCCAAACGGCTGAGTTGACGGTGAAAATCTTTTGGATCTTATGAGCCACAAAAGGAATCCTTGTATGGGAATTTCATGCGAGTAACAATAGTGGCCGATCAGAATGATTTCATGTATCGGTCTTGTACCATACAATTTCCCGCCCACTGACGGTCAATAGTCTTGGTGGTTATCATCTCTATCCTTGACGAGGCAGGTTGGTCAGCTTGTTGTAGAGAGGATGTATCTTTTTATTGATTCTTGAGACGCCGTCGGCTTCACGGCTGTGTCACGCATTGCTACGCAAAGATGCGCACAGCGAATCGATCCAGCCGGGAAAAGATTCAAGATTACGAACTTAAAACTGGGAAGTCGTTTAGGGAACAGCACATCTCGTGGGCTACTTTAGAGGCCGCTGTGGCTTGGACGTAGCTTAGTACTGATGAACTGGACATCCCTCAGGTCTTGCTTCCACAGCAAGCTTCACAGCTTCTCCCTCCAACAACTCGCAGTTCTACAAGTACTCTCGCACTGCCCAGCACCCCCTATCGACTCTCCAGGCTGAGTTGTCCATGGATTGTTCCCTGACATGCTTGTGTCTACCTACACGAGTCTCGCGAGGGAGGTCTTACGGAATACGAAACAACGGTTGGGCGTCACCGATGCTTCGTCACACGCCGGATTGAAGCGGCCTCGCCCCGGTTCCTGAAAAACGGACGGAGCACAGTTCGGGTGTATATGAAAAATATATGTATACTCAGTACTGGAACTCATTTCGTCCAAGGTCACACTCAATCGGCAATCTTCTTCCCGTCCGCCCAGGTGGGCTTCACCGTGCGACAGACACCTTCGTAGTCGAGAAAAATGCCCGATCTTCGTTGTGGGCCGTTGTCGAAAATGCCCGGCGTGGTCCAAAACATGGTCCAGTTTGTGTCCGGGATCTTCCACGTCCCCCTCGACCGTTCAAAGTACCACTTGTTTACGGGGTTGTCCTTGCGGCTCCGCCAACAGACGCCATTGGGAAAGCAGGTGCGTACCATCGCGTTAAACACAATGTCTGCCACGCCCCCGGCCCCTTGAGATTTCTTGAGGACAGCGAACTTGTCCAGGTACGGGACTAGACGGTCTGTGTCGTCGTCGGAGCAACCTGGCGGGGTTTCCCATGTGAGAATTGCACCGCCCTCATATTCTCCTGCGATAATCACTCCAGCGATTCGATCATTGACACGTTTCAGATACGCCTCCACGTCGAGCTTTCTGTTAAATGAGTCGTCGACAAGGTATGTAAGCTGATCCAAGTCAATTCTAGGGTCGGTCAATTGCAGACGAGGCTTCGACGTGGCGGTCCAGGTTTGTGCCTCTGGATTGGGCAAGATAGTCAGCGGCATACCTCGTTTTACAAAGGTCGAAGTCGTAACCGGGATGGATGCATCTTGTGCCAATCTCCCAGTAGGCAAAGATGATGAATATGCCGGCTTGTCGGTCAATAAGTTATGGATTAAAGGATTCTTTTGCCTTCTAGTCCCGACACCGGACACTCCGTTGTCGCTCAACCTTGCAGTGTTGGCGGCTTCAAGTGGAGTTGTCAGCAATCCGGATGAGGAAGGGGGCAGCATTTTCAGCGCGTCGCGAAATAGTTTCAGATTCGACGCATGTTTCTGAGAAACACTTCCCTCTGTCGAGCTTCTCAGTTCCTCCTGCAAGGCGGCATACTCTTGCTCCAGATTGACAAAAACATGTCTCTTGTCAATGGATTTTGTGCTCGGGATTGACCCAGTCTCATCAACAACGATGATCCTATCCAATGATATTTGCTTACGCGTCGACTCGAGCTTTTCAGCCGCCTGCTCGGGCTGTTCCTCTACTCGAGGGCTGAAGTTGTGGCCGGAAAGTTCTCTAGTCAAAGCTAGGAGTGCCTCGTCAGCCGTGATTGAGACGGCTTGTGACTGTTCTGCAGAATAAGCCACTGGCAGAGCGATTGGTATCCTTCCCCGCCGTAGAGGGCGGGTCAACAGCTTTCGCAGAAAAACTCGAGGCCTGCCGTCGGCACCGAAACTCAACAGATTGTCCAGTATTCTTGCTCCAGAGGGATGGATGGCGTCGATGGCAGCAACCAGTTTATCCGCAGCCTGGGTGACATTTTCTCGTGTTCCTTGTGGGCTCTTCTCTTGAGGCACCTCCAAGACGACACAAGGTGCCATACTGAGACGGGAGAGAGAAGACAAGGTCTGGGCGATACCTTTCACAATCTCGTCAGCCAGGGCATTAATGTTGCTGATCTTGACCAGGGCAACATGAAGGGTTTCCAGCTCTTCAACAGCAGAGTGCTGTCCATTTTCGAACTGTTTAAACACCGGGCTCTCCTCCGAGGCTCTCGTTAGACCGAGGAGATCTCCTGTATTGGCCTGAGCTTGCGATCTTGATGGAGCATGTGTCTGCTCCGGAGCTGCCTTTGTCGGGCTCTTAAGCCGCGAGATGTACGCCTTTGCATCTCTTTTGGTAGCTGCCGAGCTCAGGAGACTGGTGAAGAACTCCCTATTCGCCAGACGCTGCTTAGCTCTGTCGGTAAAAGAGCTTCTCTTGTCCCGCTCGCTCACATCTTGGGCGTTGTACGACGCAGGGTCATCTGTCCGTGGGGCGGGCTGGGAAGAGTAGAAGCGAGAATTGGATCGGGGGAGCAGCGAGGGGGAGCACGGGTGAGAGATGAGGTAGGCCTTCAAGGCTTCAGCTGCGACGTTTCCGCTGGTGAGATGTGCGGCATAATGACTCCGAACTGCACTCAGGGCGGTCTGGTTCATGGTTTTCCTGTGCGGTCAATGACGAAGCACCAGCAGCCCAACGAGTTGGATGAGAGCGTCACCTAGGTAGGTCCCTGCCACGGGTATATACCAGGCAGTCCTGTGCAGATTTTCATCCTGCCGGGTGTGTTCAACGCGGGAAAATCTTTGGGATGGTTGTGTGTGGCACGAGCAAAGGCAAGATGCTGAGGATTCTGCCACCTCCGCCGCGTCTAACGAGACAGCCTTCACCGCCCTGCCCCGTAGCAAAGGTGATTGGTCAATTCGTTGCCCCTCGGCAGGGGGAATTTGCGGGCATCTTTCTCCAGTATTCCCACGCTCGCCACGCATCGAGGGAGGGCTCGAGGGAGGGCTCGAGGGATAGATAGACACTGTCACCTGCAAATGCTGACCAAGTCGTTGCTATGTCCTGTCAACCCGTGTTTTTCCCGAGTCTCTGGAGCATCTCAGCCCTGCGAATGAGTTTGTACAATGTACAAAGTAGATTTTTGTCAGCTCCCGGAATCTCTCCGCATGCTGCATCTGCGACTTTCTGCGACTTGCTGCGACTTACGACGACCAACGTCATGATGGACAACGGGGAGAAACGGATCAGGCTGCGGGCGGCTTCTTGTACGATCTGATCGACGGCAATTGACATCTCAATGGTATAAGTTTGTCAAATACCTAGCAGGTGGATGAAGCGTGTCTCGCCAGCCACAGGGCCCTTACGTGTGCCTCACTTGTACCTCACTTCCACGTCGACACTTTTGACAAGATGGCGCCTCGATTGGCTTGGCTAGGCCTGGGGAACATGGGCAGAGTAAGTTTCGGCAATGCTAAGAACGTCCAAGAATACTGACTTCCAACCCAAGGGCATGTGCAAGAACTTGGTAGAGAAGGGCAACCTGTCCCACCCGCTGATCATCTTCAACCGCACCGTGCAACGGGCCCATGACCTCGCCGCCAACATCGGCCATGCCACCGTGGCGTCCTCCGTGCAAGAAGCCGCTTCGAAAGCCGACATTATATTTTATTGTCTGGGAGACGACCCGGCAGTGCTCTCTACTCTCGAAGAGGTCCTCAAGACCGACGTCAAGGGCAAGGTGATTGTGGACTGCAGCACGGTCCACCCTGACACCACGGCCAAGGAAGCAAAGATGGTTGAAGAAAAGGGCGCCAGCTTCGTGGCATGTCCTGTGTTCGGCGCCCCGGCCATGGCCGACGCGGGCCAACTGATCTGCGTCGTGGCGGGTCAACCTGACGCCGTGCAAAAAGTGATACCGTACTGCAAGGGCGTGATGGGCCGCGCCAACGTTGATTTCTCGGGCCAAGAACCAAGCAAGGCGACACTGCTCAAGGTCATTGGCAACACATTTGTCCTGGGCATGGTCAATGCGTTGTCCGAGGGACATGTCTTGGCCGAAAAGTCCGGCCTGGGCGTCAACGAGCTCCACAAATTCATCGAGGTCATGTTCCCGGGACCGTACACCGCGTACTCTACCCGAATGAGGACGGGTGACTATTACACGCGAGCGGAGCCGTTGTTCGCGGTTGACCTGGCACGGAAAGATGCGAGGCACGCCATGAATTTGGCCAAGCAGAGCGGGTGTCGAATGAGGCAAGTTGAGGTGGGAGACGACTATCTGAAAACTGTCAAGGAGACGGTGGGTGAAAAGGGAGACATTGCCGGCATCTATGGCGCCGTCAGGTTGCAGGGGGGTCTGAAGTTTGGGAATCAGGATGCTTAGATGGATACCCAGTGGGTGAGGGTGACCGAGGGAGTGGACGAATTGGTTGATGAACGACCCCGGCTGAGAGAAAGGACCCGGCATAACATACATGCATACATATACAAGGGTCTAGAGCCACTTAACCCCTCCCAAGCAGATAGATACAAGATACAAGATGCAGGATGCAAGGCGCCAGATGCCCCGTCAGATGCAGAGAACTAACCAGGGCATGCTGCTCGCGAAGCTGCAAAGTACGAAAAACAAGCCTACTAGATCTCGACACGGAGAGTCGATCGCCGCCTCGCCTCGCCTCACTGCATGGTATGTCAGCGGTGCATGTCATGTGGCATCATGTGATATAGCCATCTATATACCTGTCTTCCGGCCTACTGTTTGTAGATACCCGCTGGTTCTCCATTTCCTTTCTCTTCCCCGTCTAAGAAGGGCATACCACATCGAAGCACAAGCACAAGGAGAAGGAGAAGGAGGGGGGAAAGGTCCTAAGGCTTCCCTTTTCCCGATTCGATCGAACCATCTTCACGGAACCGTAATCGAATTACTGTACTATCCCCTCCCGCCAGTGGATTCGGTCCCCCTTTTCGTCCCGTCCCGTGCGTCTTTCGTCCCGTATCCCGTATCCCGTGTCCCGTGTCCCGTGTCCTCGACAGCTGGCTGGATGGTGTTGTTAGTTTGTTAGTTTTGTCAATTGCGTTACTCGTCCCCGGGGAGGGAGGGAGGGAGGGAGGTAGGTAGGTAGGCATCTCGGAACGTAAACCTACAGTGGTAATAAACAGCCCCCAGTTATTCTGCTATTCTATTAAGCCACATGGTTGATTGGCGAGCTTGAGCTTGAGGCTGAGGTTAAATCACCTACATACCTGCCTCGATTTAATACCCAGATTGCCTAAAGAGTCAAAGACTCTGGACCGATATGTAGTGGCACACTACACATCACGGCGGAGGCGAGGAAGGCGCAGCTAATAAGGCGGGCAGGGAAGGACAGGGGTTTCTTTCTGCGCTGCTTGCCGGCTTGCTCAAGCATGCATACTGAACTGTACACACACACACATACATATGCACGGTCCTTCCAAGTAACCCATGCATCACCAACAGCACATACCCCACTCCCCCGCGGAATTACAACCATATGTAATAGGTCCTCCGCGAGCTGGAATGACGAATGACGCCGTCCATCCACTCCCGTGGAGAAATATAATCGTACTTACATGTATATATACATCCGTGTTGGGGGAGAGGTCGTTGGACTACCAGGGCCCTCACTTGCCTGCTTGTCCAGCTCCCGACCTGCCCCACGCTGGCTCTATTATACTCATAGAACATGGGGAGGAAGTGTGTACGCCTGAACTCGTCTTGAGTGTGAGGGTGAGATCGTTGTGTGGGTTAGATATAATGTGAGTGTGGTGACATCCTTGGAGACGTGTGATATATGGGAGATATCGTCTGGCGCGTATGGGTATCGATGGGCATAACTACATATGTATGTATCCACGTAGCTATGTAGCCCATCATATATGTAGCCATGGGGGGAGCCATGTGGCTATGCATCCAGGCAAGGTTTTAACTGACAACATCTCTGGATACCTAAATCATCCTTCCGTCGTCCCCGAATATTCAACGTCCCTTCGTCCTACTGATTCTCTTTTCTCAACATCGTCGTCCTCGCCGTTCTCGCTGTTCTCGCCCCTCATCTTCCCGCCCGGTCTCGCGACCGAGATGGCTTTCCTGCCTCCCCCAAAACTCTCTCTGACAGAGACTGATACTCTCACACTCTCATATCCACATGTCTTATATTTCTTCTGTGCGGCGGTTTGGGACAAGGGAAATTCTCAGCTGAGATCCCCCACCCCACCCTCTGGTTGGCAATATGTAGAAAGCTTCGCCCGCCTCCCTAAAGTAGCCCGTCCAGTCCGCCTAGGAAAGTAAAAAGCAAAAAAAGAAAAAGAAAAAAAAAAATCTCAAAAAGCCTCGTGATCACTCCCCGTCTCGCTCCCGCCGTCGCTCCTCGCGTCGTCCCACTGTTCATGCAAATCCCACTCGAACAGGTCCTGCAGACGCAGCTGAGATTGGCTCTCGACAAGCACCACCTCGACGGACCCGTCGTCTCTCCTGCCAATTTTCTTCTCGGCCGTCAACTTGCCCCGCTCGTAGAGCAGTTCTTCCAGGTCGCGCTTCATGCCCTGCGTAAACGTGTGGTTCTTGCCCAGCATCTTGATGCGTCCTTCAAGGACTTGCCAGTACAGCTCCTCCGTTAGGTCTAGGTGCCCTTGCTGTTTGTACAACAGGGCCAGTAACCGTAGACTTTCCAGTCTCCGCGGGTGGTTGTCGCCCAATGTGTCTTTCGAGTCCCTGATCGCCTGTCTCAACACGGTGGCCGCCTCCTCGATCCGATTCTGCCGCTCTAGCGAGCGATGCAGATTCGTCAGTGCCGAGATGGACTGCAAATGTTTGGGCCCGAGCACCATCGACGAAACCTTGTAGACTTCACGCAAAACCTGCTCCGCCTGCTGCACCTTCCACTCGACATTTAACATAAATCCGTAGCAATACTTGGACGCGATGGACCGGGGATCTTCTGGACCGTAGCGCTGGACAAACAGCTCATGCACCTCGTAGAGATCTTGACTCGTGATGTCGCGATCTCGCATCTGTCCGTTGGCCACATAGACCATCCAACGCACCGTTGTCGTGAGGGGGTCATTCGGTCCCAGCACCCGTTCTGCCACCAGATACGCACTCTGCATGATGGTCTTGGTGATATCTCCCTGGTTGTGCATCTGCAGGATCTGTAATGTCTGGTTGAGCGCCAACAACACTTTCGGGTCCTGCTGTGGCGCGATCATCTTCTCGAACTCGGCATCCGCGTCTACCAGACTCCGTTGCGATAACGTATAGTTCCCTCGTCGAAGGTAGATGCAGGCGGCGAAGCACCGGGCGACCCACTTCCAGGAATGTTCATGGCCTCGTGAACTGGCGGGGATGGATATCGTGCTTCCTGGCAAATCCTGGGTGGCGTTCAGGATGTTGCGAGGTAATTGGGGCATCTCCAAATTCGGGAGACTGATAAAATGTTCTCGGGTGGATTCATGGCATGTTGGACAGATCTGTTCAAAGTCCATCGAATCCTCTGACGAGCTGTCGGTGAACATTAGCGCCCAGCTCCGAATGTCGTCGTGGCCGCAGAGTGACTTCAACGGCGGTGCGTCGACTATCTGCAGCGCCATGTACTCGACGTCTCGACCCAATGAGTGGCAGGGCACGGCGGAATTAGTGTCAGAGACGGTGCCGGCATGGCGCACCCGGTCGTCAACGATGGCCAGCGGTTCACTGGGGGGAATAGGATAGGTATATGACAGCGCCGCCGACAAAGGTGCATCCTGGGGAGACGAGACGGCATGGGCGCGTGACGACGACGACGGCGAAGAGTCTGACGAGCATGTGATATTGCTTTCTCTGGACGCAAGATAAGGACCGTGCCTTTGAGGCGGTGACACGGTCAGTGGGAAATACGGCGAGGCTGAGTGGTGGGGTGACCACCTCTGCGAAGGACTAGCAGGGGAATGTTGGTGGGCGAAGGCGGAGGTGGGGGCGGTGGAACACGAGGCTGGTCCTAGTCCTGGTCCTGGTCCTGATCCTAAGCCTGAGACTGACTCTGACGCAGCTCCGGTAGGCGAGTGCAAGTCCTTGGCCGACTGGACGTTCGCTGCTGCGATCTCGGCCGGATGTCCTCTCGTGGGAGGAGTAGCAGGTGGCCCTTCTTCGCCCTCTGCCTCAGGCTCGGGAGTATAGGCTCGGACATGAGCATATTGCTCCTGTTGTTGATCGGCCGCGGTACTACATTTGACATTAGCAAGGGCAGTGGCGAGGAAATCCTCCTCGGTCATCTTCCGCCCTTTGATGTATTTGTGGAGGTCCTTGAGTGAGCGTTTGTGGCCATGGATCACAAACGCCGTCGACCGTTTACCGCTTTTTTGGCGGGTGTGGTGAAGCACCGCACCTGGGAAGATGGTCGTCAGCAAACCAAACAGGAGTGATGGGGGAAGCTCTTGCAAACAAATATTGCTACGGGTCCTCAAAAGGGGGGAGGGCTACTTACATATCTGATAGTCCTTGTCCGAGTAGTTCTTACTGATTCCCCACTGCGACAGTCGGGCTTTATACATCCGCTCCCTGTTCCAACTCTATCAGCAAAATGCATGGGACGTTGAGTGCACGGCAAAGAATAAGATGAGTGGCTGGGCTTCGGCGATACTGTGCACTCACGTTGCGCGGAAATTGTGCCGGTCTAAAAGTATTCTTCTCACATCTCTCAAGGGGTGCTTTTCATAAAGGATCCTGATTTCCTCCTTCACCGCTTGCCACTGAGCGGGAGCGGGGCCTTCTCGCGCCTCGAGTTGAGTAGAGGCGGGCGCCTGGGATTGGGATGATGCTGATGCTGATGCTTGAGCAACATTCTCGAGCGTCCATCCATGGGGATTGCCCAGGCTCAGGGCCATTGACTTGATCTTGTTCTGCTGTGCTCAACGGTCATCACTGCCTAAAGTGAAGTTAGAATTAAAATGCCGAACCTAGTCAGCTTCGAAACAGAAAGAGAAAAAAAGGGCGCGAGAATAAGGGCTTGCCTTGCTTGGTCCGGCTGTACGCGGTTCCAAGGGCAAAAAGGAAAGGAAAAAAAGGGCAATGTTTGCCTTGCGAGAGCGGCCTGTCACAAAGGAAGTCGATGAGGAGGGGTAATTTTGGTGGCCCGTGGGCACAGTGGCTCGTCTTCAAGTGTCGTGGCCCTTGATGAGACATGCATCTCAACGCTACAGGCCCAGTTCTAAGGGCCCGTTGCATATGCAAAGTCCCTTCTGTAGCCCAATCAGCGCCCCTCTGGTGACAGCGGCGTGCTTTTAGCTTGACACGTAGCCGACAGAGTAAGATTGCGGCCAAAACAAAGGCTGAAACCCTTGCCCCTCAACGGCGGTGGCTCCCTCCAGCCTCGAGGTAGTGGGTAGGATCATCGTAAGGGAGGACATGGCAAAGGGACAAGACTTTTCTGTGGCACTTGAAAGGGGGATCATCTGAAGGTTTAAATACTCCCTGTGCGTCACTGTCGTCGGGCACTCCCCCTAAAGAGACCAAGTCAAAGGCATCCCGAATGTCGGTCCTTTGCCTGCTGCCTCTGGACTGGCTCGCCTCCCCTGGCTTGTTGACCGGCAGTCTGTGCGCGGACCGCACGCCAATAAGCCGATTGATCTCCCAAATTGATATCGAAGGGGCTTTGTTTGCCCTCCCTTCTCCGGTCACCGGGCTGTGGCCCAATTTTTGGTCGGGCTGGCAAGAGGAGCATTTGCAATGACGCTCGTCGGACTTTGAATTCCAGGCTTGGGCCTTCAGCGTGTCGCCAGCCACAATCAGCCTAACTCCGGATGGGAGACTAATGGGGTACGTATATACAATAGATATGCAAAAGAAGAGAAGATCGCAATTGCGACTGATACCACACACAGCCGTAGCACGGATGGCTTTCGAAGGCTTGGTTTCCAACTTAGCAGCATCGTCCATAAGCGGAAGTATCTGGGGCCCGCTTTCCTTCCTTTCCCCGTTATCACCCGCTGACCATAGCCCATTGACTGTCCACTGTTGGCACCTTGTCCAACCGCCTTGGTCGATTCGAGCATTTCACCAACAGATACTTGGGGCATGTGATGCCATCTGAATGGTACCCAGCGTCATCAAACATTCGAAAGATTTGTGTTAATTCGTGGTGGGTAACGCTCGGTCCAAAATCTAACGAGCGCCATTTGAGAACCCTCCTCTGTTGGTTGCTCAAGCCATAGAGCCCGGGTTTAACTTCCAAAGCATACCTGTCGTGGCATTATATTCGATTCAGCTTGTCAGACCAGGAGATAACAGATGAGGGTACCCAGCCTTGAGTGACTGCCGACAAGACATGGCCCACGGTACCAAAGGGAGTCCATCACTAGGACTGGGCTAGGAACAAAAAACAAAACACAGCAGTTGATCCAGGTTGGTCAACAGGAACATAGCAATAAGGGGCAGGGCTTCTCCTTAAAGGGCTGTCAAGCATGGTAAGATCATGAACCACCGGGTTCCTGGCGATGTCTTTAGCCGCTGAGTGACTGAAGCCTTTCTGGCGCCTTCTTTGGGTCGAGACAACGGGCGGACCCGTTTCGGGTCCTTCTTGTCCTTGGTCTCTAACACCAACGATTCTATGGGATAAGCAGATCGCCTCCAGTGCTATTATCAGAGCTAACGAGCAGATCTTCGCGCCTGGTCGACCGCTGAAGGTCGACGATCTTGGGCACTATGCGATCGAGGAAAGTCCTCTTTGGAGTCTGCCGAGCCTTGTCGCGTCGCTTGCGCAGAGAAATGTCGACTTGTCACTGCCTTCTCCCCGTCGAATGTATCGGGGCCAGGCTGTGATGGTGGTTGGGGGCCCGATGGGCCACGACTTATCATGGCTTGCTGATAAGCTGGTGGAGGATCAGCTTCCGCGTGTGCAATTTGTGCATACCCCGCTGTTTGATACGCACCCGGCATATATTGACCAGGTTGACCGGGTCGAGGCGCAAAAGTTGCAGTGTTCACTGTGATGTTGAAACTGGGCGAAGGTTGGTCTGACCTCGACTGCCCTTGATAATACGGACTCGGGCTCTGTTGGATACCTTGCGGCTGAGAATGGGCAGGGTATTGACTGAACTGAGGCTGAGGGTGATGGTATGCAGATTGCGGAGGGCTGGCAGGAGTGTTGGATGTCATTGCAGCTCTCTCTTGCCGCCCACTGTCGGCGGGCTCGTTCGTTCCTTCTCGCTTGACTCGGGGTTGCTGCGGTCGATTTGTACCGCCTTCTGAGGGACCCTTTTTCGCTCGACGTCTGGCAGTGTCTGATTCTCTATAGTCATACGGCTCTTTTCTATATTCTCCTGCGACACACCATTACGGTCAACATTTGTCGTAATTTTTCACGCCAAGGGAGAATGGGCCGTACTGCTTTGTGTTTCCAAGTCCCAGTCTCTAGAGTCATTGATGATATCGCGAATGCTAACCTAAACGCAAGGAAGCCGCTCAGTATGAGGGGTGGCGGGGGGACGGCACTGGACAATGGAGGGGGGGCTCTTACGGCATTGAGCGCTCTTCTCGCCAGGACGCTGAAACCGACTCGCGCTTTATCCTAGCCATAGTCAGTGGGATACCAACCAAGAATTGACGAGAGAGGTCTCACCGTGGGATGTTGAGACGATGTTATCTTTGCGGTACGATCAACCCATCGAGTGATATAATCGACCAGGACTGCGGCGTTGATGTTTTCGCCGGGGACGAAAAAGTGGATGGGCTGGAGGTCGTCATCGCTGTCGTCGGAGTCATTATCGTCGTCTCGCTTCAGCCTCTTGCCGGCCTTGGAGGGCTGCTTAGGCATGACGGGTGGTAGGTTCGAGGATCGCAGGAGCGCAGGCTAGATGCTGTGTGATCACGGGAGAGGCTGTTAGCAGCAGCGGTCCGGCTCGTGATGAACCTCGGTCGCAACGCAGGCAACGCAGGCTAGCGGAATCAGGGAGAGGGCGAGAAGGGCAGTGGGAAACCGAATGAGCATGCTTGAAGAGATGAGGCGGATCCAGACTCGATGAACCCAGAGGGAGGTTAACCTGGAAGACTTGTGAAGTGACAAGATGGGTTCGTGGGTTGGTTTGGCCTGGTTTGGGCGGCAATTCAGAAGTGCAGCCGCAGCCGACACATTGTTGGCAGGTTGTCAGTTGTCAGTAGTCGGTTGCATGTGCAGTGGGAATGGATGAGTTGTCAGTTCCAGGAATAATGGGTCAGGTAAGAGCCAGCGATTTCCAGTCTGGCATTAGTGAGAGTAGAGTGAGAGAAGCCCAGCAAGAGCAAATGAAAAGGCGAGTCCAAGGGCTGCGACCGTGAGAACACATGATGTCTGCCGCCCACCGACACACTTACCCCGCTGCCGTGCATCATCCCTCATCCGTCATCCATCATCGTCTTGTCTCCCTCGTTGTTGCAACTTCCGGGTAGCCACAGCCTTTGGAGACAAGGCCGCTCTTCGGAGCGAGGTCCTCCGTGGACTACCGCCGCCTCTGGTCAATTCTCATGGTAGAAGGGCAAAACGAGGTGGAAACCCAAAAACCCTTTGGCGTGGTGTTTTCTTTTTAGCGATATCTCAGGAACCAATGTGGCGGCTGGCTGTTGGATGATGGAATTATGAGCGACCAACCGTGAGGGGCAGCAAAGCCCCATTTCAGCAGCGCAGCAACGAGCAATCGGCCGATGGGCTGCCAGGAGGAAGAACCCGGCCGCAATGGGAGGGGAGATGCAACCCGAGAAACTCGTGACAAGGTCGATTTCAAGTCAGCCAATTCCACGAGTGGGAAGCCGAGTCCTCGTCAGTACATAGATGGCGAGGGAGATGTTTGTAGGACCGAACAAAGGCGTGATGGCTCAGGTTGTGTTTGGGGAGCTGAAGCTGCCTTCAAACGGGGGCCTCATTCTTCTGTGACGAATACGACTCGGGCTGTGGGAGAATGTCGCTCTCTCGCCCTGCCCAATGTGGGGCACGATAAACGGCCGGCCAAGTGGAGGAGGACAGGCGAGGACGATGCACCAGAGGGGGACCTGGTGACGGGCGGGAAGTTCATAGATATATCACCATATCACCAAATAATACACACCCAGTGCAGACGTCGAAACCGTGGTCGAAACAAGGTTGTTCACCATGTCAACGGGCCGACAGGCACTACCATGGTCGATCGACTTCTGGCTGGCACTCTGCAGCCAGCACAAAACGACAAAGCCTCCGACGTCAATGCTGCCTCACCGCTTCTTCTCGGCCACAGCCCCTGTTCCGAGATTCGAGATTCGAGACTACTCGGCTAGTGTGTGACTGACACGGCCTTGAGATAGCACCATCGGACCACTTGATACACACGAAAACAGGGGAAAATCACATGTACAAATAAAAGCAGCACGGCTTGACGAGTAGTGGGACGTGGTCTCTGCTAAAGGGAGCACTCGGGGAGTAGGGGGAGCCAGCCTTGTGCGCAACTGGTGCACTTGGTCTCTACCCCAATCCTCCGTACTTCGGCTGCTGGTCCTATGAATCCTCGCTTCATCTCATGCCTCACATCTCAAGACTAGTGACTAACTCTGGGATGCCGGCAACTGGAAGCTAGCATCCTGCGTCAATGGGATGCTGGTGTGGATTGTGACCGCCATAGTTGCATTGTCATACGAAAAGGTCGTGTTGGGTGCACCAGGTATGTTGACGGTTTGGGGCGCCGATCCGACATTGCAAACCGTGATCCTTTCGACGCTGACGTTGGCTGGATAACTGTAGTCGCCCGACATCGAGAAAGCTCCATTGGTGTACGTAAAGTTGATAAATGACGTGCTGGGCTGCTCAATCATCAGCCCGTCGTCCAGGTAGAGCGATCCGGTTGCCGTGCCATCCATGCCAGGCGCAACCAAGAGATGGAATCCTTTCGTACGCAGCTCGGCTGTAGTGTTGGCGCTCTCAACTCGAAGAGGGAGAATTGCACCGCCCCGGACATGGAGTGGGATGGTGGTGAAGTTGACGTCGGTCAAGGTCGTCATCGACCCATTTCCTTGCACCGGGCTAAATCCGTCGTTCCAGTCGTAGAATATGTCGTCAGGCAGATACATACGCACTGTCGTTTTGTTCGCACCTGTAACGGGAGACACCAGCATCGAATCGCCAAAGAAGAACTGAGCGTCGATGCCAAATGTCTTTGTGTCTTCGGGGTAAAGATAGAACAGAGGGTTCAAAACCGGCTTGCCATTTTGCGTCTGTGTCCAAAAGGCGGTATAGAGATAATCAAGAGCACGGTAGCGGATGTCAATCGCGTTCCGGGACGCCTGAGCAGTAATTGGCCAGCGGTAGGCTTCCTGAGGTCGGGCTCCGAGCTCATTGTGGTTGCGAAAAAATGTTTGGAAAGCCCCCAGCATCATCCAGCGCGCACAAAGTCTTTCGCTAGAGTTGGAAGAATATCCACAAACATCAGAACCGACCATGGGCAATTGGAAAATGGATGCAAAGTTCAACATGTCTGAGATACTGATTTCGTATTGATCCCAGTTGGCAACGTTGTCCCCAGTCCAATGGCCGACATGGGCACCGGCTCCAAGGAAGGTGCTGCGTGTGATAACCAGTGGTCGCTCGCCGGGACGCCGATTGAGAAGAGCGCCACGTGAAGTCGACGACATCATGGTGCCGTACAGGTTGTGGGTGTCGTATTCAACAAGGCCGTTGTAATGAACGAGGTCGGTGTTCAATGTCTTGTTGGACAAGCTACCCGCAGCATTCTGGATCATGTAAGGAGGGTTGATCAGCTTCCGTCCTGGGAGACCGAGCATGTTGCCTGTATTTGGTGCTTGTCGTTTAGTATTCGACGGTGGTTGGAAGTCTGGCGGAAAGCCGGGGAGGGCAATAGCAGGGCCATTGCGCAGTGCCGCCGGCTTGGGGGGAAATCCGTTCGCTTCAGCAAATGCGCTCGGGTTGGAGCATGGATAGTTGCAGAAGCTGGGTAACAGTCAGCAATCTGCTGCAAAACGACGGCGCCGGAATCGCTCATACTTCGAGGCTTCGTTCATGTCAATCCAAAGTCCTGAGATATCCACCCCGGTCTCGGGACTGAAGAAGGACGTAAATTCGCTATTCCAATAGTCTTGGGTGTCTGGATGGAACCAATCTGGGAACACAGTTGGGCCGGGCCAGACGACGCCCTCGAAGACTGACCCGTCAGCCCTCTTCATGAAGACACCCGAGTTGTTGCCGTTGTTGAATGCCGAATAGTTCTGATACGCGACTGCTGGATCAACCATCATAATATAATGCTGCTGATGTGCGTGGAGATAAGTTACCAACTCGCGCATCTTGTGCAGAGGGAAGCGTTGTGGATCCAAAGTGAAGACCTTTCGGGCATCCTATCCCTGTGTCAGTGGCTCCTCAGCACGATTTTGATGGTATTACCATATAATCAATGTCCGTCCACATGGTCTAAAGGTGTTAGCCTGAATCGTCACCAGAGGGTGGTTGCCTACCTCTAACGGTATGTTGGCTGCGCTATAGTTGTGCACGACTTCGGCGACTTCGTAAACATCCTTGTAGCCATATCTGCATTGATGGAATCCAAAGGTCCAATACGCCATCATCGCAGGTTTTCCGACGACCTCGGAGATTTGCTGGGAGACTTCAATGGGAGAAGGTCCGGCCAGAAAGTAGAAGTCCAAGACGCCCCCGAGGGTGTTGTACTCGAGGTATTGACCAGCAGTGTCGTTGATCTTGATGTCCATGCCATTGGAGTTCAAGAACAGCACTCCATGCGTGCCATTCGACCCTCGGTGATCCATGTATACTGGATGATTCCCATACAAATTGGTGCCCTGGGGGATGCCATAAGCATCGCGGGACCACAACGTCCTGGTGTAATTGGAGATGTTCAATCTGAAGTGATCCGAGTGTTCACCAAGGCCGTACAAATTTGGATGGCTGGGCAACGACGTCCGGAGCCTGAGATATTGAGACTCAAAGATGATGGGAGACCCGGACGTGTTGAACAGGACCTCTCCGGAGGAGCGAGAGACAGAGAAGCTGAAAGGGTTCTCTATGTAGTCAAACACAAGCTGAGAATTAGAGGCCGTAGTTCCTGCTGTGGCATTAGGACGAGGAAGAACCGACTCAGGAACCTGATAGACGGTCTGGTTCTGGTCTTCGATGATTACATGGAGCCTCGAAGCTTCACGGTGGGTTAATAGCCGAACATGGATGGTTTGCAGGCAACAAGCGTACCAGACTGATACTCAACAGTGAGGGTGAGATTCTGCAAGTCAGCGCCGTAGACGTTACAAGCTGGGCCTGCGAGATTGAGATCAGCGGTCAAGCCATTCGCATTCTGCTGGACGTTGGTAGCACGGTAGCCTGGGCAGGCCTTTTGAGCAGCAGTAACCCCAAAGGTCAGAAGGGCAAACAGAACAGAAGTCAACTTCATCTTGTCCACGGCGGTATTCTAGACAATAGGTAGATAGATGAAGTCCTCTACACAACTGAGGTTGGGCGACGGCCCTGCTTATGAACCATAGAAAATTCCGCTCGACCACCTGCCGTCATGCGTCTCAGACGGATGCAATGCTGGCCAAAGAGTCATGATTCCTTGTTGGAGCTGCATGAGCTGATCGACAAGTTGCCGCCCACAACGTCAGAGCTCGAGTCAAAGCCGTGGAGACAGGTAGCTCAGAGGCAAAAGCTCCCCAGTCAAGCTCCAGCTCACCCCACAGAGTCGTATTTCGATCAGCCTGGCGCGGAGTCACGGATTGGAAAAGGCGTTCTGTAGAAAAAGGTCATTCCAGAGGAAGAGCAGGTAAGAGTCCAATGGAAAGGCCAAGGTGCCTGACTAAAAGATCCCGTGCCGTCGTCGGAGATTCGAAAGTGGTTAAAAGTGCGGAGGAAGAAGGACACAGTAACATTGGGAATCTGGAGAGCTGCCACTGCCAAGCGGTGACATTGGACCATTTCACCGAGTATTTTAACCAGGCGAGTGGCAGGATAGAAGACGGAGGATGGAGGGAAAAAGGATGTGATTGAGGTCGGTGTAATACATAAGCACCAAGACCAGGGCCCGATCTGTCTTCGTATTCGTGTTGCTCTCCCGAGTCCCGCACCTCCAAACAGGCTTGTTCTGACATTCTCCCTTGACACAGCCTTATCACGCTCTAGCAAGGCTGACGACCTATCTTCTGTACCAGCAAAGGAGATGTCCTCCCATGAACAATGTCCTCTGTAACTAGATTTGGAAGGTCAGGATCATCTCTTAGCGATAAGGTGGGCATCTCCTCCGTGTTAGAGCCGCCGGCAGTTGGCCGGAGACCTTGACCGATGGTATAGACACCATGCATGGATACAGACACATACATATATATACCTCCAGCAGCCATAAGCCCAGCCGAGAAACATGCTACGTCCAAGATCCAAGGAGACGAGGCGTTGATCAACCCAAACAGGACAAAGATGGTGTATGTCCTCAGCCTCCTCGCACTCTCCCTCTTGCTTCCCACTTCCTCGTTCACCCAGACAACGCCAATCGATGTCCGCGAAGCCACCATCTCCAGCATCCACAGCTCTCTATTCTCGGGCCTCACTACTTGCCGGGGTATTGTAAGCGCCTTCATCGCCCGGATCGAACGCTTCAACCCGGACATCAACGCCATCATCACTCTGAACCCAGATGCCCTCTCAATAGCCGACTCGCTAGACGAGTCTCTTTCGCGAGGCAATGCCACGGGGCCCCTCTTCTGCATCCCCATCTTGCTCAAGGACAACTATGACGCCCTCCCCATGCCCTCGACGGGCGGCTGTCTGGCCCTGAACGCTTCAAAGCCTGCTCAAGACGGCCCTGCAGTGCGCGCCTTCCGCGACGCTGGCGCCGTCATCTTGGGCAAGTCGAATCTGCACGAGCTCGCGCTCGAGGGTCTCTCGGTATCCAGCCTTGGCGGCCAAACCATCAATCCGTATGACTTCACCCGCACGCCTGGAGGGAGTTCAGGCGGCACAGGCGCAGCAGTTGCTGCCTCGTTCGCCGTGTTTGGCACGGGGACTGACACGGTGAACTCCCTACGAAGCCCAGCGAGCGCCAACAGCCTGTTCAGCTTCCGGCCGACACGGGGCCTGATTTCTCGCGCTGGCGTCATCCCGATCTCATACACCCAAGACACCATCGGCGCGATAGGACGATGCCCCTTGGACATAGCGACGGCCCTGACGGTCATGGCCTCCGTTGGCTATGACCCAGCAGACAATGTGACCTCCGCAATCCCGCCCTCAGTACTGGGCACCGACTACACCTCCTTCATATCACAGGGTGTCCGCGCAAACCTGACGGGGATCCGCGTAGGGGTGCTCGAAGGGTTCTTCAACCGGATGGCGAGTAACGAAACCACGCCGGTCAACAACGCAATGGACAACGTGATCTCCATGCTGCAGTCTCACGGCGCCAGCGTGATCTACATCAACGATACGACAACCTACAACGCGACCTCGATCTCGGCACAGATGGACGTCCAGACGTCCGAGTACCGCGAAATGCTCAACCACTATCTCTCGACCGACAATCTGACGGGGCCACACCCTCGAACGATGCCGCAACTCTACACGCGCAACCAGAGCACTCCAGAATTCCTCGTGATCCCGTCTCAGTACTCGTATGTGGAGACGGCGCTGGTCTCGTCGACGTCCAACGCCTCGTACTACCTCAAACAGTCGCTGATCGCCAACCTCACGCGGTCCTTGCACGCTACCATCCTCACCAACAAACTCAGCTGCGTCATCTACCCAGAACAAAAAAACCTGGTCGTCCCAATCGGCTCGCCGAGCCAGTCAGGCCGCAACGGCATCCTGGCCGCCTTGACAGGCTCCCCCGTCATCACCATGCCCATCGGCTTCTCGCCGCCCTCGACGACCGCCCCAATCGGCATCCCCGTTGGCATGGAGATCCTGGGCCTGCCCTGGAGCGAGGGCACGTTGTTGCAGGTCGCCAAGGCCATCGACGATGTGCTGCATGCTAGGCGAATGCCCGTGACGGCCGGTTTGAACGAGACCGTCGAGGTCACCAAAGCCTACACTCAAGTCCCGCGCGTCCTGCCGCTGGGGGCGAAGAATGTAGACAAGGCTGCGTACCCTCTAGGCGTGTATTGATACCGATTCTGACATGGATATCGATATACGGACTGAAATGAAAACAAAAGGTTCTCAAATGGTGAAAGACAGCCCATCCCGTCCATCGCACATAATATCTTGTACAACGACTAATTGAACTCGTGGTACCCCTATGACTTTCAGACTTATCCTGCAGGCCTGAACCACCTGGTACTTAAGAGGCTAGAGCGAACAAGACTGTACAGGCACTTTGTTGGGAGTAGTTCATCGTGTATTAACTCTCGTCAATGCCATGTAGTAGTATGTTTCTTTGGTATCTCAGAAGGCCATCAATCGTGATTCATGCAATAATTCCCCCGCTCAGTCCATGTTCGTTAAAGTCCAGAACACATAACAGATAAGCAGCAGTCCATTCCACGCGTCGAGTTTCATCAAATGTAAAGTTTGCCGTCGTACCCGAATTCTAGCTCTGAACAAGGAATGTCGTGTCTTGTTTCGTCAAGATGAAGCCTCCGAGCCCGCTATCAGCTTCTCCTCTTCCGTAACGATCGCGGCACCGCCTTTCTCTTGCCCATGCTTCAGTTCCTCCTCAATCAGGCTTTGCTTCTTCACGTACTCCAGCACAATCTCTTCCTCTGTTCTTTCCCTCTCGAGTTGTTCCTGGCGCCTCTTCTCGTCCTCCTCCGATGCCGTTATTGCCCGTTGTAACTCATCATTTTCATTTTCATCGGCTGTTACTTCCTTTGTGTCCGTGATTGGTCCGTCCTGTTCATTCGTGGCCGGAAGCGAGGCCTCGTGTGCTGTAAGTTCTCTCTTCTTCCGTTCATTCTCAGTGTGTAGTTTTTTAGTCTCCTCAACCTTGCGCATGAAACTTTCATCGTAGTCCGTGTCAATTCCAGAGTCACTATCATCCAGATGATGATGATCTTCATGCCCTAGCTCTAGATTCTGTTCTCTCGCAGCCTGAGATTGCCTGTGCTCTTCCAGGCTCTGTGCCAGAGCGTTTTCGAGTTCGAGGTCATGCTTTTCCAACGGCTTCTCTGTGGCTGTGGGCAAGGCACCGCTCCGCCGGGCATGCTCTTCTTGAGCCCTCTTGAATTCTCGGATACTCGCTTGGATAGCTTGTTGATATGCAGCATCAGAATACTTGTTTGGATCGTGACCTGAACTGTGCAATTCGAGGAGACTCGCTCGTAGTGCCCTTTCAATGACGGCATCCTCCAAGGGGTTGCCTGTGCTAGTCGAACTCACGGAGTGCTTGATTGCATGCTCATAGTCAGCTAGAACGTTGTCTTCTCGCGACTGCGACGGCGTCTGGCCAAGGCTGAGGGAAGACTCCAAACTTGAGAGAGAATGGCTGTGCTTGAGATGGTGGCTGGTGTTGTGGTCAAAAGGACAGAATTTGCATCGGCTCTTGATTTTGCCGCCAGCTTTGCTTTTTCTTCTCTCCTCCTTCCTGATCTCTTTCTCGCGGCGTTGTAGTTCTTTTTCTTCCTTTTTCAGCTGATCCCTTCGCTCAGCAAGAGCCTTTCTTTCGTCCCAGCTAAGGTGCCTGGTATTTCTGAATCCGTGAACCAGTTCAACCGAGTCGGTGTTGGTCCTCGTGATGATGTGGCTCTCAATTGCGACCTTGCGGTCGTTTCCGTAGAGTTGTCCATGCTTTCGAGTTTCCAGCCTGCCATCTTTCCAGGCGGTGACAATCCGTTGCCTCTCTTCTGGTGTACTGCTCTTCCAATCCTCAAAACCTTGGGCTGTCCGAGCCGCAATGATGTAATTCTGCACGGAACTCCCAAAATGTTTGGAAATTTCGCTGTAGATGCCTTTTGCAGTGTATCCTGGGAGTCCCCAAATGCCCGCGGCTGGCTTGAGGACCAAACCGCCGAGACCCTTGGCTGCCCCCTTGAAGAAACCAGCCGCACCCTCTTTCTTCGCCCCTGCCAAAGGCTGGGTGACGAGGCCAGTTATACCGTCGTAGAAGCCATACCCGAACTCTTTGCCTGCCACTCGCAAGCCAGAATGAAGGCCCACGATCTTTTCGTTCTGTCGTACAGTGTCATCTCCATATAACTTAGGTGCATTGTGGAATCCCTTTGCTAGAGATAGTGTGAAATCCATAGGGGACTTGACGCCGGCGGAAATGATTTTACCAGCGGCTTTAGCACCGGATATTGCAGTTTCCAGAGACACTTGGCCGACTTCTTCACCGACGCAGGGGTCATGATTCCCATTTGGTGACGGCGAACCGGAGCGAGATCGAGATCGGTGGTGAGACCAGCTACCGTGCCGGTGATGGCGGGAAACTTTGGACGATCCGTCAGCCGTCAAGACTGTGGACATGGATGAAGGTGCTGGCGCGGCGGTTGTTCCCGAGGAAATCGATTGCTGAGACTGGACAGGTGTGATAGCTCCCGCTGTGGCATTTGCAGCTTCAGAAGAGAGTCGTTCCGAAGATACGGTGGGTGTGGAAGTACCACTGCTTGAGTGTCTCTCGTGGATTTCTTTCAGTTCTCCTGAAGCTGTCTTCAAAGACTTTAGGATTTCAACAGGGAAATCTGCGATACCCATGGAGAGATTTCCGAGTGTTCCAATCAAGGCGGCTGCGCCACCAGATATTGGCTCCCAAGGGCCGTCCTCTGTCTCATACTCTCGGGGTCGGTAGAGTTTCAGGTCAGAGAAATCTAGGAGACCTTCAGTCCCGAGGACCGTGGCTGCAAGCGGCGACAGACGAATATCTGTTCGTTTTACGCGCCACACAGCAATACGTGACGGATCCAAGGAGCATCTGAGGTTCGACATGTGCAATTGCTTGTGGAAAGACTGCGCACCAGCATCACAACCATCCTCCGCTTTGATCTTCATGCTCAATTCCTTCGCGCGCTCGAGTGACTCCGGCTTTAACGCTTCCAAAATCGAGTGCGCGAGTTTATCAGCATTCAAGTTCTTGTAGGCAATAGGCACAGGACCTGCCCCGGCTCTGGCAGTCATCGAACCCCAGAACGGTTGATCGCCAAAAAATGGGACTACCACCGTTGGTCGACCGGCTAATATACCGGCAGCGGTTGTACCGGCGCCGCCGTGATGCACGACACAAGAAACATGCCGGAACAGCCAGTCGTGGGGGCAGTTGCCGATCATGAAGACACCTTCCGGTATTCCTAACTCGCTGGCACCGAGCCCACCCCAGCCCTTGGAGACTATCGCTCGTTGGCCAGTCTTTTTGATGGCGTCAAATATCATCCTGGTCATGGCATTTGGATCATCGACCACGATTGAGCCAAATCCAATGTACACAGGAGGCGGCCCGGCAGCCAAAAAATCCGCCAGGTCCTGCGGTGGTGAATAATTCGTGGATAGGTTGAGGAAGAAGAAGCCCGAGATGTCGATATAGTTGCCCCAGTCTGGTGGTTTCGGGATCAAAGCAGGCGACCAACAGTAAGTCCACGGGATGCGCAATCGACTAACCATCCCAGGAGCCCACATGATACTCACGGGATCCAGGCCCAGGCTTCTTTCTCGAAATCTGTTGATAACATCTCCTAAGCCCTGCCAGGTCAACATGTCCACCAAAGCATAGGTGACAAAGTTCGTAATGCTGGAGTCCGTATTGGAGGAGATGATGTTGGCGAGAGGATGTGGGAAAGATTGCGTCGGTGACCAGGGCATGGTGAACATCAGGTGGAGAGGAATGCCTAACTTCTCTGCAATATGCACATGGGCGAAACTGGGCGGATTGGCGATGATTGCATCCGCAACAAAGGGCTTCAAGGTCGGATCCATGCCGAAGGACATGGCACTGTCGAAGCTGCGCGTATCCATATTGTCATCGTTAACTGGCGTGCCCATGCCATTTCCAGCCTCAATGCAAGATCTCCAACAGCCTGTAACGATTTCGTAGATGCCCTTTCTTCGTTTGCCCACGTCTCCATTTTTGAGAGAGTCCATACCCGGCATAAGGCCCGGATTCTTGACCATGAACGCCATGAGTTCGGCAGGATCCCCTCCTATGCTGAAGAATTCCAGACCATTCTCGGTGACGAACTGTTTGAATGTGGGATGGGTTGCGATTCTGACACGGTGCTTGTACTTGTTCTTCAGCACTTGACCTAGGGCAACAAACGGTTGCACATCTCCTCTGCTGCCCACTATCTGAATCACAATGTTCATCGGCGGTGGGGGCAGGCCGTCTACTTCTCCCAGACCCTCGGGAATCGGAGGTTCTGCAGGAGGTTTCTGTCGTGACAACTCCAATTGGCGGCGCAGAGCAGGTAAGAGAAGGCTCGTGAGTTTGCCCTTGTGTTGGTTGATATTGATATTAACTCGGCCATCACTGGCTATCCGTGCACCTGTATCAAGGCCATTCTGACTTATGTCTAGCTGCCCGTACTCCGCGCCATTGTAGGCCGGTGGAGGAACTTCCTCCAGATGTGGAGAGACGCCGCCATGATGCCGTATGTGGCCTTCCGGAGAAGAATTGGAGACTGTAGGCTCTTTTGGTCCGCCACAGGCCTCCTCTTGGGCAGCAGCAGCAGCAGCTTGTGCTTCCTCTAGGATGATGGGAGGGACGGGTTCGCCTTGTTTCGGCGGCGTGGCGAGGGGATCTGAGTGGGACATTATTGCACCTAACAAGACATTAAGGATGTGGTCAGGACGATTTGAGGGGAGAAGGACCGCCTTGAAGAGGCGGGAGACGGTAGGAAAGGAGCAACTAGAGAGCGCAAGAGAGAGGGGAGAGGGTGCAGTTGAGCAGCTGACGGGGATAGAGGATGGTGAGTGTCGCGACAGTTGGGCCACTCGAAGTCAGGTGGGCATGAGCGGTAACGAGCAAGTAATCACTGCTATGGATGGAAACAACAGGAAGGGAAGATCTCGAAGCTTGCCGGTAAAGGGTATATCATCCTTTTTTCTTGTGTCAGTCCGACAGCAGACATGATTGTCAGGGCTCTGCAACATTGAAGCACGAACCAGGAAGGGGATATTGAACTAGTAGGTGATGCCGCTCTGGCTGGTTTCGAGCTGGATCTCGAGACCGGGCGACGCTTAACCGGAGCCACCACACCCACTCCAATGCAGGCGGCTGCTGGGCGGCATGTGCGCCTAGCCATGCTCAAGGGGTTTTAGTTTAGGTGGGCAAGCCCAGTGCGCCCCTAGCCTTTTGTTCGTAGAGCCTGCGGACCATCTACAGGCAGCCCCTTCCAGGACAGGCTATAGGGTTCTACCCGAGCGCCCCTCCTTCCACCCACGAGGGCTGAATCAGCAAATGCTGGAGTCAGCACCGGCCCCCTGATCTTTATACCTTTTGAGCAACTAGTAAGGCAAGTTTCTCCTTTGCCACCGTTTCTGGCCAGATCTATTCACAGCGTCCCGAGTAGCTATGCAAGTAACTCACATAAGGCTGAAGGAGCTACTGGACGCCACCGCCTAGCCACTTCATCACGTCCACGGCTGAGGTAATCCTAGGTAATCGTAACCTATACATTCCAGGTTCTCTCCCAATATCCTGTCTGGGTTCTCTACGCGCGTTGTTGTTTCCAGCTTTGTGCGACATCTTCCATCGTCTCGAATGTGATTTCGCCGCCCCCTGCTGCGTGTTGCCGCAGCACTAGCCTCCCGATGAATCGATCAATCATGCCCACAATATGTGCTCGACCAGCACTTTCGGGGTGCCAGATCATCCTACAAAAGGCCATTTCCTTGATTAGCAAATTGCCTCAAACGGATGAATGGCTTATGGCAGCAGCATTAGTGTGACTCACGGATATACGGAGCCATAACCTTTCCCAGGCCCTTCATCCAACCAGCTTTCATTTTCCCATAGCCACTCGAACCTATCCCACCACATCTTTTCCACAAGATCTACACCAACGTAGCCTTGCGTGTTGGCCGAGTAGGGATAAAAGCCGAGCTGATAGAGTCAGCAGTGAGGTCATTTCTGCAGAACCCAGGCAACTCACAGGTGTCATGTCCTCTGTATACCAGCTTCCGGGTATCTCCACCAGAGCCTTGTCGGCTTCGGCGGTTCCTGGCTGCGGCTGTTCGGGTACAGGGGTGGGGACCATCCAGCTCCTGGCCTCCTTTTTGTAATCCGGGACATGGGGTGGCTCTTGTGGAAAGGGGTTCACTAGGTAGTAAGGTAAAGAATCGTGTGCGTTCATGCTGCTGTCATAGAGGAAGTCGTGGTCCTGGAGAAGCTGGACGGTTGTCTCTCGGATTTGGTAGAGAGGTGCTCGATAGCCGACTGGCTTCTTACCTTGTCGGAGCACTGTTATCAAGTCAATGCATTTCTGCAAAACGTCTTTCTCCTGTTGAACGGTCATCGCATATGCTCCCTCGTGGCTATACCCATGGAGTCCAATCTCCGCTCCACTTTCAGCGATCTCCCGCGCTTGCGATGGGAATGTTTCAAGACTGTGGCCGGGGACGAACCAAGTGAGTTTGTCGGAAATACCGTGCTTTTTGAAAAGGCGCAGTAGCCTACCGACCCCGACATTGGCGCTGAAAATGCCCGCTGAGTAGTCGGAGAGTGTGTTCTGGGGATCATGACCAGTCCCCAGATACCCTGATATGGCGTCGAAGTCAACAGAGAGACAAATTCGCATCCGCCGCTTCCTCTTAGCCGGAGTTAATGAGGCAGGAATAGTCACCGTTTGCACCTTAGTCTCCTTTCCACTGTTCCCGAGGACGTGCTCCTCTCGCCAAATAACCCGGCCTTCCATCCCACCATCGACAGAAATGCATTCCCCAGAGATATGGCCAGCAGCACGATGGCTAGCCAGGAACGCCATAGCTCGCGCTACGTCTTCAGGTTGTGCAATCTTCTTCAACGCAACGGTGGCCTGGCATTCTGCCCACATCTCCCTCGGATCGTCTAAGCGGTCACCGATGAGAGGGGTGTTTACCCATCCGGGGGCCACTGCATTAATCCGGGCTTTCGAATTCAGTCGGACAATTTCATTCTTCACTGTGCGAACGAGGCCATACTGCAAGCCTGCCTTGCCAGAAGCATATCTACCCATTCGTTTCAGTATCTCCTTTGGCAATTTCCTGGGGTTCCTGAGTAATACTGACTCTGCGTGCCCTTCTTGGCCGAACTTTCCAGTTTCCGAACCTGTGATGACAATAGACACGTTGTCAAGTTCCGTTCCTTTGGCTTCTTGTGCCTTCTTCACTGAGAGCAAGAACTGCTTGACCGTTAAGAACGTGCCCTTGATGTTGTTGGTGTTGACCTTCGTTATATAAGTAAAAATGCACAGTTGAAGGCTCTTTGGAATATATCCAACCTTGTCCCATAGACTCTCCTCGATCTCCCATATTGGCGGATGAGAGCTTTCATCAGTAATTCCTGCATTGGCTATTAAGATGTTCAAGGGGCCGAAGTGGTCTGTTGCGGCTTGGAAAGCTTCAGAGACAGATTTTTCAGACGTCAGGTCGCCCTGAGTCGTGAAAAGCCTCGACGACTGCTCTGGAGTTGAACATAGCTTTGAGACATCAATGGATCTCCGGTCAAATGCCGTGACGCGACACCCAAGAGCTGAGGATGACAGTCAATTCTTGCTCTCGAGTGCATATATATATGAGGTACTATGTGGGATGAACGCATACCGAGAAATTCCTTTACTGCAGCACCTCCAATCCCCCCTGCGGACCCTGTGATGAAGACATGAAGACCCTCGAGTCCTAAGAACGTGACCGAGCTTCCAGCCATGATGGACATAAAGACAGTCGACCTGGATGATATTCGCACTCTCCTACAAAGGCAGCGGTTTGATGTCTACACCATCAACCTCCCTCAACGGACATGTCCGTGTAGCAGCTCAAGGCTGAGAATGTGGAGGGGACTTGAGGGGACGAAGCTGCCCGTCAAGCTGTATGGAATTGGACGCGGCCCCCCTGTAATCACCTAAGATACCGCTGGAGTCGTTGATTCGATTCTCAGAACACCTCGAGCCAAGATCGTACGGCTTCTCATCCATGCTCTCTCGTCGTCTCCGAGTCTCTGGAAAAGTTTTCTTTTTAGGTCAACGCCAAAGGTGGAGAACTGCACTGGCCTCGTGGGTGCCGGGGGGATGGTTCGCTCCTGCCTGATTAAATTTAGCCTCCAGTCCAAACCAGGCTTCGAGACTTTGGCTATGGAGTGCCTGAAGCTCGATTTCTTACTTGACATTTGGTGTCAGCTATCTCCCTCCGCTCGCTCCCCTATCTGAAACTTGGACTGGATTTATCGCTTGTCTCCAAGTTTGCCAATTGGATCCTAAGCGACGTCGTCTTCGTGGCTCGGCTGGTCTCAAGAAAGCACTGGGTCAGCGACTGATTGAATCAACCAAGAATCCCGGATCCTGCGCTGATTAGTGGATGCCCTCCGATATCAATACCGAGCGCAGATCCGAGTGTCCTGCCCGTCGAACGTGGTCTATGCTCTGGGCGAGACGCCCCTATCTGACTCTTTCCCAGAGATGCTGATAGTGAAGATGAGTATATAGCAGCGTCGGGTTTCCTTTCTTCTTTTCCCTTCCCCGTTAGTTTTGCTGTCAGTTACCTTTTAGTGACAATCGCAAATATGTCAAGCGTGGATGACAAGAAAGATCCTATGCCTAATGAGGTCGCGACCGACTCCCCGTCAAACACTGCGGACACCGCGGACACGGGAGTCACTGAGCTCATCAATGCTTCTGGCCACGTACAGGAACTCGAGCGGAACTTCAGCCTTCTCGCCGCTGCTGGGGTCGGTCTTGTAGTTGGAACCGTATGGCCGGCTGTCGGGGGGTCGATCCTCGTCGCCATCTTCAACGGCGGTCCTCCAGGAGTCATCTATGAGTTCATTGCAGTTTCGGTTTTCTACTGGATAGTGGCTGCATCATTGGCGGAATTGGCTTCGGCCATACCTTCCAGCGCTGGGGTTTATCATTGGGCTTCAGTAACTCCAGGCAAAAAATGGGGTCGCCTGGTTGGGTATGCTCCATCTTCAAAATGATGCTCATCAAATTGCCTGACAGTCCGTGACTACAGATTCTTTGCCGGATACTGGAACTGGCTGGCATGGGTGTTTGGTGCAGCATCAATGAGCTTCATCCTCGGTTTGTGGCCCCCTCTTGCTGACCGATATGAAGCTCATTCTCGACAGCAAACACGTTCGTGCAGATGTATGCTCTCGAGCACAGCGACTTCACTGCGAAGCGGTGGCATGTCTTTGTGACGTATCTGGTAGGTCGGGAACAAGCGCCGGGGCGAGGCAGGCCCGGTAGTGGGCATTGGCTGACGAGTGATTCAGATTGTAACCTGGATTGCTTGCCTGTGCGTCTGCCTGTTCAACAGGGCGATGCCTTACTTGAATACTGTAGGCATCGTCCTCCTACTGGGCGGTCTCCTAGTTACTATTATCGTTGTGTAGGTCTCACCGTTGATGTGATAAAAGAAGAAGGATTAATTGTTTCTAGGGCCGCAATACCAGGATCCGGCGGACACCCACCACATGCCTCTTCTAGTTTAGTCTGGACCGAATGGACTGCTGACATAGGATATCCTAACGGGTTTGTGTTTGTTGCCGGAATGCTGAACGGCGCATACTCTGTCGGAACGCCAGATGCCGTGAGGTTCGTTCAATAAGCACAACCTCACGACCGCAGTGAATATGCAAAGCTGACCTTTTGCCGCACAACAGTCACATCGCCGAGGAGGTTCCGTATCCTAGCAAGAACATTCCAATCGCTATCGGGCTGCAAATGAGCATCGGATTCGTCAGCGGACTCTGCTATATCATTGCGATCGTAAGTTTCCCATCTCCCAAACGTTTTGGCGAAGATCATGTCATAGCGCCTGGCATCGTTGTTAGTTGCTGACAGATTTTCCAGATGTATGCAATAAACGACTATGACGCACTATTCAATGCGCCGTTCCCACTTGCCGAGATATATCGCCAGGCCACCGGGTCAGCTGGAGGTGCCATTGGCTTGCTGTGTCCATTCCTCTTCTGCATCGCAACCTGCTTGGTAGGCGTATATATCACAGCCGGCAGGACATTATGGACGCTCGGACGAGACAGAGCGACTCCGTTTCCTCAGTATATCAGCAAAGTGTCCCAGAGGTTCGAAATGCCTCTCTATGCAACTCTGGTGTGTGGCTGTCTGGTGACTGTTCTGGGCTGGTAAGTGTTCTAGACATTACGTCCGGCAAATGGCTGACGATAGATAATGTAGCATCTATGTTGGGAGTGCTACGGCCTTCAATGCATTCGTTGGCAGCTTCGTGCTAATGTCTTCTTCAAGGTATTTTCAGATGGGATCTCCAAGTGAGACATTGCATCTGGAGTTGCTAATTTGGGAACAGCTATATCGCAGCAATCCTGCCTCATCTTCTGACCGGTCGCAAAAACGTCAAATTCGGCCCGTTTCAACTGGGAAAATTTGGGGTCGCGCTGAATATGATTGCGTGTGGATACATGACTGTCTGGTTCGTCATCTACTGTTTTCCTTTCGCTTTGCCCACGGATGCGGAAACCATGAATTATGCCTGTTTGATCTGGGGTGGTCTGACAATTTTCGTCACGGTTTGGTGGTTCCTTGGTGCAAGAAAAGACTATGTTGGTCCCAAACCCGCTGGAGGGGTAGAACACGAGGTTGAACACGTGAGAAGAGCTAGTGTAGAGAAGCGAGCTTCAGTGTAGGCATTGCTATATTCATCGAGTATGTGCTCGGCAAGTTCAATAGGAATTGAAAATGAATTCAGCAACGTACTGGAGCAAGATTTCGTGTTCCCCCGAGACAAGCCTATTTTGCCTATTGACCTGCAAGCATCAATGGGGTGCGAGCTTGTGCGGATAAATCTCGGTACAATAACTTCACGTGACCATTAGATCTTGGCATGAATTTATCCCACAACTAAAAATCGAGCCTCTGAAAGATCGAAGCAGTCGAGCGACCCGTCCCAAACTCGACATTCCGCAAAACCAGCACGTCAAGATGTCTGACAACGGCGAGGTTGAAGTCGAAAATCCGACCTCTGGTTGGCCTGTCCTACCAAAAGATGTCATGCAAGAGATCGGCAGCGTGAAGCTCTTTGGGCGCTGGAGTTACGAGGATGTGGAAGTCAGAGATATCTCATTGACGTACGAAAGCCCATATCGGATACCAATTACTGCGCGAGTAAAAGCCCACTGACAAGACCAATTGTAGTGACTATATTCAAATCCGATCACCGGTCTACATCTCTCACTCCGCGGGTCGATATGCCGCAAAGCGCTTCCGAAAGGCACAATGCCCCATCATTGAACGACTGACCAACTCTCTGATGATGAACGGTCGCAACAATGGCAAGAAGTTGATGGCTATTAGAATTGTGGCACACTCATTTGAGATCGTATGTCTCTCTCCCTCTTTGCGAGCCCTGGGGAAACCACTGTGCGAGGGACGAACATCTGACTCCCATTTTGTTCTTCTAGATCCACATCATGACCGACCAGAACCCCATTCAAATCGCCGTTGATGCCATTGTCAACTGCGGCCCTCGCGAAGATAGCACCAGAATCGGAAGCGCCGGCACAGTCCGAAGACAAGCCGTCGATGTCTCCCCTCTCCGCCGCGTCAACCAAGCCATTGCCCTCCTCACCATCGGCGCCCGTGAAGCTGCGTTCCGAAACGTCAAGAGCATTGCCGAGTGCCTTGCCGAAGAGCTGATCAACGCTGCCAAGGGAAGCAGCAACTCCTACGCCATCAAGAAGAAGGACGAGTTGGAGCGTGTGGCCAAGAGTAATCGGTAAAGCGGTTAATGGTGGTATGGGATGTTGTTGCTGGTTGGATCGAAACATGGTAACGACTGGCAAATTCATGGCAGTCTACTTCAAGCATGCAGATGGTAGGCATCATCGTCTGCTCTGGGAGCGCATCATTCGAGAGTGTAGCACACGCGCGGAGGACCCACGAGGTCAGCCAGGGTTGCAGATTCTGCGGCTTAGATGATGTGGCAATGTCCACAAAATTCCAAATGGCATGAAAACGTTGACAAAGACTCGTCACAATCCCTGTTGCTCCCCCGAAAACCTCGTTTCAGGGAATGGGCAAAAAAACTATGAAGCTGCCTCGTCGCATCGTTTACCGCCATTTTTTATTTTGCGACCATCCTGGACTACAGCCGGACTTTAAAACGTGAGCGAGTATTGGGACAGAAAATGACAGAGACGTGATGCATTGAATTCATATTTCCGGGTCCCTCGTCACGACGACCGTGTTCCCCAAACCATGTCCTATATCCCTGCTCGCATTCTCCCACCGACATGTGTTCTGACTATCTTTGTTTTTTGACGCGAGAGACCCTCTTTAGGTTGGTGAGTTCCCGTTATTTGCATTTTGCTTCTGTGTCTCGGGATGTGCCTTTCACTTTGTGGTTCGCCAGACTTTGTCTGAGTTCTCTCCATGTTGGCGTCTGGCTGCTTGTTGCTTTCCTATCGTGAGGAGTGCCCTTCCAGTCTCACAACCAATTGTCCCTGCCACGGCCCATATAGCCGTCCATCCATCGTTGGCCCAAGTATTCATTCTCTCTCCTGTCACAAAAGCCCCCCCGTCTCGGCCAGAGCACCAGGAGAGGCATTTGAGCGAGCCCTGTGTCGTCGTGTTGCGTACAGCGAGGCGATTTCATATCTCTCGGGGATGGTGATGCAACGGCCTGATGTCCCCAAAGGCCATCATCATGTTCCTAGAGCGCACCTCCCTCATATACGCTTCTTGCTCGGGTTTCTTGTGATTGAAACCGCCCTCCTCCGGATCTCCTCTGCCGAACAGCCTCTGAAAAGCGAAGCCCACACAGACAGCGCCCGCGGCGGCTAAGATGCACAGGAGGACAACTACCTGATCGGGGAGGCCCATGGTAGGTTGTTCTTGACGGATTGTGACTCTGGTGAAAGGAAGGCGGGATAAGTCGAACTCTGGATTCTCTCGTATTCGCTGACTTTTGAACTGGGTAGATTAACACTCCAGCAATAGATTTGAACAAGGACAGGGAGGGAATTTTCAATGCTTAATAGCGGCGATTAGCTGGACTTATAGAGTAAATGAAGGAGGCGGGTTTCAGAAACAGGGAAGAAGAGGCAGTTATCTTTGACACCATGTTGGATTTGTACATGTACCCTTCATATATCACCATCCAGCACATACTTGAAGAGCGCAATTTCAATGCGGCAGCATAGCGAGAGCCACTACGCGCAGTGTCTCGGATATTGAAAGCCCGTCCTTTGCAAATCATGCATTGATCGCATGTAAACAAGGTTGGAAGCTTCATCTTTAGTCGCAATTCCTGCTTGTCCGAGGGCCTAAGGAACTGGCCCCATTGATATCGAACGACTGAAATAGAAAAGCGCGGACCAATACACTAACCAGTTTCGATCGAGAATCCGAGCGAGTCGAATCGGCAACGGTGCTGGAGCTCCACTGAGGTCTGGGATATCCCACAAGGCCCCTTTGGACCAAAAGTTTGATCTCCTGCTTGCCAACAAACGGGTGAATGTGGGATTCATTTGGTCTGGCAGGGTTTCTTTCGACCAGTTCTAGACGGAAGTTTTGATGTCAGACCCTGCATTGAATGGCAGCATGTTCCGTGTTTAGGCCATCTGTGCGCAACCTCGACACCGCGGCCATTCAACCGAATATCATTTTGCGCAGCCAAACACGCATTCAGCAATCGGCCAAGCGTTGTTCAGACTGTGAATGCTAGTCCCATGGGCTCTCGTCGGAACGGTCAGGCGAAATCCAAGACTGGGTGCTTGACCTGCAAGTATGTCTCTGTCCCTGGAAATTTGATGGTTCGTGTACTGACATTGTCTAGGATCCGTAGGTTTTTGTTCTCCTCAGACTCATCAGTATCTGGATGGGTCCTTATCGCCAAACTCATCAGCAACTGCGCAGACTAACAGGCACTCGTAGGAAAGATAAAGTGTGACGAGTCGAGACCATATTGCAGGAAATGCACCGATACCGGTCGAAAGTGCGAAGGGCCCATCATCCGCCAGATTCGTTTTGCTGAGGACCAGTTCTCGACGCCAAAGTGTCCAGTTCCGCTACCCGAAGTCTCTCTACACACACCGCAATGCAGTGATGATGAGAGATGGGCTTTCAATTATTTCATCCATCGCGCAGCGCCAGTATTTGCAGGAATCATAGATGTCCCCTTTTGGCTCGAATTGGTTCCCCGTCTCGCTCAGTCTTATGCCTTCGTTTGGCATATGGTGGTCACAATTAGTTGGGCCTTTGAGCATGTCGAATACCGGGAGCTGCCGGCTGTTTTCGATACTGGTCGTCCAACTGCTGTTGTTGTCAATGCCGACCACCGACGAGCACTGAAGTGGTATAACAAGGCCCTTGTAAGTTTCCGTCATCTGCTCGAACAAGGCGAAGCGGACAATGCATATACTCTTTTGAGTTGCATCCTGTTCGGCAGTTTTGAGTTTCAGCAGAGGAACGTTGGTAACGCATTGCGCCTGATGGACAATGCTTACAAACTGCTAGCCCGGAATCTCTCGAACTCTCAGACTCAGCAGATGCCCACGACAAACACCGACATCCACGAGATGGTGACGGCTTTCTCGTCACGAAAAGCGATCCTAATGGCCACCCTTGCTACTCCGACGGCCCCCGAGTGGAAGTATCACACTGCAGAACGCAACACAGGGCCTACCACCATCGCCACCTTGTCAGTGCTCGACGAATTCCGAAAACATTTGTACCAGCTCATGTATGATGCGTACGAAGTAGTCCGAATAAATGCCATCTTGTCTCACGATGAATACGAAATGCAGAAGTTGAGGCCAAGACAGCAGATATGTCTGGAAAAATTGCAACGATGGAAAGATTCCTTCCTCCATCTTCCGGAAGACCTGCGAAATGGTGAAACTGGGTGGATCTCGTCCTATCTTCTGATGCAATGGGGCGTTTCCCACGTTTGGCTGTGCTGCTGCTTGAGCCCGTTGGAGACCTCATTTGATCAGTATATGGATGAATTTGCAGCTATGATCAATGGGGCAGAAAATGTGATGGACCACAGTGCCGGATATAAAATTCGCAGGCCAATACTCACTTGCGAAATCGAAGTGATACCACCGTTATATTTTGCGGCAACCAAATGTCGCAATCCGATTTTGCGCAGGAAGGCTTTGCGCCTATTACGAGAAGTCCCTTACCGAGAAAGCGTCTGGGCATATATTGCGTCACCGCGAGTGGTTGAGAAGATGATTGCTGTTGAAGAAGGCCATGACCGATTTTTGGAATATTGTTTGCCAACCGGATCATTCTCATTACCACCAGAAGAGCGCCGAATACACCATGTGGCCATTATTAAGGCAGATGTGATCGAAGGCCGGCATCGCCTCAAATTTCAGTGGAGTAAAGTTGCGTTTGACGACAACGGATCGCTGAGAATGGTGCATGAGAATGCCTGGCTAGAGGACTGCATCGAAGAACCTAGTCGACATTCAGCATTGTCAAAGATGGTATAAGCATATGCTTGTCAAAGTGTGAATCTTCACCGGGGAAGACCCCTTGCTCGAAGACCTGATATGGAAGAATGCTCGGCCACACAGCAGCCAACGACTTACCGCGAAGGGAATCAGTCGCCCAATTACTCGAAGGCTGGCATGGTGTGAAGAGAGAGAGAGAGAGAGAGAGAGAAAGATCATTCTAGGACTGGCGATGCCCACTACTTGGGCCACTAGTAGTCTGTCTGGAAGGGAGAGGGGTCTGCTTCTGATCATCGCATTCTGACCTCGCAGCGAGTTGCTTCATATCCTCATGCATTGGGCTTGGAGCTGCTCAGATATGCAGGGCAACCTTCTATTAGGCTGCGGGGAATGCATTCCATATGCGGAGGAAGAGCAGTTCTGTACCTATAAGTCTTATTGGTAGTTGAAATCCTTGCCACTGCTCCCGGGACATCTTCTCTGGAGCTGAAGAAAGACGCCAGTTTTGTTGACATTAGATAAACCCATACAATGGCAAATCGAGGTTCTCCCTACGGCAAAATCGAGTTGCCCTCATTTGCTCTTAGCGGTCGCATAACGAAATATGGTCACCTGGTTTCCTGGGCGGGAAGTCCAGCGTGCATATCGGTGAAAGAAATTAGTATACGGGGTAGTTGAGAGTTGCCAGTGGAATGTTGTCCGAGGAACATGCTATTAGTGTTGGAAATTGGGTCGATCAAAGGAATAAAAGTTTGTAAAGACTTCGAAGTGTGACGTAGAGCCGATGATTCTAGCAGGAGGGACCAGAGAGGCACTTGGAGACAGCCACCACACTAGCTGTCAGACGCGTGGAATTTATTATACCACGAGGCAGTTTGTGGAATCTCATCCAGATCAGATCACTTGGGAAAAAGTCCGCAATTTTTCCAAACCCCCCTCCCCCCCCACCCCCAACGCCGGCTGCGACTTTGCAGAAAGGGTGCTTTACCTATTCACCTTCAGGGCTGAGAGTGGGTTGGAAAATAGAAACATGGGCAAGCGCAAACTGGGCGCGCTGGAAAAGGTCGACGCAGACCTCGCCAACCTGCAGAACAAGATCAAACGAGACCCGAAATCCTACCACACCGACTTCCTCCACCAGCACATCCAGTATGAGAACCAGCGGCAGATCTTCATGCAGGCGCCGGCATCGGCCACGTCGAGCGGCATCATCTCCTTTCGTGACCTGATCGAGTTCGTGGCGCACGTGGCGGACTGCTATAAGGACGAGACCAAGGACTTTCCGCGGCAGTTGATTGAGATTCTATCTGCACACCATGCGACATTGGAGCCGGAGTTGAGGGAGAAGATCGTGGGCAGTCTGGTACTGCTCAGGAAGAAGGAGATCATTGACTCGCACATCCTGCTGCAATGTTTCTTCCCCATCCTCACCGCGACGCCCAGCAAGTCGCTGCGAGCGCTGCTGTTCCAGAAAATGCTGAGCGACCTGCGCTCCGCCAATTCGAAGACCACAAATCACAAACTCAACCGCAGCGTGCAGACGACCCTCCACAACCTGATCACGGACGACCGATCGTCCCCCAAGGGGCTGTGGGCGGTCAAGATTACGCGAGAAATGTGGAAGCGGCAGATCTGGACGGATGCAAAGGCGGTTGAGATCATGAAAGAGGCCGCATTGGCCGACAACGAAAAATGTGTGGTTGGAGGCCTGCGCTTCTTTTTAGGTGGTGACAAAGAACGAGAAGAGTTGGAGGACGAAAGCTCGGACGAAGAAACTGTCGATATAAGCAAGCTGCGGCATCAGATCGGGGTCAACAAGAAGAGCAAGAAGGCCGAGAGAAAACTCGAAAAAGCCGCCGCAACGGTCCGTCGGAAAGAGAAGAAAAAGGGTCAGCCTCATCCGTTGAATTTCTCTGCATTACATCTTTTGCATGACCCGCAAGGCTTTGCGGAATCGATGTTTTCCAAGCACCTACAGAATACAAGGTCAAAGTTAAATCTCGAGCAGAAGTTGCTGGCGTTGCAGCTTGTCTCGAGGCTGATTGGGCTGCACAAGTTGACTGTCATCAGCTTTTACTCTTACTTTTTGAAGTATTTGACACCTCGACAGCCTTCGGTCACATCCTTTTTGGCTTCGTTGGCGCAGTCCACACACAACCTGGTGCCGCCGGATATATTGGAGCCTCTGGTACAGAAGATTGCCAACGAATTTGTATCGGAAGCTGCTGCTGGGGAGGTAGCAGCAGCGGGATTGAATGCAATTCGCGAGATTTGTGTACGGCAGCCATTGGCTATGAATGACACCTTGCTACAGGATTTGGTTATGTATCGGAAAAGCAAAGATAAAGGGGTGATGATGGCAGCAAAAGGCCTATTGAGCCTCTATAGACAAGTCGGTGCTGAAATGCTCAGAAAGAAAGACCGTGGGCGAGATGCCACACTTGGCCTGAAGTCAGGTGAACAAAAGCCGCAGAGATTTGGTGAAGAGGCAGTAGGCGAGATTGAAGGGTTAGAGCTACTTGAAAAATGGAAAGAACAAGAAAGGCAGCGGAAGAGGTTGGAGAAGGGTCTTCCGGCAACCGGCTCGGGGGATGAAGAGGACGAGAGCGATGACGAAGACTGGAATGCATGGAACGTCGAGGAAGATGCAGACAGCGATGATTCGGGTGGATGGATCAACGTCGAAAGCGACGAAGAGATCAACATCAGTGACAGCGAGGATGAGCAGCCCTCGACAAAGAAAGTACGGTTCGATCCGCAGATATCCACAACCGACGACAAAGAGAACGAAGGCGAGGAAAAGCCCGACCAAGCAGCAGAACCAAGCAAGACCCAGCAGAAGTCGAATCTGGCCACCACTCGCATATTGACACCAGCTGACTTGGCCAAGTTGCAAGAACTTCGGACGACGGCCTCAGTGTCTTCGCTCATGAAGAATCACAAGTCACATCACGCCTCGAGTACATCGCAGCAGACGAATTCGCAACGACACATGGATGACCCTTTGACGGCCGCAGAAATTGAAGGCCTGGCATCCCTCTCCCGCGGCAAGGCGACTCGAGCGCAGAAGCTGGCCTTGTTGCAAGAACACAAGGATGACCGTGAGGCACATAAATCCAAGGCAGCCCGGAGGAAGGAGCGAAAGGAATCGGAGGGCAAAAGCACGACTAATAAAGAGAAGGCGCGCAGGAAGAATTTCCTGATGACACTGAGCAAGGCCAAGTCCAAGGGGAAGAGGAGCCTGGTTGAGCACCGGAAGATCTTGAGAGCGCACGTTGAACGGGGGAAGAAGGGTGGGAGGCGAGGGAATGGAGGGTAGATGTTGGATGTGATGCGCTGGCGATGCCATGATAGCAATACATAAGGTGCTGTGAGGATGTTGACGATGTTTCTTCTTGGTGGTTGTGAGTGAGCAAGCCACTGGGCACGACTCGTACAAGGGCAGTAAAAGAAAGGATCAAGGAATGAATCCATCCATCCTCCTACCAACCTCCAACAATTGAATTAATTAATTGCTCGTATGAGCTGTGAGCATGGCAGGTGAGATGTAGGGAGCAATCTCATCTCAACCCTTTCTCCCGCTTCCTATTCCTCTTCTTCATTCGGCTCAGCCCACTTTCCCAACGAACCCAAAACTGTCTGCGCCAGCCACGCCCCTCAAACCAATTAAAACGTGGTCGCGTAGAGTGGGAAGCCTCGCGTCAATTTCGTGTCAGCGCGGCCCAGTTTAAGTTTTCCAGCGACAGAACACAAGTTCGGTCATTTCGGACGCGGATAGCCAATCAGGGCTCCCCAATTCTGCCCAGCCCGCCCAGCCCCGGACTTTTGCATTGGGCGAGGTCCGCACGCTAGGCCTGAAACTCGCTGGGCTAGCGGCGGGAGCGAAGCCACTATTAATATCGCCATGCAGGAGAGTTTTAGGCCTTAGGGGGGCGGCGCAGGGAGGCGAGAGGCTGGAGGCTGGGGAGGAGACTTCTGGTTGGTCTGTGTCGGAGGGGCTGCAGGGGACTGCAAGGGGTTTTACAGGGGTCTCTACGAGTAGCCTCCTCTGGGCCGCTCAGGGCAGCCTCAGGGCTGACCTTTCAGGCCAGAAACGCTGCAAAAAGAGGCTCACCAGGCCCCGTTCAGCAGGGTTCATGGCTCTCGCTCGTCTCTCGCTTGATGCTTGACGTGATCCAGTCGCTCCGGAAACTCGATAAGCCCTGATATGCTCAACCTCTTCCTGACTCTTGGTGTCTCTCCTCGCCCTGTCATAGTAGTCGCCGCCGTACGAGGACACGCACACCAAGAGCCAATTGCTGCTGCGCAGTTGCCGGACTCCAGAGTCGGTTAAGTTGCGACTCCCAATCCCCTCGTTTTAAACTTCGACACCTCTTTTTCAATTCCTTCTTGAATCAGCTCCTGTCTCTTTCTCCCTCATCTCACTCTCATCCTCACCTTCTCCTTCACCCTCATCCATCAGCACCAGCTCTAGCTGCCTTCTTTCATTCACAACATTAATCCTCCCTCAACCCTCGGCGCCTTGCTATTCACTTAGCAGGGAAAGGACCCTCTCGTCGAGCATCACACCTTCACATTCTCACAGTCGTTGCCTTTCACCCTCACTGATCAGTCTCGAGCTCTGCCAGCGCCCTCTTTCAGTCGCTTCTCACCAGTCTTTACCAACACATCCACATCACAAAAAGATGGGTCTGCCAGAAGACTTTTCCACTCCGGTGCCCTCCATTGAGTCGGACTCACCCCACTCCAAGCGTCGTCGCTTCACCCCCAACTCCCTGCCTCCCATCATCCCTGTCACGGACAACGCCGACATTGAAAACCACACCTTTGACTCGCCATTGCTCCTGCAGCTCTGCGAACAAGCCCCTGATCAGGCGGAAATCGAGGCAGGTCTTCTCCAGGTCGGTATGCGCGTCAGGAAGGCCGTTGCTGAAGGATACAAGACTCATCAAAAGAAATTCACTCCTCGGCCCTTCTTCGACATGCACCGGCTTTCTCCAGAGACCCAAGCTGCTCTGTCTGCTGGCAACGCCGATACTACTAACGAGCTCTCCCCTTATTCTGCCGCCGAGGTGCAGCCCATCAGCACCGCCACCTTTTGTGGTGTCAGTTTGGCCTACCTTTCCCATTGTAGCGAGGACTGGTCGAGCCCTTCGTTCACCCAGCAATCTCTCTGGTCTTATTCCACCAGCCACAAGCGTTCTTACGAGGCCGACTCCGATAGCGACGACAGCCAGGACTGGCAGCCTCGAACTCCAAACTTGGTGGCTGACGCCGGAGTTCACATGCCTGTAGATTATTTCGCCATCGACATCGACACCATGAGTGATGTCAGCCCAATGACCCAGGTCGGGGACCGTGCCAGACAACAATTCAACAGCCGACGCATGGCTATGCCAAAGAGTCGCGGCAGATTCCTCCAACAGCCCGAGACACAAGTGCCACCTACCTCGGCCGTCAACCCATTCGCCAACATGATTGTTCAACAACCCGAATCTCAACTCGCGAATCATCTTGGTCACAAGAGGATGATGAGCTGTGGCATGGAAGCTGCCATGGATTTCGGTGAAGCTTCATTCCTGCAACGACGGGAGGATGTTGAGATGGATTGCTCTTGAAAAACAGAAAAGAAAAAAAAAAAATCACTGGATGAAGCCAGGATTTTGACGATTGTATTATTTATGGTTTGCGTTGCTTCATGAATTTTTCGGTTTCAAGACGGACAGAAACGCATCAAGAGGGATGTCCTGCGGACGAATTGCGATGACCTGAAAAGGGCTTGGATACGCAAATCGATGAGCATAAAACGGGGGAGACGGAGGAAGTCGAGAGATGCTTGGATGGACGCCTCAGCAGCCGTCCTGGGGAACGCTGTAAAATATTGCGAGCTGTGATCATCACTGGGTGGACATGGAAATAGGAACATTGTATATACGGCCTGGAATCCGTGAACCTGGATTGAGTCGTCTGCGGAAAGCTGGGAAGGTGCTTATCCGCCTCGGTCGACAGGAGCAAACGGAATTTTGCAGGAGTCGGTGCACACTGCAACAAGAGGGCGACTTGCATGCCTCATGTTATTATGCATTATCAATGGATGAAAATCAAGCTCAGATAGATAATTAAAGAATGAAAATACAATGAGCCAAAAATGATCTCGACTCCCATTTTTAGCCGCCTTTGAGACATCATCGTGTGCACTTGCACGTGATTGTGATGGGAAAATCCGCGACCTTCAGAGTTGATTTTTTCTGTTTTTCAGTCCTCCTTGACTTCAAGCTCGCTTCTACGGCAAGCGTCTTCTCTTCAGGACTCCAACAACGGACTTCTTGTGTTGAATACGGTGCCCACACTCGCCCAGACAGCCGTAGAGTGTGCGGCCGTTAGAAGAACATGTTAATCACTCTTGAAAACCATCCTTTCGCTTCCATGTTAACCTTCGACAAGATTATAGCCTTGCAGACCAGGCGAGTGGGAACGCTATGGCGGGTAATGGCAGATGTCTTTCCAGGGAATTGAAGACTGCAGACATGTCCTGTCCAAGCCTGACCAAACCTGGCATACCCTGGCAATGTCAGTCCCCCCTTTTGTGACAGGGGCTGGAAGTGGCCATCAGATCCGACCATTTTCTATTGGCTACGCGCGACAAACACCCTCGTGAAACAGGCAAAGGCGAGGGAGATGGCATGACTCCTGAACTCACCAGTGAGTTGAGGCGCCGATAACAAGGCCCAATTTAAAAGTCATTTCGCTCTGCTTAGCGATTATTTATGGCGGGATGACCTTTGTCGTCGTGATTCCTCTCGAGTGCGCAACGATGAGTTTGCCCATGAAATCTTCATTCTTTAACCAACAGCCAAAGCATTCACGAGAAGAGGGGCTTTCTCTCTTCTCAGTGTGAACACATGATGTCCACCATGACCATTCCCGGCCTCTCGCTCATCCTCCGTGCGAGACGATCGCCACTTCTCGACTTGATTTATAAGTACACGCCCTTACCGGTTGAAGGCTGGATTAGGATTCTGGTGCTTTATCCGGGATTTGCGAACGACGAGCTCTCGTGCAGTCTTCAATCCTGGAAAATCGAGGACGTTGCCAGGTTGGGTTTCGAGGCCCTGTCTTATGTCTGGGGGAGTGACTATGGATCTCAACAGGCGAGAAAGCTCGACTGTGATGGTGCTCCGCTGCACATTCGAGCGAACTTGGACTGTGCATTGAAGCATCTTCGCCACGACCGAAACACGAGGTTCCTTTGGGTGGATGCCGTGTGCATCAATCAGGGAGACAAGGAGGAGAGATCTCGACAGGTGAGTGGTTTCTATCAACGCCATCGAGATCCACTGTCTCGAAAGCTAGCATTCTCACACCAGGCGGTAGGTCCAACAAATGGGTGCAATATACGCAAGCGCGTCGAAAGTCCTCGTTTGGATAGGCCCGGATATCAATCACGAAGCGAAGGAATCTTTCGCCCTGATACAAAACACTGCCACTCTCCTTTCCGAGATGATCTCGGACTATGGAGATGTCAATCTCTTCCCTCCCATTACCCGGGAAAGTAGAATAATCTGCTCGGACACCCTCAAGTGGGATATGGTCCGCCGATTGATGGATTCGGAGTGGTTTTCGCGGGTCTGGGTACTCCAGGAAGTCGGCCTGGCCCGTTCAGCAGTCCTGCTCCACGGTAACGCAACGATGAACTGGGCTTACCTGGTTGAATTGATGCTTATCGTTGCATCACGTGTTGATGTCGCCTCACTCATGGGAACCGTCAAATCTGGTATGGTCTGGGACTTGTTCGAAGACCTTTGGCGGACATTTGGAAATGATATATCTTGGAGGAACGAGTTGCCGATGTGCAGGACCTTGAACTCCAATGAGAGTCAAGTGAGCTTCATCAACATTCTAAACGATGGGCGGTCCTACAAGGCCACTGATCAAAGGGATCGTGTATACGCTTTCCTCAGTCATCCGAGTACAGCTTGCGGTATTGCAAAAGAGAAAAGATTGGTGGTCCCCAACTATAACCTGTCCGTCGACCAAGTCTATTTCAACACGGCCGTGGCCATCCTGGAAAATGACCCATACCCGTGGACTCTGCTCACTTGTATTGACCATACTGTAGGATCCCCTTCACTTTGCGGTCGGCGACCCTCGTGGGTTCCGCGTTGGGACGAAGGGTGGCGTGTGTATTGGTTGGGCTACCCAGAGATGTGGTATCGAGCTGGCGGAACTCAGCCCGCCACATTTCAATTCGAGGTCTCCAGACCAGAGTCGTCTTTACATCTAACGGGCGTAATCTTGGATTCCATCGAGTGGACATCTCGGGTATTCGATTCCGAAGACCTTCTCCTTGAACCCCAGAAGAAGGAGGGGCCGTTGCAAAAGCTGTGGCAAGGGTTGGAACATGGAGACTGTAGTCATGTTTACGGCAGTAGCCCTTACGATCGAGAATACGCCTACAGCCTTACGATCATAGCGGGACGGGCAACTGATGAAGGGCCTGCTGAAGACAATCCGAGTCTTCACCGCGCCGTCTATCGAACATACAAAGAACTACTCCACGACGGGACTAGCGGTGACCATGGAAGTCATCCACTGCCATCAACAGATGCAGACTCTAACCGTCAACAAGAGCAGGATTCTCCAAGATCCCTCGAACTCGAAGCGCTTACCTACGTCGGCAGCAATCAGCGCAGAGCCTTACATAACCGCCGATTTTTCCGAACGTCAAAGGGCTACTATGGAGTTGGCCATATGACAATCGAGATAGGTGACGAATGCTGTGTTTTTAGGGGTGCAAATATGCCATTTGTCATTCGAAGGGTATCAGCCAACGGTGTGCAAGGAGCGCCTACCTCAAGTCGACATTTGCTTGTGGGTGAATCTTATGTCCAAGGCGTCATGAGGGGAGAGATATTTCTGAAGATAGATGCAGGCGGGCGTGATGACCTGGTTGAACAGAAAATTATCCTTGTGTAAGACAGATTTTTGCTGATTGAAAAGAAATGATGATTGAACCCGGTAATAATAATATTATTAGTATGTGAACGAGCCCGCTTTGGTACTTGTCGAGGCGGTCGTTGTTGACCGGCAACGGACGGATGACTAATTACATCACGTGCTTATAGCCAAGATTGGGTTTCCTGATTTGGGCTGTAAACAAAGAGTCGACAGGAAATGCCATTCTACCGAGTACTCGTATCTGCGGTGCCTCTCACTCAACTCGCTATCCTCGCAGTACTGCATCAACTGAAACCATGAAAGTGTTATGACGGTGACTTTCACCTCGAATGGCTTCTAAACTCATGGATGCGGCAATTCTTGTCAATGATAACAACATGGAAAACCACAATCCACACATTAGTCCGAACCCGCTCAGGTGCCCTCCTGCACCACTGCACCAACTTTCGCCAGAGCGTATCAACCAGCAGCGCCTCCCTCAATCCCCTTCCCTACACAGCTATGTCGTTGACCATGACCGACCATGCACCCGTGATTCCTTCACGTCGGACGTTCAGTCGAAAGTCGCCTTCCTGAACAGCTTGGCTGCAAATACCAGCGTTCAGTCGTCACCCACCCGGCCTCGAAGACTCGGAGCCACCATTTCAGACAGTTGCAATGGCACCCCTAATCATAATCTTAATAACAACAACGCCCTCCAGCGGGCAGTCATGGGATACGAGGAAGCGCAGGCGAGTCTGGCAACCTTGAACGCCGAGCTAGAGCGGGCAAAGGAAGAACTCGCCTCGAAGAAGAAACGGGAGAGGATGCTCTCACAACGTGTCGAGGATCTCTTGGAAGAATTGCAGGCGGAGAAGGAGAAACGAACCCGAGATCAAGAATCCTACACGAAAGAAATCAAGCGGTGTCGCAAGGAGACGTACCGTGCTGAATTGGCGGTCGTGGAGGCAAGGCAGGATCTGCAAGAAGTGAGGGCTGAGTTGAAGAAATGCCAGGCTGAGATGCAGCATGAGAAGACGGAGAAGGAGAAGGCTCGTCAAGAGAGTTTTGAGAGGGCTTACGCGCTGGCGGGAATGGTCGGGGAGATGGATCAGCTTCGGGATCGACTAAAGGCCGTTGAGAAGGAGAGGGACGCAGCTCTCTCGGAGGCAAAAGCCAATGCCGTCGAAAAGAATGCTACTTTGGAAAAGGGTGTTCAAACTGAGTTGAAAAAGACGAACGAGTGTGCAAAGACAGAAAAGACCGAGCAGAGGAAGACATTCAAAGAGGGAGAAAAGATCCGGGCTCCGCACTATTCGGACAACGAGAGCGATATCCAATCCGCCCCAACGTTCAGAATGGTGCCAGCATTAGTATCAGCGGGTCGCATGATACCTGAAGATCCCGCACGTCTGTCTGCACCAACATTGCCAAGCTTTGCCTCTGCCATATCTCGCTTAAACTATTACGACAAGCAGTTGGGAGGAGAGAAGATTACTCCCGAAGAAGAGGTTGAGTTTCTAAGGCAAGAACTGGCTTGGGCACGGAAGAAGCATGAGGAAGACTCGGATTTGATTCACTTCATGCATATGCAGTGCCAGTTCAAGGCATGTCCGTGCCGACTGGCCGAATCAAACGGGGATCGTTTTGTTCACGATCAAGTTTATGACGCAAAGATGCAGCTGCAGCAGCAGCCTGCGTCAAAGAAGAGGAAGATCTCGAATGATGTGGAGAAGATATCACCTCTAGAAGAGAGCTCCGAGGCATTTGCGGAGCAGCCGCACACCGACACAGACATGTCGACTCAAATCACACCAAAAGTCGAACCCGAATCGACACATGAGAGTGAGCCAGCGAAACTCCCCCCCAACCCGACGCCAGAGTCGACGGCGAAGGCGTCTGAAGAGCCCATGGTTCTCAAACAGGCCATTGAAGTGCCCCTCCCGGAGCCAGAGCCTATGGAATTGGACTCTAGCCGTACTACACCAGAGCCGACAGCCCAGTTGGAAGAAATTACGCAAGTCTTGGTTGAACCAGCAACTGGCTTGCAGCCGTTCTCCTTTTCGACATCTACCACAAGTAATGCCGGCATTGGAACCACGGCTCCAGCACTTCGGCATACCGAGAGTGCCTCAGCCGTCCTTGATCAAGACCTTTTCGATCTCTCGCCGCCGAAACAAGCGCCTCCAAGACGACCTTCGACAGCTCTAGGTATCTTAACTGTCGACTCACCTATCCGATTAGTGGCGGATTCACCACGCTCAGTCAGGTCCTCTCAGCGTGAAGGCGTGCGGTGTCTCCCCAAAGAACGAAGCCAACCCATTACGCAATCTGTCATGACAACGACCACGAAAATCGCTCTCAAAGACCCGTCATCCTGCTCTAGCATGCACAGACGAGCACAATCAAAACCCAACCTGCGAAGCCACTCACCTTTAGTGACTTCAGTTATGTCTCACCACGACGGTATTGACGCACCAGAAGCATTTGCAAAAGAATCGTCAGCATCACCCGCAGCGAGCACTGTATTTCCTGTGACACCCTCACACAAGCATTCAAGGTCAATGCATAACTTGGCTCTACATGCGCAACCGCAGGCTCACACTCAGGGCCAAGGTCACGCGCAAGCTAAAGTTCATGCAAGGAGTCCGCAGACAATCGTTGCCGCGACCACCACCGCCACCACCACCACAACAACTACTACTACTACACGAGTACCGCTTAGACAAGCCGTGGATGCAGACGATGTGTTCAGCCCGGAGCACCACCTGAATCGTAGCGGGTATGACCATGCCCAAACCGAAGTGTTGAACATCAGAGTGGACTCCAACACAAGTAGAGAAACAATGACACAGTCGCAGTCAAGGGTGGCCTCGATTTCGAGCTCGGCCATGCTCTCCAACGTCCCTGGCACGCCGATCTCACGCGAAGCCGCGCTGGCGCAGATCCGCGCGCGGCGAGACCGAGCCAGAAGCGTCAATCTCAAGCGGTCGCTCGAAGGGCATGGAAAAGGGAATGGGAATGGTGGCGCAAGGAGCCCGACGAAGCCATCGCGTCCTGGGGTGTTGAATGGAAGCAGCGGCCTGTTTCAAGCAGCGGGCAAAGAGAATGCGAGGAGAGAGATTAGCCAGGCGAGTGCGCCTGGACGACTTGCTTTCTGAGTCTGGGCTGGCTGTATATGTATGGAGTACCGAGCAGCTCTCGATGAGACGGTGAGACTGATTGAATGAATGGGCCGGAGTTTGATAAATGGACAAGAGAAAAAAAAGACATGGCTGCTGGCTGGCTACATAGTGGCTAGATAATCTCAACCGCTGTTTTACAGACAGACCGACGACAGACTGTCACCTTTGGAAAAATGCCTGTTTGTTTCTGTCTCTGCGTGTCTCTCTTTTTGAGGAATGTAAAGATCCGCCGTTATGTCGTTGTCTTTGTGTGCTGTGTCGTTTATCGCATATGGCTGTACTTGTCCTCGCAATAGGACATTGAAACCTCGATAGAACATGGTAAGTTGATCACCGTGTCCCAGCTAGTACATAATTACGAGAGTTTCGTCAAGTTAACGCCGCGATATATTGGTTTCCATCATATTCCGAACCGATGTATCACGATGAGTATGAGTGGATGTTGTAGTATAGGTACGGTATTCAGGGTATTATAGTATACAGACAGACAGTGGGATTCGCTGATCATGCGCACAGAGGACGGTTTGTCCGTTAGAGCTCTCGATGGTGGACGGAGCGTCTATGTGCCATATACACGGGAGATGGACTGTACTGTGTTCCGACCCCTGCTGTGGTCCTCGACTCGACATATATGGCTAGCATTGACGACCAGGCGGAACCAGGACAGAGATCCATCCCCCGGCTCTCGTCTGACCACCTCCTCCGGTCTCGGAAATAGCCACTTATAACCTGTCTGTCTGTGTTCCTCGCAAATTCCGCGTAGCTGCCCGATCGATCATGCTTTGGACAAGGCCACAGGGGGTGGCTGTGGGCGGTGCCGGTGAGGAGGGCACGATTCTGGCTGTTTTGTGCTTAAGATCTCCTCTCAAGTTCGTCGGCCGTTGTTCCTTCGACCGACCGCGCTCTCTTTCCCCTTTTATCATTGAGCTGTCGCAGAAACCCAAGGCGTATATACCCACGAGCAAAGCGCTCCACGAATCGAAACGAAGCAAGCGTGTCCGTGTGTCGCGCCAAGTTATGTAGTTTCAAGCCATTGATAGCCCGTTTGACCTTGTTCAGGTTAGAAGAGGTTTCGAGCCAGAATCCCTCGTCTTTGTGACACCTCATAACTTGCAATCTCAAATTATTTAATCTCTGCCGGTCGGTCCATCGGTCAGGGTGAGGGGACAAGTCCATAATTATCTCGTCCGTTACTGCTGCCAGGAACGTAATGTTGGAGAAACCCTTTGCCGATACATCAGCATCGACATCAAATAGATCGCGTTTGGCCTTCCTATGACGATATTTGATTGCAGCCGGCAACGCGGTACTACAACACTCTGCGTGGCGCTGGAAATCGGTGCCAGCATCGAGTAGAATCAGCACACCACCCTCGTGGCCACATTCGGCTGCAGCCTCGAATGAGTAGCCATAGCTTCGACGGCAGTTGACATTGGCACCAGCATCGAGCAGATTCCGCACGATATGCTCGTGACCACGTGCAGCCGTAGTTCGCATCACATTGTAAGAACAGTTGCACTCATAGTCGAGCAACTTTTTCACTATATTCACTCGACCTTTGTCAGCTGTCCGGGTAAGTAAAAGTTCAGTGGGTGGTGGGATGCCAAAAAGTGGTAAGGAAGCATAAGTGCTAAGAAACCGGTCGTTCTCTTTACCACGGAGTCCTTGTGCCATCTCGATGGTAATATGGGTTTGCTCCACGTTGTTAACGGCTCTCCTGTGTCCCTTTTTTTCCCTCCAAAAGCCAACCGTCTTCCCGTGGAAAGGGAACAAGTTCATTTGGCTTCCCATCTTGGAGATGTCCGTACCAACAAGCCCCTGCATATTTCAGGAAACTCCATAAACTCCATATGTCTTCCTCGGTTACGTCCGCGGGTTCAAGCAAGTCAGCATCGCTGAGCTTTGCTTGGAATAGCCAGAGGGCGTCAACACATATCTGCGCCAAGATTCTCGCATTGTCTGTGGGCATTAATGAGTGTTTCCAAGCACCGCATTCTATCTGTTGGTTGTGAATTAGAAATTCCTTCGCAGTCTGATAGACGAGGTGAATTGTCGACTTCTCAATGAAAACAAATAGTCCGCACCACTCTCGGATATACTTCTCCAGACGGATCCTCTCGATCAGAGCGGGTCTCAAAGAGTCCATTTCCTTTGAAGTAGCTATGCCAAGGGCTATAGACATCTCGCCGACGTTTAGTGGCCGCCGAGCACCTACTACTGTGTGCAAGATGGTTCGCACTATGTGGCATCGATGATCCTGCACTCTATTGAGGATCTTTTCGTACGCGTCTTCCACCGACCTAGGAAGCGCTGCAATCGAGGTTTTGATCGAGTCCTCGTCATGATGAAAGTTGTCTCTTGAGGCTTTCATAAATCCTATCAATGGCGGGAGAGAACCACAGATTCGTCCGGTTTTGCATGTTCAATAGCTTTTGCTCCAGGAGTTTACTCACTTCCAGCGACAAGGGCAAAGTTTCTGTCATTTCAACAACGCGAGTGTGAATGACCGAGTTGATCTCGGACCGAATTGCATTGTTTTCGTCTTCTCCCCGAAGGCGAATGATAGGAACCGATGGAGCGGCTGCTTTCATGCTGCGTAAATTGTATGCTGTCATATGGCCGGCTGGTAACCAGGATCTTCAATGAGTGTGTCCGGCATCCCGATGTCCTTGTATCCGCGAAAAACGCAGCGAGGTTTTTGATCAGTCGGTGCCGATCGGCATTTCGGCATTCATCAGGGCCGTCTAATACGCAGAAAACGTCACGCGAGTTGTCTTCAGTAGTGGCTGCCAGGAATATCCTCCAGAGTTCATCTACCTCCTTCGCCAACTTGTCACCATTTCGTCACCAAGTAGGTATTGCGTGCGCAAGAAGCCGCGGCTGGCTTGTGAACAGTTGATGGAGAAGAGCACAAAATGCAGAGGCTAGATTGTTCTGATCCTCATTGTCTTTGAAGAAGATATCACAACATGTTTTTGCGGTTGTTGTCTGCAATTCGCGATCGACTAGGAACTTTGATAGCGTCGACTTGCCGCAACCGGGATCGGCAGATATCCACAGTAGATCGTTACTCGTGTTCTCTTGCCATTGTCGGTATTTGATATTGTTTAAATCCCAAAGGCAAGTGTCAGGTGCTCGAGATGGGTTGACGTTCTTCTGCTCTTATACGAGCCTAGTTTGAAGACGCGATGGCATGACTGATATTCTGCATCCTGGGAATTTGTCTCTCGTCCGTGAGGTCGTTATCTCAGCCACTGAACTTCGCTCCCGACAGAATCCATCAGATAGTAAGATTTAATGGGTCCTCGATGGAAATCATTTGGGCTGGGAAATGATAATGACAGAAAGGATACACTGCACACTAGGAAGAGGACAGATTGGAACCTACCAGGGATTGCTTGCATCGGTTGTTGCCGGCGGAGCTGCTCTGGAGTGAGACAGAGAAGTAGTTCTTCTTGCGGCAGCGTATGGATACCATTCGTCATTTTTGTGCGAATCAGCGGAATCACATATTCCTCGTACCACAAGGATAGGTAAACTATTCGCAAGACCAGCGGCTTCCATCTCCACACACAATGCACCATAAGATGCCCGGAGGTTGTCTCGGAGAACTGGGTTCTTCATTACCTCATTACCGGAAGCTATGATACCATAATGGATCCGAGGGTTAGTGGTTTGTCGACTTTGACGAGGGATTTCGTGGACAGGTAGACATTGATCGCAATTGTCTTGACCTTCAGGGTGAGGACATCTGCTTTCGAAGAGGCGATCTTTCTGCTCGCCGGGGGGGCCATACATCGGATACCGATGGATCATGTCGGCGAGGTATGCCAGCATTGGTCGACTTCGATTTGCATGGTGTTGCGCTTGTAGCAAAGTGATTGCAGTCAAAAGGACATTTGGGGGCGCATCGAGAGCGCCCTTGAGTTCGAAAGGCACGGCCATGTTTGGCCTTGCCCTTGTCGTACTGCACAACGCTGCCGCTGGTGCCGCTTGGCTGGCTGACCACAACGTCGCCGAGCCTGATGTCGATATCCTTCTCCAAGTGTGGTATTCCTCCGCCAATACCAACCAAGAGTATGAAATCGAAATAGTGGAATGTTTTGATCATGTCTTTTGCAGTGTTCGCTGCTGCGCCAAGTCCGTCAGTGCCAGCAGGGAGACCGGCAATAACCACATTGTGGTCGTGTATGGTTCCAGCATGGTAAGTGTTCTGATCTCGACTTTCTCCTTTGATGATGCTATAGTCTCTGTCCAGCATTGCTGTGGCTGCCATCTCCACCCTCAAGGCACATATCAACCCAATGTGATATTCATCTTTAGCTGGTTGGGCCATGCTGACCAGATTCGGGTTGAAACAATGCCATATAGGAGAAGGATTGTTCTGAGAAAGCGGACGCTCAAGGGACTCGGGAAGGCTGGGTGCCAGATCGTGAGGAGAATGAGGTCAACAACTCAACCGTTGCGCAGCCTCAGTTGAGACAGTGACTGGAGCCCGAAGAGCCTGCTGATGAGGCGCGCCGCTTGGACTCCGTTTGCCTGTAGTGCCATGATCAGGCTGTCAAACGATGGCTCGTTTGGGTTTCGCCCAGCACAATGTAGGGTGGCTTGCAGTTGCACGAGCACGAGCGGGTAAATCTGAGTTTAGTCCGGCAGCCTTGGTAGCTCACATACCCCCCGCCTTGCCCCGGCACAATGACAAGGTAGTAGAAGCAGCAGCATCAAAAACTTTTCACACATCACATGCAGAGACGACGACCTCACCTACCAGAGGGAAGCAAAACAAACGGAGAAACCGTATCTCAAGCTTGGGCTTGGAGTTCCTGGAACGCAGGTCTCATACCGAGTATTCTTTAGTTCCTGGATCGTTTGATCCGCTGTCCATAAGCGTGTTCGTCAACATGGACAGGCTGGTGCAAGTGGACACGGTTTCTATGGTCTAGTATGTCGAAAGGGATACACCGCACCAGGAGGAAGTCCGCCAGCTCCTCCCCTCCCTCCCCTTCCTAGTTCAGGTGCTTCAGCATGTTCTCCTTCAAATGGTCATCAGCCTCCGTGGCCTCTGCCTCGACGTACCCTTCGTCTGTACCCACGTACCCTTCCTCATCAACATAGATTCCCTCCGGGATGAATTTCCTCATTACGTTATTCACCCAACTGTGCGGAATGCCGAGCTTCACCGACTCCTCGATTGCCCTGTTCATCCTCCCGATGTACTCTTGCACAATTTTCCCAGGCGTGGTGCGGAACTCGTCGACGTAGACCAAGGCACGGATTGTGGTGTTGTATGATCCTGTTGGCCCATAGGCGCCATTTATAATGTGAGAGGACGGGTTGGATACACTGATGCCGTACTCTCCTGGATCCTTCAACCATCTCGTTACCGTGACGGGCAAATAATGTTTGTTATAATCCCACCCGCCTTGCAAATACCGCTTCACCATCTGTGTCTCTGGGTCCTGGTTGACTTCGGGTGTAGGGTTCCTTGCCTCGTTGTGGCCCTCGTACATATCCAACCGGGCCTCGTCCACAGGGTGCATATTGTACAGGACGCCCCACACGGTGTTGTGGTCGGCAGCGGAGTTTGATTCGGGGAGCGCGACGACATTGGCATATCCACGTTCGCAGATTATCCAGGCGTGAGAGTCCAGACGGGCGATGGCCACGGGCTGGCTGGATGAAGGTGAGTGCTGCAGACGAAGTGACATTTGGTATGCCGAGAGGTTGGAACCATAGGCGAAGTAGAGGGTGCCAGTTTTAGAGGAGGTAGAGTGAGGGTGGTGGAGGGACTGTTCCTGGGACATCTTTGGTTTGTCGCATTCACTTCTCGATAGTGATCGGGGAGAACGGTATCCTTTAATAACCTTCAAATGTGCATATCCTCCTCAGATATCCCCTGGAATGCTGTGTCGAACTGCCGATCGTGTGTCAACCCGACAATATTCACGAGCAGGATCGTAGAGCGCCGTGCCCCAAGATATTGAGATCTCGTACCCTTGGTTTGCTGTTTGCCGGCCCCCTTTATACGGCCAGCACACAAACAAGAGTCTTCAAATCGAGCAATTTATCATGCATGCACACGCGCACGTGTGCGTCTATATGTCTGTATGCCTGTATCTAACCAGGCTTTCTAATCCGCAGCCCGCATCAGAAAGCATACAAAGATTGTGAATAAACGGGCCGGCTCAATGGGGAACGGGAGAGGACAGCAGGCGGTGTTCTCTATGTGTATCGTAACGGAAATGGTAATGTGAATGCTTTCGAAAGCTGCAAATGTTGAATAGCAAATCTAGACGAGTGACAATAGCGGACAGCAAGTGATGAGCGGGAATTCGACCAAGTGAAACAACGACGGCGTGGGGGAAGGCGAGATATGTATGGATCTGGTATGGAGATGTGCGTTCGTTTTCTTGCTCGGTTGATGACATAAAGACGACGCAAGGCTCCGGGTGATGCCTGAGGTTGATTGGCTGGAGACGGTGTCAGCCAGCCAACCGTGGAGGGATGTGGTTAACAAGGCTGAGTGAGATCTTGTAAGTGTCTATGGTAGGTGAGTCTAGGATGTTCTTTCGTTCCAGGGTCGCCTCCATTTGATCGTCGAGATGTTCCATCTCATTAGAATCCTCCTCTCCCGATGGAGAGGAGATCCACCATGTCAGTTAGTTGGCTCACCCAGCATACACGGCATACTTCATAAACTCCTCATCCTTCCTCAGCCGGTCCAGATCCTCCTCCCTCAGAGACAGCGCCACTGCAATTTCTCCGTCCGGTCTCTTGGGCATCAAGTAGAACAGGCTCTCCAACGGCACAAACTGCGGCCTGCGAACAGCCTCTGGTTTTCCCAATCCCAGGTTGAAATCGAGGTCGTAGCAATTATACTTGGCCCAGGAACTAAGCATGATGTCCGCGGACAGGTCCAGTGTTGCGGTCACGTTGATATTGGTGTCCTCCGGTGAGCGATGAAGCTGTGTTGCGAGTGCGCGGGTCGCATAGGCCAGATTCGAAGTTGCAGGGTCGATGGCATCGCGGAGTTTCGAGGCGATGTGACCTAGTGGTGCATTGAGTAGCCTCTCAAATGTGTATGTACAGTACGTCATGTTTTGAACGAGTCCTGGATATGTGGCTGGAATGCCCAGGTAGCGCCGTGGATCGATTGCGCGCGCCAAAGTTGTCTCTCTGTGAGCCTCCAAGCGGGGAAGACGGGCCCGGGCCACACATATCCAGATGAAAGCGCTCAGGACGTCGTCGGTCGAGACATAGCCTGATTGGCTGGTGACGAATTGCATTGCCTGCGATTTCAGGCGGGCGAGGGACGCGGCAGAGAAATCAAAGTAAATCCAGCTGCACTTTGGAGGTTGAGGTTGTGCAGTTTGGCCTTCCGCAGCATTCGATGCGGATTGATGTGCAGAACGCTCCCCAATCTGATAGGCCAGTTCAGGCCCCGGTTCGCAGGTTTCATCCAGGAGTGGGACGAGATTGCGCCGGTCGAGGTTGCCGTTAGAGACTTCTTCGACCGTGAATGGCTCATTACGACAGGCCTTTGAGAGGAGGTGCATGACTTGGGCCATGCCAGTCATGTCCATTGTATTATACTGCGTCACAAAGGTGAGCAGCAGACCGCCTATGATGAAGTTGGCCTGCATCAGAAAAACCGGCGCTGGACCGTCTGTGCCCGCCGCCAGTGTATTGATGGGTGCGATTATGGACTCGTCCAGCATGCGGAAAGGGAAATTGTTCTGTCGAAGGACATCCATGGTTGCTATCCAAGGCCCATCTTTGAGCTCCTTGACCACCAGCCGAGGCGTCTTTTCGAAGGGATTGATTTTGTAAATATTTCGGGCGCCATCACCTGGGCTTTCGCGAAGTACTTGGCCTGCTACCCACGGAAAGCTGGCAGTCAGTCTCTCGAGCCCTTTCGTCAGTGTGTCGATAATGTCTGACTGGGACGAGCCACCATCCATCGGAAAGCACAGACATAGCTGAGTGTATAGCTTGTAGAGCCCTTGTTGTTGCCCGAAGATATTCAGATGAAGGGCGAGGTCCTCCATGTTTTGCAACCGAGGGGTTTGTGGTTTGGTACTTACATTGCCAGTGAGAGGGTGGATCGTATTTGTATTTGACATAAAATAACCACTGTGCCTCTGTCTGCGGTCTTTGCGAGACGTTGCCCGTTTGGCATTTTGCGATTGGGGAGCTTTTAGCCTTTCCAGCCAGGGAAAGTGGAAAATTCAGTCGAACATCAGTCCGGTCGGACGGACGAGCAATCCAAGGCCATGTACGGAGTACAGAGTCCATAAATCTGGAGTAGATCTAAGAGAGATATGTCAAGTTAATTACGACTGCTATCGCTTCCCTGTCATCCCCTACCAGTTTGCGTGACTGGATATAAGACAGTTGACTTATAGGCGATTGATGTGTGAATATGTAGTGATTTGTCAAAGTCTCGCAACGCGCCGGTGACGCTGGAGCTTCATGCGTGCCGACGTTTCCATCCGGCCTCAGATCTTCGGTGGGTGGTGATTGTGCTTCGTCGGTACATACATACGAGGTACAAGTATCGAGTGTTCCTCTCCAGCAGTATCATGCCTGAAGTCCGGCCATCAGTAGCCTCCTCCGACTCCGCCATGCCGCCCTTGCAACTTCCACCAAATCTGAGATTCGGCCCCTTTCTCGTCGCATCACAGGTCTTTCACATCTCGCCTTCTCGCCTTTCCTACGGCCTGGTGAACCTCAAACCTCTGCTTCCAGGCCACGTCTTGATCTGCCCGGTGCGCAGCGTCCCGCGTCTCTCGCAACTCACCAGCGCCGAAACAGCCGACTTATTCAACACGGTCCGCATTGTGTCGAGGACCCTTCAACGGGTGTACCATGCCAGTTCGTTCAACGTCGCCGTCCAGGATGGGGTCGATGCAGGCCAGTCAGTGCCACATGTGCATGTTCATGTGATTCCGCGACAGAGAGGAGACTACGATGACAAGGGTGGTGGCGACAGGATCTACGACGCGATGGATGGAGAGGAAGGCGATCTCGGCAAAGCCTTTCTTGAGATGCGGAGAATGAAAGACGGAAAGGTGAAGTCAGGAAGGGAGGCTTTGGGCGGCCCAGACAGCGACAGGGAGCCAAGGAGTGAGGAGGAAATGAGCCAGGAGGCACAGTGGCTGAGAGGGGAGATCCAGAATGATCGTGTACACGCACAGGATGAGGAATGACAGACGCCTTCGACGATTGATTATTGTATCACCAACTCAACCGCTCAACCGCTTGTCTATGGAGATAGAGTCAGTGTACGCCAGAATACAGGGAGCTTGTCAGCAGCGGAAAATGAGCACAGGTCAAAACACGACGTCTATTGTTTTCTGGGTATCATTGGTCTTCGTGGCTTTCAGAGACGTTTCCGGCAAATGGCACTTCTGGTCCAATCCACCTCGCATCATTCATTCCTCTCATCACTTTGCATGTCCATTCATCTCGGCCACTCCGTTGCCCAACACCCGGCCTTCCCCGTTGCTGTAGTATTCGTCCTGTTGCTCCTTGATTGTTGACGCCTTTGTGGGCTCTCTCGGTTCCATATCTTTGCTCTTCCAAAGCTCTGCTCTCTCATCCAAGATCTCCTGTGCCCAGGCCTTCATCTCTTCCAGACTGATTCTCCTCGCCACCCAGCTGAACTCACTCAGATCAATGGCGCAATTGTTGGCGCGCTCGTACTCCACCATCTGCAGTATCAGCTCCAGCTTGTCCACATCATGAACAAACTTTGACTCCAGAGTCTCGCTGTCTTCGTATTCTTGCCAAATCGCGCGGAGATCCTTGCCCGGGATTCCGCCATGCACCTTTCCGAGCAATGACTGAGCCACCCAGTCCATGGTCTGGGCCTCACGTCTGTTCTTTTCCACTTTCGGTACACCATCAACGGGCGTCAAGTCCCCGACGAGGCCTTCAGCCATGTCATGGACCAACGCCATCTTCGTACACCTCGGGATATCCAAGCGTGAACTTAGTTCGGGTGGAGCAAGCATAGTGATCAGGGACATGCGGTACATGTGGTCTGCTATAGATTCGCCGGTTGAGATCCCAAATCTTCGCCATCCTTCCCGCTTCTCGATCTTTAGGCGCTCAAGGTAGTGGAAGAAGGGTATGGGAGAGGAGGAGTTTTCCGGTGGTGGATTGGGGAGGTCTTTCAGCACTGCGCGGACGGACCACGGGTTCGGCTTGGGCAGAAGGGATGTGTGTGAGTTTCTGAGGGTGTACGAAGGTTGAGTAGGAGGAACTAGACATTGTCAGTGCTGAGCCGTGACCTAAAGGCGGAATACATACTCTGCGGTCTGTCTGAAGCCATTGTGCTGTAAGGTAGAGCAATGTAGTCGTGGGATAATGAGTCAGGTGGGAGACGTGGAGAAGGAAATGATGAAGACAACAGGGGCAGAAATCTAGATACGCCCTCCAGTTTATATTGCCATACCTCTAATGCTTGAACATACAGACCAAACTTTGCAGGACAAAGAGTGACGCTTGAGGGTGCCCATTCAAAATGTTTGTTGAGCAAACTCCGAAGGAGACTTTAGGTTGTTTACTGGTACCAAGCGACGTCTCCCCGCCAAACGAAAGGATGCTGCCCGTCCCGCCCGCAGCCGCCAAGGAGCCAAGTTAAAACGGCAAGAGGGCTCACCCTATTTGGGAAAATGTGTGATGCTGCTATGTGTACTGGGTAAACCCTTGGTGAGGAAGGTTTACCGCATGAACAGCCTCGCCTCCAAGGCTGAAGTTCCCTTTTTTGAAAGCAATGCTTCATTGGGAGTGGTCCTGGAAATACCTCGTACTATATTTTTAACAACAATACGTCCCCACTGCCCGGTCAAAGCATTCTAGTGACAAGCTGATTGGTCGTCGCTGTCTTTGAAATCTCGGCAGGTGGGTTTCCTGCCACTTGACCGGTCGTTCGACCCAGGGATACTCGGTAATTAGAAACTTTACGAGGTACCTCGTGTTGTACCGCCGACCTCCAATGGGCTTGGCTTAGCCGCAAACTCGTATCACTCTTGTTTTCAGCCTTTGGTTGTAGTTTTCAGCCCGAGCCAGACCGAAGTGGTACGTTGGCGGAAGCGTTCAGCCGCCAAATTGATTTGACAAAGCCCCTGGAGCTTTTGGCGGCTGCCTTGGGCTGCTGCTTTTCATCCTCTTCAAGATGGGCGCCTTTTATTGTTTTGACGCTGGGCCAGGTTTCGCTTAGAGAAGGTATTTCTAGTTCTCGCCGTGCGAGCTGTTGTTGGCATTTGAAGTTTCAACATCCTAACGCAATCAGACGACTGTCTGAGATTCCCCTTCCACTGTAATTGGCAAAGAGCTAGGCGTCCCGAACGGCGGGCTGCCTCAGTCAAACCCTGGGAAGGACCAAATGACACACCAACTCCAATTCCTCATCATATATGCGTTTCTTGCCGTTCATCAGTCCTCATCCACATACATCTCAATCTGGAACGATCCCGATCTAAAGCTCCAACGAGCCTGCCTGCAATGTTGTGGGGTCGGGGCGACGACTGCCCTCTTGCCATAGCATCCCTGCTTGGCTGTTCGAGGATATGCGCTCGTCCGCTAGCTCTTATATCTCTGAATGTATCTTCCATAGCTATACGACGTGCGCGACTTCAGGCGACTATATACCGGCAGTCTCGATCTATGATAGATACTACTCGTTCACGGGGCCTGCGACGGTCACCGACTACGCTACCATCCAGAGCAACACCCCAATCTACAGCAACGAACCCATCACCGTGGCGTTAGCAGTACGCCTGGAATAACGGTATACATCTCATCAACCCTCTACGCTTTCTCAGGCACGAGTCAGGCAAACTGGGCCACAGTCAGTGAGTGGCTTGCCGTCCTTATTGCCGAGAATATTTTGGAGGTTGGTGGACTGCTCATGTTGTGGCGGCACTGATGGTCGAGTTTCGTGGAGACGAAACTCATCCTTTACCATGTTAAAGACTCAATCAGCTACTACCGACCCCGTTCAGACCGCTGCTCGGCGGAGGCATAAGCAGACTGTGGTGGTCTAACCACGACCGAAGTCCTTCTCCATCGAGATGGTCAGTTCGGGGTTCCAAGAAACGTTTCTTGATCTGCAGTGAATCGCAACCACTGAACAACCTCCTTGTACAATGATGAGTTTGGTCGGCTCGAATCACTCCGAATCTATTGCCCTCGAGCGATATCTATTCGTACACTCTGAAGGCCGACGAATTCAGGAATTCCCACACACCTGTCAGCAGTGCTCGCTGGACGTTCTCTTGGCTAATTACGGAATATAGAAACGGCATCGTGCGACTCAGGCCATTGGTGTCGGGGTCGATGGCGAGATGACAGATATCGCGTTCATCGGGGCGTGGGGTCACCGATTCAATAGCTCTGTCAACCCGCTTCGAACCTGGTCGGGAGCCATTTACCTCAAACATGGAGAAAATACTTAGCTCGTATGTTCTGCATCTTGTTCTATATATACTCTTATCATGCAGCCTTCTTCAAAAAATAGGGTATCCATCCCTGTCCGACCCGACCACCTTCCTCGCGCATTGGCACATGCTGAGTGCTCTATCTACATGCTGTTTGTACCTTCCTGAATCCATCGCCTCGTCCACCACTATCTCTTGCAGTTGGGTTTGATGCAAGGAACAGCAATGCGGCTCATCGTCGGGCTTGATTTTGTCACGCCTTCTGATGTTTGGACACCCGATGGGTGCCTCGGAAAACGCCCGAGGAGAATGTTCGGAGGCTGGTCAGCGCTACAACTGAGGATACCCACGATACCTCATCACTCATTCTCTAGACTGCAAGCTTGTCCAATCTAACCCGATGCCAGGTATTAAATCATCTAATCTGATAAGCTCCGCGAACCTCCATCCAGCTCTGCTACTGACAGCGCATGGCCTCGATTCAGATCTGGTGTGTATGTCAAGTCCGTTACCGCTTGCCATTGGCGGCCAGTTGCCTATCCGTCGACAAAGAATAGGTTTGTTTCCCTTCGAACGGATTGTTCTGATTCGCCTCGGTCAGTCAGCTTTGCTTGCTGGGGAATTGCAGCCAGTCTCTCACGGGGAGCAGGATCCGTTGGCTCAGAGGAACATAATGGTGCGATAATGTAGGATTCTATATTGCGCCATCTGCCAAAGGGGTGGACTCTGCTTGATCACGAAATGGGAGCCTTTGGTTTTCCCTTGGCTCGGGCTGAGGAGCACAAAAGGAGCAGCATTGGCCCTCTTCCTCCGCCTTCCTTTTCTTTTCTGTATCTCCCTTGACACTGTTTATTGAACATTGCTCTTAGCAGTCGAGGATTGAGCACTGCGCTCCTGCTGAAAGGATGCCGTTTCCGCCGAGGTCATTCTCTTTACTTCTCCTTCTTCTCCTCATCGAGGCAATTCATGCCCTAGCAGCGTCGACTGCCGAAGTGGCTGCCAGCACCGAAAGTGCGCTCCTACCACGGTCCGTACCAGCGGTAACAAAGCACCGCTCCGACAAGGTTCACGGCATCATGATGGGGACCACGGTCATCATCATCTTCCCTTTCGGCTCGATCTGTTGGAGACTGCTCGATCGCGTTGTTAGCGGAACAACGCTCTTCAGGATCCACGTATGCTGCCAGCTGCTGGGTCTGGGGATGCTCATATCCGGTTTTGGTCTTGGGGCCTGGGTCTGCATTATCCACAATGAGGTGGGTGCAGGAAGCTTTGTTTGTTAGCATATAAATTCATCCTGTGACACGGTGGATCATCGTTATCAGCATGCTTTACAGATCTCACCGCACTTGACTATGAGCCTGACTGATACACACTACTCTAGGTATACAATGATGCATACGGCCATGTCATTCTCGGCACCATCCTCACGGCTCTGTTTATTCTCCAGCCCCTCATCGGCCAGTGGCATCATTACCTGTACAAATCTCCGAGTCGCAAAGTCAACCCTTGGATCCGCAGATTCCACATGTGGTTGGGACGACTGCTGATGGCCGCGGCGATCGTGAACGGCGCCACGGGCATCGTGCTGGCTGCCAACACTCCTGGAGGCGAGAAGGGCTACGGCGCTGCGGCCGGGATCGTCGGAGTGACCTACCTGGTGATCGTTCTGCTTTGGTACTGGAACAGAAGCCGACAGAATGTTGAAGAGAGCAGCCGCCGTGACATGCCGGTGGAGGGACACACTGACAGGGAAAGCAAAACCATCCCCGCTGTGGCAGTTGGCCGGATATAGATACACAAGAGTATTTTGACGACCACACCGGCTCCGACTGGGTGGGGGGCCATGATATAGACAATCAGCGCCACTGAGTAGTTAATCTCAGCGTCAACCCGATGCTACAACAGGACTATGATGCAAGACGTTGGTTTTACAGGGCTAGAGACAAGTAGATTGAGGAACCTGAAAAATGCGCGGCGTTCATAACTTCATATCTCTTCTCAAGCAAAGAGCTTGACGGCCGGTTAAACGAAAGCGTGAAGTATTTCTGTCTTCCCTATTGTTTGTTTTCGTCTCGTGTCTCAACATGGCAAGCCGTGTACCTAGCTAGATATGATCATCCTAGACAATAAATGTGTAGAATACCCGGAGGTGTACACGGTCGACTTTCTGTTCCATTCCGCTGTCTAACACCTCTCCGTCCCCCCTGGAATGGGGAAACATAAGCGACAAAATCTCAATTGTACGTCGATCGAACTCTCCACCACCTCTTTAATATGGCCTACATATTTTGAACCCAGTAAAAATGATGAAACTATAGTACGAAGATGTATTCCGTGTACCATCCCTTATAGGCTGAACGCGGTTGTTGCCCACATGAGCCAGCCAACGCACCTGTCCTCGCGCGCAATATGTTTACTCCATCACCACTTGCTCCGAGATTTCACTTTGAGTCACTGCATCACGGAACCTCACACAATCAGCACCTGGACCAGCAGGATTGTACACTGCTTCAAGGCAGGGCCGACGGAAGCACGAGATGCCCATGCGCCTCTTTCCCCGAACTCAGACAATGTGGATCGCATCCATCGTCTTGGGAGCATAAGCTACCGCCTTGTTTACTGCGGTTTCTGACAAGAACGCCTCACCGACCAGCACATACTGCTCCGCCGTTCCTTCCGCTCCGGACAGCTTTCGCAGCACGTATGGAAACGTGGCCCCTCTGAAGACGGCCATCGCATCACCGGGCATGGCGTCTCCAGGCAGAAGCACGGGTGTCTGCTGTCCCGCGCAGATTCCCAATCGTCGACCGACATCATACTTCTTCAATGCCGCTCGAATGGGTCGGAGCGGATGCAAACTCGACTCAGACGACGCAGGAAGCAGATAGCTCTGCGCCAGTTTCAGATTCAGGCCAAGGTACTGCATTTTCAACCTGTCTTCGCGCTCGGAGAGAAGGGTGGTGTTATCGTCGGGCGAGTAGCGGAGATTGCTGCTGGCCATTCGGTCTGTGGAGAGGAAATTGACCCAAAACATATCCTTTCTCTCGTGGATGCCGTATTTCGCTCCGTATTGGTATCCATGAACATCGACGTGTCCTGCCTCGTGTGCCTTCTCAGTGAACTGTTGCATGCTGTCTCCAGCTTGACTGTTATCGGCATCAGAACAAAGACCTGGGATTTGGTGGTCCAGGTTGTCCGCATACTCAATGGCCATCACAGCTTGTGATATCACGTCAAAACTGACACTTTGATCGCCCCAACTGACTTGTGTGCGCGATCCCAAGGAGACTTCTTGACGGATCCCTACAAAACATCTGTTAGTCCTGTATCTCGATTGATTCGGTAATGGTGAAGATCCTTTTGAAAGCGAAACAAGGTGAAGAAACACTTACAACTTCGTTCCCACCAAGATCGCTCCAACAATAGACGAAGGGCTTGCCAATGTTTCTGCACATCGCCTTCCGAAAATCTTGGATATTCAACTTCCCTCTCCCCAGGACCTGGGGTAGGGGGCCGACCAATCTTGTTAACAACGTCCGTGGCGAGTTCAGACCCCTCAATAGCATCGCCTAGCCAGATATGAACTGACTGAGCTCCCCTGTAGATGCGGCGCATTAGTGAGACTTGATTTCCTCGGCTCTTCAATATCTTCTTGGTTGATGCCTCCAACGAGCCAGCTTCGTCTTCGATCGCACCCGAATGAAAAAAAAGGAATCACTTACAGATCTGGTCAATCCACCAGAACGTCTTTGGAGAAGAAGCCCTAGCTGCCGTCGCTTCCTTTGCGGCTCTTTTCCTCATCTGACGCAAGGCGCTTTCCAAATTTTGTGTGACCCGAAACACATGACCGTCGACGATGACACGTCCATCCATCATCGGTTCGCCCCAGCGATATGATATGGCGTTGTACTGCCTCAGTCGCGCAGTTTGATTTTCTTCGAGACTAACATGCACTATGGAGCCTCTAATGTCTTCCGAGTCATCACCCGGATTGTGCAGGGCAAGCAGGCGAATTTCGGCTTTTCCGAAATCGAGCGCTTTGTATTCACACGGCCCGTCAGAGACCTGTGAGTTTGGAGCACCTTTAGGTTGAGAAGTGGAGAGAAGGGCGTCTGGTTCTCCATCCGACGGCCCAATCCTGTCGGGCAGTGACCTGTTCAGATGCTTCAATATAGCGTTCACTGCGAGATCGACTCGATCCAATTGCTGTTCAAGGCCCTGTAGACGGTCCCAGACAGGAGCAACCATTGGGTGCTTTTCAAAGTTGACTCCGAAGCTGTCGGCCATGACCGAAGCACCTGCTACAGGACTGTTGGAGATGAGTAAGAAGCACAATAAAACTTTGCCCAAACTCGTGGTGAATTACGCTTAAAAAGCTGCTTTCAGAGGATTCTTGGATCTGTACGGAGCACGAGGAGAGACTTTTGGTGAGAGAGAGGGAATGGGCGAGTAGACGGAATCATTATATTGAGGGCTCCCTCGTAGTCCTTCAACTATGGAACGAATATCTCGTACTCGGTATTGATTTCAGTCCTCCACGATTCCCAAGGAGTGTGATATTGGTCATTGTCATTCTCAGTTTCACGATTCGAGACTATGCGGGGAGAGCGTAACATGATGGCATCCCGCCCCTTAGATTGGAAAAGGAGTTTAGGGCAAGGCTCGCTTAAACACGGGGTCATTGACGAGGCTGGCACCAACTTGGGGGCCAATTCTCTAGCAGCTCCAATGACGCGCAACAAATACACGCCCCTCGTCTTTAACCGACTTTCTTCGACATGGATGCCTCACAGTCACGAGTCCAATGGCATCTTCGGAACAACACCGCAATCTTCGTCCGTGCCCTGCACATCCTCGACCTCGACCTCCTCCCAGACTGGCCTAACATCTCCGACTCGACATTCCTATCTGTTCCCACAAAAGCCTCCACCGATAGAACAAGTACAGCACAAAGCCATCCCCGGAACCGCATAAAGTCCCTCGAATGGGCCCTCTACCATCTCTTCCGCCTGTATTCCCCCACTGAGGCAGCCTCAAGACTCTCGCCGTTTTTCCCACCTGTAACACCGATACAGTCGAGGGATCTGAGAGCCGGGATATACAAATGGCTCGCGGAGCTGAAGCAGAGCGGCGAGTTGCCGAGAGAAACGGTGCTGAGAAAGACAATGCTGGATGAGTGCAAAGGCGACAAGTTTGAGGAGTTGGTCGCGAGATTCGCCATGCTCGTGGTGAGGAAGACGCTGGCACAAGACCGAGGTGAAGCAAGCAACAGGCAAGTCAGACAAAGGGAACACGATATAAGGCGTCAGAAGAGGAGCACCACCGAAGGAGACAGGCGCCATGACCAGGAGTTATTATTGCCCTTGATTCTTGCCCATCGAGTCTCTCTGCAGCACTCGCTCTGCAAGCGCCAGGAGCTCAGAGACAAGGCTACGTCGTATGCGCAAAAGCTGGCTCAGCTACGGAAGGACGTCGCGAGCGGCTTGCAGGATATTTCTCAGTGCCCCTCCGCTACCGATGATGATAATGCCGAGTCCATCCTATCTGCAACGGAACACAAATCGCTGAGTGAACGAACCAACCTGGCATTTGCGAGTGATCGCCGCTGGGCACGATATATCTTCGAGGGCGCCCCTGCGCCGTCGACTCCTGCTTCTTCTCGAGACCTGCCGGAGTGGCCCTTCGACGACCCACTCCCGTCTACACCTCAGTTAGCAGGTACGGTGATACCATCAACGGATAGGACGACTGATACAGAAGACGAAGAAGCTAACCAGCCAATGCGCCAACTGCAATCTTTGATATCTCAGCACCAGGAGCGAATCACGCGACTCACCGCCGTACGCGACTCTCTACTCTCCGCTTCGGAGTCGAAAGGCCAGGCGGGAGAGACACCTCGTCTGCCTACTCCGCATTATTCGACCGAGACAATCCTAGAGAGGGCAGCAGTGCCGCATTCCAGCGCGAGCAACAACCCGTCGACTCGCCCAAGGCCTCGGTTTACCCAGCACCAAGACCTGATAGTGACTTGGAAAAGCTAGGACCTCAATCAACCCTCTTTCATTCCTTTGCTCCGAGTTATTTCGGGATCAGCGTGAGTAAACTTTCCAGCTCCCCTGCTGATCGATGAACACGGACCCCGTCCCGTGAGGAGATAAATGTCCAATTAAATGAATGGCGTTCTTCACAGTTTAGGTGTCTCACCACAACCCAGTTTACATGCCTGCCGGCCGCCAATCTATCCCGTTGTCTCCTCAGATCGACTCCTATGTGGACTTACCCAGTGTGGAGAGAACATAACTTGGCAGAGACTTCCAAGAATCAATATACTGAATTCTACTTCAATTCAAGCCACACATCAATTCAACATGCCGGTTGTGCCGTCAGACCTTTCTTCTACTATTCCATTCGTCAAGCGATCTAAGAAGTGTGCAGAAAAAGAGTCTAGGATATGTTTCTCATCATCCGAAAATGTGAAATCGTTCAATTGGGAATTTGCCGTTAGGGGTATCATGTCTGACACGACGTTCCACAGGAAGAAAGGAGAGGGTACTGAAGACAATATGAACAAGAAAAGCGGAATGGGCAGTGACTGACCTCTCTGCCCCCTTCTCCCCAGCGATCCCCCGGGACGGTGTGAGCCGCCCATGCTCCTGTCAGTCCTCCCTCTCCATAGGTGCCGGATTCTCGTTTTGGGTGGATTCGTGCTCACAACATCAGCCAACCTCGCCGTTCCATTCACTCGACGGGTCGACTCGTGCATGAATCTAGTTTGATTGGGCACCCGATACTTCACACCACTCTCCACATTCTTCCCCATCGCGGTCTTGACACTCGTCCTCGACCTCAGTCTCCGGAAGCGGATCGCGCTACGACCATGCTCCTAGACCAGGCGCCAGGCGTCCACCCTGCTGGTCCCAGCTCCACGTTTCCTTCGTTGCGTCTCTATCTAGGGGTCCATCGCCGAAGTATCCCTCATCTACATCCCCGTCATTCTGGTAATCTTCAACCTCAACCTCGACTCGACTCCCCAACGCTGCCTGCCCTTCCTTTATCATCGCCTGCAATTGCATGTTGAACCGATTCATCGTCGCATCTTGCTTAGCTTCTTTCCGACGAAGTTTTTGTTCGAATTTGCGGACTTCGGGAGACTGCTTTGGTGACGCGGGGGTCGAAGCGGACGACAGTCGACGAGAAGTAGAGAGTGAGGCCCTGTGGGTGCTAGAGATACCGCTCGGGCGCTTTGAAGGTTTGTCTGAGCTGTAACGCTGGTCGATCGCAGAAGCTGCGGAAACCGAGTTCCAAGGTTGATGCTGTAGTGGCGCGGTGTTGCTGGCGCTTGCGCTCATTGAAACCCGCGGCGATGCATATGACGCTGACGATCTAAGTGTCGATGATCGAGGCGTCAAGCGGGGGCGAGACAGAGGGTGGCTTGAATGGCGGGGCGCAGATGATGGTCGAGATGCATAGAGGTTCGCCGTGCTTGCTCTGGATTTCTTGTGTACAGGACTGGATTCTGTTGATGCTGACGTGTTGTTGGCACCATCAACCACTACCCAACTATTATAGCGGGTGATCGATGGAGAATCTTGGTCTGGTAGGATGGCTGAAGCTGAATTGTTCTCCTGGCTGGGTTGAACAGACAGTTTGGACATGTAATCCTCGATAAATTCAGGTCCCTCTCCAGGAAACCCACCAGGAACAGGGGTCCGCTCTCGATCAAGTCGCCTTGAGTCGGCAGTAGTGTCGTCATCGTGAAATACATCGGGCGTTGAATCAATTTCCGTCCAGACACTAGAAGAACCAACATCCGGGGGTCCGATATCGAACTTGTACCCACCGCCCCCGCCGGCGTAAAAGCCCTTGAAGGTAGTGTTCCAACAGAAATTGAAGACTCTGCCTGCCAAACCACCAGTCAAAGCCCAAACTGTCTTTCCCCAGCTCTTCATTGGTGGCGCCGGGGGCGATAGTCTCCGTTTACTCCTCCGGCACCGATCTGGGGCTGGCGTCTGTGGGAAGTAGGACTCTGACGTCTGGTGCGACTTTTGGCTGTTGTACCTGTTAGGCCTGCAGTCGATCTCATAGTCAAATTCATGGGCATCGTCTTCCTTTTGGGTGTCTAGTGCGGTAGGCGTATCCAAACCACCTGCGATACGGTAGTTTGTGTTGACGAGAGGCGGGGGACTGAGGGCTTCTCGCCAGAACGAGGATTCTGAGGTGGTGTAATGGTCATCGTAGACTGACTTCGTGTCAAGTCGCGGTCGCTTGCGGCTATGCTGGTGATCATCTTCTGAGAGGTGAGGACCGTTTGCAGTCTCCAGTGGTCTCGAAGGTCGTGGCTGCGACCAGGCAGCTGATGAATCGGGAGTAGAATTGCCGTCAAGGGGAGGCAGAAATGGAGAGGCTTTGAACCGTGCGCAGTGCAGCGAAATGTCGTTCTCGGGCAGATATGAGCCTAGCACTAGGCCTGAAGGTTCCATGACTGCAGCCATTTCGAGAAACAGGCTGATCAGGCGGTATAGTATGGTCTGGGCGGTAGTCTAGGAAGGACTGACAAGAATCATCCGAGGCTTGAAGATGACATTGTCGGTGCGAAAATGATGATTATGATTCAGATCTCAAAGGCAGAAATGGAGCAGGTGATGAGAGATTCAGGCTGTGCGTGATGAGCTGGCAATGAGATGTCGTGGTACAATCAGACTCCAGGCTCCAGCTGGCAGAATACGAGGAGAGCGCAGTCAACAGGACGCAGAGAGCGACAAGTCACGAGTGGGGGCGCAGTGAATTGTGGAGATGGCGTCATTGTTTACTGGGCGCGGTTGACATGGCAATCGTTTCAGCTTCGATTTCTCTATCACCGCTTCACGTTTCACTCTGCCGAGCGTGAGGTACCCATCTCGACGACCAATTCATCGAGCTATTCACTGAACAACTACTCTCGCCCCGACATGTATCACGCGTGTTAAATTTCCCTGAGAATCTCTTCCTCTTCTTTGTTGTCTTCCGCAACGTCGGAGATCTGCCACTCCTCCTTCCGGTGCAGTCACCCGCTTCCGTCCCAGCAATTATGGGATTGCCCATGCGAAGTGCTTCAGCTCTCGGCGCAACGCATCTGTAAGTGCCTATATAGGCTGATACGTATGCACACTTCCGGCCGTTGGAAGAAACACGTGTCGCTCTCAAGCCGGAAAAGGAGGAGAGGGAAGGGGAAGACGCAGTCCGCCAGAAGGGCGTATGCATAGTCCGCCGGTTTTACATTCATTCGCTGACATGCACCATGGTCTGCGTCTACCCTTAAGGATCCAGTGTCCGCCCATTTTCCGCTGCCTTCTTCGCTCCTTTCTTTGCGTTGATACCAACTCGCACGAAATGCCCCTTCTTGAAAACATCTCTTGTTTCGCTAAAGATGCTTAATCTCTGGGCCAGATGGATAGCAGAAATCAATTGAAAGCACATTTTGATTGCTCAATGGAGCTCGAGGAGCGGGAATGGGAGTTGGCGAGGTGGAGATTGGACATGGATCGGAGGAAGCATGAGGCCGAGAGACGCTTCAGAAGTTTCATTGACCTCGCCGATGTGGTTGAGATTAAAGACGAGCAATCCGAAGGAAACCAGACAGACAGCCAAACCACTGTTGGAAACACGCCACAGCCACCTTCCCCGGCTCTTGAGAGTCCAACACCACTCACTGCAGATAGCATGGACGGCGAGCGATGTAACGTGCTCACTTCCAAGCAGCATCATGCGGCTCATGAACTTTCGGCATCCAAAACAATCCAACGACCTCGGAAGATGACTTCCCAGCTCCAAGGTGCGTATAATGCGAGACGACGTATTGACTAGGCAAAGCTCAACTCATTCTCCTTTAGAGGCCTCACATCCCTTGACTGATAATATCCGAACCTTGATGTCGGCCACAGTCAACAGCAATGCTAGTCTTGCTATACCCACCCCATCGGCAGCAGAATCACGAAATCAGGAGAATAATATCAGTCGGTGTGAGCATCTAGATATTGATGGTCTCTTACATTCTAGTTCAGAACCACTAGAGCCCAGAGGCTCGACTCCATCGGTTCGTGCACCCAAACGACATGCTGGTTCTATGCAGGAACCTCGGCGAGAAATTGAAGCCTTGGACAATTGTCTCAAGAACCAACTGATTTCCCACTACAAAGACCTCTTGTTGAAACACTTCCAAGAATCCGGGGAGTTGGGCAGATGTGAGGACAAGGTGCCAGGTCGGACTCAAGTCGGCCAGGCTGTGATGGACGTGCGCCGCACGATCAAAGGACGGAGGTATGAGAGCTTGTCTGATGTGCATGATGGGTTCAGCAAAAAAGTCGAAAGCCGTGTGTTGGACCGGGATCTACGCCGCTCGGTTCAAGAGGAACTAGGCAAATTTGTTCAAGCCGGGCAACATTGGTGGGCAAAGTGCACGGCAATAACAACCCAACAGGAGAAACCGTCCTTTGTGACATCTGTCATCCCAGAAATTGCAATGGGCCAGTTCGAAGCTGTTTGAGTTCGGATGAAGATGAAGCAGGGCAACTTGTGAGCAGGAAAGGGACAAAGGCTCCTTTGGCAAGTCATAACACCATGAAGCCACCATCGAGTCGAATAAATACGAAGAGCTAGTCAACCTCAACGTCTGGACCTCATAAAGAATAAACAGAGGAGACTAAAGACGGCAACATCCGAAATCCCTGTTCACAACTCCAGAGCATAAATTTCCTCTTGTCCTATACGAACCTGAAACATGGATCTGGTTGTCGCTTAAAGGCACTTTTGTGGGGTGACATGTCAGCAACGCGTGAGCCGTGGCGTGATAAACACCAAAACTTGTTCCGATGATAGATCTCTTCGATACCCGAGAATTGAACGCATTCTGCATCGCAAATGCCGGTAGTCTTACAACCCCTCACGCCTAGCTATTTAAAACAGTACTGCTTTGCACGACCACCACCACCACCACCAACATATGAAGGGGTACTGGCATAGACTAGGTCAAATTCTCGTATTTTCAGTTCTTGCAGCTCTTCTCTCTATGCTCGCTGGTCGGTTCCGGATGACGTCGTCTATTACCCAAGTTACAGCCGCGCCCTCCCGAGTTATCGTTGTCGGTTCAGGTCTAGCAGGTCTCTGTGCTTCTTCCGAGCTCGTCGCCAGAGGGGTGCCAGTCTATATTGTCGAACGCCAGCAGAAGCCCGGCGGAAACTCGATCAAGGCGTCGAGCGGGATCAATGGTGTCCCCACGCGGTTTCAAGCCCCGGGGTCGGACACGGTGGCAGAGTTCTACGCCGACACCGTGAAATCGGCCGGGGCAAGCTTCAGGGCCGCCAAGACAGAGGCAAGGCAGAAGCTCATTTCGGAGCTGACGAGTTCCTCGGCGTCGGCGATCAATTGGCTTGTGGATGAAAAGGGTATCGATTTGTCTCACGTCGCCCTACTAGGCGGCCACAGCCATGCTCGAACACATCGAGGAGGGGGCCCCACTCCACCCGGGGCCAGCATTGTCTTGACGCTGTTGAAACTGCTCCAAGCGAGTCCTCTTGTGACTCTCCAAACAGGTACGACCGTCACAAAGATTCTGAAGTCGGACAATGGGGAGGTTGTAGGAGTGGAAGTCTCCCGCGAGGGCAAACCGGAGACGATTGAAGGGCCCGTGATATTCGCGGCTGGCGGGTTTGCGGGTGACTCGTCCGGTCTGCTCGCTCAATATCGACCAGACCTAGCGGGATTCCCATCCACAAACGAAGCTCTCCCAGGGTCCCAGTCCTTGTTGGCTGATGTCGGCGCCCATCTGGTCGATATGGAACAAGTCCAGGTGCACCCGACGGGATTCGTGGATCCAAAGGAACCATCCAAGCGGACCAAGTTCCTGGCGGCCGAAGTCTTGCGGGGAGAGGGTGGAATCCTCCTAAGACAGGGCAAAAGATTCATCAACGAGTTGAAGATAAGGAAGGAGGTAACAGATGCCATTATAGCGCTACCTCCCAAAGACTTACAGCAGACCAAACAGTGGGATATCCAGATCTTGTTGGACGAAGCCGCGTATGAGACCGCAAAGGCACACATCGACTTCTATATTTGGAAAGGGCTGATGCAGAAGACGACAATATCAGAGCTGGAGCATCCAGAGTTGGCTTTGGAGTCGATAAAGGAATACGCTGCCACAGTGCAAGGCAAACATTCCGATCCTCTGGGCCGATCATCATTTGGCCATTGGGGACTGGAAGATCCGCAACCGGAATCGACAGTCTACGTCGGCACCGTGACCCCAGTCGTGCATTACACAATGGGAGGAGCCATATTCTCGCCCGAGGCAGAAGTCCTGGACGACAGCGGGAAGCCAATCAAGGGCCTGTGGGCGGCAGGGGAAGCCACAGGTGGCATTCACGGAGAGAACCGGCTGGGAGGAAGCAGTCTGCTCGAGTGCGTCGTGTTTGGACGGATTGCGGGTCGAAATGCTGCCAATTTCTTGGGGCCCAAAGCTCTGTAGACCAGGCTGGTGAGACCAGTGGCCCGATTCTGAGAGTCGTGTCTTCTGTTGTGTCGACGATGGACGAGGCTCCAGGCTCAGTTACAACGCACTCGGTCGCTTCCCAGGCAGACACTTTGACCGGGTCTAGAGACCGGGGGGATTGATTTGAGAAAGGTCATGGTTCAGGGAGGTCAAGTACTCGCTACCGAGCTGGGGTAAAAGGGTGCGCTTGCCAAGGTCTATACTCAGTAGGTTACCACTTGGTAAACTCAGCAAGACATGAAGTTTCTTGGCACTCATGTATATCTCTTCTCTTTCCTCTTCTCTTCCGTTGTTCGGTTCTTCGACAGTCCTCTTGTCTTCCGTTGTTCGGTTCTTCACAGTCATCTTCTCTTCCGTCGTCCTTTACAGCCTTGCGTCGCCATGAATTCTGCGAATGACGCCGAGGCCGAATTTCTTCACGAAGATCGCCTTGCACTACTTCAGAATCTGGAGAATGCTCTCGACTTTGCAGTGGTCCCACCAACAATCTGAGCGTGCCTGTGGCTCTCTGATATTGCGAATCTACGGAATTTAGTATCACGAGTTCAACAGGACTCAATACCCTGGCCATCGTATTTCAGAAACATTGAGAGTGAACTCCAACTGGTCAAAATGTGTACGTCAACAAGGCGCATCTTACTCTTGCAAATTATGAATATTGTTTAGGGACTCAACGAAGTGCGAGAGACCTCGTAAGTCCTCGAGCTCTATCTTATTCCGAACAGTTTGGTTCATATAACAAAATCAACCATTTAGTGTCAAAAGAGAGATAAATGGAAATGTGTCCTAACAAAGGACGACGGCGCCGTTGAAGTTGCCCACATTTGCCCGTTCTGCAGGAGGCACATAATCGATCGTCCCCCAGCCGCAGGTCGCACAGTCACCTTTTGGAATGCCTTAAGACTGTTCTGGTCCGAAGACCGGGTGAAGGCTTGGCTAAGATCGATATTCCCTGCAGGGACAGAAGTTTGCAATAATATGATTTCTCTCACGGCGACCGCCCACAAGTATTGGTCAAATGGTTACTTCGCCCTAAAACCGGTCGAACTCTCAGATGACCAAAAAAACCTCCAGGTACGGTTCTATTGGCTGTCAAAAATTCCATATGTTCCGATTGCCAACATCACAACGTTTCCTTCGCTGTCGTTGGAGGATTCAGATCGCGGTCCAGGCACAGCCAGGTTGTTTGATCATGAGGACTGCAAGGTGATTCGTTCCGGAGATACTTTCACTCTCCACACCGACGACCCGGACTCACAACCACTTCCTGACTTCAAGCTGCTGGAGCTGCAGTGGTTCTTGCAACGTCTCACAACGCTGAGCGGGGCGGCTGATGCTCCAGACGACGACGACGACGACGACGACGACAGTGAGTTCGGAGACGAATATGGCAACATATATGAGTCAGACACAGACGTAGGGGGGACCGGTCGAAGGGAGGGGGGATTTTAGGAGAGGCGTTTCCCTTTCCGACCACTGTGATTCCAAGGGGTTCACCAAGGGGTTCTGCTGCATCTTCGCGGGGGCGCAGGGAATCCCGGGGACTTTCTGGGTTACGACCAAAAGGAGGCAGAGGAGGAGGCAGAGGAGGAGGCAGAGGAGGAGGCAGAGGAGGAGGCAGAGGAGGAGGCAGAGGAGGAGGCAGAGGAGGAGGCAGAG